>NC_136063.1:343308355-343933355 GCF_964261635.1 Lissotriton helveticus | reverse complement strand
AAGTCAGCCATGTTCCCGAACATTTGTCAGATCAATCGGCTGTTATTCTAAAAATAGCTATGAATAACGTTCAAACACCTCGGAGATGGGCCATTAATCGAGCTCTATTATTAGAAGATAATATAATTAAAAAATTAAAAACAGAAATGAAAGAGTTCTTTGATATAAATATTAACTCTACCTCAATTCAAACAGTATGGGATACTTCTAAGGCCTTCTTGAGGGGCTCATTAATGGCTATCTCATGCTCACAGGCGAGGAAAATACAAGAGGAGACAAAAAAACTGGAAAATGAGATATGCAGACTACAAGAAAACTTGGAAAAGGAACCAGGAAATTTAAGTATCTTAAAAAGTTTAACTGCTGCAAAACATAAACTTACTGACTATTTAGAAATTATAGTTAAAAAGAAATGGGACGCCAGTAAATTGGCGCACCATGAGTACGGGGAAGGGTGTAGCAAGCTCGCTTGGAAAACAAAATCTGACCAAACAAGAAACTGGATAAGGGACCTTAGATGTGTAGATATTGGAATTGTAATTTCAGACAAAGTTGAAATCGAGGAGTCCTTTGTCCAGTTCTTAAAAAATGTATACACAGAAGAGAAGATATTTGATGAACACCTTATGGATGAATTTTTATCAGACTTGGCCCTCCCTTTGCTACAACCAATAGAAAAAGAACAAATAAATTGCCCTATTACTATAGAAGAAGTTACTCAAGCAATTACACCCTTAAAAAAAGGAAAAGCAGCTGGACCTGATTCCATCCCGAATGAAATTTATAGTATATTTAAAGAAGAACTGACACCTGTGCTTCTACAGTTATTTAATTCTTCATTCGTAGAGGGCCACACCCCCCCCCCACATCATGGGAAGAAGCAACTATCTCAATCCTTTCAAAACCAAATAAAAATCCACGACTATGCGAGTCCTATAGGCCTATTTCTCTATTAAATTGTGATCATAAGATCTACACACAGATTATCAGAAATGTGTTTTATTAAGATTTTGCCTCAATCTGATCCCATTGATCCTATTGATGCTAGGTTATCCAAGGAAGACATTTAAACATTCTGAACTCTCTGTGTGCCCATGTAATAACCATTCACCCCAAAATGATCTGCATGTTTTATTTTTCTCTGGTTTTTATCAGCAGGAAAGACAGAATTTTATCGTCCCGATTTGTAAAGCCTATCATTTTAGATCTTGTAGTGGGCATGTTGGAAAAAAAGGAGACAAGTGGACCTATAATCTGCAAATGGGACTGTTTTTTAAAATGTACTTCTTTTTATTAACTGTTTTAATAATTGTTTTGGTGTGAATTGGATAATGTATATATGGATGAAATAGGGATTGGGACCATCCCTCTAACCTTTTAACTGTTGAGAGTCATGTTTTCATTGAACCATGTTTTTAACTAATGACATTTGATATACTTTTATGATCTTATGTGTGTAAGGTCGAATAAATTTGGGTCCAAGACTTTGGTTCTTATTTACGTGCTGAATGTTATATTTAATTGAAAAGTAGATGAATGTCTATGCATGTAAAAACAAAACAAACTATTTAGAATGGCTTTGTAGCTCTATACTTAGGAATAAAATAGGACAAACAAGTACCAATATGTACATGACGAAAAGCAGTTGAATCTTATATTCTGTGAGGTTGGGTTCACTCAAGCTCAATCCTGGGATAAATATATGCTGGCACAGTTTTTGGTTTCTACACTACCATATCATTGACGCTTCGAACCACGGCGTCTCGCTTGGGGCATTTTCTTGTGTGCAAGGACTCGAGGTCCCAGGAAACCATAGGGCCACACCAACTGTCCACCATCAGCCCCTCCCACCACTGGCAGCTACATCACTCCTCGCGCCACCCGCTTCGGGGGTGACACTTCAAACCAGGAGTCTCGCTGGGGGCATTTTCCTGTGTGCAAGGACTCAAGGTCCCAGGAAACCACGGGGCCACGCCAGCTGTCCTCCATCAGCCCCTCTCACCACCAGCAGCTACATCACTCCTCGTGCCACCCACTTCGTGGAATGCGCACTGGCGCGCACAGGGGGAAGCCCGGGCCAAGGGCGGGCCCTTCCTTGCCCGTCAGTGATGGTCAGAGGCTGGGCCATATCTCTTACTTCTTGGTTGGACCCTGTGAGTTAAATTCCATTTATTCCGTGGAACTGTTACTGGATAGCATTGTTATTATTAGTATGCTGGAACTTAAGTGTTACTAAGGACATACTGATTTAACTATTTCGGTTGGGTTAAGTCAGGGTGAGACACTAAGTAAACATGGCCAGAAGAAAGACAACAATGGCGCCAATGGAAAAATCCTGCACAAAGATAGATTCATATCTTGTTAGAGCAGTTAGTGCTCTAATTGAGGAGATAGACCGTACAGAAAGACGGTTATCTTTAGGGTCTAGCCACCTGAAGAAGGAACAGAACAACGAGTCCGGAATGATCTGTATTGGGGCTAGTTCAAGGGATTTAACCTCTGAACATTATATAACGGTTGAAGGACCAATTGAGGTTCCTAGCAATATGACTAATGTCAGTAGACCTGACTTAGATACCTCTCGCATTTCTATGACCCTGACAATGTCCATTCCAGACACACCCCCATCACCTAAAGGGAAGAGAGGATGTAGGAAGAAACTAACAGTCCAGGGTAACACAAAGGTAAAGGCAAAGAAAGGGAAAGTAGATGCGGCAAAGAGAGCTACATATATGACCAATAATACCAAGGTACTGGCAGGTCTCCCCCAACCCATTTTAACTTTAGAGGATATTTCATTAAAGATGATAGAACTGCTTAGATCACTCCATGATAGATTGGACAATCTAGCTAAAGAGGTACATAAGATGAGAGATTCTCTTGATAAAATTGATAAAAGACTACAACATGTCCAACCAAAGGCTGGCCAACTAATTAACGGTCCGAAACTAGTTTCTCCCTCCAAAGACAATGACAATACCTCCATAGTAACCAAGACGTGTAGCATAGCTGGGGAAACTCACCCTGTGCTAAACATAGGGACTCAAGGAAAGCAATATGAACCCCCAACCCAGCCAGAAAGGGTAATTTCTACAGACCCAAATCATGGCAGTGAACGACGGGATAGGTTATTTCGTATGGGGGCTACGAACAAGGTTAACCAAGGTATAAATCTACACCATGAGGGAAGGATTCCAAGATTTATAAATTTACCCCCAGAAAGTGATGCGTATGTCGCTGTTCTGGTAAACGTGCCTAAATTACGACCAGGACAGGTGGAAAACCACGATATGTTTAAAAATAAGATAATTTATTGGCTGTCGAAAAATTGTGGTTTCCCAATGGCTGGGGCTAATCAGATTTTGCTAACTGAGAGAGTAGAATGGATTGGTCCCTTAATAAAACCTTTTGAGGGGAACTGTATAATTATAAACTTTCATTCACCAAAATGGGCACGTAATTCGCTACATAATGCCCCATTGCCATCTAGGAGAGATCACAATATTACCCTTTTGCCTTTGGGTTATTTTTATAGACACCCAACGATTTCTCACAATGATGCACGCCATAGTCCCATTAATAGACCACCCCAATTCCCTGTGCTACCTATGCCCCCCCCTACTTCAATATCCCAGTTTTTAATAGATTCCAGGCTCTGAGTCACATGGATGCAATAGATTGACGCAGGGGTGCAGATAGACAGGGACCGGAGAGTCAGGAAATGGGGGTTAGCAAAGGGACAGTGGATATGTTGGAGGTGGCTTCATTCCCACTTCAGTCACCGGATGGGCACCCCATTTTGTTAGTAGACCCTAGTTTGGATAGTCAATATGCAGGGCTATCTACCACCAGCCCAGGGGGAGTTTCTAACAGCCCAATAATGGAGTCATCTGCTGACTATATGGGTACAGAAGCAAGTAATATAAGAAAGGGGTATACTATCACTACATGGAATGTAGCTGGTTTTAAGAAGAAACAGGGAACCCCAGCTTGGATGGATTTCATTGCTTCTAAGCATGATATTATATGCTTACAAGAGACTTGATGTATAGAACATATCTATGTGGAGGGGTTTACATCTTATTGGCTCCCTGCTGTAGCATCAATAACTGGTAGAGCTAAGGGAGGCCTGCTAATCCTCGTTTCCATTAAATTGACTGCATTTAAAATGAATAAGTGTGTTACAGTTGGTGCCCACAGCCAGATTATGGGGCTTCATTCTAAAGAAGGCAGTGATATGATTTTGGTCAATTTTTATAACAATATATTTGTTAACAACAGGGATTCTGTTATCCATGCATTAGAAGAAGAACTTGATAATATGTTGGAACATATTAGGAAACCAGTTATTATCATTTGGGTGGGCGATTTTTATATACAGCTATGCCCTAAAGCTAAGACAAATGTGTGTGGGTTTGGAAGGGGAATAATAATGATCATGACGATGAAGACTTTTTACACTTCCCCCACTGTGATTATGGCATGGCACTGAATATGTTAATATCTAAAATTGATTTGGACCGTCTCCCATGTCTTACAGATGGGGAAAATGTTAATCACCCCACTTTTACAGGTAGGAATGCGACTACTAATATCGACCACATACTGATTTCCTGTAATAATGATAATCTGCATTCAACCCCCTGAATAACGGAACAGGCTGTCAGTGACCATAATAGTATATCCTTGGCCCTATTTTATTGGGCTTGTGATTTTATAGTAGAGGAGAGCTACGTCACCGATATTGCTCAAATCAGACCTAATGGAATGCGTATAAGGTGGGCTGGTATTGAACCAGTGAAGTTTCAAAGAGAAGTTATCATTTTGGGAGCGGCTGAAATTAACTTTTGCCTTAGAGAAGACATTAGCCCAAAGTTATTAATGTCTAACTACTTAAAGATAAATAGTATAGTAGAGGGTCTGTTAACCAAACCTTTTAAAGGGGATAATTATCGAAATGTGGGCTAGTTTAACCAAACTTGTTCTAATGCTTTACGTAGTCTGAAAAAAGCCCTGGATACGAACCCCAGAGATTCAGACGATATTAAGAAACTCTGTCTAGACTATAAATTGGCATTAAAAGCTAGGAAAACTGAGCTTCAAATATATGCATTGGATAAGTTATGCTTAGCATCTGATTTGAAGAACAGTAAATTGTTCTGGGAAACAATTAATTCCCCCTTCGTTAAAGAGGATCATATCCCGGAATTGATTTCCCATTTTAACTGTATTGCCTGGGTTGAACATTTTACTACTATTTTTAACCCACCAGATGGGGATGTTTAATGCACCTCATTTCTATTGGACACCGTATGGCAGGCACTGACTCTGTCAATAAGTACTGAGGAGGTACGTGATGCTTTAGCTAGTATTAAGGGAGACAAAGCACTGGGCCCAGATGCGGTCCCGGCAGACCTTTATAAATGCAAAATGGATTTGTGGTCCCCGATATTGGCCAGAGTTTTTAATGTTGCTGCTGAGAATGATTTCCCAAAATCCTGGAGCCAATCACTCATAATTCCAATCTTTAAGAAAGGTTTAAAACTGAAGCCTGTAACTATCGCCCGATATCCTTGCTGGATTCTTCAGTTATGGTTATGAGTAGGGTGTTATTAAAGACACTAGAAACCTGGGTGAATAACAATAAGATCCTGTCCCCGGTCCAATATGGGTTTAGAAAAGGCCTAGGAACCCTAGAACAATGTGTCAATGTTGATTTATTGCTAGGAAAATACACTTTGACTAAAGGAGGAAATCTGTATCTTTGCTTTGCTGACCTCAACAGTGCCTTCGACCTGGTCGTTCATTCTATACTGTCGCCAATACTGCTAGAACTTGGAGCTCCCCAAGAAGTTATAAATGTTTTAGCAAGACTATATGCGACGCTCTCTAGCAAAGCACGTTATGGGTATATGGGTATAAGCGCGAATGTACACCATCCTTTAGGGTCAGAAGGGGAATCCGCCAGGGTTGCGTCCTGGCCCCTTTATTATTTTCTTTATTTATTAATCATGTGGATGCAGCCTTGAGATGGATACCTGCGGACGCATCAATGGTCGAGAGAAGTGCTGTACCCATTCTACTATACGCAGACGATGCTGTATTAATGTCACATACACCCGTTGGATTGCAATGTCTGATTGATGAGTTTGTTTTGTTTATTGAAAATAGGAAACTTTTAAGCAACAAGACAAAGACATTTGTTATGGCCTGAGGCATGAAGCCTAAAACCAATACCTCCTTTTATATAAAAAAACACAAAAAATCAAGTGGTAAAGTCTTTTTGTTACCTAGGCATTACTTTTGCAGGCAAGGGGAGATGGGTGTGCGAACACGAAAATATACGCTCTAAGATGATTAGGAACACCAATGGGATTTTTAGATTTGTGACAAAATTGGGTAAGCGCCGCATTGAGGACATGGTGACTATCTATGATGCAAGATGTGTTACCTCTGCCCTTTATGGTGTAGGGGTATGGGGTCATAGTCAATTTGATTTATTACAGCAGGATGAAAATACTTTTCTCAAACGTCTTCTATGTGTTCCACAATCAGCTTCAAGGGAACTCATACATCGCAAAGTGGGTATTATTTACACTACAGATCTCGCTGCCCTTCGCCCGCTTCTCCAATGGAAATCTATTTGGGCTAAGAATGAGACTTTTATTTTACCCAATCAATAATTAAAGACTGTATGAGATTAGATAATTGCCTTAAAATTCCATGGCTAAATTACATCCACCATTGGTATGGCCTCCTTTTTAATTATGATGCCCAGACTGAATTAGACTATGCATCTTCAATTGCTAAATCGGAGATAAAAACCTCTTTTCTTACATACAAAATAAAGACCCGTCTTAGAGCTATTGGTGACCAGTCAACTTTTATGTTCTATCAGCAATTGGGCCTGAATGATGGTTTTCAGGATTATTTAACTATTGTCTCCAAACCATCTCATCGTTTTGTTTTGACTCGTCTTTGGCCGGACATTGCCCATCATCTTGTGGCATTCCCAGTCATGAACAAGCGTTCTTCTACCGTCTGTCCTTGTGACAATACATCACGACAAAGTTGTTGCCATTTTCTATTATTCTGAAAATTTTACTTAAAACCTATCTTATTAAAGCATAATGTAAGATCGACAACAACTGCAATAAACTTGTTCATCTCTTTGGACAACCCAGGATTATGTTTCCATGTTGCATCTTATTTATTAAATTCTATTGCTATCAGGAAATCTATTGTAGTCTGACAACTGAGAGGGTACAGCTAACCGCTCCTAAACCATTGATCGTTAATATGGAAATGTTATGGCATCACTACTGTAAACGGCACGATGCACTTTACTTTAACATTTAGCTTATATAGTACTGTCTAAACAATGGAAAATTGAAAATTTAAATTGCATAATGCACTTTTCCCCATTCTTTTTAACAAAATTGTGAATATATGATCTTGTTTGTCGATCTACGTATTTCCATTGTCTCTTAACTGTTGGTATATGTTGCCTGTTTTGTATTTTATCATGTCTTATTTTATTTTTTTATTGCTTTTTAGAAGATTATTTGCACTGCTTATATGGTTGTATATTACACCTGAATAAAAGTGTATGAATTGAATTGACCTGTTTGTTCTAACACTGAAGAACTGACAATTGCATTTTGCCATGCAAGAAATGCACCCTTTTTTGTTTGTGGTCCAATCCCATAATCCATGTTTTTTTCTTATATCTAGATTTCTTGGCACAAAGTTTTTTTTTTTTAAATCAAACATGCATTGTTAGAGGCTAGTTAGACTTTCTTCTAAATGAAGGCACTTTTGTTTCTCTCAACAGTGTCCTTGATCACATCACATGTGTTTGGAAGTTTCTCTCTTTGTATGGTCACCCTCATTTTGTTGTGGATTGATGCTGCTGGACCTGTGACTATGTGTACTGGAATAATGTTAACCAGGCCTAAGTGCATGACCACTAAAATATGTGGAAATTGGATAACTCCTAACTGACACATTTAACTTTCCTATAATGCCATAGCATATGTGTCCAATATACACCCATGATGACCTGGAATCATACAGGTCGAAACACGGTCGACCACGCATCATAACCTTGGGCATCACCGTGGTCAACCCAAGCAAAAACCTACCTTGTACATAATCACCATTGTGTTGTTGATCTCCAAGTCTTTCTGTATCATTACTTTTGTCGTGCCGTCCACGTTGTTTTTCACCTTTTTGTGTCAAAGCTATATTTTTCTTGTGTGAATCTCGGCTAATTTTCATTTGCTCTCCAACTGTAACCTGTCCAGTGAATAGCCCCTAGGGAGGTGTGAAAATTGCTCCCAAAGTAGAGAAAAATACTTGGAGCAGGGAGGTGTTTTTGTTCCCTTGCAGGACCAATAGTTGGGGAGTGCACAGACACTTAATTTATTCCAAAGGGGCCTTCCCAGTCACATGCAAATGTAAGGTAACACTTGGAAAGGCCCCAGTTTTTGTACTTATAGCCAGGCAGACACCCGATCCAGTAGGGAGAAGACTGCCCCCAAAACTGGTTTGGCTAATGACCCTTGCCACACCTGTGAATGGGCACATACAAACTCTAAAGAAGGGGAGAATATTTTCTCCACCTTTGCTTCTGAGAGGGAGAGCCACTGTGTGATTGTTTGCAGCCTTGCACCACTGGAGAAAAGGCACTAAAAATATCCAGCTAGAAAGAGGACTTTACTTAGAATTCAATTTGAATTTAAACTGCTAAAACCAACAGCTTCAGCGGGATCTCACCCAGCACCTATCTGACTTTGTATCCTGTGGGATTTATATTCCACCAGACAGGATATCCGTCATTGTTGTGACTGAGTTACCTGCCCGTCAACAACTAAATCAGACCCTTAGTTCAAGTTAATACATCTGACCCGTGCGAACATGGTAGGTGTATCTGACTCTAACTAAGTTAAGCCTTGCTACTCTGTACCATTGCTACCTGGGGCTAAGCTCTGATTTAAATGACTGAAATGTTTGACTGGAGCCAACCTGTTATTGAAATTATTACTTGTGTTGGACTACCATTAACCTAAAACATTTTTTTCACTTTCTCACAATACTGGAATTTAATAGCCCACATTTAATTCACTTTTCCAAAGAATATAGTACTGATGGCATTTACTGCCAAAATCTGTGCTGAAAGGTCCTTTCTCTTAAGAAAGTGTTCCCTTAATGTCAGGAGGATCCAACCTTTGCAAGGGATGCTGACTATTACCTTCATACTCAGTTCACATAACGTACGGGGATTGCATTCCTTAATATTATTTTTCAATTCTTTTAATTTTACAAATAGTATTGTTGCAATCATCAGGAAGCCCATGTGCAAGTGTATATGTCTCACACAACATTTACAGAGAAAAAAGCTATTCGGTAATTACAATGATCAGAAATAGTTGACCACCTACCTGTGGCACATTATTGTATGAAATATAAAAAAGATAGATACTATTAGACCTGTCATCCTGGGTGTGGTCTTCCCCCAAATAATTTGCCTTCACTACTCCTGTTTTCTGAATTTTTATTTTGTTGGCATTTCATTATGACTATGCACTTTACCATTGGTAACCAGTGCTAAAGGGCTTGTACTCTCTCCTCAAAACATTGTACAATTGGCGTACACCTAATTGGCATATTTAATTTACTTAAAGTCCCTAGTATATGGAACTATACGTACCCAGGGCCTTAAACATCTCTCCTGCCAGCAAAACCTGTACTACAGTTTTAAAGCTGGCAATTTGACCTGTGCATTGAATCTAAAAGGTAGGACATGTGTTTTAGATTTTACATGTGCTGGTAGTGAAAAACTCCTAAAATTCATTTTTCACAACTGCAAAGCCTATTTCTCCTATTAGGTAACATTGGTTTACCCTATTAGATTTAATAGGTGCTAATGTTTGATTGCAAACAGATTGGGATGTCAAGTTTGGACACAAATGAATTGTAATTTAAAATCCTCTTTAATGGTAAATTCAGATTTTAAGTCACAATATTGTAGTTTAAGAAAGTTTGCATTTTGTTTACCTAAGCATTTGGTGTCTGCTGCCCGTGTACTAGGTCATATGAATGTAAATAGCTTGACAACTGGCCTCTGTGTATACCTCCCAGACAGTGAGTCTATAGGGGACTAGATGTTAGTAGAATGGACAATCCTGCATTACATTTCAAAGAACTGCCTCCAGCATGCATGCAAAAGGACCTGACACCAGTCTTTTGACACCCCAGACTACTTACTACTTGGAGCCTTGACAGGGAAAGGGGAGAACTTTCCAGAATTACTTCAAAGGCTGACACCAAGTATAAATATTGGACCTCCTGAACCACATCTTCAGGACAGTCCATGATATGTGAATTAGAGCAGAAGGACTGGCTTGTTTCCCAAAGGACTGCCTGCTGCTTGGGGCCTGCCTTGTTCGTCAGAGGACTACTTTGCTGCTTGAGGCCTGTCCTTCTCCCTGTGAAGGAAGACTCTACTTGACCCCTTCATCCCTGGCCAATGCGAGAGACTTTAATGGTCAGTTGGCTGACCTTCTGTTCTGAGCTACAGGGATACAAGCTCCAGAGGTCTCCCTACAACTGCTCAACTGACCTGCTGCAACTGGACTTGCATGGACCTGCAACTGGGTCTGCTGCAACCCAGTTGGCGTCTGCCAGTATGAGTCCCTGATATCCAAGACTTGACTCCCAAGGTGCCAGACCCTTGGCTGGAATCAGAATGCACTCCTCTGAGAAGAAAGGAAAAATTCCGAAGCTTTGGGCTTTTTGTGACCTCAAACAGGCCTCTTTGCACTGAGACACTGCTGCCTGCGACAACCACCAACGAGAAGCTCCGGTGAGCCTGACTGTTTGTGCTACAGTGACCACTGGCATTGACTGGCAAAACAAGATCTGCACTTTGTGCTACAGCAACTACAGGCTGCAATGCCAACAAATAGCTCCAGCCACAACCGTCCATGATGCCCAACCAGCTCTTCGTGTTACAGCAACACCAGCCTACAGCACCCAGCCTGATCTTAATGCTACATTGATGACCCTCCACTAAGCTGTCCTTGCTCCTCCTGGTCTCTTCCATTGGGAACTGGACCCTTCACTCTGGACTTTGAGAAGGTACATTTTTCAGTGGGACTAGTTGAATCCCTGTACCCAGCCTTTGTGCCATTGCAATCGGCCTGAACTTGTGACTTTATCCTGGTTTAGCACACCTAGATGACCGTGATTGGAGATTTGTGCTTTTTGCTGCTACACTTAATCTAAAATTTTGAAATTGCATATCTCTGGATCTACTGATTGGATTTTTGACATTATGGTGTCATTCCATATATTAAAATGTACTATATTGTTCTAAATTGGTATGGGATTTTTCTTTTGTTGTGTTTTCACTTTATTACTGTTTGAGTGTTGCATAAACAATGTACACATTTCCTCTAAGTTGAGCCTGACTGCTTTTGTGCAAAGCTGCAGGAGGTGTAAGCAAACGTTAATGCAGTGACTTTTGTGGTTCACCCTGACAAGAATTGTAATTGTTGTTTGAGAAGGAGTTAGACCTGTCAGCCTTAAGATGGTTTTCAACCAAATGTTTTACTTTACTCCACCATTTTTACTGATTTCGTTTTTGTTGGCCTCAGGACTCTGCAATTTACCACTGCTAACCCTCTAAACATAGTAAAATTGTCTAACAGACAATTGGCATATTCAATAAACTTGTACGTCCTTAGTAAATTGGTACCATAGGTACCCACGGTCTGTAAATTAAATGCTACTAGAGGGCCTTTAATAATCAACCATAGAGGGTTCTCGCCCATAGAGGGCCTGTAGCACTTAATCTGCCACCCTTCTAATTAGCCTTTAAAAATTTCTCGGACTGCTGTGCTGCTCTCCTAGAAGGACTGTTACTCTGCTGTCCTGCTGCATAAGTAAAAAGATTTGTACATACATCTTGAGGTTGGGACCACCAGAGTGACTCCAAGGGCTTCTTGGCCAGCCTTCAGATCAGAGCCTCAGGGTCAGACAAGAATGCAGTCATCTTAAACCCAGCACCTGTACTCTGTCTGCTGTGAGTCTCACCCCCCAAGTGGTGCCATTCCAATCATGGACCCTTGTAAGTGGGCCTGAATTTGTTTTTCCAGCCCAGCTGTAATCCTATGGCCAGAACCGATGCAATGCAGCTCCGCTTCATAACTGCCACAGCACAATGCACCTCTGATAACAGACTTCGCAACACAGCCCATAGTCTCTTCAGAACCACTGGTGCGCTACACATCCCTGACACAGGCCTTAGCATTGTAAGCCCATCTTTTAATGCATTCTCAATGACAATGCAGGACTTCTCATCGCAGCCCTGTAGCTTCTTCAGAACAGCTGCTGTACTATGCATCTTTGAGGCCAGACTTTGCATTACAAGCCCTTCATCAACATCATCCTCAATGATGACACAGGACTCCGAATCGCAGCCCCACAGCTTCTTGGAACAACCGCTATGTGAGACATCCTCGACTCTGGATCTCACAGCCCTCCATAAACCAGAATTTAAGGCACTTTGTTCAATAGGCCTAGCTTGGACCAGGTATCTAGCCTGTGTGCCATCATGGTGAGCCTGAACTTGGGACTATGTCCCAGTCTGGCGCGACCAGAAAACCACAGTTGGCTCTTGGTGCTTCTGGGTACTATTTTCATATAAATCTTTAAAATTGCATATCTTCTGTCTTAAGGAGTGGATTTTTGTTGTTGAGGTATTAAATTATGTATTACATTTCACTCTATTCTTCATATTGGTGAGGGATTTTTCTTGTGTTTTGTTTTTACTTTATTACTGTTTGACATGCTGTTTAAGCACTTCACGCTTTACCTCTAAATTAAGCCTGTCTGCTTTTGAGCCAAGCTACCAGAGGTTTAAGCACAGGTTAAGTAGGGGTTTGCTTGTGTTTCACCTGACAGAGATTCACCCACTTAACCAGTAACCCAATTTTCAACAGAAGAGATCTCACCCCATACCAATAACCTAATTTATTACATTCAGCCTCTTTTGTAAACCTCCTTGATTGACATTTTTGCTTTTTCCAAAGTTGTTTCTATTCCACATTACTTTGTGCACTTTGTGCACCTGTATCACTCCCTACAAGCATGAAGTATGAGCTCAACAACCTGGAGAGCTACACTGTGGCTGGGCTCAAGAGGTTCTGCAGGGAGAGGGGGTCTCCGGTAACCAATAGCTCCAAAAAGCATGGGTTTGAGAGGGTCCATAGGGCCTGAGAGGAGATCCACCAGTTACAAGTCTCAGTTCAGGAGGAGGATGAGGAGATGGGAGAGCAAGGGGAAGAGGGGAGTGAGAAGTAGGACAAAGAAAATCTCCTGACCATAACCCCAAGGGAGAGAGGAAGGCCCGCGGAAGTGAAGTTCCCTGCCAGATCAAGGGCAGGCAGCTGCATCTCTTCCCACAACCTATCCCCTGCAATAGGCTAAACTGAAGATGGAGGAGGCAACCACACAAAGGGAGGCTAGAAAGGAGGAGGCAGATGCCCAGAGCAATTTAGATACTCCCCTGTCCAGTAGAGGCTGAGGGTCCACATTGCCAAAGACATAGTGCCTTATTTTGCTGTGTGGGATGATAATGGCAAGTGGTCTGAGGCCTATGAGGGTGCCTTGGAGATGCACATGGGCCCTGAGGAGAATTGAAGAGCCAGTTGCTGGAGGCATATTCCCAGTGAAGGGAGCGATGCACTGTTGCCCCTAGGGAAAGGTGACAGTATGAAGTACCCACACATGAAAGATGCCCTTGTGAGGAAGTATGTTCTCACTGCTGAGAAGTATAGGAAAAGGTTTGGGGACAGCTAGAAGCAGCCTCAACAATCCAGAGTGGATTTTCTGGATCACTTTTGCAAGACACTGGATGGTTGGGTGAATGGCAGTGGTGTGAGGGATTACAAGAGGCTGTAAACTTTCCTTGTCAGAGAGCACATTTTCAAGTAGGCAGACCACTGGCTCAGCACCAGGGTCCACAAGGAGGTTTCTGGGGAATCCCCAAAAAGGGTGGGCAGGGTCCCCAACAGAATAAAGGGGAGAGGAGACAAAAATAAAAAGAGTTATCTAAAGGCCCCAAAAACTATTCTTAGGGGAAGGATTCCCAGTTCCAACCTGACCACAAGAAGAGTGGATATCCTGCAAAGAAGTCAGGAAAGTTCAACCCCAAACATTATGAGTACTATAGATATGGGCACATCAAGGTAGATGCCAGATGCCCCAAGAGGGCTCATCACCCCACCTGGGTTGGCTAATGTAGAGCTAGTTAACATTAAGGGGTAGTGCAGAAATTATCCTAGTGTCCCTGGGTGACAAGGATATGGTGCCCAAAGCCCACATGCCTACAGATACTTCCAAGTAAAGGCAGTGGGTCACCATCAATGGGCTGCGGCTATTAGGGACACAGGAACCGGGATGACTGCTGTAAGGTGTCATCTGGTGTCCTCATAACAAGTAATCTCTACAAAGTTCCAATGATTCTGAAGTACGTTACAGCAATCTTTATTAAGGTCTGTGTAAACGCCTCTCCCACCATAAAGCAGCCATTCTCCACCAACACAACACTCACTCACCAACATTCTCAGAGCCACCAAATGACCCGTAGTCAAAGTAAGTTTATTTTATTTAATCAAAACCATATTATATTACAATAGAGGCCGCTAAACTGTTAGACTGGCAAAGTGGCTGTATACTAAAAATGACTTCTTTTTACCTGACAATAAATGGTATAATTTCAATCAAATTTCTGCTTAAAATGCAAAATACAAAGACTAAATATTGCTTATGAATGCGAATACCAGCAAGAGTACTGACTTTTTCTTATTTCCTTAGAGTTAAAAAAGTAAATTTGTATAGGGATGACCACAAACAAGTTGCTACAGAATTCACAGAGGAGTACAGAAGAAATTGAAATGTAAACTAAGATCATCAAGCTCACAATGGCTTTTCTTAGTATTTATTAGAGTGCATGTGTCAAGACATAACATTTTAGAGATCTTCATAGGTATGCATTTACTTGCATAAACCAACAGTGGAAATAAGGTGTTAGACAATACTTCACTAGGGAGGGCAAATGTGATGAAATTATAGTCTATTTAGAATGTTTATCATAAAATCTCCCAGTATCTCGTTTCGTGCAGCCTTATACTAAGGTAAAGTGCACATATGTATGTGCATTCTCGCTTAGGGTGCAGAACAATTTTATACAAGATTCTTCAAAATAACAATAATAAAGCTGACTAGTTACACATGATGTCTCCACAACTATGTATTGTGATACCCATGAACAAAAAAGGTATAGCAGAAAAAGTCAACGGAATTATAGGTTTGTGTAAAGTGACACTCTGCCCTTCAATTTCTATCATGTTTCCAGGTTAAAGTGCAAATGTGTCTGTGTAAAATCACTAAAGTGTATTAGGGGTTTGGAGAAAACTCATTAAGAGAATAGTACAATAAAATTGACTTGGACAAGTAATGGCTCAGCATCCATGTGTTATAATTCCCTTGACCAGCGACCAGATGTAATCGATGTTGTTACAAATTTATTCAAAGTGTCACTATGCCATTCTATTCCCAAAGTAGGACCAGAACTGCAGAATTATACTGATTCAAGTTAATTGATTGAAGAACGATCTGGCGGTCATCGGGCCTTTTCCTGACAATAGCTGGTCAGCTTTGAGAATTCATTTTAGAAAGACTGCTATTGTTTGTGGAGATTCACCATTCATTACAAAAACGGAACGCATGCTGATATGGTCTTATACGATGCTGATAAAATGTAGGACAAACTTTCTTTGTGTAAACAGCATCGTCTAGACTTAGTAATCAGTAGTTTCAGCAGCCATTTTGAAATGCATTCAAGTGTTTGACATAGATCAGAGCACTGATGAAGTAACTTATTTTTATAGATAGATCTTAGTAGTGTTGTGAAATGATTGTGGTCGGGGTTGCTTATAGGAGTAAATAATTGTCCATGCGTGACTTCTTTTGCAGAGCTCCCTCCCCCTTGTCTCTGTGCCATGACATCCTTCTTATTTGTTTGTTTATTGTGCTCTTTAAGGAGTTGTGGGGTAGTGACAGATCCTATAGCTGTTTTGCTTTCAAGTCCTTCTGCAGCAGCTCAAGGGACTGGACTGGGCCCAGTTATTTTAATTTGTCTGTGGACGGGTATGGATTTCTTTGCATATCAGAGTGCGTAATGTGGCTTTTAGCCTGAGGACATTAAAAGCGACAGAAATTTGAGTAATGAGCCTTTTTGTGTTAGATGTTGGCTGTTTTGGCCAAATGCAAGCCGAATCATAGAAGTTAACTTGTTCTTGGGAAGAATGAACAGGAGACGGAATACCTTATTTTGTGCAGAGTCAAGGAAAGCCACAAACATTCCTGGAAAGGCTTCTGTCCAATAGCAAAGTGTTGGGGTGAACTTGCCTTTTATTGCTGTGAGTAGTGGCAGGAAGGTCAGACTTTTTAGTTCTCGATTTGTTAATCGAAATTCAGAAATCAAGGAAGAGATTCTTGGTTTCAGTGAGTTAAGTTGAAGTTGCTGAGGCAGCCAACCTTGTTGCCAGACACCAAGATATTTTTATGACAAGCCTTTTTGTGAGGTTGATGGTCATTTAGTTTTTGATGCAGTAAAGATTAAGATGGTTAAGTAACCTTTGTAGCTCAATCTCTGCCAAATTAATCAAGACTAACAGGCACATACATCAAGAACATTTTTTGCGAGTCCTTAATTATGATTATTAAGGAATCGCAATTAAGGACTCTCAGAAGCCTATTAAAATAGCGATTAAGGAATGGCTTCCCATTCATTCCTATGGGTCGACAGGCCCACATGCCCATAGGAATGAACCAATAGGTACCAATAGGTACTCGCAAATTGCGTGACCATTCCGACGCTCTCGGTGTCGGTCGCTCCCTACGCTCCCTGCTGAACTGCGATACAGCTGAGCAGTGATCTGTGACTCACGCCGTGCAAAACTACTGCCTACTGACTGTGGTATCGTAAAGCTGCGCTCGCTGCTCTGAGCCTGTTGAACTGCTGCCTGCCTTACGATAGAGCGCTGTGCCTCATTAACACTGATCCAATTATTGTACTTCGCATTCTGTGCTGTCCTAGTCTGCATCGCTCGATTGCATTAATTAGACCTTCATTTTATTGATATCTCTCGTTTCCCACAGCGTATCCCCGCTTTGCGCCCCATTCTGTTCCAGTTTCACTTTGGCGGCCATTTGGATGTTGTTGTGCCTCGGAGCCCGCCCTCTCCACCCCGCGCCCGCCTCCCAGCTGACCCTCCCTCGCCCCTCCCCTTCCACTATCCATTTATGACAGATGCCTACGCGCGCAGCGGTCACGCGCAGCGGTCGGGCCGAAGGTGCGCCAAAGGTAAGCCCGTCTACGCCCGTCCGCGCCTGGACCGCGCCCAGCGCCAGACCCCCTGGCCCTCGTGACACCCACCCCACTTGCTTAACGTATGTCGCCGCTACTCTCCTAGCCCTTAACCCCGGACGCTCCCCACAATGCTGCATAGCTACCCCAGGACACACCCACGGACCATTCGCATGCCACTCTTGCAAGTTCGCCTGCATCAAGACCCACACCAAATCGTCCACCTCCAAACACAGCTCCGAACCTACCCACCTGAAGCGCATCCTGCTGAACACCCGCTCGGTCCACAAACACGCCACTGAACTCTGGGACCTACTTGACACCACATCACCAGACGTCGCCTTCCTTACAGAAACCTGGATGAACGCCTCCTCAGCGCCCGACATCGCCATAGCCATAGCCATCCCGGACGCTTACAAGATCATCCGAAAAGACCGCACCAACCAAACAGGAGGAGGCATCGCCATCGCCCATAAGAACACCATCCGTATCACGACCAGCTCCGACGATAACCTCGCGACCGCCGAACACCTCCACTTCCAGATCCACACCGACCCCAGGACCACACTTAGAGGCACCCTCATCTACAGACCACCAGGAACCCGCACACAATTCAACGAAGACATCACTGACTTCATCAGCTCACATGCCCTCACCTCCGAGAACTACATTCTACTGGGAGACTTCAACTTCCACCTGGAAAAGAAAAACGACAGCAATACCACCACCCTTCTGGACAACCTGGCCAATCTCGGACTCAAACAACTTTTTGACTCCCCCACCCATGTAGCCGGACATACGCTCGACCCAATCTTCACCTCCAGCAAGCACATCTCCTTCGATCACACCACAGCTCTCCATTGGACGGACCACAGCTGTGTTCACTTCAGCTACAAAAAGACCTTGTCCCACATCCCCCCACAACCTATTCCGCGAAGAAACTGGAACAAAATCACCACCGACCAACTCACCACATCGCTCAACCAAAACCCTCCCGCCCTCTCATCGGACCCAAACCAAGCTGCCACCAAACTCAAACAATGGATCACTCACAGCGTTGACGAATTAGCACCCCTGAAAAACCACCAAACCAAACAAGGTAGCAAAAAGGCCCCCTGGTTCAACGATGACCTTAAGAAATCCAAGAAACGTTGCCGTACTCTCGAGAAAACATGGAGAAAAAACCCAACCACTGACAACCTGACCACCTTCAAGACAGCCACCCGCAAACACCACCAATTGATCCGATCCACCAAGAAATCAGCATTCAAGGATCGACTCGACAACAACGCCCATAACAGCAAGGAACTATTCAATATCGTCAAAGAATTTACCAACCCCACCGCAGCCTCAAACGACATTACTCCCTCCCAAGACCTCTGCGATTCGTTATCCTCTTTCTTCTACAACAAAATCGCCGACATACATAACAGCTTTGAGAACTTTTCCAAAGAACAGCCCACTTCACTCACCTCTGAACCTAAACCGCCCTCTAACAACCTTAGTGCCTGGAACCCAATCACCACTGAAGACACCATCCGCCTAATGAACTCCATCCATTCAGGCTCGCCAACCGACCCCTGTTCCCATCACATCTTCAACAAAGCAGACTCCATCATCGCTCCCCATCTCCGTGATATCATCAACTGCTCCTTCAACTCCGCTACCTTCCCAGAAAGCTGGAAACACGCCGAACTCAGCGCCCTCCTGAAGAAACCCACAGCAGACCCCTCTGAACTTAAGAACTACCGCCCCATCTCCCTCCTCCCATTCCCTGCCAAAGTCATTGAGAAAACCGTCAACAGTCAGCTCGCCGCCTTCCTTGAATCCAACAACTCCCTTGACACCTCACAGTCCGGCTTTCGAGCCAAACACAGCACCGAAACCGCCCTCATTGCAGCAACAGACGACATCCGAACGCTACTGGACAACGGAGAAACGGTTGCCCTCATCCTACTCGACCTCTCCGCCGCCTTCGACACGGTCTGTCATAGCACCCTCATACAACGCCTCAGCAACATCGGAATACAAGGAACAGCCTTGGACTGGATCATCTCGTTCCTCACCGGGAGAACCCAGAGAGTCCGTCTCCCCCCATTCAAATCAGAGGCCACCGAAGTCATCTGCGGAGTACCACAAGGATCATCACTCAGTCCCACCCTCTTCAACGTTTACATGAGTCCCCTCGCATCCATCGCGCGACAACACAACCTTAACATCATTTCTTACTCTGACGACACCCAACTGATCCTTTCCCTCACCAAAGACCCTAACACCGCCAAAACCAATCTTCACGAAGGCATGAAAGAAGTTGCCGAATGGATGAAAAACAGCCGCCTAAAACTTAACTCAGACAAAACGGAAGTCCTCATCCTAGGATCATCCCCTTCTGCCTGGGACGACTCATGTTGGCCATCGGCCCTGGGCACAGCACCCATACCCACAGACCACGCACGTAACCTAGGCTTCATCCTAGACTCCTCCCTCTCGATGACCAGACAAGTCAACGCCGTCTCATCCTCTTGCTTCAACGTACTTCGTATGCTCAAAAAAATCTTCCGTTGGATCCCCACCGAAACAAGAAAGACTGTCACCCACGCACTGGTCACCAGCCGACTTGACTACGGAAACACCCTCTACGCCGGAACCACAGCCAAATTACAGAAAAAACTCCAACGCATCCAAAACGCATCAGCCAGACTCATATTGGACATCCCTCGCCAAGCTCACATTACCGGTCACCTGAAAGACCTCCACTGGCTTCCCGTTAACAAGAGAATCACGTTCCGTCTCCTCACCCACGCACACAAGGCCCTCTACAAACTAGGACCAGAATGCCTCAACTCACGTCTGGCCTTCTACACACCCACCCGCCAACTAAGATCCTCCAATCAAGCCCTCGTTGCAGTTCCACGCATCCACAGATCCACCATGGGAGGAAGATCATTCTCCTACCTGGCGGCCAAGACCTGGAATTCTCTCCCCTCTCACCTCCGCCTTACACAGAACCACATTTCCTTCAGAAAGGAACTTAAAACCTGGCTATTCGATAAATAATGCACCCCTCCCCAAGCGCCTTGAGACCCTCTGGGTGAGTAGTGCGCTATACAAATTCCTGAACTTGAACTTGAACTTGAAGGGTGTCAAAATGACACCCGGTTGCACCCCTGAAATTGTGATGTGCACCCATGTTGCGCACACACATGCCCCAAGGGCATGTGTGTATGTAACCTGAATCCTTGGAAAATGCACTTTAGTGCATTTTTCAAAGTTTTTGTAGAATACAGACCAGAGTAATTTCTCTGTATTTTGCGGCCCAAAATAGCGAATTGGCTATTTCTATGTGCCTCTAGTATTGCATTTAAGGAATGGCAAATTGCGATTCCTTAAATGCATTTGTAATTTAAGAATTCACAATAAATTGCGATTCCTTAAATTGCGAGCGCCTAACACTTTAATGCATTGCAAAAAGCCATTTTGGGGGCCAAATGGCCAATTTTTGCGAATCGCACTTTTGCGCTCACAAAAACCTTTGATGCATGTGCCCCTAAATTATCAGTATATTGTAGTGAGGACACTTTTTTAGAATCCAAACTTGAAGGAAGGAAACTGGCTGCATCTACATATGTACTTAGGTACACCAAGAAGAGATTAAATGAATTGGTGCTAGGACGCAGTCTTGCTTCAAGCCTCTCTATTTTTAAATGTTGTCAGTCAAGCCATTATTCTCATGATGTTTGACCTGAGCCCAGTTGTTAAAATATAAGAGCTGGATTGCATGTATTAAGTTTGTAGGAATATACCAATCGATCAACCTTTTCCATAATAGATTTCGATTAACGTGATCGAAAGCTTTGAATAAATCCACAAAACTTATATACAAGTTGTTTTTTACAGAAGCATTTGTCCACGATCAGCGTAAGCGCAACCAGTGTCTGTAGTGCCATATTTTGGTCTAAAACCTATTTGATTAAATGGAATTAGTTTTTTTTTCAGCCCATTGAGCCAGTATCAGGCCTGCAAGGCTTTTACAGTTTGTACCCATAGGAACCACCGTGCCAAAGCTATCCAGCATAGGACACTTTATTATATATTGACTGAAAAATTGAGTCACTCGATGATTTAGGGATTTCCTCTGCTGCTAGACAAAAATGAAACAAGGTGTGAAAGCGGGTGCTCCAGAACTCACAGTCATCATTAAATATGGCCCCAGGGAGGACATTCGGGCTGGGGCACATTTGCTCTTCATGATTTTTCCTTGAGAGAAGGCTAAATGTGTACCACATCGCTGTTTAGCAATATTGTATACATATATGTCTTGTTTGTCATATAGGGAGCTACTATGAGTCATCCATGCTTCTTGTGTTACGTTGTTGCCTACTGACTCTGAAGGGTGTCTATCTCAGCAATGCATAAGTGACTAGAAACTGGGTCCATACTACGGCCGGTGGAATCAGTCCGCAATCTTGGGGTCATGATGGACCAAAGGCTCAGTATGGAGACTCACGTGCAAAAGACGTCTGCCTGCTGCTTTGCCATCCTTCGTTCTCTGAGGAAAGTCCTGCCTCTCCTTCCTATCCATGCCCGTGCCCAAGTGGTTAGGTGTACTATCCTCAGCAGGTTGGACTATTGTAATGCCCTTCTGCTCGGTTCTCCTGGTTTCCTGTTGGACAGGCTCCAAAGGGTCCAATCTGCGGCGGCTAAGCTGGCCTTAGGGCTCACGAGAAGATCTCACGGGCCGTCTGCTATGGGCAAACTTGATTGGTTGCCGATTAGACAGAGGATACAATTCAAGGCCCTTTGCATAGTCTTTAGAGCTCTTCATGGATCTGGTCCAGCCCCCTTGCAATCAAAGTTTGCTTGGTACTCACCAACCAGACGACTTCGAACTTCTGATGCTAAGTTGGTAGTGGTACCCAGATTCAGGAAAGTCCGAGCGGGAGGCAGGTCCTTTGAGGTGGCAGCTGCTCAACTTTGGAATGCTCTCCCGGTTGAGATTAGACACATCTCTGAACTCCTCCCTTTTAGAAAAATGCTTAAAACCTGGCTATTTCCCAAGGTAACCGCCTGAAAGCTTGCACCCCCGGTGTTTACTTCCGCCTCCTCAGACCTTATCAGCGCCAGGATGCCTGCAACGGTGACAGTAGCACTCTACAAGTTTGTTAAATAATAATAAATAATAATAATAATAATAATAAATAGAGAGATTTTGAGTTGTTTTTTTCAAGCTTTCACTGTGTCGATCCGGTTCTGGTAGGTTTTGGTCCGTCCCGCACTGCTTTTTTTATAAGCATTTCATTGTTCTCAACATTTTATTTGTACCTGGGGATCAGGATGCAGATTGATGAATTTAATTTCCTAGCCCTTCATTGTTGTTTAAGTGTACTCAAGTACCAGGTTTGATTCTTTGATCATTACATGAGTGGAGGTCGAATGTTTGATGTAATAAGAGTGGCTTTGAGCTCATCTTGCATCTTGCACCATGCTGTAACTGGGTCTTACAAATCCAAATTGGTTAATACACTGGACCATTTCCAGGCCTCATAGCGGGCTGACAAGAGTTTATTCCAACTTTTCCAGTTGGTGCTAGGAGCTTGCGTGCCAATCGATTTGTAGACCTGAACTCTCACATTATAATTTGTGATCCCGATAGACTGTGAGGAGTGGTCGCATTCACACCTTGTGGGTATAATGTATGACAAGATGTAATGAAATAATGAAAGGGATTCAAATGTGTAATTTTGGATGGATTCCATTTTATGAGATTTCCTTACCCAGATCATTGGGGTGTCTCCTTAAACTAAACTTAACATTTAAACTATGCTGTAAAAAAATGTGACATTCCTTGTCATGTCATCAATAAAAAAGTTTTTTTTAGAACTTTACTAAACTCATCAACAGCAATAACTCAGCCAACTCATCAACGACCCCACTTATACCGCAGGTGACATACCACACCTCACCGTCACCTCCAGTAACTGCATCATGTACAACCACACCACCTAATTCACCTAGACCGATACTCCTTCATCCACTTCAACAACACCAGAATAAGGACCTCCGTCACCACTCTGCCCAATGCCCTCCCACCACAGCTGGAGCAAAGTCTCAAAGGACATATGGCTCAACGCCTTCAACACCACCCACCCCATCACCTCCAGTAACCTAGACCAGAGCATTTTAAACTTCAACAAATGCATCATTCAATTACAGCCATAGCATTGCTCTCATTGGCATCAAAACATACAAAAGGTCCAACAAGCAGGCTAGCTAGTACACTGAATATCTCACACCATTAAATGAATGCTGTAAACAACTTGAAAGGAGATGGGGCACCAGCAAGGACATGACTGAAAAGACTGCCTTCAAGACAGTGATAGAGCGCCATGTTGTTTGAAAATCGTAGGGGTGCATCATAATCACCCGTAGTCAGCACCCACATATTTAAAGGACTGTATTAACGTGTGATTTTAGAAATGTAGGACTAATCAAGTGAATTGCTAAGTGTAGAATTATGCTCATATTATTCGAAGACTAATGTAGTGCTTTGGTTGAGGTAGTTATGCCTTAAGTAACTTAGAAATAATTGCTTCGTGTGTAAAATGTTGCATCAGGTTTGAACGTGCTATATTAAAGTTGCACATGTAGTTGTCACTAAAGAAGAAGTTGTGTTCTAACATGAGAAAGAGTAATGTTTAGAAATGCAATGAAATAATGCTTTTAGGATGATTTTAAATGTAGAGCCTTAGAATGATTTAATGTAACACTTATGTTGTTGTTTTGGAAATGCATTTAAAAGCGTAAAGGCCTGAGACATGAAATTGCCAGCAGAGGCCTAACTGTAGTTTTCTTAGCATAACCAGCAACGCATGGTTGAATGTTTTCCTTGGGAAAAGGCTCCTGTTCGCAGTTGAATTTCGAAATGTAACTTACAGGATTGTTTCTCATGCATTTCTTTTGCAGGTGCAAGGCCATGTAGCTCGTTAGGTAGATTGATCCATTGTTTAGGAATTAGGCTGGTAGGAGTGAGAACGAAGGGAGTCTACTGGTATGCAAACTGCAACATTTGGCGGAGAAGGTCCCTGGGACCCAAGGACACAGCAACGGTTTTTGGAAGATGGGCCTGTGCTGAAAAAGTACAAAGGCTGCACCCACTAGAAGAGGGTGTGCTATGGGCGTGTTTACTGTTTTTGGATTTTGTATTAGAGAAAGTGCCCCGAGGGAGGAGAGTCAGTCACGGTCTGTCTTAGTTGCAGTTGGAGTCAGACTGGGTCCTGTCTAAGGCAGTCCAATTGGATATGCAGTTAGACAGGGGTCTCAGAGGGGACTAGGCAGGAGAAATTAAGGAATATCTTAGAACGAGCTCGGTAGCTTAGGCTACTTACCTGGAAAGAGTGAATGTGCTTCTTAGGGAACCTTCACAGCTGACACCTTTTTCTCTTGCCTGGGAGGTATGCTAAGTAGGGATGCCACCTTAGAGTTAGTGTAGGGACAGATTAATCTTTCCTTCCCTTTGGATCAGATGCAGTCGAGACTTTCAGTGGGAACTGTTATTGCTTGCTTAATGTTTTTTTAACTTACGTTGCTCTTTATTTGAGTCATCTGAGACTCTTGCGTAGGATTATGCTTGTATTAGTGCCAGTTTATTTTTTTAACCTCTTGCTGAGGTGCTTGTATGTTGTTGTTTTTGGCTTTGAAATACATTTTAAAACGTATTTCGTGGTCAGTGGTCCTTTAGATTGAGATGTATCTGCTAATTGGTAAATTGTCATAAGTATGAAATTAGAGAACTTCCTTTACACTTCTATGCAGATTAAAGACATCCAGTCAACCAGGCATTCTAGGGATTGGTAAGGTGAAAATTCTATCTGAGAATCCCAGCATCATCAACAGCTCTCAACCTCTACCATAGACAGTAGAGAGAATCAAAGAAAAATGCCTTAGCTTATCCTTAGGAAAGATAGAAGTGGTAAATCTGCCCAAACTAACTTGATTGATAACTAAACCCAGGCAGTTATGATGGTGAAGGAAATCAGCTGGCGTGCGCATGAGGTCTGCAGGATCACAGCCCATAGAAGGCCAGATGAGAGAACCCTCAATCTTTGATTTACGCAATCCAGGGCAACCGAACGGAAATGGTCACCAAGATAGACTTGTGTCAATCAAGGTGAATCTACTCCGAGTGGATCTTTGTGGAGTGGATGGACGTGTGAAGTCAGTGGAGGGACATATGATTCAACTACAAACTGAAGACACTACACTTGGCTAGACAGTGTCCTATTTACACAGAAACTGTGCATCCGACTTGAAGAATGTGTGGAAGGTGCCGAGAATTATTCTCGGAGGAATAATTTAAGATTTGTTGGATTCCCTGAAAAAGTGGTGGGTCAACCGGCAGAGCTTTTTCTTGAGGAATGGCTTGGTAAAATTATGCACCCACAACAGCTATCAAAATTGTGTAAGTGAAGGGCCCACCAAACTTTGAAGTTGCCACAATCTCTATCTCCCCAAACTATATTTTGAAGGTCCAAAACCAACAGTAAAACTATCAGGCAGTCAAAGAAAGACTCTGTGATCTTAATCTATGCTACAGCCTGATGTTCAAGCGAAGCTCTGTGTAGTCCACCGGGGAAAGGTACATTTTTTCTATACAACATCCAATGCCAGTAAATGGGTGGACTCCTTAGCAAGATTCCCTTTTCAGGGGTTGGAGTGGACAGGGATGTTAACTCTGATGCAGAAACGAAGGTTGACACTGCAGTGCAGACAAGCTGGAAGAAGCGGACATGCTGGTTCTCTAACCTGGATGGGACGTATTGTAGTGCGCTCAGATGGTGCACCGCAAAACACAGAGGTCCTGCCATCAACAAATTACTTCCGGTTGGACAGGCGTAGTGGACCTGAGATGGGGGCCTGCCATGAACTGATCTTGTACGGTGCACAGTGAGTAATGATGTGATGAGGTGGTAGGTGAGAGTCACAGTGGGTCCACCCTGTGGGCCCCTACCTGAGACTAACATATTCTGAGACTGCTGTATGTGATGTCAGAGAGTTGTAATGTGTGTTAATTACTTTACAGAATGTGCTGACTGTGTTTCTCACATGATGCAAATATGAGGCATATGTGTTTTTTTTAAATGTTGAAGGGGACAAATGGGGTCAATGCAGTACAGGCTAGTTCCTTACTAAGGTGGATGGGGTTAGGTGGACAGGCTAAAGATGTAGGGACCAGGGGTCTAGAAGCTGTGGCAGTGCTGCGGGTATTATCTCCTTGCGTGTATGGATCACTCGCATAGCATTTTAGTTGTACCTTATCCGTGTTCTTGCCTTGATCACAGATAGCCCACTGGGTATAGGGCGGGAACTGCAGGTTCATGTGCCACTTTCTGTTAGGTGGGGTGGGTTTGAAGTATTGCCCGGGGGTAAAGGAAGTTGGGAAATGGGGTAGTTCTGTTTATGTTACAGTTTCAAGGGAAATATTGCTGCTTGTGTGATAAGATGTTAAAGTGTGGCGTCTTGGTGTTTATCAGGGTGTCCGGATCTTGTTCTTCACTGACGTGACGATGGCCGCCCCCCTATTTCTGACCACTGACATGGTACTGACGGGTGATTGTAATTTGGTGCGTGATGGGTTGTTAGATCACAAGCCCCCATGGTAAAACACAAAACCCCACATTACTGACTAACTGAAAGGATTGATGCAGGGCCTTGGCCTGTTGGATGCGTTGAGAAAGAGACACCCAAGCTCCAGACTATTCTCTTGCTATACATCGGCAGTGGGTGCATACAGTAGGATGACCTATTGCTTGCGCATCATGGGGCTTGCTAGATAGGTCAGAGAGGCAGCCTATGTGGCGCAAAAATATGATCCTTCCCCACTTCTATTGGGTCTGATATGGGGTCATGCACACCCTGAACTGCAACTCCAGCAGTGCTTCACCTTTATGGTGGCAGATGCGTCAAGCATCTGTCTATTTTTGCCCCATGGTGCGCCGCATTGTAAATGTATGTTTTGAAAATTTGCTAGCAAGGGAATTTATTGATGCATAAATTCCAGGTAATTGATCAATTTAAACCTTTATAATTGAAATCAATTTGATTAAATCAAAACCTGTTGTAAATCTATTTTGCCACCACATTTATTGGCATAATGGTCGTTACTCATAGGAAAAGAAAGTGCTACACAGGGAATAGATTCAAAGAAATTACACTTTATGTAAAGCTTAAATCATTTAGGGTACATTAATCATATCTTCAAAGAAGAAGAAAAAAGAAAATAAATCATCAATATACAATTGGACAAGAAGTAAATAAATTGTTCTTAAAATCCAGTTGCGTTGTGATCCACTCTTTCGAAATATATAGCAGCAGATCTTGTTGATTAAACAAAGATCACATTGTCCTGAATGAATCTGTTTAAAAAGATGAGGACTTTTAAGTCGACGTTTCGGCCTTTTTGTTGTCAAATCCTTAAGGCCATCTTCAGGACCTTCAATCTTTAAAACAACTATGAACCCCTTATTGTCCACTTGTTTTTATCCAAATGCCGAGATATATGAAGGATATGCGTCTTAGAAATTCCTTATTTTATTTGGAGTCTGGCACATGAAGATCAGATCAGATGCTGCGTACTTAATCCGCTTCACCGATTTGGTATTTCAAAGTCCTGCTTTAGAAAACCGAATTTCATCCAGCCTGGCATAGTCTCGCGAGGAAGTTACTAACTAACTGAAAGGATTGATGCAGGGCCTTGGCCTGTTGGATGCGTTGAGAAAGAGACACCCAAGCTCCAGACTATTCTCTTGCTATACATCGGCAGTGGGTGCATACAGTAGGATGGCCTATTGCTTGCGCACCATGGGGCTTGGTAGATAGGTCAGAGAGGCAGCCTATCTGGCGCAAAAATATGATCCTTCCCCGCTTCTATTGGGTCTGATATGGGGACATGCACACCCTGAACTGCAACTCTAGCAGTGCTTCACCTTTATGGTGGCAGATGCGTCAAGCATCTGTCTATTCTTGCCCCATGGTGCACCGCATTGTAAATTTGGCGCATCCATGATGATGCAAGGGGTGACTGCTGTGACGCACAATAACTGGCGCATCCATGCTGATGGGCAGGGATGCACCAGTGATTGTAAATATGCCCCATGGTGCCTGATTCACCCATGACATCATCAATCACATTCTGGGCCCATCATTTGTGGAGGAGTCAAATCTGTTGAGGTCACAGTCCTGAGTATGCAAGGGTTATGGCCTTTTGTGATTAGGTGACCCATCCTCATGAGGTCCAAGTATGTCTCTCAGGACATGTATTGTTTGCCATCAGCGTGAATAGTTGTTTTTAAGGACGTCCACTACACTGATCGCTGACATGGGCACATTACATGAGGCACATTCCACCTTTTGACTACTGTCAGCAGCTTTGATTTACTTGCAGTCAGTGTGGCTTGCAAAGTCGTCTCAGGGTGGGATTTATTGATACAGTCATGTCTATTCAGGATCACTGAAATATTATCGACGGTCACATTATCGACTTGCTAAAATATCGTTGAAAAATTATCGACGACAAAAATATCGATTTTGTATACTTATTACACCAACTACAAAAATATCGAGTCAAAAATATCGACTCTTTAGAATATCGAGTACATAAATATCGCCTTAATAAATATCGACTACAAATATATCGTTTTTAATGAAATTACCCCTAACACTACAAAAATATCGACAACTAAAATATAGAGTACAAAAATATCGTTTCAAATAAAATACCGAGTTCTTTTTTGTACCCTTTCATGTCTAAAATACCATATTAATCGTCAATACAAGCCATTGCTCTATACAAAAAACATTTTACATATAATACCTGTTACTTTTATAACATTCCTATTTATCTACATTTGCTATACATTCTATTAAATGCGTTCTATCATTTGAAAAATATTCTTTACATTTAACTAACATTTTCATTATTTTTTTTCACTTACACATCTATTTTATTTAACAACTAACCTGCTTTAATGCGGAAATCACCACATACCACCATTCTCACATCAACAAACACACCAATTAACAAAAAAAAATTCAAACTAGCCTATACAATGCTTCATTTCATCCTACAACCAATCAAATCAAAGCACACAAAATACACATACTATAAAAGGGATACATGCATTCTACCATTTGTTGCTGCTAACTCTATAGAAAGAAGATGCCAACACTCTGAAGATTTTGTTCCTGAACAAACATCTTTAAAGATCCAGCTCACTAGCTAATTATTCAAGTAAGTTACAGTGCATTATTTAGAAATCTAAATTAGTAGTCTACTATTTTACTTATGTCTCCTAACTCTTGCACTTATTTAATTTTTATCTCCTCCTACATTTCTGATAGAAACTACTCCAAATAATTTCCTAATACATGCTCCTATTTCTTCACCTGGAAAATCAGATAGTAAGTATATATTAATGCTCTGTTATACACCAACTGCTGTTTTTAAACACTATTTCACAAGATTCATTCTTTATTTTAAACATTTTATTCACAGATATTCTGAGATTTTCCTATTTCAACACTACAAATGTATAAAACTACACTAATTAAACATGTAAGTATATATGTTTTTGTTAGTAAACACCCAATATTAAAAATGCTATTTTCTAAACAACATATCTTGCATATTACATCTTCCCTACAGATCCAATAAAAACATCCAACATCAACTATACCAAAAGACAAGACTACCCTTGTAAAAAATGTAAGTATACTTGTAATTTGTCTAAAACTTCCGAAATAAACGAAAACTATGTTCTTAACACCATGTTATTTATTTTATATTTCCTCTACAGATATTCTGAATACATCATACATCTATTCTACCTACAGCAAACAAAACTACTTATTTAGAAGTTTGTATACTTTTAAATATTTCCAATTTCCCAACGGTTCCAAATATTATTTATAATATTTTACATTTATTTATTCTATCTTCTCTACAGATCTGAACTTTACTACCTTGATGTACTCCACCAAATACTCAACTCAACCATTTAAACAAGTAAGTATACGTAATGTTGACATCAAATGTACTACTAAGCAAAATAGAAAACTGCTTTTTCCTAGGAAAAACGTTTGTTATGTGTAAACATTAACTTAGCATTCCTATATTTTCATACCAACAGTAAATAAAGAAATACATACAAGAAAATCCTTCAAAATACAGTTCTGCATTTGTGATTACTACTTTTAGTAACTGTAAGTATAAATACATCATTAATTATGTTTGCACCACAAAGTGAAATATATGTTTTTTGATTTTGTTTCGTTCTACTCTTTCCTAGAACAAGTAAAACAAAATGACAGAAGGTGCAGAATTTGTTATGTCACAGAAAAATAAATTACTGTTATGTTATATGGGTTATGTTTATAATCAGGAAAGACAAAGTGGTAGAAAAGTTTTCTGGAAATGTACCAAATATTACTCAAACAAATGTTATGGAAGGGCTACTACTGAGGAAACTAATGTGTTATTTACCTGGGAACTCAATCATCCCCCCAATATCACAGAAATTGAAATAAGAGATGCTTTAGAAAGTATAAAAACTGCTAGCACACAAAGTGATAAACCAACAACACAAATCCTTAAAGAAGAACTGTTAAAAGTCCCAGCCCATGCTTCAGGTCAACTACCCTCTATTGACTCCCTTAAACGCACAATTGCATACACTAAAAGACTCACTACCACAACCCAACCCAACCCTACTACTTTTGAGGAAATTATTATTTCACCAGAAATGTGCATCACACACAATAAAGACAAATTTATCCTTTTTGACAATGAAAGCAGTACAAACAGAATCATAATGTTTGCAACTGCAAGTAATTTAAGAAAAATCCAACAGTGTCCCCAATGGATGATGGATGGAACATTTAAACCATGCCCAAAACCTTTTTATCAACTATATTCCATCCACGGTTTATACCATAACTATAACATCCCTTTCATTTACTGTTTGCTACCTAACAAACAGCAAAACACTTATACAGAAATATTACATGTTCTCAAAAATGAAATCAATAATTATTTTCCACAAAAAATAATTATTGATTTCGAATTAGCTATGATTAATAGCATTTTGAAAACATTTCCCCACACAGCAATCCAGGGTTGCTACTATCATTTCAATCAGAGCATATGGAGACATCTCCAGAAATCAACTTTAAGTATTCTATACTCAACAGATAGCACCTTTGCCTATCAAATTAAAAAATTGATAGCACTGGCCTACGTTCCTGTTACCGATGTAGCGGAACACTATAATTTATTAATTGACAGCACATATTACAAGAGGAATGAAGATAAACTAACCCCATTACTGGACTATTTCGAAGATACTTGGGTGGGAAGGTTGCACAGATCTGGACATCGACGCCAACCCAAATCCCAAATCCCTTGGTGGAATGTCTATCTTAGTACTTTAAACCAAGAGGCTAAAACAAACAACAGTGTAGAAGGGTGGCATAATGCTTTCCAAGCTACCACAAGCAGAGCCAAACCCACATTCCATAACCTACTAGAAGCTTTGAAAAAAGAACAAAGCTATCAAGAACTAAGAATGGAACAATATGTGACCCAAATTGGTCCAAAACTAACTAAACAAACTAAACAAATGTTCCGACTACTGCAAAGTCAAGTCACACTATATCCTACAACTAGAGGATTAGAATACCTGTCAATAATAGCTAAAAGCCTACTATAAAAATGTCTACAAAATATACTAATGTCTTTTTACAATAATGGTAAATATAAAAATCATAAACATTTCTAAACAATTATAAATAATACATATTTGTTTAAGAAACTTATCAAAATTTGGGACATTATTTCTGAACAAATATGCAATATTTATAATTACATCACACATACACATTACATAAAGATCGACATTTCCCACCCAATAAAAAAAGTTCTTTAAATACTGACAATTTTTGTAGATGAAAAAGACGTAATGAAGCAAAATACAATCCATACAATCCATTGCAATGTAGGACAATTCCAATATGGGAAACCCTCAAAAACCCGAAAATTATGTAAAAATGAAATAAACGCTCCAGGAAATCCCGAAAACAGTAGTGTGGACACTTTAGTATTTAAAGTGATATACACACAACTTTTAAAAAACGGTCACGCATATCAATGTATCAATCCAATACGAAACCCTCCAAAAAACCGAAAAATGTTTAAAAAATTTAAAATCCGCTCCTGGCAAACACGAAAAATAGGAGATACATGTCAAAATATAACCATAATAAGTCATACATTAGTTTCTCCGGAAAAAACCACGCTTCCTTCCATGTAGTTTTCATGCGAGGAACCGGAACCTGTAAAAAAACATACATAACGAAACCCACCCACAAAAGACATTTCCTAACACTTAAAATAACACTAGAACTAAAACATACACGACGCATCTATAACGACGACATTTCACCTAAACGCTACATAAACAATGCATACATACACACAAAAACACTACACAATTCGAATATACCCTCAAACATTACCACTCAGTTATAAATTGTATGTAAAATTAACCTTACCTCTCTCCACGCGAAGCAACTCCCAACCGCGAGCTTCTCCAGTCCTGAATGAAGCGCAATAACCTTACGCGGTAAAAAAGTAGTCCCCTTAAACCATTTTTGAAAAGGTGTCATAGAAAATACAATGTTATAGTAAAAAAATTGATACATACACATTGTTATTTTAACAAATTAGTACACTAGACTCATTATAATTTAAACTGTTTAAAAAATATAAATATATTTAATATTAATTAATATATAGTAATTATTATATATTAATATAAAAAAATTATGTAACACTTGAAATAATATATGTAAATAATTTCTTATTGTGTACATTTATTGGAATAACTTTGTGTTTGTTTATAACTAAACATTATAATTGTTTATGGTAATAATTAATAATAATAAATAATATAACTAATAAAAAAATTATAACCTTTTAATATATAAACAATGCCCTGAAATAATGTATTTTTATTTCTCTGAATGTATGTTTTTCAGAAAAGAAGAGATAAATGATTATGTTTAGTAATTAATAATAATAATAATAAATATATTTGTTATTATTTTTATTAATTATTACAAAATGTTTTATTATAATTTCTAAGTATTATAAAAGTATATAATTGCATAAATAATCTTTTGCCAATACCAGATATTATTATTAAACCTATTCTTCCCCTATACAGTTATAAAGTTTACAACATAATATATTTATATATTTCATTTAAAAACAACATTGTCTGAAATATGTACCAAAAAATGTCTTAATTTGTATTTCCATATCTTGAGCAAATATAATAATTGTCATGTTACTTTATAAAAATGTAAATTTAAAATATAAATATTTAATAATATTAATATATAATATTAACATTATTAAATATAAATGGAAGAAGCTGAAATAAAACTGGTTTTTTATTTATTTCAATATAAATACTTGTTACTCAAAGTTAATGATGATAAATATGTTTATTTACAGAAAAAATGTTGTTAAATAATTTTGTGTGATAATTTACAACATGTTCATAAATGATAATGTGTTATTCTGCAAATACTACATTTCAAAAAAATGTTATGTTCTTTTTGATTGTGATTGTATTGTAGTACACATAAAGAAATTAAAAAATTTTAATAAAGTTTTGTGAAAAAAACCATTTTGCATTATTTTGTAATATAATAACACGGTAATGTACAATTATATGCAAATGTGCTGGACACTGACCAATTAATATTTACTATTCCTACTCCAGTCAAACTAATATCAGGAAAGGTGCTGGACACTGACCATGTATAAATTAGAATTGCTACGTTAGTATAATGTTATTGTATAACATTTTGTCAAATAATTATATATTTTTTATTAATTTTATTTACATTTATTTTTATTATATTGTTTGCAGAGTAGTACTAAATTTATTTTTTTGCAGAAAAATTTGCAACTTTTTGTCACTAAAATGTATTCAATTATTTTTAATATTTATATTATTTTTTCGCACACTTTATATTCCTAATACTAATATTATGTTGAATGTATGACATAATATCGACAGACCAAATATCTACATACAAAAATATCGACACAAAAATATCTAAATCAAAAATATCGGAGTCATATCTTCATAAAGCTAAGTACAAAAATATAGAAAAAATAATATCGTAGTACCAAAATTTCGAATTTAAAAATATCGTATTTTTAAAAGTATTATTAATAATGTAAAAATAATTGTAAAATACATAAAATTTTACAAATATTAAATAAAAACATTAAAACATATTTAAAAAATTAAAACTAATACATATACATTTAAAATAAATTAAAAACGTAATAATTTAATGTAATTTTTTTTTTAATTTCATTTCATTGATTTAATATAAATTTATTTTATATTTACCCTGTACGCCTGTACCCCAAAAACCCAATACTGACCCTGAACCCTAAAAATATCCCTGTACCCCAAAAACCCAAAACTGACCCTGAACCCTAAAAATACCCCTTTATCCAAAAACCCAAAACTGACCCTGAACCCTAAAAACTACCCCTTTACCCAAAAACACAAAACTGACCCTGAACCCTAAAAATACCCCTTTACCCAAAAACTGAAAACTGACCCTGAACCCAAAAAATACCCATTTACCCAAGAACTGAAAACTGACCCTGAACCCTAGAAATACCCCTTTACCCAAAAACAGAAAACTGACCCTGAACCCAAAAATATACCCCTTTACCCAAGAACTGAAAACTGACCCTGAACCCTAAAAATACCCCTTTACCCAAGAACGGAAAACTGACCCTGAACCCTAAAAATACCCCTTTACCCAAAAACTGAAAACTGACCCTGAACCCAAAAATATACCCCTTTACCCAAGAACTGAAAACTGACCCTGAACCCTAAAAATACCCCTTTACCCAAGAACTTAAAGCTGACCCTCAACCCTAAAAAATACCCCTTTACCCAAAAAACGAAAACTGACCCTGAACCCAAAAAATACCCCTTTACCCAAAAACTGAAAACTTACCCTGAACCCTATAAATATCCCTTTACCCAAAAACTGAAAACTGACCCTGAACCCAAAAATATACCCCTTTACCCAAGAACAGAAAACTGACCCTGAACCCTAAAAATACCCCTTTACCCAAGAACTTAAAGCTGACCCTCAACCCTAAAAAATACCCCTTTACCCAAAAAACGAAAACTGACCCTGAACCCAAAAAATACCCCTTTACCCAAAAACTGAAAACTTACCCTGAACCCTATAAATACCCCTTTACCCAAAAACTGAAAACTGACCCTGAACCCAAAAATATACCCCTTTACCCAAGAACAGAAAACTGACCCTGAACCCTAAAAATACCCCTTTACCCAAAAGCAGAAAACTGACCCTGAACCCAAAAATATACCCCTTTACCCAAGAACTGAAAACTGACCCTGAACCCTAAAAATACCCCTTTACCCAAGAACTGAAAACTGACCCTGAACCCTAAAAAGACCCCTTTACCCAAAAACTGAAAACTGACCCTGAACCCAAAAATATACCCCTTTACCCAAGAACTGAAAACTGACCCTGAACCCTAAAAATACCCCTTTACCCAAGAACTTAAAAGTGACCCTCAACCCTAAAAAATACCCCTTTACCCAAAAAACGAAAACTGACCCTGAACCCAAAAAATACCCCTTTACCCAAAAACTGAAAACTTACCCTGAACCCTATAAATACCCCTTTACCCAAAAACTGAAAACTGACCCTGAACCCAAAAATATACCCCTTTACCCAAGAACAGAAAACTGACCCTGAACCCTAAAAATACCCCTTTACCCAAGAACTTAAAACTGACCCTGAACCCTAAAAAATACCCCTTTACCCAAAAACCCAAAACTGACCCTGAACCCTATAAATACCCCTTTACCCAAGAACTGAAAACTGACCCTGAACCCTAAAAATACCCCTTTACCCAAGAACTTAAAACTGACCCTCAACCCTAAAAAATACCCCTTTACCCAAAAAACGAAAACTGACCCTGAACCCAAAAAATACCCCTTTACCCAAAAACTGAAAACTTACCCTGAACCCTATAAATACCCCTTTACCCAAAAACTGAAAACTGACCCTGAACCCAAAAATATACCCCTTTACCCAAGAACAGAAAACTGACCCTGAACACTAAAAATACCCCTTTACCCAAACACCCAAAACTGACCCTGAACCCTAAAAATACCCCTTTACCCAAAAACCCAAAACTGACCCTGAACCCTAAAAATACTCCTTTACCCAAAACTAATTAATATTATTTATTTACCAATTAATTATTAATTAACAATAACAAAGAAGTTAATATATTAGCACATTAGCTGTAATTAATTTAATGTAATAATTAATATTATTTTTTCCCAATTAATTAATTAACAATAACAAAATATTATATATAAAAAAATTACTCTAATTAATGTAATTAACTAATTAATATTAATTAATTACCAATTAATTACTAATAAAAAATATGTACAAAATTATATTGATTAATTAACTAATTAATATTAATTATTTACCAATTAATTAATCATTTAAAATATTTACAAACATATATTAATTAATTATTTATTTTAAATTACTCCCCACCCTTATCCCCTATTAAGCCAACATCCCTCTCCTAAACATTAACTACAATTTATAACAATAACAAAGAAGTTAATATATTAGCACATTAGCTGTAATTAATTTAATGTAATAATTAATAATATTTTTTCCCAATTAATTATTTAACAATAACAAAATATTATATATATTAAAATTACTCTATTTAATGTAATTAACTAATTAATATTAATTAATTACCAATTAATTACTAATAAAAATATGTACAAAATTATATTAATTAAATAACTAATTAATATTAATTCTTTACCAATTAATTAATAATTAAAAATATTTACAAACATATATTAATTAATTATTTATTTTAAATTACTCCCCACCCTTATCCCCTATTAACCCAACATCCCGCTCCTAAACATTAACTGCGACGGCAAACATCGACAGTGGCGACACGCTTCCTCAATGATGTGACAGCAGCTGCTGCAGCGGCGTCACTATTCTCTCTTGGTGTGTCATGCAAAAAGGCCTCACACACTGTTACAGGCCCTCCTGGCAGACTGGAACTCCCAGCAAGGAAGTTCAGGGAATCTGGGGGTAAAGTCTTTTTGTGCCTGGGACTTCAGAAACAGGAGGCCAGCTCTTCTCAAGCCCTTGAATACTTTGCTTCAAGCAGGGGACACAGCACACAGCAAAGTCCTTTAGATTTCTCCGCAGTAGAATCAGCAAACTGCAGGCAAACCCCAGACACACAGCAAGGGCAGTACTTCTCAGTCTCTACAGATAATCTTATTTGGCAGGGATTCCTCTTGATCATGAAGTAGTCTTGGAAACTTTTATATCCCTGTGTTTCCAGAACAGGAGGGCAGTTTTTCTCAGGCCCTTGGAGACTTCCTGTTCAGGACACAGCACACAGCAAAGTCCTTTCTTTCCTTTGGCAGAAATAACAACTGCAGGCCAACCCCAAACACAACAATGATGGACAGAATGTTAGAACAGTCCAGTCCCATGCTCAGCCGGTCCTCTGATGCTTGTTTCCGTTCTGGGAAGGACATGGCTTTTGTAGTTCGGACTGGACTGTTCCCATGGGGCACAGGGTCAGCGCTGATTTGCATATCGCCATTGTCTAACCCAGGGTGGTGTGGAGTGGAAAAACGATGGATTTGGGCCCAGATCTTTGGACTGGGGTGAATGTGTGACATTGATCCACATTCTGTCCATCATTGTTGTGTTTGCAGGTACCGCTCTAAGTGTACTGGGGATGCTCAGACGTGAGTCCCAGGCACTCCACACCACTGGAATCAAGCTAGCCGGGCTGATGAGAGGTGTTACCTCGAAACCGGGCCGGTCCTCGGATGCTTGTTTCCGTTCTGGGAAGGACATGGCTTTTGTAGTTCGGACTGGACTGTTCCCATGGGGCACAGGGTCAGCGCTGATTTGCATATCGCCATTGTCTAACCCAGGGTGGTGTGGAGTGGAAAAACAATGGATTTGGGCCCAGATCTTTGGACTGGGGTGAATGTGTGACATTGATCCACATTCTGTCCATCATTGTTGTGTTTGCAGGTACCGCTCTAAGTGTACTGGGGATGCTCAGACGTGAGTCCCAGGCACTCCACACCACTGGAATCAAGCTAGCCGGGCTGATGAGAGGTGTTACCTCGAAACCGGGCTGGTCCTCAGATGCTTGTTTCCGTTCTGGGAAGGACATGGCTTTTGTAGTTCGGACTGGACTGTTCCCATGGGGCACAGGGTCAGCGCTGATTTGCATATCGCCATTGTCTAACCCAGGGTGGTGTGGAGTGGAGTGGAAAAACGATGGATTTGGGCCCAGATCTTTGGACTGGGGTGAATGTGTGACATTGATCCACATTCTGTCCATCATTGTTGTGTTTGCAGGTACCGCTCTAAGTGTACTGGGGATGCTCAGACGTGAGTCCCAGGCACTCCACACCACTGGAATCAAGCTAGCCGGGCTGATGAGAGGTGTTACCTCGAAACCGGGCCGGTCCTCGGATGCTTGTTTCCGTTCTGGGAAGGACATGGCTTTTGTAGTTCGGACTGGACTGTTCCCATGGGGCACAGGGTCAGCGCTGATTTGCATATCGCCATTGTCTAACCCAGGGTGGTGTGGAGTGGAAAAACGATGGATTTGGGCCCAGATCTTTGGACTGGGGTGAATGTGTGACATTGATCCACATTCTGTCCATCATTGTTGTGTTTGCAGGTACCGCTCTAAGTGTACTGGGGATGCTCAAACGTGAGTCCCAGGCACTCCACACCACTGGAATCAAGCTAGCCGGGCTGATGAGAGGTGTTACCTCGAAACCGGGCCGGTCCTCGGATGCTTGTTTCCGTTCTGGGAAGGACATGGCTTTTGTAGTTCGGACTGGACTGTTCCCATGGGGCACAGGGTCAGCGCTGATTTGCATATCGCCATTGTCTAACCCAGGGTGGTGTGGAGTGGAAAAACGATGGATTTGGGCCCAGATCTTTGGACTGGGGTGAATGTGTGACATTGATCCACATTCTGTCCATCATTGTTGTGTTTGCAGGTACCGCTCTAAGTGTACTGGGGATGCTCAGACGTGAGTCCCAGGCACTCCACACCACTGGAATCAAGCTAGCCGGGCTGATGAGAGGTGTTACCTCGAAACCGGGCCGGTCCTCGGATGCTTGTTTCCGTTCTGGGAAGGACATGGCTTTTGTAGTTCGGACTGGACTGTTCCCATGGGGCACAGGGTCAGCGCTGATTTGCATATCGCCATTGTCTAACCCAGGGTGGTGTGGAGTGGAAAAACGATGGATTTGGGCCCAGATCTTTGGACTGGGGTGAATGTGTGACATTGATCCACATTCTGTCCATCATTGTTGTGTTTGCATATATATATATACAGCACTAATGCTTTTAGTCTGCGGAATACTGACAAAAGCTGAGGCAATGAAATTCAGTTTGACTTCATGTGCCCTCATGTTACACTTGTACATTTGTTAAGGGGATTGGCGGTTGGGTATTCGTGTTTTTTAATTCTCTCAAACTTGCTATATGCCTCCTATAACTTTGTTTATGCCCAGTTGGTACAAATAGGGGTTGACAGTGTTGACAGAAGTGTAATCTGTTTCAGGTTTCCTACTGTCAAAATGGGGGAAGGAGGCTGTCTCCTCTACAAATTAAGGGTAGGTAAAATGTATGTTTCTCTCTCTTTTTCTCAAATGTTTTTAGCCTATCTAAGCTGTCTTTGAAATGGCAATGAGGCATTTAATTGGCTATTCAGTAATACTGTTTTAAACATTGTTAGCATTAATAAAATGAATAAGTATATATGTTATTTTACTGGCCATCCTGTTTGATGAAATTATGACAGGATGATTAGTCTAGATTGGTGTTCCCTTATTTTGACCTTTAAGGGAAACCAGATGTGGTTAGTTTTTGTTCTAAAATTCTTAGGTGATAACACCATTATTGTATGTTATTCTCATGCTACATAGTTTTGCAAGGGCATTGCTAGTTTTTTAGTCTGTGTAAATAAACTGACAATCATGAAAAGTAGAACGCAGGGAAGATGCCCATGTGATCCTTAGCAAAAATGTTTGAAGGAAATATTATTGTATAGATAAGAACTCCTGATAAATTAGCAGTTTTAGATTTTCCTGTTGCTCCTATAATATGAGAGCATGGTCCTAAGCATACAATGTAGGTGATTTTGTTAAGAGAAATTATTTTAGAAGTATCTGCCGTCCTATACAAGTAATGTAAAGTTTATGAGCAAAAGTGTAGAACATTTCCTTTCTTCTTGAGAGTTTTCAGATAAGTACACATGAATACACCAATGTAAGGATTTAGGGCATGTCTGTGTTGTTTTTCTCTTTTCCTAAGAATTTAGTAAATGAACACAGACTTCCTTGGCTGGTTGGGATTGGGCGATGTATTACTCTTGTCAGTTCACAAAAGAGTTCCTTTTATACTTGGCAATAGGTCCAGGCTGTTGTTTTGTTTAGTCTCACATAGATGTAGTGGTTCTTGGGTGCCTTGCTAATATATGGGGCGTCCCAAGACTAGGAAGTGTTCTGAGACTATCCTCTCTGTTGATAGACTGTTTCTGTGCCTTGTCTAAAGACCTTTTGTTCTGTCCACCAATAGATTTTTGCTGCCTTACAACCATTGCCAGAAGGGCCCGGACATCAGATTCAGCTTGGGGAATCAGCACCAGTCCAGCTTGAAGCCAAAGTGAAGGTAACCAGCACAGGCATTGCTGGCAACTAGGACCTCAGTGAAGGCAGAAGCCCTGGGATGAAATGTGTACCCCTGCCACTGTCTTGGGCAAAATACGGGGTCACAAACCAGAAAGGAGAAATTGTGGATCAAGTTTTTGATGCCCAGCTGAGAGTCACAGACTGACCAGAACGGCAAGGAGGCTTTGCTTGAGGTGACCCTTTTTGAAACAAGGGTTGCTTCAGAGATGCTAGCATCAGGCCTCTGAATCCTGGTCCCAAAGTAAATGCACGTTTTCTCCTTTGTTTGTTGGTCAAGAGATACCTGGGTATACTGGATGCAAACGTGTGGCCCCAATGAATGAGCAGTACGCCAGCAGAGCAATACAGGAGTTAGGAAAGGACTTTAGTTTAGGGTACAGGTGCTGTGTCTCTGGTGCCTGTTAGATTGAAGTGAAGAAAACTGGTGCACTGCCTGAGACACTGGACAGGATCGCTGTGAGTATTTGCCCTGGTGGGTGACTGCCCTATCCTGAAAGAAGAAACTGTTACCTTGAACCTGGGCTGTGATTCTTGAGTTGCGAGTTGTGCAGCTCCACCCTGAAAACAACAAGAGCCTGCCTGTGAGGCACAAACAGGCATAGGGAGAAGACTCCCCTCTGGCTTTGTTGTTCAGCGGCTTTAATTTCTCCAAGGACTTCTTCATTTTCTTGTTAATAATGTACCCCTTTAGTCGTCCCGTTTTTGAGGAGAAGTAGCCCTTTGCAGCTCTTCGTTCTAATTCCTATGGCCCTGTGTGGTCCTCTTGGTCCCAAATATAATTGATGTTCTAACCCTCATAAAGGGAACACTGTAAACGTCTAGTGAAAATGTTTTTATTAGATATGTGCTGTTGGCTATTCTGAAATTGAAATGAATGGTCACTGAAATGCATAGGAGCCCTGAAAATGTTTAGTAGATGATTCTAGGATTTGCTTTTGCTTAGGGTTGTGAAAAATGATAATTCTGTTTGTGATAATGGTCATTACTCTCTCCTGCTAACTGTATGTCAATTATGACCCTTTGCGTTGTTCCCTTTGTATTCGTGCATATACCTCATATGTACCCGCTTAATGAAATGGTTAGAAAGGAAAATGCCCACCTAGCAATGAATTAGGATATTGATAAATGTATGAAAATTAATGTGCAAATATTTTCTATGTTCCTACTGGATCATGGGAATGTATTTAGCTCATGCTAAAAGGGCTATCTGTTAAAGATTGCAGGGATTTGTTAGCATGAGCTGAAAGCCATTTTTGTACTAGGCAGCCATTTTAGTTAGCCATATGCTTGCCATGTGCTGTTTCCCTCTTCAGAGCCTTGCACATGCTCAGAAGGGCCTAGCTAGTAGAATGCACCTGCTCCTCTTATATAACTTCAGGCTATTTTTGTATGGAGAAGTAACTCTCCTCCCACTTTGTTGAGCATGTAGATCTGGCATGCCCATATTAGGCATTTTGCATGCTTACATGGTACAGGACCTCCCCTTGGTCTTTTGCTGACTATGTAACCCTAAGCATATTTAAGGCCCCTGTTTTCTGTACTCAGACTGCCTCATACAGTTTCTGAGGGTACTGTGTGACGTAGTCTCCCTCATCTGAAGTTACTGAATGCATTATTTTTATATTTCAGCTTCTGTGCCAATTTCTTCTTTGTTGGTTTAAAAGGACAAGGTATCAGTGAGACCCCTGAGAAGGTTTCTATTTTCTTCATCATGGTTACTGTTCTTACTCACCAGGCCCGGCTCCCCAGGCTATTTATTGTCCACATCTGTCCGTACTCAGATGATACTACTTTGCACACGCACAGGGGGCTCAACACTGCATAAAAAGAAAGCCACACAATCACGCTCCTTCTCTGGCAATGCCCCTATTATCGGGAATGCCCTTCCCAAAAACCTGAGCTGTAACCCCTCCAAATTCAGCTTCCAAAAAGACCTCAAAATCCACCTCCTCAATTATTATTGGGATCCTAAACTGTGACCGCACTTGATCTCCAATTTCACCATGTTATTATTGTCCAGTAATCTTTGTCCATTTCCCAAACATCATCCACTTAATTACTTGAAGTGTATAGCTCTTGCACCTGTATATCTATTTTGATGTGCATATTTCACATAATGTTTCATTATCTTTTTATCTACCTGCATACCCTATTTGCTTTTTATCATCCTCTCAAGTAAAGCTCTCTGATACTTCTGGATCTAGCCTGCGCTATATAAAACTTTTAAAATAAAATAACAATAAACTAACATCCCTATGCTTGTGGTGTAGCCCAGGTTATCGCAATACTACATGAGGCAAAGCACCAAAGGAAGAGAAATGCGTAATTCCATATCTACATACTACTTGACAACCCATGCTGCAGGAAGACACATTCCTTTAATCTCATACATTTGGCAACAATACTGTTTTACTCTTGCCTCAAAATGAGTTCCTAGGTAAATCAAGGTCAGACCAACCATGGTCCGAAGTTAGCAATACTTACTACCCAAGCAATGATCTTCCCAAAATTTCCAGATTGTTTCAGTGCAAAGCTTTGTGGATAAAGTTAAATCTAACTGGATTAAGTCAAAGATGCCTCATAGTAAATGAGCTGACTTACTTCGTATTTCGTACCCTTTGAGGAGACAACCACTTTCCAACACCTTGTGTTTTTGTAGTTTAGAAATAAAAGAGGGACTTGAATGGCAAATGTGCAATATGTTATATGTTATAAAAGGACTTATAACGCGCACTGCTACTCAGGAGTGTCCTGGCACGGGTAGAATTGCAATTCTTGGTTTAAGACACTGTACAGAATTAGGCTCTGTGTTACAGAGCCTAATTCTCTTCCCTCTAGCATGGTGCTCACTCTCTGCAAAGCGCTTAGAGACCCCTGGGTGATAAGGCGCTATAGAAATCTAATATACCAATACCAATACCAATACCATGAGCATCATGGGGAAGTTTTCAGCCTTATTTTGGACATATTTTATTAAATAAAATAAATCAATTCACACCTTTGAAAGGCAATCATATTTTTTTTTGTACAGTGCCCTTGCTGAATTCTGAAGCCGTATTTTCCCATGCTTTACATGTCACAACTAGAATTGTTCATTCATGTTTTTGGTATCCAATGTCCTAAGGCAACTGTGCTGTACAGCAGATATGATTCCTTTCCTCGGCTATATGTAAAGATGTAATTTGATCCATACAGCTATGGCACCTCTCTGCAGCATAAAATGTGTTACTTCTATTTCTCAAAGGCCTTGAATCCGTTTTTTTAAGGAATGAATTTGACAGTTTATTGCGTTTATCTGTTCTCCCTGGATTACTTCTCAGCATGTGACCCAAGATGTGGGTTCACAAAAAATGCCCGTAGTTGAGTCGCTGACATTACGCACCATCTGGCCTCCCATAATTCTCCCCTACCTCACCCCTAAACCCCTCAACAGTAGTTCCCTAGATGGAAGGAGTACAAGGTTGTGGAAATCGAAGTCAGAACCTCCCGTTACATTGTTTTCCAGTTATGGCGCTCATATGACCAGGTGCCGTATATTTTTAAGTGAGAACTAGGGGGAAGATTTACGAGAAAGTGACTCAGTGCATTCCGCAAGCCAATTGTCTGTGCCGCACTGAGTCACTTTCAGAGCACAGGAATGCACCATATTTACAATGATATGTCCTATTCCTTTGCTCTACCCTGCCACACAAACAGGTGCCATGCCCTGGCACCATTGCACCATGGTGCAAGGATACCTGCTTCATGGGGAGATTGTTTTCGTGCAGGAAGGAGCACCTTCCTGCACAAAAACAATCACTAAAGTCATTTTCCTCTTTCAATGCGTGCTGCAGAATGCAGCATGCATTGAAAGATGAAAAAATGAGGAGACATGAAAACATTTCTCCTCGTTGCACCTCCCTACGCCTCCCGTGGGGAGGTGTAGCATTCACATGCATTTCCAAATTTATGATTCCTCGTAAACCTGGAAATGTCTCTGGTTTCATGGTGTTGTGTGGGAACAGCAACACCCATGGAAAGTCACTTTCAAGCAAAGTGCTGCATGTAATAGGGCCATATTTTCAAGGACAGGAAAAACCACGCAGGGTGCTTTTCCTGTCAGTGTAAATATGGAGCAGTGAAATACGCCACCAGTGCGTCACAAAAAGTGACATATTGGTGGCTCAGGGGGCTTGTACATCTGCCCATCGAGGTGGCCACGATTTAGGGCTGGCTGGTTTGGGGTGGGCTGGTTGGTTCCTTTTGAGGCTGAAGAGTTGGAGCAGCACTATTTTATCACCTAAGCCAATGGTAAATGGTATCCCGCCACTTTCAAGACCTGGTTCTATTGGCTAGATGTGTAGCTCTTTACCTAGCACAACAAATGTGTAGAAAGGTTTGCACGCATGTGCACGCATTATATGTGCACTAAGGTTTGTTTGATGCATTATCACCTATTTTCACAAAGCGGAGGTAAAAGGTGTAAAAGGGCAAGCATCACCTTTAATTGTCAGAGTCAAAAGATTGTTGTGGTCTAGCTCCAGAATTTAGGGGTAGCATGTGGTTACCAATAATTCTCGCCCTCGTCTGTGACCAAAATCAGCGTATTACAAAGACAAAAATGGGGATTTCTCTAACAAGGAGATACTTAAAATAAATCAAACAGTTCTGCATACATGTTACTGAGCTGTAATGCAATCTTTTCGCATAGCATCGTGGTTAGTGAAGGCAGATTAAGTACCATGAAGAACTAATCGTAATTAATATGTGTTAGTGTTCAAAGAATAAATGTTGATTATATGTTTTACAAAAGCACGTGTGTAGTATGTTAAGGTTGCATGTGAGAATTCAGAAAACATTGTAAAATCTTGCATTCTCTATAGTAATCTGTCGCTGCTGGAAAGATATATAATGAAGGATATTGCCACATGAAATTCCTGTAATCCTTTTCTTTAAAGATGGGTTTCAAACTGTCGGCAACATCAGAAATGAGCACTTCGCTGAAATGTATGTTTAGAATTTTATATATAGAGTAATCACAGTCCTCTGTTTGACTTATGATCTCAGTAATGTATACTCAGGAGGATTCATAGCTACCAAGTTTTCAGATTGCTTATATGTGACATTTTTAAGGTTACAGTTGGTGTATGAGTGTCATTCTATTGTCAAATGTGTGATTCTGCAAGCGACAAATTCTAGCGAGTAAATCATATAAATAACTTAGCAGTAGAGAAACTCTGTGAATTTTCTGTCACTCATAAAACAATAAACATAAGTCTAAATCTAACCAGATCTATTGACCTTGCTATTGCTATTGCTATTGCAATGTGTAATAACAATTATTGTGTTCTAAGTTATTATTTATTTATTGTATTTTATATTTTATAGCATTTATAAGGCGCACAGCTACCCACACAGGGTTTCCCGGCGCCGAATAAGCAAGAACACAGGGTACAACTAAAGAGAGAACAGATCCGAAAGCAGTTATTTGTCGAACAACCAGGTTTTTACACTTTTCCGGAAGCTCCTATAGTTTTCTTCTTTGCGTATTTAAATGGGCAGAGTGTTCCAAAGAGTTGGACCCAAATATGAAAAGGATCTTCCTCCCATTCTAGCCCGTTTGTACCTGGGTACCGCAAAGTTCGCTGATGTGACTGAACGAAGATTGCGATTAGGAAGGTAAGGCGTGGCAAGATCTTGAAGATACTTGGGAGCAGTCCCAGCTTTGATTTTAAACAGATAGGTCAGAGTTTTGAAACGGATCCGGTTTTCGACCCTGAGCCAGTGCAGGTCCCTAAGATGTTTAGTGATCCTGGCATATCTGGGAATTTTGCAAAGCAGTCTGGCCGCAGCGTTTTGTACCAGTTGCAAGCGTCTTATCACTGCTTTGTTTGCACCCAGGTATAGGATGTTACCGTAGTCAAGCCGAGATGTCACCAAGGCATTGACTACGGTCTTCTGGGTGGTAGTTGGCAACATCCAGATAATTTTACGTAGCCATCTAAGAATAGTGAAACATATACCAGCCACTTTGTTGGCTTGCTGTGCCATGGATAGATTGTCATCTATGATGACCCCGAGATTTCTAACCTGAGTGGCTGGGGTTGGGAGCTTGCCCAGTGAGGTTGGCCAGTGGGGATCACTCCAGAGATCTTTACTGTTCCCTAAGAGGAGGATCTCTGTTTTTCCCCATTTAATTTAAGTTGGTTGTCCGACATCCAGCAGAAAATTTCATGAAGGCCTGTTTTAAGTGCCGATGGAGCAGACGGGTCAGACTTGGAGAGTGAAAACAAAATCTGAGAATCGTCTGCATAAGTCATTAAAACAAGACCGAAATTTTCTGCAATGTTGGCTAGTGGACGAAGGTACAAATTAAACAACAGGGGGCTCAGGATAGATCCTTGAGGTACACCATGAGGTGAATTGAAAACGTCCGAACAAGCCTCAGAAGAGGTGATCTGGAAGGTGCATAGGGATAAGTATGATTTAACCCATTCTAATGCCCTGCCCTCGACACCACTCTCCTCCAGCCTGACAAGTAGTCTGGAGTGAGAGATGGTGTCGAAAGCCGCGCTTAGGTCCAAAAGGACCAGTGCCACCGTTTGGTCATCATCTCTGAACTCTCTTATTTTTTCCGTGACCCCAAGCAGGGTTGTCTCGGTGGAATATCCACTCCTGAAGCCGGATTGGGACGGGTGAAGTAGTTAATTATTTTCCACATATGTGGAAAGAGCCTCATGAATGTGCTTTTCCAGTAATTTGGAGAAAGCAGGGAGTAATGATATTGGACGGTAATTGGCCAATATCGTAGGATCGGCGGTCGGCTTTTTTAATAGAGGGCTGACAATAGCATGTTTCCATAGAGCAGGAACTGAAGCCTGCTCCATGGAAGCATTGAGTATCTCTGTAATGGGCGTCAGGGTGGAATCCTCCAGTTGGCTGATGATACTAATGGGGATGGGGTCACGGGGGGAACCCGATTTAATAGATTTAAGAAATTTCCTCAGTTTATCCGATGTAATGGGGGGCCAAGCTTCGAGGTGACAATTTACTTTAGAGATTTGATAGGTGTCCTCTTGGTTATACGGAGTGGTGCTGTTTTTATTGATATTAGAGACAATCTTCTCGATCTTTTCAGTGAAGAAGGACGCCAAATCCTGACACTGCTGAGTATTGAGAGGGGCAGCCTCCGCTCTAGAATTTTCTCCAGCCAATTCCTTCACAGTGTTGAAAAGAGTCTGGGATTTGTTAACAGCTATATTTATGGTAGTGGTGACATAGCATGCTTTAGCTTTCATGCATGCCGAGTGATAACTGTTTCTGGCCTTACGGTAGATCTCTTTTTGGTGCAGTTCGTAGTTCTTACGCCACTGTCTCTCCAAATTTTTACAGGTAGATTTTTCTTTCTTGAGGGCCTCTGTGGACCAGGGGGCCGGGGGACGATGTACTTTCCCTTTGCAGCGGGATAGGGGCAGACAGGCATTCACTGCGTCAAAAAAAGTGAATATCTTTCAAATCATAGAATCTTAAACTGTGAAGTCATGATTACTAGGTTTGTGGAAGTGAAGTGGTCTTTGTGGTGTCTCAATCCCTCCTTTACACCACTTTCATCTACAGTCTCTCCCCCTGTAAGCCACTTGGCTCCTGTTTCTTCCCACATCTTTCTGAACTCCTCCATTTGCATATCTCATGTCATCACCTTTCTTTTCACCACTGTTTTGTTTACTCTGTCTTTCTTCATGTACTTCCTTGTGTATTTCAATATTTGCATACCTCTTTAATATAAAGTAGTAATTGCAATTGGCACATTTGTGACAGTCTGTGTGCTCTGTAGAGAGGCCAAAGAATGGATGCTCATTTAGTCTAAACAACTTTATGACTCACTAACATCCACCTTGATAAACTTTCACTGGCTTCAACACCAAAGCTCTAAATCATGCCCCATCATGCACACTCACAAATAATCTGAACTTATCCAAGCACCTAGAGCTGACACAGTTTACTGTATGAACTATACAGAAGGCACGATCTGCATTAAATAACTGCAGAAGCATAGCATCTGGAAAAGAATATACTCTTAGGGAATGCAAGGTAGGGTTTGCATCCCTTGTGTTATGGCGTTTTAGATTCCAAATTAATGTTCCCGATTCATGCCCTTATATAGGTACAATCCACGTTGCCCTTATATAAGCATAGAAATCAAGCCCTTATTTAGGCATAGCCCATACTACCCAAATACAGGCATTGCTACTTCCATCCGTTCATCAACATCACAACGATTTCTTGGAAAACCAGACTCTTAAGCTGTAAGGGACTTCCCCTAGCCTGGATATTGATTTCTCCAAGAAACTTATTATGCATGAACAACTATTCCTTAGGGGTTCATCCACGATGTCCATATGCCGTCTTCACATCAAATCTGGCATTCCTAAAAACCTTCAAATTATAAATATACCTTCACTTGCTATAGCAAAGCACGGTGTGGTTGGGTGCAGTTCGACTACCTACTTGCCAGACGCAGCTCGCTACAGCAAGTGCCGAAGGAAGCCGACTCTCCAGCTGATGCACTGACAAGAAGCTGTCCTCCTCTGCAAAGAATCCAGCTCCAGTGTTTCTGACTCCCCTTGCAGGGTGTTGGCAAATCGAGTCCAAGACATAGATACCAACCTCCTTCATTCTAAAGTATGGAGCTGTTTAGAACCTAGAGAAACCTTTGGCAGTACTTGGCAAAAACTAAACCTATGCTAAAGACAACACTTACTTCTTCCCTTGTACTAGACTTAGGTTAGGTACATTGGCGTAGGCGTATTTTAGAAGCACCAGTTGAGTATTTTAGCCTGTGTTATTTATGCATGTATTTTTATATGTCATAGCACTAGACAATGCTCTGACAGTATAATTTTATAATACTATGTTCGCTGTACGCATTATACTTTGCATTCTGTCTTACGATTGTAGCAGTTCACCTCTCTTGCATGAAAAAGAAGACTGTTCCATAAACCTTTTATTGAAAATGCCCATCTCACTATTTCTCTGCAACTCTGTAGAAACGAAGCATGCACGATTGACTAAGTGAACTAGTTATCTATTGTTTCCACGACTCTGAAGATATTTGTTCCAGTTCTAGGGAAACAAAGTTGTCATGTTTATGCGGTTGTCAGAAACTAATCTCTCCTTGTGAATTCGAGAAAGTTTCTAGTGACCTCTGAGCTAGCTGGCACTAACAATTAGGTTTAGTATTTTCAAAAGAGACATATTGACCTCAGTCCTATGTCACATCTATAGGATATAATATTCCAATGCACAGAGCCTATTGGGAATATAGGAATTACACCACACCCGACATGGATTACCCTAAATGAAGGGTTTATCACTGTTCTGCATGCATTCTGTAGAGAGGCCAATGATTAGATGTGCATGCCGTCTGAACATCTATATGAGACACCACCAGGCACGGTGAGAAATTATCAATGCCTTAATTGTTGACTACAAAGCTGTCAGTCATGCTCCATCAGGCACACTCGCCCATAATCCAAATTTACCCAAATACCCAGAGGCAACTTAATTAACCATTACGCACTATACAATAATCACATGTTGCATGGAAATAAGCTACAGAATCACATCTGTTAAAGTATATATACACCGTCTGACGCATGCACCGAACAACCACTGGTGGCGGATCCTTCTTCTACCTCGCCGCCAAGACATGGAACACCCTCCCCTTCCACCTACGACAGACCCAGGACCTGCTGACCTTCAGGAGACTCCTTAAGACCTGGCTGTCTGATCAGTAGCTGCTTCACCCCCCCAGCGCCTAGCGCATTTAACAAATATTTGATTGATTAATTGATTGATTGATTATGGAATGCAAGATGATAAAAAACGAAAACAAGAGTATGACAAATCTATCTAGGGCCATGACACTGCTGGCTATCAGTATCAGTTGCTGCCAGGGCCCATCGGCCTGGCTGCTGCTGTGTGTGTGCTCTGTCAAACTGAAAGTCTCAGACTGGAGGTGTGAGGAAGGGGCACAGAGTACCTAAAAACTGGTGGGCCTCGTGGTGCAGAGTACTTGGATGAATGTATAAATTGTAACAAACTGTTCCCATAGAATATTTCCATGACAACCACAGTAACCGCTTCTCTGGGCTCTGATCAGACTTCATAAACATGAAGCAAATTAGCTTACTTAAGCCCTCCCTGAAAGCAAAGCACCTCAAGCAATGCTTATTGTGTGATAAATAATGTTAGTGTGGGAATATTGGGACACATTATACATTACAGATTACACACTTCATACATATACATTAAAATGTGTTAAAATATCCACTGAATTGTGGCAGTTGGCAGGGCTGGAGGATTTATCAATTAAATAATATATTAATTTGTGTTTGCCATCCTTTCCATGCAAATATGTTTCATAGTTAGGGCGGTAAAGGTATGAATCTCTGATGCTTCAAATTTGCTTGGAACTGAACACCCTGCATTCATGAGTGATTTCAGATTGCATGGAGTATTATATGTTTATTTTACTTGAGTTACGATTTAACATAAATTACACAGTCTCAAGTTGCTGGAGCTTGCCAACAATGTAACACTGTAGGAGAGGCCTCAACGGATTCAAGGGTGGTTGGATGGTTTACTGTCTGTACTAGAATTAGCTTCTGAGACAGAGAAAAGAAGGGAGATATGTATTTAGCTTGAAATGTGTTCCACGTATTACTGTCTTGATAACTAAATGAATCATTTGAAAATATTACTTTTTTTTTGCATTAATCTTGTGGCTTGGAAAGAATAGCATGACAGGGCTTGGCATCAGCCATGCATCTTAGGCAGTTGCGACCTCCAGGTAGGTGGGTGATCTCCACTGTTGCAGTGCTGTTGGGCATTGTAGAACTTGAAGCATGTCAAGTCTGTGGCAGAAGGGGTCCCTATTGTTACAGTGATGCCAGATGGCATACTGCCACCCTAGGAGGTTATTGATTCATCAAACAGTGACAGCTCCCAGCTCTTGTCAGAGGTGTTTACACTCCCAGTAACAAATACACTCTTCTGTGTGCCTTACACTCTTGGAACACAGCTGGCCTTCTCCTTAAGGACAGTAGTCTCCCCTCCTGCAGGGCAGACACCCTCACTTCCTCTGTGAGCAGGTAGTCATGCTCTTGTGCACCTCCTGCTTCCACATCCTATGTATGCTGCGAAAAATCTTCAAATGGATGCCTCAGAACACCAGACGACTGTCATAAAAGCACTCATCAGCAGGATGGACTTCGGCAACATTCCCTGTGCTAAAATCGCCAAAGAACTACTACACAGACTCCAAACCAATCAGAACACCACAACAAGCCTCATACTTGACCTATCATGCTGCACCCACATCATTCCGCATCTAGGGAAGCTTCACTGGCTTCCCATTCATCTATCTATTTCATCAGTGATGTCATGAGTGATGTAATATGTGAGATCATAAGCAGTGCATTGCGGGGGCGAGATATAGTATTTCAGCTAAGTAAACCTGCTGAATTTCTCTGTTTTTATACGTGTGAAACCTGAGCCTAACTATAAAGTCTCTGTAACCTTTGGTTTTTTCAGTGAATTTCTAGTTTTTTTTTTAAATACTAAAACCTCACTATAACATCCCTGTAACTTTTTTTTTCAGTGAATTTGACTAGTAGTTGCTTTTGCAGAGTCGTGGAGAAAGGGATTGGGCCTTGGGCCAGCTCTCAGGAAGCCTGATGTATAGGACTTACATGAGGTACCAAGAGGGGTTCTTGGACCCCAAGGTCCCTAAAAGTAAAGTGGACTTCATCCCCCAACCAGTAGTACACCACAAGTCGTGTTTGCAGAAAGTGGAGAAAAGGGTCGTGTCCTCTGAAGACCTCTTAGCAATCCTGCTGCGTGGGACATATTGGAGATAACAGGAGAGGTAGTTGGCCAACTACCCTTCATATTATCTCCAGCAAGTCCTACACAGTGTTTTCAGCGACAACACTCCCTTTCTCCACTGCTTTGCATATGAGCCTACTGGCACACTACTAGTTGGGGGGTGAAGTCCCCTTGGCTCTTGAGGGTCCTTGGGGGCCAACTAGCCCTCGGTTACCTCCAGTATGACTACCGCAGCTGGATTGCTGAGATTTCTTCCGAGAGAAGAAATCCCATTACTCCACCACTTCCTTGGACCATATCAGCCCCGTGGAAACCATTCCCGCGGTCCTGCCCCTTAGAAAAATAAACATTTGTATAAAGGAACAAAGGGAGGGGGGCACCCTCCTCTGATGATTTCGGTCCTGGGGATCCCACTTCCTGGGGCCAAACCTTTCAGGGTTTTTTTATATAATGTATAATTGAAAGAGTGGGGGCCAACACTGGGGTGGGTGATGGTCCCCAGGGCCATGGAGGGCCATGTAGGGCTCCTCAAGTGGGGGCTGCAAAGCCTCCCTCCTTTGCTAAATCAGCCCCAGAGAGGTGGTAGTTCCCGGTGCTATGGGAGCCCTGCGTCCCCCGTATTTTAATTTGAAAGACTTGTCCCATCTAGGTGCCCGTCCCCAGGACTGCGTGGAGAGGCCGTAGCCCCCCATGCATTATTATTTAATTTAGCCCTTGGAAGGTGGCAGTCCCCAGGGCTGCAGGGGGGAAGCCTGGACCATCACATTTGTCTCAATTAGCCCCAGTGAGGTGGCAGTCACTGGAGCTGTGTGGGGGGTCTGGAACCCACCCACACATTATTATTTGATATAGCCCCAGGGAGGTGGCATCCCCCAGGGCTGCCGGAGGCCACAAACCCCAACATTTGTCTCAATTAGCCCCAGGGAGTGGAGCTCCCTGGGGCTGCAGGGGAGGCCATAGGACCTCCCCCACACTTCTTTAAGAAGTTACCCCAGGAAGGTGGCGGTTCCCGGTCTGTGCATTTCTTTCAATATGTTTCCCCTGGGGAGGTGGTGGTCCACAGGGCATGGTGGTGCAGCATGGGCAACCCCAGTATTACTTTATAAACTTGCCCCAGGAACCTGGCCCACCGGGGGCCTATATTTAATGAAGCGTGGGAGGCCATGCTTCATTCTGTTTTACATTTCACAGAAGTAAATGGATTCAGCACAACTACCGCTGACAAATATTTTACAAAATGCTCTTTTGGCCACCCCTTCTCCCCCCAAGAGCCCTAGGGGGTCAGAGTATTTCTATTCTACCCCTTTCATTTTTTAAACATTTTTGTCTTGTGACTCAGGTCAACATTGAATTATTAATACACATTTTATTATATTGAGATTCTGATAAATCTTTTTATAGAGTTATGTAGATAGTGATTTATCTAGTGTGATGTTTGGAATTAATTATACAGTTATAATTTTTTAATATTGTGGTGGCTATTGAATTCCTGCTTTTGCTTTCTGCTTTTACATATCTGCGGGAATCGCGATGACGTCTTGGGCCTCACCGCAGGAAGGAAAAATAGGTTTTAGAGATAGTTGTACTAGAAATACACTAGAAAAACACAAGTTTGAAGTGTACAATAATAAACCCGTAGTGTATAAAATACTGTAATATTTGTGCATATATGTGTATTCACTTAATGGAAAATAGCGATTGTTGCGGTTGATGGCGTTGTTGCAACTTCCCGAATAACCATGAAAATCCATAATCCATCTTAAAGATGGATTTTAAAGAAATTTTGTACAAAAACATCAGTTTAAACATGTTTTATAAGAAGCATGTATATAGTAATCTGTGTAACGCAATGTTAACAATGGATTGTTTTAGTTATTTTCTGCCAATGGAGATGAAAGACTGTTTGCTATCTTGATCATTTGGGATCTGTCCAAGAGGAATGAGGCAAACCATTTAAGCACTCGGCCTTCCACGCCCATTCTCTGTTGAAGAGTGTTAAGGAGGGTGTTGTGATTAACAGTGTCAAAGGCTGCAGAGAAATCAAGAAGCATCAGAAGTCATGATTCCCCAGAATTGGGTATGTGCAGCGCATCATCAATCACTTGCAGCAGGGCTGTTTCAGTGCTGCAATTTTGAATGAAGCCAGACTGAAACAAGTCAAGGAGATTATTGTCCTTAATATGTAGGGAAAGTTGTTTTGGCACACATTTTTCTGTCATTTTCGAAAGAAAAGGGAGGTTGGTGATGGGGCGGAAATATTTGAGGTCGATCACATCTGCAGAGGATTTATTTTAGAAGAGGGGTAACCTGTCCTGTTTTGAGGGTAGCAGGGAGAGAGCCTTGACTGAGGAAGAGATTATCTAGCCTGGTCCAGTAAGAGAGAGTATTGGTGTAGAAATCAATGGCGATGACACTAGGGATGGGGTCAGAAGAATGGTTGGAGGGTTTGGTTTCGCGGATGCAATTGAGGAGGTCATCTTCTGAGATGGCGGCAAAGTCCTGCCAAGTGACAAAGGATCTTCGCTCCTCAAATGGGGTGGGTGAGTTGGGAGACCTGATCCACCAGTGATTTGACCTTTTCATCCAAGAATATAGCGAATTCTGTTGCTTTCTTTGAAGAATCCTCAGGCTTGATCGTTTGGGTTTGAATGCTTGGTGATGTGGAGAGGTCCCGGAGTGTGTGATCTGAGGATATGGGTATGTCTTTGGGGGGGCTCTGTATGTTGATGTGGTGCCTGGGGATATGATGGGGTGATGGAGGTGGTGAGGGAAGTATGTGTCTGTTTTCCATCTTTCTCTTCCTTCACCTTTCCCCTTTTGCATTTTTTTTGTTCTAGATTAAAGTCTGATGAGCATAAATAGGAGCCAATCCACAAAAATAAGTTTTGGTGGGCCCTTCCTACCCCACTGTCTCAAAGTAGGCACTATGGGGGTGATTACGATGGCAGGCGGACTCAAGTCCGCCTGCAATCTTTGTAGTGACTGGGACACCGGTAACTGGGAGCGCCCGCCAGTAAGGCGGTGATCCCGCACATAGTATTGCGATGCAACTGCAACCATGGTGGTCGCATCCAGGCCATTTAACATTGCGGCGGGTGCTACTGGCTGCAGCTCCCGCCGCAATGCTAAAATGCCATGTTGTGAATTTCCCTGCACTAAGTGGCAGGCACCATGTGGTGCCTGCCACTTAGTGCAGGGAAATGTAGTGGAGTACCATGGGTAACACCATTGCACCACCCCCAACACAAGGGGGGCCTGCAACGGGTCCCCGAATCCAATCTTCACCATGGAAAGGCTGGCTGCAGCTAGCATTGTAATTTGGCGGACGGTGCCTGCTAGGCAATGCCACAATTCTACTCATGCTGACCGCTCTGCCAGGCAATCGGTACGATTGCCTGTGGCAAAACCGTGGAGGGCGGTCTTTGTGACCGCCACGGAACTAGGACAATTTCCCCGGCCATCGTAATTTGGTGGGGGAAAATTGCGGTCGGATGGCGGAGAGCCCGCCACCGCACAGCTGATGATGGCGGGCCTTCTGCCATCATAATCACCCCCTATGTGATTCCTGTGTGCCCACCTAATCACCGATTATCTTTACTTTGTGGCATGTTTTTAATTTAAGGTGCAAATATAAGACAGGAATATAGCTTAATTATTGAAGGGAAAAGTCTACATTTTCTCTCTGTATTCTCTATTGTCATTATTTTTTCTGTCATAGCCATCACACACATTTAGCTCTTCAAAAAGTAGCTCTTTTTCCCTCTCTCTATCCCCAAATCTCCCTCTTTCTTGTATAAAACCGCACCAATATCTTTCCGCTCTCCATAAACCAACACCCTCTCTCTCTATAGTGTTTATAATTTTGCTCACAATATCCCAACCTGCATTTGTATTTTCCCATTACTGTGTTAAACCTCAAGAGCTGCTGCTTGTCTAAACATTGAAAAGATCTGCAGAGCTTGGGCATAATTTCCAAATGTGAAATTCCCAAGGAGGTACATGTAAAAAGAATTGGCTGGCTGTCAGGATGGATTTCTACACTTATTTAATCAAACATTTTTCTGATACTTATGAAAGAATGTCGCAGAACTGGTGCTCATTTTTGGAGTTGATACTCATAATACAGTGTTAACATATATGCATTAATGTAATTTACCACAAGGAGGGCCATATCATAAGCAAAGAACACATATGGAAGAAAAAAGAAACACACTATATACAGTATATCTTCAGACATTACCTTGAGTTAAGGAATGGTTCTATATTGAGGTTTACAATTTTGAAATTCCACAGAAAGGCTTTATTTAACCCGTTTGCTGCTGCTGTCGACCAACGGCCGTCGCGAGCACTACCCCGCTTAACAGAACATTCCACACTGGCGCGGAACGTTCAGAGCAGCAAATGGGTTTAAGGTTGTCATGTTTAGGATTCAATGACTCAAACCCCTAAAATTGCACAATAAAATTTTATATAGATCATCTATTTATTACAAGAACATGTTACAAACATGTTTAAGTAACAAAGTTTCAGACTTTCTAGAGCAGTTCCTGTTGGTCTCTTCTATGGCTGCAAGAGCCTCAGAGATAGTGCTTAGAGGCCAGGACTTGCTTCAGCAGACGCCATCAGCACGGTCAGTTCAGGCCCAATTGCTACTGGTCAGCTGTTCATACTAGGCCTATTGCAGCTTGTTGTGTTGCTGTAGCCAACTAAACCTTGAGTCCACAGCTTACTGAGGGGTACATGAGGGATCAGGGGCCACCCCTTAGTCATCCACACACAGGTCACAGAAAAGACAGTTTGTTTAATTAAGTTCAAGTTTATTTGAACACTTGTGAGGTTACTTAAAACCATTGCAATGAATGAAAAAAATAATACATGTTTACATGGTACGTTTAAAAATCATCGATAAAATCTTTCAATTCCCCCAAAGTATTATTATTATTTTTAAATATGATCGATAAAAGGAAATCAGATAGGCGCAATGTTAAAGTTAAGGATGTTATTGCACAAACACATTTAAATTCGTATTTCTACCAATGAACGACCAATCCGTCCCTGACAGGCTGAAAGTTAATATAACCATTCAATTCAATAGTTACATCTGAATTTACATGATAAAACATAAATTATTTGTGAAACATAATTAAAATTCAAATTGTAAAAATCTTCAGTGTCATATAAGTTTTTCTAGTAATAAGAGGGCAGTGGAGGCTGCAGTTTTAAGGCTGAAAGACCATTCAAGGGAAATATTACAGTTTATTTCGATAAAGGTCAATGGGCCTGCCCCTAATCGTATTTTGGGGAGTACTATATTGTTCCTAGAGGACGATATAACCTTTAAATTGTTTCTTGTATGAACTGTACTGGGCGGTTTATGTGTTCTTTAGTCTTTGCTCCACTTTTTGCAGAAATTTGACAAAACGGCAGTTTAACTGAGGGTCCCCTGGATCAAAACAGGTTAGGATTGCCTGTCTTCTTTTTCATATTCCTCTATGGTTGAAAGCCGTTGTTAACAGTCGTTTCCTTTCTGCTATTACTGTATTACAGGAGCAAACCAAATGCAGCATGTCCTCTTTACAACACCCACAATGGCAACAAGTGACTGGTAGATTACCGCATAGCCAAGGTACCATGTGTACGGTGACTGGTAATAACCTCAGCAGATATCTTAAAAACTGCTGCTTTATACAAACTGGGGACCAGTGGCGAAGTAATCTTGTGGTGCAACAGACTAATAATTATTTAATGTCATCCACCCATGTGCCCTTTCTGCTAATGTGGCTTTGTCTTATGTAGTTGATTGAATTTTAAGAGACTTCTTTACCAAATGCTTAAAGCCTTGTAGGTCAATTGACATTTGGCAAAGCTGGTAGAGACCTGTAAGTGCAAGTGATTCTTGTAGATACTCTCTACTCTGTGATATGTGACAATGCTGTAGTTCGTCCTACAACAGGTGGTTCAGTATGTTCGATTCAGCTTTCCTGATTTTGTTACAGAAATTATGTATGTGCAGCGTCTAGCTAGGGACTGCTTGGCCATGCCAAATACTAGCCTTATCTGGGCCGGGAAGGTGTTACCTGGCAAGAAGAATATAATTCTGTAGGCTTGGGATATGGCATTATCCAGAGTGATTTTTATTTATTTATTTAGAAAGTTTTGTATAGTGTGAACGTGACCCTCGAGGGTATCAGAGCGCTTTACATGGGGATAACACGATTAGCACTTGGTCTGATAAACAGGCAAACATATGCGTGATACAAACAAATCAACAGTTAAGAATGGGCTAACAGTGATTGGAGTAAAATAAAGCACATCCAAGACAGGATAGACTACATAAAAGTATGCTATCTGAATCAATTCAGTATAATTTAAATGTTGAATTAGGGTAAGAACTAAGGGCCGTATGTATCAACATCCTCATTTACGATTCTCAAATAGCAATTTTTTTGAAATCGCTATTTGAGATTTGCAAAAAGGGATGTATGTAAAAAAAGTGCAATTTTTTTGCGATTTCTTACTATTCCTTAATTGCGATTAGCAAATTGCGAAATCGCAATTAAGGAATACTTTCCCATTCATTTCTTTGGGCCAGGAGGCCCACACGAATGAATGGGAAGTTATTCTCAATTTGCGATTTGTCATAAGGACACCCTGATGCACCCCTGAAATTTACATGTGTGTGCATGTGGCGCACATACATGCCCTGAGGGCATGTATTTGCGCCACTTGGCACCTTCACAAATGGCAAAAAGTGCATTTGTGAAAGAAGTCGCAAGTTACCACCAACTTCAAGTTGGTGGTAATTTGCGATTTCTTAAGGGGAAATCGCAAAACTTCAGTGGTTGCTACATTGCATTTAAGGAATCGCAAATGTTGCGATTCCTTAAATTTGCATTGCGATTATCCTCATACATACCGTTTTCTGAATTTTGATTTGCAAACGCTGCTTTTTTGCAATTCACAGCATTTGTAAATCAATATTTGGTTGATACATATGGCCCTTAGTAAGTAGATATGATTTAGCTTCTCTTTTGAAGGCATAGGTGGAGGAGATAAGGCGAAGGTCTGGCGGTAAAGAGTTCCATATCTGGAGAGGCAATCTTGAGATATAGCTGGGTGTCATCAGCGTTCATATGGTAATGGATGTTAGCTGATTTTAGGAGGTTTGCTAGTGGTTCCAGGAATAAGTTAAAGAGAATGGGGGAGAGAGCTGATCTTTGAGGAACACCCAGAGTTATCACTTGTGGCTTAGATAGAGATTGATTCATTTTGACTCGTAAGGACCTGTTTTGGAGGAAAGAAGCAAACCATTGTAGTACTGCCCCTGATAGGCCCATTCTTTGTTCCAGTAGTTTTAGTAGGGTGTCGTGTTTGACAGTGTCAAATGCAGCAGATAAATCAAACAATATTAGAAGGCATGATTCGTTCTTGTCCAGCATTTTTAGAATGTCATCTACAATGTGGGTAAGGGCTGATTCTGTGCTGTGGTCTTGACGGAAGCCTGATTGGAATTGATGGAGGAGTTGAAACTTTTCTATGTGATTGCAGAGTTGTTTCTGTACACATTTTTCTAAGAGCTTTGACAGTGTAGTGATGTTGAAAATGGGCTGGAAGTTCTTAGGGTCAGAGCAGTCTGCCAATGGTTTTTCAGGGAGTCTGTGATACAGCCTTGGCTTAGAGAGTCGTTTACAATCGTTGACCATAGTGGAAGGTTTTGATCTCTTTGAATATGCTGGGAGGTAGAGGGTCAGAGAAGTGGTTAGATGGGTTTAAAGATGAGAGAACATTGTAAATTTCCTGTTCGCTGATTGGGGAGAAGGCGTTCCAAGTGGCATTATTTCTGGAGACGATTGAGGGTGGTTCCATCCCTTCCATAGATAGGGAGTTGTGAGATAGGTTGACTGGGAGGGCCGGTAGTAGTTCCTTCGCTAGTTGAAGTTCCTTCTCTATCTTTGTTGTTTTATCCTTGAAGGAGGTGGCTGGTTCTTCACAGTTTGGTAGGGAACTGCTTCCGGAGTCCATTGAGTTTCATGTGTTTCGTGATTGCTGTTTGACTATTTTGAATAGGTTTTTGGGTGTATGTCTGGCCATGTTGTGTTCTAATACATTTTGTTTTTGCCTGTCTTATTCTGCGATTGTAAGTGTTCCTTATTGCTCTTAAGCGTTTTAGTGATTCCATTGATGGGGAGTCTTTCCAAGCTCTTTCTGCCGATCTTAGGTTGTGTCTTTCTGTGTTCAAGTTGTCATTGAACCAAGGCTTTGAGATTTTAGTGGAGGCCGTTGACATCCTCCATATTGGTCTGTGGGATCAAGGTGTTGTTGCATAGAGTGGTTAGCTCATTCTCGTTTATTTTACTAAGATTCCTTTTCCACTGTTTGATTTTCTTCGGTTGGCCATGCCTAAGGATTTCCTTTAATTTGATGAGGAATGTGATGCGATAATGAGCTGACCAATCACAAGGAATAATAGACTCTAAAGATATGGTGTTCAACTTAGAGATGATAAGGCCAAAGTCTCTCCCTTATTGTGTGTAGGCCCGTCGCAGATTTGGGACATTTCTTGGTTTATTAGGAAGGAGTTTAAGCTATTCACTGAGGGGTCATTTCGGTCATTCCAGTGCAGAATAAAATCATCCAGGAAGATCTGTGGTTTTTGATGTTTAAAATTTATTGTTAAGATTTCCATGAATTGTTCAATGAAGTCCAGGTTATCACCCGGAGGGTGACAGAAGGCATGTAGATTACCAAGAACTTTGTTGTTACAAGATATATTGATGCTAAGATGTTCACATGTTTTTGCCTCTATTGTTTCCAGTTGTTGTAATGATAAGTATTGTTGTGGATGCATGTTATTCCATCACCCATTTTCCCGTTCTGTCTAGACGTATGATATCGTGACTAGGTGGGACTAGTAGATCTATGATGGGCTGGGTTGAGCTGTTTAGCCATGTTTCCGTGAGGATAACTATATCGAACTTATTTGTAAGGATGAGGTCGTGGATATCAGCTGCATGTTTATTTGCTGGTCTGTAGTTGAGAAGCATGCACTTCAAATGTTTATTATTGCTTTCATAGGCCCTTTGTGATAAAGTGATTATTTAAGATTCTTTTTGTTTATTCCTCTTTGATTGTGAATCGGTTCTCTGAGAGGGTTCGCTTGGATGGATTGGATTTGATTATGAACCGCCTTGCTCAAATTCAATTCAGATTCATAATCTAGGAGGAGTTCATGGATCTCGTTGTTTGATAGATCTTGCTTTGATCTGTTTGGTATGGAAGCATTATTGGGGTAAGGAGTAGTATGCTGACCTAGGTTGGTTGTGAGGGTGGATTGGAGTGGTGTGATGTCTGTATGGTTGTCTTTTCTGGTTGTCTTGGTGCTTTTTGCATTTCGAGAGGGCCAAAGATTAGCTGTGATTGAATTAAGTCTCTGTATATCCTCTTTAAGGTGCTTTAGGCCACGCTCGATTTGATTGAGTCGCAATACCCAATACTCCGGTTTAAGGGAAGTGGTGGAATGTGACACGAGATCTGATAATGGTGTGTTGTGGTTATCGTTAAGATCGCTTAGTTGAGAGCAAGAGTCAATGTTAGGTGTGTCTTTATATTGTGTTTATGTGAGAGGCTGATTGGCGGAGATGAGAGGAAGCATAGGACTAGTGGTGGTGGCATTGTTACTGGATCTCACTGATCTAAGATTGGTTAGATGTTTCCTCTATGGGGGGTCAGGGAGGACGAGATGGCAGTGCCCTCATTGGTGCGATCTGGTGAGGTGAGTGGGGGTGAGTGGGGGGATGAATTGTCAAGCCGTGATTGTCTAGATTATTTTTGTTGTTAAAGGAGTGAGGGGGAAAGTTGGTTGCAAAATTCCTAGTAGCGATCATAGTCATAGATTGCACGGAAAGTTCTGGTGGGGAAGTGGTGGTTTTGTGTGTGGGTCGGGAATATTCTGGGCCCGGACAGGAGTTGAGTGAGTTGGGGGTGTCCCTGCGCTCTATGGGGGATGATGGAGTTCCACCAAGCACGTTAGGGAGAGATTGGTCTTGTTGTGTATCCCCTTTTTTAGGATGTGGAAGATTTGATCAATTAAGGTTAGATTATCATTTGAAGACTGAATTAGTATAATCCCATTATTGTAAATGGATATGGTGGCATTTGCATTGCATAGGGGAGAGGGAGATACTGTTAATCTAAGTCTGTGAGGAGTTTTTCTGGAGCCTGTGATGCTTAACATGGAGTGTAGAGTGTTTCTCCATTGGGCTCTTTTTTTGTGTGGAATAAAAGGTCAATAGTTCTAAAATACGGGTCTAAGATGAGCGTTTCTGGATGTGCTTTGAGTAGTTGGTGTTTGATTTTTTTTAATGCATTTTTGGAGAGGTTGGGGGGTATTTCATGGCATAGGCATTGTTGCCGAAGGTTCCAGTTTTGAGTCCATTCTTGGAGAAACTGGAAGGTATACACTGTAACTCGTGTAATTCCTTGGCTATATAGAGAATACAGACAATGTATCTTTCTTTCTGAGTTGATTTGTGAGTCTGAGTACCGAACTAGTCAAAAATTCAACTGTTCACCTCAATGCAATATTTCTCAATTATTAAGGTTAAAATGGACTCATTTTGGTGTATGATTAGCAGTTATATGCAGGAAATTTAAATACCTTGACCTATCTAAGATTGGTGCCAAGGGAGCTCCAGTCTGGAGCGTAGTCCTTTCACTCTTTCACTGAGTCCTGCTTCACTGTGTCATAGTCCTATGTCACTTTCCAGTCACCAATTGAAGAGATTGTTCCTTTCTTTCTTTTAATATGTTTCAGTCCTCTGTCACTTTCCAGTCACCTATTGCAGAGATTGGTCCATTCTTTCTTTTTGTATCTTTAAATTGTAGTCCTATGTCTTTTTCCCTGCGGATTTGATGAGTGAGAAGTCCTATCTTTGTTTAAATTGATAGGCCAGCCATTTTGCAGCAAGCCTTGGTGTGGTTGAACTAACGAACCTAGGACCTATAGGGAAACTTACATTGCCCCAGGTTAACAAAAGTGACGAAAACTGAGTATGATACTTAATTAGATGTGCTTGTAAGATAGGGTTATCTAATGGCCAAGACAGACCCAGCTTCATTTTTCTTCAAGTTTTTAAATGCTGCAGCTAGAACCAAGCCTTTCTTTTTATTTGTCTCCTTCTGCGCAAGAGAGTTCACTTTGTTGTCAATAATTACTCCAAGGTATTTATATTTGACTACATTTTTCGGCTGTTCTTTACCCATAAACCACTCCTGTGTTTGCATTTTCTTAACGTTATAACATGGTTTTCGTCTTGCCGTAGTTGATCTGCAGGTCATTGGTTTGCGAATAAGTCGTCATTGTGTTGAGGAGTCTTTGGAGACCCACCCTAGTGTGCCTCACTTAGACTACGTCGTCGGCATATAAGAAGCTTGTGATCGGATTTGCCCCTAATTTCGGAGCATAGGGTTTACATAATTGTAATGCTTTTGTCAGGTCTGCCAAAAAAAGATTAAATAGAGTTAGTGCCAAAACACAGCCTTGTTTTAGGCCTCGGGTACTTTGAATTCTCCATGAAAGATGTGTGCCTGCTCCTATTGTGATTTGAACCCATGTGTCACTCTGTAGTATTACCAGCATGTGTGAAAGATTCTGTGATATACCCCAATTTACTAACTTCCGCCACAGTTTCCCTCGATCTACACAATCGAAGGCTGATTTAAAGTCAATATAGCAAAAGTATAATGGAGATTAGGATACACGGGCAACGTCCATAAGTAAAGAAATTGGCAAGATGTCCGTGATCGTACCAGTGGATTTTATGAACCCAGTCTGGTTGTATGGAATTATTTTATTTTTGAGGACCATGATGTTAGCTCTTCCAGGACAGTTCCTGCAAAATATTTAGCATCAACTATATGTTATAAGTTGATAGTTTGCCCGGAGGGATCTGTTCCCTCCTTTAAATATGGGAGATATGAAGACCCCTTACAGGACACAGGAATAATTTGGGTGCTCCTAACTTCAGTGACTACTGGTGCCAGAGTATCGGCCCAAAGGTCTGGCTTATATTTGAAGACCACAGGGTAAGCAATTTGGGCCAGGGCTCCCTCTTTCTGTCCTTTTGTTATCTGTTTTTGATGGTTTCTTTATTTGACTCTGACACGCCTTTATACCGTCTGCTTGATGGAATTACCTGCAGCTTCATCTGTGAATGTTCTTCTGATGGTAAATTTAAGTAGGTAGTTCAGTAGCAGACCTAAGAAGCCTATGTGATATAAGAATTTACTCCTCTATTGTTTGGGTTCAAGATTTGGTTTACTGTGGTCCAGAATCTAGTGCCATCTTTACATTTTATATCGGAGTGAAGTTTGGCCCATAAATCATTGTCTTTATCTCTTTGGAAACTCCATTTTAGCTTTTTAATTGATTTTTTGTTTGTCTTCAGTGCTGGAAAGGCTGTTAGGTCTCCCGGCTTTCTCCTTAGTGTCCTAAGTGCTTTGTTTATTCGAGATTTATATTCCTAAAATCTGATATCATATTTTACAGTGGAGACTTCTTTATATAATGTATAATAACATCTCGATTTTATTGGTTTGGAGTGCTTTTCAAGAAGTATACCAGTAAGTATTTCCCAGTGTTTACAGCTGTACTTTCGTAGGCTTGTGATTTCCTGGAGCATATCCATTACAGTTTCGTGCAATTGGGCAAGCCCAACCATATTGGACTTAATGTGTCTACAATTTACTAAATATGTTTTATCTGTTATCTCCCTTATATGAATTGAACAGGTAATATGTGGGGAAAAAGTAACTTCTTGTGGAAGCTGGTCACTACCGGCTCAATCCTTGATTTGAAATGAGCAGATATGTTGAATGTCAGGGAGACAAATGTTGGTGACCAGTTTTTTGTCCATTTCCCTAGTGTGTTACAGACCTGATCCAGTATTTCCCAAAGTGAAGATTGGGTGATTAATAGATCATTCAGTAAAAATCCCATTAAGTATTAATTGAAATCCCCGGATATTATAAAGTGGATAGTACTCACAGTCTCCCACAGTCTTGTTAGTTCGTGCTCTAGCTCTTTATTACCATCAAGTTTGTTTTTAGGGTGAATGTAAGTATTGATCAAAATGACATCTGTCGCAACATCTTTGATGTTTATGGTACATTTGGTTGCATTCATTCCTGAGGTTTTAGAGTCTCGAGCTGTTCCTGAAGCTCAACTAGCAATCGAGATAAATGTTGCCACCCTCCTGAGGGATGCCCATGTTTTGCTTGTTTTATAGCTGGTGTGTTGAAGCCTATCCTTGTAAAAAAACAGGTTCAACTAGCCACGTTTTTTGGAGGAAAATGATATAGAAGGATGCTAAATAAGTATGCAGCTCTGAATCAGCTAGTTTGGAGTTTAGGCCATTTATGTTCCAAGAACACATACTCAGCGGTCTGGCGTTAAGCCCTTTTTGTTTCACTCGAGCTGGAAAGACAGATCCAGAGAGTGTTCTAATGAGATAAGGAAAGGTGTCACTTTTGTAGTACCCACTAGCGAGCAGGTGGGAGTGACTCTTGGACACTCCCTACTAACAGGAAAAAGATTCTCAAGGGCAGAATTTCCTACTTTTTCAGTTATCCTGTTTGCCTTACTACAAACTATCCCACAGTGTACTACTCTGAGTTAAATTTATCATGGTAGTACCGTTGTGCACTTGGAGGTGGACAGTATGCCAGCCAGGGGAATGTCTAGGTAAATGAGGAGCCTGAATAAAAAAAGGCTACGACCCTTTACAGCTAAACTAGTTTTTTGCGACTAGTCACTGGAGGAAGATGTCAACATATAACTATTGCATGTTACACTTGTAAATACTAGGCAACCTATTTTGACAGGTTCACCTGCAGTTTTGAAAGTTGCAGCAATCAAGCTATACATGTAGGCCTGAAGCAATGTTTTTCCTTGTCAGCCTTGTGGATAGAACAATATGTGCTCCAGTCATCAGGTGCCATTTAACTTTCTAAGCCACTGGTGTATTTCACTGCATCATATAGTGTGACTTTACTGGAAAGTTAAATATGGCAATTGGGGATGGGACACGTTAACATATTTTAGGGGTCAGAGCACATATATCGTGGACCGGGAAGCAGTGCCCCAGTGAGAACAGTTGAAAATCAGCACACAACAGGTGTGATCATGCAAAAAAGAGTGATTGTCTCATGAAGGAAAACGGCTGGCATCTGCTATGGCCTACTTAGATCATGCAGAAAGGTGCTCCCCCTACTCCCATTCCAGTCCAGATTACTGCTGATCCAAGGCCTAGTTTTGTCCAGGCTGGACTATAGCAACGCCATTTACTTGGGAGCTCCGGAATCCACCCTCCAAACATTGCAAAAAACCCAGAATGCTGCAGCCCGACTACTCACGAATACTCCAGCCAGAACGTCAGCCAAACCTGCACTGAGTAAATTACACTGGCTCCCGATTAGGGAAAGAATAACATTCAAGGCCCTCTGTCTGGCCCACAAGGCACTGCACAACGTAGGCCCACCTATCCTCAACACCTGGATTACACCCTATAGACCTACGAGAGCGCTTCGGTCTGAACATGGCAACCTTATCATGATTCCTAGGGTGAAGAAGGCCCGTGCAGGTGGCCGCCGCTTCTCAGTCAACACAGCAAAAAAATGGAACGCACTTCCCCTGACTCTCAGATTGGAACCAAACCTCCTGCGATTCAGGAAGTCCCTTAAAACCCTACTCTTCCCTTAATGTGGCCGACATCCTTCCCCCTTCAAACCTTTAGGAGCTTGAGGTTCAGCGCTGGGATACTTCCGGGTGACTACGCGCTCTATAAAAACTTAAAATAAATAAATAAATAAATAAATGAATGGCTAGTCTGCAGCCTAAGTCTGGGATCTCTTTCAACACTCCTCTTAACTTTGCTGGATTTGGATATAGCATTAGGTACATCATAGAAAACACTCACTGTATCAATGGTACAGTGCCTTTTACTTGATAGTGCCAGGGGAATTATCATGAGCTAGTCATGTTCTGATGTCTTAAACACAGTTGATAAGGCCCCACAACTTGAGGCACCAAACAGAACACATTTTCACTGAGGATTTGAGAAATAAATATATTGAGGCCCAAGAGACAGTTGTTACAGCACAACTTAGAAGGCAGGGCAGAGTTCCAGTGTGTGAGTGAAATGAACACGAATCCAAAAGTAGTTTCACAATCCAACCAAATAAACCTAACTTGCTTAGCTAATCGTTAGCCTGAGGCCTCTACAGAAAGTGCTTGAGTAGGTTGAGTTTAAAAATGCAAGGAAATATTTCTCAATTTTCAAGGTTGTGATGAAATTTTTGAAGAGGTGCTGGAGAAGAAGTCATAAAATGTGCCACAAAACATCTAAGAAGATGAGCTCAGCATTCCAGCTTGAAGATATCCTCATCTCGAGAGTAAGGAACACCAGTTGAAGAGAAGAGCCAAGCAAATACTTACTCTCTTCAATATGCCGGAAAGCCAAACACCTGGCCATGCCCTGGATGTAGCTTCCCTAGCCTGCAGGATTGCTGACTAGCTTCCAGCCTTACTCCACTGAATTTGACTTCCCAAAAAATTGAAAAACCCTGGATTGGAACAAGGTGGCAATATATCTCAACAACAAAGCAACCTTGGTTGTTATGAAACCCAAGTTTTTCCCACTCTGAGATTTTTATGCCAAAACTAACAGCTTCAGCTGAAACCCCACAAGGTATCCAGCTTTGAGGGACCATTACTGGCCAGCCCCTTAAAGCTTGTCCTGATTGAATATTATGACTTCCATATATGTATGTAGATCAAAACCTAGACCAGGACAGCCTGCTTTGTATATCCTTACCTCCGCTCCATAACCAGCCTGAAATTTTGTCTAGATTCCGAACAAGCAATGACTTATGATTTAAGCTGTAATTTTCCTCAGCACTTTTTTCTTTAAACTATAAAAGTCCATATCTCAGGTGCCCCTTAAACCATTTAATTGCTCTAGGTCTATATTTTTTTGTTAAATATTTATCTATTTTTCTAAATGAAAATGTTATTGTATTGTTTTTTACTCTCAATTGTAGTTTCTGCTTTAACGTAGCAAACATTTCTCCAGGGATTACCTCCTGTTTGTGCCAGGCCTAGCAGGGGTTGAGCAGAGCTTCTCTCACAACATTGTTTTGACCTAACCAAAGGGGGGTCATTGAGTTGGTGAGCATATCCCTACCCAAATTAATAACCCCATTCCTGAAGTTGACAGTAGAGGTTTAGCAATTTATCAGCTTTATCACGTACATCAATTATTTCATATGATACATCTGGAAGAACATTAGTAGTGTACCTGACCATACAAATGAGAAGTGACATACTCGATAATCAAAGCCTTGGGACTGGTCCCCAACTCAATTTTAGGCCCAGCACCAAATCAAGCATTAAACTAAGGTCAACATGTTATATCTGATGTCATAAGTCCATTAAGGGCCTTTGATCATTCAGAAATTATGGGAAGCAGTGTTGTGTTACCACCAAATATTTGGGGGAAGACTTGATAAATCTCCTAAGCTCCAAATGGTTACTGCAACCTTCTAAGAAAAGGTACACTGGCAGGTGTGTTTCGCCCTTCCCCTACTGAGTTGGATTCCAATAGGTGGGAGTGTCAGAGAAACCTGTCACAGAACCTCTCATATGAATGCGGTATACTTAGAACCCCAACCCACACGCCAAAATCACTATGCACATACAGTAAGTGGTATTCCACAGATTTATGATTAATTATTAAACATTATTTGTCTATTTATCTATTAGTAACATCTATTAGAAACACTAATATTTTAAATAGATCAGCAAAGACTACACAAATGTTAAATAAACCCCAATCATATTTCACCACACATGCCAAGCCTATCAGTTTAATCCTCAATTATGGTCAACTTTCTAACAACTTGGCTAGGTAACTTCTGCGTAACAATCCAAGTCCTTATGATGCCTCAAAGCCTGAAATTGGAAATCCATATTTTTGCATTCTCTGCAGTAACCTGTCCATGCATATAAGCCCACCTTGTTCGCAGTGCGTATATACCTTTCTTAAACATGATGTTCTCTGATGCTCGGCTCCTCCATCATTTTACAGAATAGTTGAACAAATGATTTACTGCTACATTTCCCTCCTTGCCGAACCAAAAACACAAGTTCATCAGCTATGTTTTAGCTGTCATCTTTATAAACTGTGGGTGCACAACAGAATTTAAATTTCCATTCACACTGAAGATATCCAAGTACATTTATTAGGTGTGAAAACAACTTGTGACAATCTAGCCTGCAATCCTGGCCCTGCACTTGCACTATACACCCTAGTGTGGATAATGCACACAAATACCAGTGAGGTAAACTTACAGATAACCCTGTGCTGTACATAACCTCAATAAAGCATACATAGAATGTGCTACAGATCCATGGGGAAGTAGTCATAGACTTTAAGTATTATAAGCCTTTCTGAGTAAGGTTAAATGCTTATTTTCTGTTGCAATTGGCGAGGGTGTTCATCAAAATAATAGCCAGGCTCTTTAACTTTACAAAGAATAACGCAGCAATATTTGTAATCACGTAAATCAGAACCTTTTCATCAAAGGCAATTATCTGGGGATTTCATTTGTTAATTTTCAGATAGTTCCCATTACAATATCCATTTAGCGTATTGATCTTATGCTGTGAGCCCAGAGGGGTAGGTATAGCGTATGGTGTCATCGGCGTAGAATAATGTAGGATTTGTTTCATAAGCAGGCCTGATAACACAGATTTTCTTGATCCCAAGTTCCATAACAAAATTCCTGCTTCAGTCAGTACAAACTCTAAGCCCGTAACTACAACATCAATGGATTGGAATGATCTTATCTTAGTAGCCCATTGACATTGTAAATTCGTTTTTTTCAGAATAGAGTCCTCCATGTCACAATCAGTAAAGATGGCTGATATAAAATACAGAGCAATTGCTCATGTATGGAGTGCCAAATGAATCATAAACATTATTTTTTATATTATTATGATTTCCTCTTCAGGATTTGAGTTTGTTCTTGAGGTGAATGAACCCTGGTCATAAGCCCTTCAACAGGATACTTACTAGAAATACATGATCTGATAGGCCTCAGCTTTGGAAGGGAGAGTAGCTCGTAAAGAATAAGGGAGGGGGGTGGAGCTTTCCAAGCTTGAAGATGTCCAACATATAAGTGAGCTCCTCCAGCTGTGTCATGATCCTGATGCATCCTGGCGCTCAGAGCCCCTTTGAGACCACAGCCCTCCCACGGCCGAGATGCACCATTAACCGAGTGTGAGCTGTAAAATTGCTGGCTGGGTGCTGCCCCTGAACAGAATTCCCCATTGGGCCCATGCTGCATTGTGCGGCCTATAACAGTGTGATAATACACTGGTGTCATCCAGTCAGGTGCCTAGAGCCTTGGGAGAGCGTGGGACCCCTGTGGACTATTTGCTGCACAGTTAGGTTGGGGTGCACATTGCCACATGTGGGTAAAACCGACTAGAGCCATAAATAACTTTGCCGTGGGTACTTGACCTGTCCCCCTCAGTGTGGCTTGGCTGCACCTTTCGTTGCTGAGCCTCAGGATGCGACCTATGTTCAGTGTTGTAGTGCCAGATGAGGGCCCATACATGGCCTGCAGGCCCTATTATGTCTAGCCTCATACCCGCTGACAGTGGATGCCGAAAACCTCCCTGGGGGCTTAGGCTTTGCCGCACAGGTGCGGTCAGCACAGGTGAACGCAAGGGTGGGGGTTGGAAGTTGACAGAAGACAGGATAGGGAAGGTAAAATAAAATAAATAATAAAACCACTTATTTTGCATTTGCATTATCGCCGAGTCGGAATAGAACAGTACCTTGAACGTGAAGATCCCGCCTCTGAGAAACTTGCATCTCACCAGCAAACCTGCATCTCACCAGCAAACCTGCATCTCACCACGAACTGGTAAACAAAGCAGTACAGAGCAGAGAGAGACGTTGTCCTTGATAAAAGGCACTTCCATGAGCTTTATTAAAAAAAAAACCAAAAAAAAAAAACGTGGTACTTGATTGTCAGAACAACGCGCTGTAGATGGAGCCTCCAAGCCTAAGATGGTGGCATGCACTAGTAACCGTCACCGTGCACGACACTCTCAGCCAGCAGCAATGAAGCAGTTTGGCAGTCATCGCAGAAGTAATGAAAGGCCAGATACAGGTTGAAGGTAAGAGCGCGTTTTGGCTCTGTGTACGCTCAACGTATAATAAAGTAATACTGAGGCGGTTCAACTGCCAAAGGAAAATGCATCACAGAGCCAATGAAAGAATAAAAAAGATAAATATATCATAAGCACCAGTGAGCCAGTGCAGAGATTGAAAGAGGGCGAAAAAGATTTGAGAACAAATATTTTTTTTAAAAACTAAGAGAAGAAGTGCTGCAGTCAGACTATAAAGAAGCCATGTCAGAAGCTTCATATGTGTCTGAGGGAGAAAACGGACGCCCACCAACACTAAACTTGAAATCACTTTGTGGAGACAAACGACTCACCAGACATGATCTCACAACAAAAGGTGTTGGAGGTGCTGTTTCAGTGTCTCCACCCAAGTTGAAATCTCCGTGGCCAAGACTTTGTGTATTTGTGAAAAAAATATCTTGGTCTGTTAAAGCACACCAAGAACATTGGAACACTATTCCTTTGCAAAAATCTCCAATTGTTTCTAATTTACCAGAACCGGGAAGGCGAGCCCCAGAGAAAGTGAACCAGAACTGGCAAAGGACAAAGGTCCCAGAACCAGTACCTAGAATGGGCAAAGGTCCCAGAATCAGGAGGGGGCAAAAGTCCCAGGACCAGTGCCAAGATGGACACAAAGGTCTCAGAACCAGAAAAAGGAGGGGAAAAAGGTCCCAGAACCAGTACAAAGAGGGGAAAAAGGTCCCAGAACCACGATAGAGAGCCGGTACAGAGTACTCACAACAGGGACAATTGTCCCATAACCAGAAAAATGAGGGGACAAAGGTCCCAGAACCAGCACCAAGATGAGGACAAAGGTCCCAGAATCAGTAGGGGACAAAGGTCCCGGGAACAGTATCAAGACGGGGCAAAGATCCCAGAAACACTATGGAAAACCACGACAGAGTGCCTACAACAGGGACAAAGGTCCCAGAACAAGAACCGGGACAGATAATCCAAAACTAAGACAGAAAGTCCATACTAGATGAAAGAAAACCAAAGCCTGGACAGAGAGACCATAATGAGGGACAAAGGTCCTAGAACCAGGTCGGAGAGCCCACATAAGTAAGACTTAGAGCCTTAAAAAAAAAAAAAAAAACAAGGAGTCCAGAATTATAAAGGATGTTGTGATCATATGACAGTCCAAAGCATTTCAAGCAAGAATAAAAACTCCAAACATTACATGCTGTACTGCACTTGGAAATCTCTAAGAGTAGCCAGGACTGTGGGTTCTGCTGTTGGAGTTCTACGGACCTCACAACTTAACATTTAACAAATCTGTAACGAAAACATGGAGGCATCTGTTGAACTGTTCATCTTCAGCCTGGAGCGGAAAGAGGTGGTGGACGGAAAAAGATTGAAGAAAGTGGTCTGCCTCTTCTTGTTTCTGCTGGTCAAGGACAGATTGGAGAAAGCAGACTGTCGTTTCTTGTCTTTGTCAGTCTAAGAGGAATAGGTAGTGGTGATGCCTGTCAGTGGTTTTGCTGATGTTCCTCATTTCACCCTTCACCCTTGACCCCGAAATGCTCCTTTGCCTCCGCGAACTAAAATGTACAAGACTCCGTAGACTTCCTACTCGTCTTAATGATTATTGTTGTTGTCTCCCTACATTAAGCTTCATTTTGTGCTTTATTTCTTTATTTCCTTTTTCTCTGTAAAGGAGGAAGATGTGTTGTATATGTGTTCTTCATGTAACATGTCTGACAGTAGTCATTAGCACTTCCTTTGTGTTCCCATCTTTCCAGCCACTCAGAATACCTGTCAGTTTTCTAACTTGTACTAGAATGTTCCACTCTTGTCAGTTGATTGTCTGGTCAGCTGGCGAGGTGTGCGCTCAGCTGTGTCTACAATAAACCTACATGTAACTAACTAGAAGTGTCCTGAGATTCATCTACAACAGCGGGCACTCAGGCCTTCTAATGAATTGGGATGAATCCTTGATATTCCCCCTCACTGCGGCTGCAACCCTGGTCCAACTGATTCAGTGAGATATCTGGGGCTCTAGGTGCAAATAGACCCGTCAGTGGTTCTACTACATAACTACAGCAAAGCAGTGCAGAAGCTTGTGGATGTTGCGGAATGGTGGATTAAACTGCCTTTGTCACTAAGCAGGTGTAAATCCATCATTGAAATGGTGATGCTGTCCAATGTCCTCTTCCTGCTAGCAAATATTTTGATTGTGCTGTCACGTGTGGCGCTTAGCAACCAGAGTGCATTTTTGGTTCATTTGGCATATGCTGGAAAGCTGCCAGGGGTGATTTGGGACACGCTAACAGTACCGTCTGATGTGGGTGGTTTGAACAATTCAGACCTTGCGACCTACTACAGGGCTGCACAGTACATGTTAATGCATTACTGGGTACATGGTCCAAAGGACTTATCACATTTGTGGCTTGAACAAGAGGCCACCTCCCAAAAATCGCCAGCCCAGACCTTGTTTTGTGAGGTCGATGAGAACCTACAATGTCCTGTACCCACTGAATGCGGCGGTCTAATCCTGGCAGCGGCTTCTAGAACAGGCTGGATCTTTCCTATACCCTCCATGCGTTCTGTTAGATTGTTGTACATGGTTACCTTTGTCATAGTTCTAACTACTATGGGAGATCTCTTCCAAGATGGTTCGATGTGCAGCTGGGAACAGGATAGTGAGAAGAGCATAGAATCCTCTGTCCTGGTCCAGTTTGTTACTACAGGGCTCGCTACATGATGTGTGACCTACTAGGGGAGTATTTGCTTAAATCCCCCAGAGTTGCTGATTTTGACATGCCTCTTACAAACATCTGCACCCTGTCACATCATAGCAAAACGTTATTCAGTCACACAAGAAGAACGGCGCCCAGGCATCCAAAATGTCAGGCTAGATTGGCAACAGGACCTTGGAGTTACCCCAGCGACACACAGTAGACTTCCTGCTGCTCTGGAATAAAGTCAGTTTTACTGAATAGCCATCACAGGCAACTACATTTCAAGTACCCTATTCGAGTCTATTATACATTGGCTCGCTTGTCCCAACACGTATTATGTTACACCACAAGCTGCCCCAAGAATAGTGCTGAGTAGGCAGGATTTGCCCATTTGGCTTGGTTCTGCCCAAGAGTGTAGTACTTTTGGCAGACAGTCCTGGCAGAACTTGTAGAAATTACTGGTGCTTACATAGCGGGGACCCCTTTATTGGCACTCTTAGGCTATGACAAGGACATTTTGTGACCCTGCAGGCAATTGGTAGCCATGGGGTTGTTGCTTGCTAGGTGCAGATAATCAATGTGCTGGACTAGAAGCTCACTCCTGACTCTGAAACGACTGGCTTGTAGACATGGAATACTGTAACACAAAGTCAAATATGTACCGCAAGTTAAAGCCGTGTCTAACCACCCACTAGATATGTGGGGTCCATATTAGACCTACCTGGCTTGATCGAATGAGGAGGCGGAGACCCAAGAAGAGAAGGGCTGGGTAAAGTCCCTGTAGATGCTCTGTGGACAGTGCATAATGCTGGATCTGTTTTAAGCGTGCTGTGAGCTCTGAGGCCTGAAGCCCTGCTCAATGTCTGGTTAGAGCAGAAGTGTTTGTCGTTGGATCTGATGGCAGTTATACCAGTGTTTATGCTCTACTTGGGTAGCGGAGAGACATTTGCAAATTGTGCACCTACATCATTCCTAGAACAATTGTGTAATGTCTGGTCATTACTATGCATCATGACAACCCTGATCATTTTGTTGTACTTCACAACTGGAGTGGATCTGTGCCATTCCAAATGTATGGTTGCATAAACTCAAACATAAAGCTAAGAAATAAAAAATAAAAACTTGTAAAGATAAAGTCTGGTCTTTCTTTATGAAAAAATATCAGAAACAAAGCTCTTCTTTAGAATCTTGTTTACCGTAGTTGGTTATCGTCACAAATAATTGAACCACAATAGAGGTGCATACTTTAGGAGGTGTACTGGGCATAGCAGTGGACCATTTATCCACGCCAGATGCATTGAAGGTTGTTTAAGTTTTAGTCAATTCAACTGGCTTTTCAAATGCAAAACTTCTTCCAGAATACGCTTATGCAGACTACAAAATGGTAGCATTTTATCAAAATACCCTTTGAAATTATTCTTACCGCTAGGACAGTATCAGAATACTTAAAGCTTTTTGTAACCCTAATCTAGATATTTTTCAGAATTACTATTCACTATGGCATGTTGTACAGCTTTTATATTATTTTCTAACAATCAGTGTTTTCTTTTTAATTTTATGAACATTGTTAGAAGAATTAATTATATACCACTGTATTTTGTATAGCTGTAGCTATTTATATTTCTCTCCATACCCTGTCACTTCTTCCCGGATACACTAGCAATCCATTCTAGTGCTTTCCAACCTTCACTGCTTTACTTGCCCAGGTCATCCTACTAGGATCCAATTAAATCACTCAGCTCCTTTGATTTAAATAGATATTTGTTTAAAGTGACAGACATGTCCATTATACATTTCTTAATATTCACAAGTCCCAAAGACTACGCATTAAAATTGTCATAAAAAAATTGTATAAGCATGTCAATGCCATTTCTATTTTTTCCACCTGGATTGGAAAACTGAATGGCAAATGCCCCAGTGAAATGTTTGGGTATATATTGCATTTTGTGATGCTGGAAACCACTTACTCCAGCTTTTTTTGGTCGAGGTAGGATTGTTTGTCTGTAAATAACTATAAAGTACTAACTTTGCGAATGCTTCAAGCATTTTACCTAACCGGCCTCACTAGCGCTCCGATAACACGTTTCCCATCCCTATCAAATATCTTTAAAAGGTGCCATCAAACATACTTGCAGATTCACATAAAATTTGTGATTCAAAAAATTCTGAAAATACTATCACTTTAAATTCAGATTTGCTATTTCTGACAACATTTGCCTAAGTATGAGTGTAGCAGAAGGGGTTGGAATATTCACCACACCCAGTAAATACAAATGGACTCATTTATGAGGTTTGTGACGCACTGCAGATCTGCAAGTCACATTGCTGCGCTGCTCTGCGTGACAGGGAAAGGGCAGGATTGTGCTGTATTTTAAGGAATATGGCCCATTCCTATCTTTTCCCATGCTCTGGCCAACAATGGGTTGCTTAGCGCCAACGCAGGATCCATAGCACCATACTGTAAGAGTGCCTGCATTGCATCTTGGATTGTTTTTGTGCAGGAAGGGATACCTTCTTGCACCAAAACAATCCGGGGAGACACATTCGGCAGCCCACACAGAAAGAGGAAGAAACGAGGAGAAAAATAGATATTTTCCCTGTTACGCCTCCTCAGGGAAGGTGTAAGATGTTAATGGATCTCCAGGTTTGCAAGTTCTTGTAAATCTGGGGATGCTTCAAAATCCATGGGAGTTGTTTGGGAACACCTACACAATGCCCATGGAATGCCTTTCTTGGGCAGGTTAACGCAATGCAGCGATTTGCGATACACTGCGTTACTCCAGATTTTTTAAGCCACTGAGAGCCATGTAAAGTGGCTTTAAGGGGCTTCGAACATCTGACTTAAGTTTTGCGTTGCTCCTGCCCTACATTTTATGCAGTAGCGGCCTGTGGTGGGAGTGGTACCGGGCGCTGACGTCGGGCAGGGGAGGGGCAGGGTGGGGGGTAGTAAACGGCAGAAACGGCCACACAGAGGTAAGTACACAAACAAATAAATAAAACGAAATTCATTGCGTGCGCTGGATCGCACGTCGACGATCCGCTCCGTGATGATGTAGGCTTCGGAGTCGATGCGGCACAGCAGCAGGCGTCGAGCCTACGTCGCAAGTCGGAGCAGCGCTCATGGCTATGGCAGGCTCCGGATGTCGCTCGCTGGTGTCGATGTGGCACGGCGGCCTGCGTTGGGTCTACGTTGCAAGTCGGAGCAGCGCTCATGGCTTGGATGCAGATGATGGTGTCGCTCACCGGCATCAGTGTTGCAGAATTCCTTCTGTAGCAGCCAGAACACCAAGATCCAGATGCGGCCAAACAGAAGGGGTGAAGTCTGGTATCCCTGAGACTTCGGTCAGGAGGCAAGCTCAAATCAAGCCCTTGGAGTAATATTCTGCAAGATGATGAAAGTTCTTTTAAAGTTCCTTCTCCTCACCTTGGCACTGAAGACACCACTGGAAGCCAACCCAGCAATACAGCACACTGGCATGGGGGCAGTCCAACTCCTACATCTTCCTTGGTTCTTCTCCTTGGCGGAGGTTCGTCTTGTTGTTCCAGAAGTGATCTAAAATCTTGGGGTATGGATCCCCATATTTATACTGTAAAATCCTTTGTCCTCTGAAGGCAGAGGGGCCTGTACCTAATCCAAACTAGTTCTGTGCAGTCCTGTAGCACTTTGTTTACAGGACTCCTTCTTTCCTTTGGCAGGGTGGGCCAGGGTCATCAGACACACCACAGGAGGTGGAGCCAGCATTGTGGAAATCAGGCACAGCCCTAATTGAGCCGTGGTACTACTCCTCCCACCCATCTACATGCAGATAGGTCTATTCAGCCTTGTGCTGATTCACCATGTCTCCTGGAGCCACCCCAGCCCCTGTCACTCACAAAACAGAAATACAGTACACATGCTAGCAGAGGCAGGCTGATGGTTAGGCAAGATAACACCTACTTTCTAAAAGTGGTATTTTCAAACACAGAATGTTAAAACTAACTTCGGATATGTTTTATAAATCTGAGATCAGGCATTCTAAATTCGAATTTCTACCATGTTCCCTTGGTCAGTTAGGATTATAAGATATTATAATCAAATTGCCCATTCTGGCCTATGGGGACAGGTAGCCTTGCAATAGTGAAAAACTAAATAGGCTGTCATTTACTATCAGGTCATGCCACACACATCAGGGCATGATCTACCTTTTACATACAATGCACCCTGCCCTAGGGTCTACCTTCGGGGTGACTTAAATGTAGAAAAGGTAAGGTTTGGGGACTGGCAAGAGGGTGAACTTGCCAAGTTGATATGGCAGTACTAGACTGCACACAGGCTCTGCAATGGCAGGCCTGAGACACACTTTACAAGCTGCTTCTGTTTGTGGCACAACTAGTGCTGCAAGTCCACCAGCAGCATTTGTTTTATAGGTCCTGGGCACACATTGTGCACTGTACTAGGGTCTAACAAGTAAATCAAATAACTAACCCTGGGCAAAGCACTACGCTACGCTCGTGTAGTTTGCGAAGTTTGCGCAAATTCGCACTACGTGACCTCTACATACCACAGTGCAAACATGTGTAGCGTAGCGTAGTGAAGCAGTCATATTTTGCTTGCTCACGGTCCTCAACGTCAAGTTGGCGACCGCGAGCAAGCAAAATGACATCCTCGCGAGACTTTCTCCTTGTTCGCGATCAGCAACATCAAGTTGCCGATCGCGAGCATGGAAAATAAACCCCCGGCGAGATTCTCAACGCAGGGAGGTCAGGTATCTCATTGCGAGTGGTCGCGCATGCTGGCGACCGCTCTCGATGAGAAATTACCAGTCCACGTTTAGAAAGCTGCAGCTCGAGTAAAGATCTACTCAAGTGGCAGAAAAGTACAGCTCGCACTGTGCAAGATGCCATTTTCAATGATTGCTTTGTGCCGGATGCTTGTCCACACTATGCAATCATTGAAAACGACATCTTGCACAGTGTGAACATGCTACTACGCAGTTCGCGTAGTGCTACACGTAGCTCGCGTAGTGTGAAGTGCACTTTGAGTAGCTACGCGTAGCGCTACTTCGCGAACTACTCCCATCCTTACAAATAACTCAATCATGGAGTCACTAATCAATACAGATAGGAAGCACTTGCCATGTGCACTGAATTGCAGTGGCACAGTGCCCAAAGCATCGAAACCAGCAAAACATATAAAAAACAGAGGACGCAATCAGTGAAAAATGGAAGGGAGACTCACACAAATGGTACCAGGTCTAACAATTATGATGAGTTTGTTCTCCTTCGTCTATATTCTGCAGGATGACTTTCAAGAATGCCATGAAGCATTAAGAGTTATGGGATTTAACTGTTTAACTGTAACTATAAAAGCAAAATACAATGCTGAAATATTTGTGGCATGATTAGGGATGGAGGAAGGACAGACTGATTGGCTTGTAGGCCTATAAGATTGACCATTCTTTTTACCAGTGTTTAAGTTGAGCTGGTCAATGGGTTCCACCCACACTCATTTTTGGAGGAATAGGACACTTTACAACGCAAACGTTTACAACACATTCTTTTACAATGTGGTTTATACATCGCAACATCCATTACAATGCATGATTTTACAACGCTTGCCATCACAACGCATTTTTGGAAACTACATTTACAACACATTCCATTACAATGCATACCATTTGAATGCATACCATTACAACACATAATACTTTTAGGGCAACAGTAGGGTAAGTGTTGAATAGTGTAGGGGTAAACATTACTATTCCCTAAGACCCATACCCACCCTAAAACTTAAAAAAATCCCCATTACTTACCTTATAATGCATTGTAATGGAATGCGTTGTAGTGACATGCATTGTAATGGCTGCGTCATAATGGCATGCGATGTAAAGGCTGTTGCGTTTTAACACCCACATTGTAAAGGTAGTGCATTGTTATGACTGCGTTGTTATGAATGATTCCCCTTTTGAATACCGACATTTTTTTTCATCAGCAGATATTGACAGTGAGCAAGAAAGAGGAGAACACACACACACAGGAAAGGAGAAGGAGGACAAAGATGAGAAAGCTGGCACAAAGGGAGAAAGCAGGGACAGATAAAAATGAAATTCAGAGTCAGCAGTGCCTGGTAGTGGATTATGGAGGCCTGTGGTGAATTCAGCACGATGTAGCCTTGGTATTCAGTTCATCGATTTTCAATTGCACCGCGTAATCAGAGCTTTGTGCCCCAGCTCTCATTCTTTTATAAATTAAGCACAAACATTTGCTATCCTAATCCCACACATATGGTATCTAAATGTAATTATTCATAAAAGCCCAGTGTTATCCCCACATCTCACCAATCTATTTTCCCAACAATTGGCTCAAGAAAAACAGAGACAAATGTATGACTAGCAGTAGAAACTCTAGAAGGGGTTGCTGTTTGCTGTTAACATTACCAAAGTATCTTCGATATTGTTATTATCCGGTATTTCTACAAATTGAGTCATCTTTTCTTCAATATAAAAATGTAGTTGAACCATAGCTTGAAGGAAAATAATAATTATTGGTAAAATATATGTACTTGGCTTCTTGAGTGGAGAGATAACAGAGATAAACAGCGTCAATAAGGAAAACCACTACAACCTTCAATTGAATCAGCTATGGCAAGAAGCAAAAGCCCTACGTTGGGCCTGCTTTTGACAGTATTCTTTCTCTTACTTGGTGACACTTTAAATCACCAGGTGGATCCATTTTCTTTGTGTTGGGTTGGTATGATGCAGTATTTGTTCACAAAATGCAAAACTTCAGATATTTTACACTGCTCTAGGCCAAGAACATTCCACAGCGCACTCATAAACCAACATCAAAAATGTGAGCACCAGGCATAAAGAATCTAGAGTCAGAAGAGGTGATAGACTTTTATGAATATTTCTTCAAATATGTTGAGAAGATGGCTTGGATGAGTGCACAGCATCAAAAGTATGTCTCGAAGGAGCTCAGCAAAGCAAAAGTTTTATCCTTTGACATTTTTGCTGACCCGGTGAGAAATTGTGCAATCTCGCAGTCCCACCTGTTGTCGCTGGGAGGTTGTGGAGGCTAATCTGGCAGTAGTAGGAGCTGCAGCAGCTCACATGAAGCAACCCCTAGGGTATGGCCTTGCTGCTGGGTGGATTTGCCTGCAAGTCGCCAGAGTGGGGATCCTTGGAGTGGGGCATGAGACCTATCCGGCACCAGTGAACTTCCCGATGGAGATGATGACCCTGCCGTCGTAGTCGGGGTGGGATGTCCTACGTGAATAGGCAGGATTGCCACTGGAGCCTCACAGCTGTCTGATACTTGACACAGCACATCTGACCGGGGCACTGCAGTTTGAACCAGGTGGTCGATCTCCCGCATCTGCTGAAACTTCATGTTGCCAGTGAATACTGGCACCCCTCCCAAGAACACCTAAACAACAGGAGCTATAGAGGGACAATTTCAAGTCAGAGAGCCCTCCGCCCATCAACTATTGCAGCAATAAATATCTGGCTAGCAGGGCACTTATTTCTCTTTTTATAGTAAGACAGGGGTCGTTCACCTCAACCCAACAACTGTTTAAAAGATTATTCAGTTTATATTACTATAACAAGAGAAATAAGTGCCCTGTTAGCCAGATTTTTGTTGTTTGAACACCTCCCAAGAACACCAAAATGTAGTTTGATGGGAATGTAAGACTCTCAGAGGTATTAGGGCCCCACTGGTTGAGATGGCGTGTTGAGGGGCTGGAAGTTGAGCAAGGAACCCCCCTCCCATTCCAAAGTCATGTTTATAATGCTCAGTGGCAGTGATGGATTGGAGGTGCAGTAACTGCATGGGAGCTACCTGCCCCTCCCCCGTTCTGTGTGATTCTCACCTCTGGGGACTGCAAGTGAGTGAGACCTGTACAGTGCATGGGATCCTGAGAGTGAGATCCATTACATCCTGCTAGTTGGAGGGCTGGTGGGCATCCTGGGTGACTGGTGAAGCCTTCTGCTAAGAAGAGACCTTCTTTCTCTCCTCTTTCTTTCACTGGCAGGACATGGAGTGACCTCCACCCCCAGTAAGTAGCATGGGGAAACCACAAGACGCTGCAGTTATGCAGCAATGTAAAATAGATAAATATGTTAACCTGTTTGCTGCTTCGAACGTTCCCCGCCGAACGTTCTATCATCAGCCGGGCCGCGTTGGTCAAACGGACGTGCGCAGCACTACGGAGGTAGTGCTCACAACGGCCGCTGGCCAACAGAAACAGCAAAAGGGTTATATTTACAATTGGAAAACTATGTGGGGAGAACTCTCTCTGTGTCACACAAGCAAGAAATGTGCAGATCAACACAAAAAGATTTATCAGGCAATATATGACCCTTAAACAATCCTTGAAAACCAAATAGGGGAAGTCGGTCCTGAAGCGGGCCCCAGGAAAATGCAGGCTATGTTACAATGGCAGATACTAGTACCTCTTAAACAGAATATGTGGAAAAAATCCACTTGAAGATTACATGCCTGAAAAAAATAGGGGCACAGGGTCAGACTGATTTACATATGTCCATGTCTGAACTGGGGTGACAGAGTGGGCTAAAGAATGGTGATGGATTAAAGTGGTGGCATCTGTTATAGATACACTCAGAGAGGGGCAAGATACAAATCTCCCACAGGCACTGGTTTTGCTTGACTTGTCGGCCGCTTTCGACACGGTGGACCACACCATCCTTCTCCTCCGTGTCGAGGCGGCAGGCATTGGAGGTTCTGCCCTGGCCTAGCTCATTTTTGAGCGATCGCTCACAGGCAGTCCATCTGACGAACTTCTCCTCCCAGGCCCGCAAAGTTCAATGTGGTGTCCCTCAGGGATCCTCTCTCTCACCCTTCTTTTTAATTTATATATCTTTCCGCTTATTTTTGCACTGCAGAATATGGAGGTCACGGTGTTTAATTACGTCTACGACCTCCAGCTCATTTTTAATCTCTCTGACTCTCCTGATTCCATTTATAATTTCCAGTCGGTGATGGTCTTTATCAGGGATTGGATGAGCCTCAACCATCTCAAGCTCAACCCTGACAAGACCGAGCTCCTTCTCACTGGCGGTAAGCTCAACCCCTGGTCTCCCATTTTTTGGCCCCCCTCTTTTGGTCCCTCACCCTCTCCTTCTCTTTCTGTCAAGACCTTGGGGATCACCCTTAACCATCAACTCACTTTACACTCTCAGATCAGCACAGTGGTTTCTTCTTGTTTTTTACTTTACGCACCATTCGGAAGATCTCACGGTTTTTCTCCTTCCCAGCCCTTAAACTGATTCTGATAGCTATGGTTCTCTCCCGTTTATATTATGGGAATGTCCTGTACAACGGCGCCCCTGCGTATGCCATTCGACGGCTCCAACTGGTGCAGAACCAAGCTGCCCGCTTGGTATATGGCCTACCTAAATCACACCACACTACTCCCCTCCTAAGATCCCTTCATTGGCTACCTATTAGAGAAAGGGCCCTTTTTAAGATGGGATGTATGACGTTTCAGGCCCTGGCGGGAACAGCTCCGTCTTTTATCAAGTCTAAAATCGTACCCTATATACCCAGCAGACAATTACGCTCTTCCTCTCTGTCCCTTTTGGTGGTGCCCAGGTTCAAGAAGAGCAGAATGGGAGGCACTGAATTCTCCGTCCTTGCTCCACTATTTTGGAATTCTCTACCCTTCCAAATGAGATTAACACCATCTTACCTGGAGTTCCGCAGCACCCTAAAAACCTATCTGTTCTCACAGGCTTTTAAAACCTAACCACTCTTCCCTCTAACTCAGGAACCATTCTCCTTTACAGCGCCATGAAACCGCTTGGTGTACGAGCGCTCAATAAATACTTTTAAATTCAAAGTAAACCCAGATCTGTTGTCTGGGTGTGAGTGTTTGATTGGTTCAGATGCTCCGTCCATCACCACCCCCTTTTGTACCACTTTGAAAAAAATAGGGGGGCATCTTGATCAGAAAGTCAAGGAGGCAGAGTGCATGTCCGGCAGGAGAAATTGTGTTTTGTGGGGGTAAAGGAGTTTTTATAAGGGACAAGGCTAAAAAACTTTCTAACTAATGGCCTCAGTTGTGAATGCCGCTGGCCAACCTGTTCTCCAGTTTTGTAATTAAGAGGGCACATTTGGCCCTCTTAATGCCCACCTCTGGAGTAGTACAGAGGCCTGTGATAGCACGCTTCCTGAACTATGCAGACAGACACCCAATTCTTAATGTGCCTCACTTTAAGCTAGACCTCACTATGGACTCTTAAAATTAGCTTTTTCCCAAACTCATGTGTAACAACAACAGAGGACTGTCACAGCAGCTCAACAGAAACTGAAATCGGTGCAGCTTACCACTATGCTTCAATACTCTGCTAAACTAAAAGTTATCCATGATGGTTATGGTCTTTATTTGAAAAGCTGCAGGAAATCTGGGACTGGGTGGAGATCTATAGACTAGATGTTCAAGGCCTTGCAGATTCTCATATTGTGGGTCTGTCTGGCCTGTGTCACAATCAATTCTTACGCACCTCTTGTGAGACGAAATATTAAAGGAATCAACCTCATGGACTAAGAGTCACAGCTGGTGGAGTTGCATTGCAAGAGGAGGAAGGCACCTAGCACAGAGAAGACTGCTGCGATGATAGATCAGCTTCAATTGGACCTTACCACCATTGTGTGCCATTACCGAGCCTTGAACCTGAATAATTGATTTTGGTTCTGGGAAGAGACCACTCTGCTTCACATGAAATGTGGTTCCTCCTGGATTCTATTGAAGAGATGAGGAGTGCGTCAGTGATTTGCTGGGTCAGCTTTTTTTCGCCTGTGCTATTTAATGCCTGGAATGCTATTTCTTAGGAAATTCCCCTGCTCAGAACACCAAAATGTTGTATTGGGGGGACCGATACTACAGTTCTAGAAGTGTAGAGTATGGAGTATTGGGGCAAGGATCCTTTGTTAATTATGTTAATGTTTTTTTACATACAGAAATGTATGTATAGTTGGTTCAGATCCAAAACACAGTACAAGCACACATGATGGCAGGGCTAGATGCATTTAATTTGGTTATGAACAGCCTCAATAATCAGATTAAGAGAGTGGCTGTATTTAAATACATTAGGAAATATTCCTATCTGGTACTATAGCAGCCAAATACAACATCATAACTGTTCCTTGAACACCTAGATACTTTAGCACTTTATCCAATATAGCTCTAAGTCACACCTCAATCATGAACTGCAGAACAGCCTGCTATTATTAAATGTCTGAAAACTCACATAGCTCTGCAAATGCACTCCAGTAATAAAGTGTAGCATCTGTGTTATAGCAGTACTGGATCCATTAGAAATCTGATGTACACTTCAATCTTGGCCTGATCTGACTTCCGTTTTTTTACAATACTGGTGCCTCGCACAACTCAACCAATCAGACTTCCAAATAACATCCAAAGGGACTTCAATATAAAGCTCCTCTGTTCAGCCTTGTAAGTTTATGATCTGCTATTGCACAACTGGCTCCTCGCCAGTACCTTCCCCAGCCAGTGCTTACTTATGTTGTTCTGCAACCCTGCATCTAGTCCTGAAGTTTTCTGAATAGCCTGACAAGCAAATCGTGGGGCTGACAAAAGTCCAGATAGCTCATTTGTCGGAGCAGAATTCATGTGGGTAAACACAATCTAAAACTAAGTACAATGAAAAAAATCAATTTGTGTTGTTGACAGGATAATTGATCAATGTCAAATTATTACTAATACACGGATGACTCAAGTTTCCTTAACACAATTTCCCAATCGCAGAATACATTCTAAGATTGGAGGAGGAGGAGCCAAGTACGACACCATTTTTTTTTCGGCGTTACTATGATACTAAGGGTATTGGTATCATGGCACATAGGTATTTTTGGGAAACCATATAATTTAAATATAATTAGGATACTTATTTTAGTGCTTTGTATAGCATTGAGTGTATCATCCAGGCCATTGCTGAGCACTAAATACAGGGAAGCATGTGAGATATAACAACAAGGCACTTAACATCCAGTCGTAAGGGATGGGAACATCTAGACAGGTATCCTCAACTGTAGATGCAAGTCGTAAAGGCAGCTCTTTAGACTAACAAATGTCTAAATAATGCTGTTCTGAAGTACTTCCTCATTCAGAGATATTTTGAGTAGTTCCCTCATGCTAAGCATAACAGCATTCAAGTATTTTAAACCCAGCCTGAACTTCCAGTGCTTGGCCATCCATGGTTCTTCTGTCATTATGGGGTCGAGTGAGGGGTGGCTATTTATATGCAGGGACATTTTCCAATAGGTCTTTTGTGCAATACAGATCATCACAAATGTGATCTTGTATTACATGGTAAGCCACTGAGAGTATTGAATGCTGATAAAGTACTTGCAATTCCTGTAGCTTTAAACACATCCAAACTGTTGTTTTTAAAGATTTTGTAGCCTGTCTGTGAGCCTGATTGGCGAGAATATATTTTGATATGCTCCTGGTATTGCTCGAAGACATGAACAAGATAACATGTTGCTGTTGAATACCAGAAAGCATTCCTAGGGTTATTTACTCTGCACTCTATATGCCTAGGGCAGATAAGAGACTTGCTTGCTGATCAACGGTGGTATGTGCTACAGAGACTTTCAGGTGTATTGGCAAGTGGTAACCTTGATAGATGATATGCAGTTCATTTTTGCTGCTAGCTGGGCAGTTTCGAAGGTCTCATGAGATGGAATACTGACTGAATTTATGGAATAGATAATAGGAGAGGTGGCTTCGTGGCTTGAGATGCCATCTTTTGATGTGTAATCTAGGGGCCCAAGTCCTGCCATATGTGACAAAAGTCTCTGAAATCCTCATGTATAATGTACAACGCTCTGTTTCTTGACAGTTATGTTTGCACCATATAAAGACCAATACATCCATACATAATATTTTTTAAATTATTCCTGTAGTTATTCTGCGACTTCTGTTTCCAATATGTTGCTACAATGTGATACATTTGCAAATACTCAGTAGTTGATCAGTACCTCCTTAGATCTTTTTGTAGTAATCGGGAGATAATTGTCTGCTTCAGCTGGCCAGGGACCATTCTAGGTTCATGAGAAGAGTTGAACATGTTGATAACAGAGTCAGCCAATGAATGGAAGTATTGCATCATATAGGTAAATGTAAGATGAACTGGTAGGATGGAAGCTTTGATCTTTAGTGCTAGTTTTCTTATGTCTTCTTCATGCATGGGTTTGAGATTGGTACAATATGCTTGAAGAAGGTGAGCAGAGATGTAAGGATTATAGGACGGTTGGAAAATTGTTAGGATTTGTTTCCCAATAGTGTTTGATTGTTGACTAATACAACAGCAGTAAGTCAGAATAGTTTGTGGCCATCACACATCATGTTCTTACTGATGTTTGAGGCGTCATTTCTTCCTAGCTAGTGAGAGTTTATTTTGTTTGGCTCAGAGCACAGTTGATGTGCTTCGTAAGATGATGTTGTTTGACTCACAGTTTTTGCTTTATGATAGCCTTTTCCAAACCATTTGTGCAAAGCCTTGTTGGTCTTGGATAGCATATGTTGCCCTCCACTGATGTTTCAGACCTGTTATCTATGTTCTGACTCCTCACATTTGAGCAACGTGTTGTGTGCGGTAGATGTAAAAGTGGATACTATGACAATGAGAACAACTTCTGGAGCATATTTCAAGTTGCACATCAAGGGAATTTTAATCAAATTGTTCGAGAAACTTTTCAGAAAAAGCATTTTTGGCCTCATTTCTGTTCTTGAGTGGAAAAAAACCCACAGGAAAGGCCAATCTCAGTCTTTATTTTTTAGAATATTTGTGAGCTTTTTGGCCACATTGTTTAACATTTATAATGTAATATGCACCCACTAATTCCAATTTAAATAAAAAAATAATAATGGGGAAGAACAACCCTGAACCTTCAGGCTTGTTTGGTGACTCGTTCGCAGCCATTCGGGATGTGCTTTAAAGTGGGGGTATTTTTTCCCTGGCTTCTCCCTTGACCCTAACTGCTGACATCCTGCTCTTGTGTGGCAGATGGATCAGACATATGGTGAAATTGAAGGGCTATTGCCCCAAGGAATTTATATATATTGCTATTTTGAAGTTGGAATATATTTGGGATGCTGATATTTATTAGATCTTCTGTACAACTGACAGAGAACTATAACCTGCACAAATGAAAATGTTATTGTTACTTCCACCTTCCTCATGCCCTGCAAGTCCATAGAGATAGCCTAGCTGAGCTGCCCGAATTTTGTCACCTGGAGCTGAGTTCTCAAGCCTAGGAGTAAAGGTAATTTCTCATCACTGGTTGCTGTTCCTGCAGACCCCTGATGGGAGAAGGATGGGAGCAGGACATGAGCGCACTAGAGGATGCCGATTGGAATGTGGTAAAAATTACCCTTCAGGTTCCTGTTGTGTCTATGCGGTTGAAGCTCATTCAGTTGAAATGCATGCACTGCGTTTATTACAGCCCTGCCAGACTTAGTAAGATTATGAAAGGAACTGATCCTTGTTGCCTAAGGTGTAAGGTGAAACTGGGCACCATCTTTCACACAAACTAGGATTGGCAGATCAGACAATGATAATGGTCTTAGTCAGAAAACAGCATACGTACTCAAATTGTTGACAGGTCTGTTGACTTAACCCTAAGATAGCAGTCCTGGGGTTGATGAATGAGTGGGGAGGCTGAAGGGACACACAACATATATTGGCTATGCCATGGGTATGCTAACTCCTAAAATAGATGTTGCCCACAATTGGTGATCAGTCAGGGCTCCCCATGTTGGGAAATAGGTTTATGGATTTGACTATTGTGTTAAGGCTAAGAAATGTGTCTACAGAGTTAAGGGGTGCCCCAGAAACATCTGAAGGTATGGGGTATGTGGTGGCAATATCTTCATGGAATAGGCCTGGAATTGCCAGATGTGTATCGTGGAGAGTAAACCTAAAATCTTAATGTTGCTCATTGATTGTAACTCAAGAATCATTTACCTGCTGCGCAATATTTAGTACTGCTCTAAAACAAATAGAAAATGTGGAAAAAACATGTTAGAAAGACAGAACTTTTGTATGCATTTATTTTTACTTATTGAACTTGACCCCGGGAGGGATCAGCACGCTTAACAAATTTGCAGAGAACAGTAGCATTATAACAATAAAGTCATATATGACGAACAAAAATGGAGGATACAGTTAGCACCCAGAGAAGGAAGTGTACAATTTACAATGTTAAAGAGCAGAGGGGATAACTTAATAAAAGCTAAAGAATCATAGTCAATAAAACTGTAGTATTAGGAAGTGTCAAGAAACAGCAGGGTAGAGTCAACTGCTAAGTTTAAAAAGGTGAAGTCGCCAGTGAGAGTAGTCGTGAATGTGATTGAGTGAAGAAAGGTATCTTAGTATCTAGGGAAAAAAATTGTTCATAAGGAGAACTTTGACTTCTTTCTTGAAGGAAATAGTTGAGGGATTCATTCTGACTTTCAGGCGCAAGGTGTTCCAAATTGTTCGGGCCATCCAAGAGAAAGATTGAATGTAGGTGTTGAAGCTTCTTGATGATCTGGAGCCAACAGAACGTTTGAGCTTCTGAGCAAGATACCGGGGGGAGGGGGGGTTGACGTGGAGGGCTTTATGTGTTATTCTGGCAATGTTTACCTAGATTATAGCTTTGTATGGGAGCCAGTTGAGCGATTTCAGATCAAGGGTGATGTGGTTGTTTCTTTTTGAGCAGATGATGAGCCTTGCAGCATAGTTGAGCAAAGCTCTTAGAGGGGCCAGTTTGGATCTGGGCAAAACAGAGAGAGTTGCACTTTCATAGTCTAAACTGGGAATCACCGGGGTTTGCACTGCATGCTTGAAATCATTGGGAGGGAGGAAGGGTTTCAGCTTCCTTAGATGTTCATTTGGTGATTTCCCCCTTTAGTGGAAACACTGATATGCTTCTGCATGTTGAGGTTCTTGTTAAGGATGAATCCCATTGATCTCACTGAGTCAATGACATGTGGAATGCAGTTGAGGGCTGTTAGATAGATGTCTCAACCATTCATCAAGGGCAGGCGACTGTTTGGGTGGGGTGATTAGGAGGTTTTTTTGAGTATTAAATTTAAGGTGATTGAATGCTAGCCAATTTTGAGTTTTCTAAAGAGTTGTGTTGAGGGAGCTGGTGTGCAACTTTTAAATAAAGTAAAGTTGTACATTGTCAGAGTGCATGTGGTTGTGGATGAGCTCCGAATTTCCGTTGGAGGCACAATGAACAAGTTGAAATGAGTGGGCCAAAGTGTGGAGCCCTGAGGGATACCTAATGTGACCAGAGTGGTCAACGATAGTGAGGGAATAATCTTGACTCTTTGAGTCTTATTTCAGAGATAGCAGTTGAATCAGTTAAGGACTGTGTCTGTTAGCCCCAGGCAGTTTTTCGAGAGGTCTAGCATGTTTTCATGCTTAATCATATCGAATGCCAACAGTAAGTCAAAGAGAATTAAGAAACAGGTTTGGCTCCGATCCAGCATTTTTAGTGCATTGTCCCCTTTGTGTGTCATAACTGATTCAGTGCTGTCCCCTGGAGGAAAGCCAGATTGAAATTGACCTAATAGAACTGTTCGATGGGGTTACAGAGTTGGATGTGAACACATTTTTCAAGACGCTTCACCGGGATAGGAATATTGGAGATAGGTTGGAAGTTATTTAAGTCAGTTTGATCTGCTTTTGGTTTCTTTAGGATAAGGGAAACCTCACCAGATTTTGGGCAGTAATAGATAGTGCCTTGAAGGAGGAAGGTATAAGTAATGTCAGTCCAAAGTTGGAGTATCAGGGGTATTATCTCCTTGAAGAAATTGGGAGGAAGAGGGTCATTGATGTTGTTTGAGGGTTTCAGCAAATGTTAGAATCTTGTGAATTACACTTTCTTCAAAGGTTTTCAAAGAGTTCCATGATACGTTGTTTTTTGGGAAGTACCCAGTGGGACATGAGGGAAAAGGGAGTCTGGGAGGCGGAGAGGATAGGTTGAGGACTCGGTTCCAAGGCCATCTGCAGGTCCTTTCTCAGGCTTTCTTTCGTCTGAAGAAAGAACACGCGATTTCTTCACAGTTTGTTAGTGGACTAGATCTAGTGAGGGACATATTGAGTGCGCAATTTGATTGAACTTTTATATGTTCAAAACATTTTTTTAATGTTAATGGCTTGATTCAGCTGGTTTCTGAAGAAATTTGCTTTTGAATTTCTGATGCTTTTGTAGTATGTTTACTCAATGATCTCAGGTTCTTGAGGTGTTCAAGGGACGGAGCTGTTCTCCACTGATGTTCAGCTAGCCTTAAGTTACGCCTTTCTGTATTGAAGCTAACACTATACTAAAGTCTGGAGTCTTTTGCAGATATACTTTTTATCTGTAGTGGAGCAATAGAGTGAAGAACAGTCACCATGGAGCGTGTGTAGTGATTTGTAAGATCACGGACATCTGCCAACTCACCAGGAGGAGGCAGGGTGTTGTAGCAGAGAGAGGTCAGTTCATTGCGTTGATGTAGAGTATACTCCTTTTCTCGAGTCTTAGGGTCCGATTACGATGGCGGGTGGACTAGAGTCCGCCCACCATCGTAGCGGGTACCGGACCACCCGCCTGTAAGGCAGCGGTCCTGCACCCCAAATCACGATGTGTTTGCATCCAGTGATTTTACATTGCGATGGTGCACATGGCTGCAGCACCGCCACGGTGTTGGAAATCGCATGTTGTGCATTTCCATGCACAACTTGGTGCCTGCCACCTTGTGCATGGAAATGTAGGGGGTACCATGGGTACCGCCTCAGTGCACATACACCCTCCCCCCACAACGAGGGGACCCTCAAGGGGCCCCCGGACCCAGCCTCCCTGAGCCTTTCCATGGTGGTTCAAAAGGCTAGCTGATGCCAGCATTGTAATCTGGTGGGTGGTGCCTGTGTAGCACTGCCGTCATTTTACCCATGCTGACCTCTTCGGCAAGCAATTGTGATGATTGCCTGTGGCGGAAGCGTGGTGGGTGGTTATTGCGACCGCCGTGGTCACAAAGTGATTCCCCCCGTCTTCCTAATGTGGCGGGGGAAAGGTGAGTCAGTTGGCGAAGGGACCGCCACCCCCTTCCGCTATCATAATGAGCCCCTAAGTTTCGTTGGTTGAGCTGTTTTTGTTTTCACAGCTTGCATGATGAGGAAACTGATGCAGTGGTGGTTGGAACAATCACAGGGGAGGATAGATTCCAATAATTTGAATTAGGCTTTGCAATGATAAGATCTAAAGTCGACCCTTTGTTATCTGTGGGCCTGTCAAAAAATTGGGTTAAGTGAAAGTCAGCAAGGAAGGTTTTGAAGATGTTGACTGCAGGATCTTTCAGATAACTTCAGTGGAGGTTGAAGTCTCAAAGGAAGATTTGATTACACTGTTATCCAATGTTAGTTACAATTAGGGGTGGATGGAGCTCGTGTAGTTGCACTACGCAGAATTCCATGGAGAACATTGAAACCTCTGTGGAATTCCACAGAGTTCCGCAAGCGGACAGAGTTGCTCCTCTCGCTGATGGCTATCCATAAACAAAATGCTGTGCCCTCAAATATCTCAGGAACATATAAAGCCATCCAGGAATGCACAAACCAGTGTCTCAAGATGACACATGCCTAAATTGGTAAAAACCACAGGCTACATGCAGCAAACACCACTAACTGCTACAACCCACATACGACCAAATAATCTGGATAAAAACAGCAGATTGATATAAATCAGACATTCAGTACTGATGATAACACAGCTAGAAATCAGACTTCGGTCTGAAAAAGATCTTCTTCATTTCTAGAACATAGCACTTCAAATAAAGCCACAGAACTTACCGGGAGAGGAGACTTTGCACCTACCCTGTGTATGGCACCATCTCATCAAGAGCTCAAATAACCTCAGCAGCAGAGTAAAGGGCTTACCCTGCCATCGGGAGGTCCAATATGACTCGTTAACAGATCGGCTACAGCTAGGAAGGCCTGTGAATGGGTTCAAGCATCGCTCGCTTGATCACCGGGGTTAGAAGCATCTTCCATGCAGCTGCTCCTGAAAATCTAGAACAGAGGTGCTGCAGCCTAACCTTGTCTATCCAGCCAAAAGCAAGACCAGTACTCACTGCCTACATTGTTTACTTACCTCACAGCCTGCTAACGTTCAGCCCTCTCTTGGTTGGGCTGCACCCTCTGACTGTGAAATGACGGCTCAGACAACCAATCAGCTCACCAAGAGATACTTAGTGGTGCCCTAGGATTGGTTCTAGTAAATCACATGCTCCATTGCTAGATTTTCCGTCACTTTGAGCAGCACCTTCCGCTCCAATCTAAAGTGTCTCTTAGAATAACGTTTACTCGGATTGGTTGTCCTGTGACCCAGACGTGCAAAAACTACAGACTACCAATATCCTTAAAAGCCAGGCAACAAACAGTTCACTGACTGTCTGTGTAAGTAGAGGACAGGTGGTCACGTTAATGGGAAAAAGTGATGCCGGGAATGTGCATGCCAAGTTCAATCATGTCATTGGTAGTGGTGGGTGCCGGTAAGTTTTTGCCAAATGACGCCCTGCAAGAGGAGTGCAGAGTGACAAAAACTCTGTGTACTCCACTGGCGGAAGGGAGTTTACTGCCCACCCTTAGTTACAATGGTTTCCATGATCTGGGCTATGAAAATCTGATTGTCAGCTGGAGGGTGGTAGATCATGTGTAGATTGCAAAGAGGTCTGTTGCTGCAAGAGATATCAAGTTACTATGGGGTAACCCAGTATCCCTCAGAACCTGGGCATTATACGCAATATAAACAATGGTTCTGTTGGGAAAAAGATTACTTCCAGTTTTCATATATTATTTCATCGGTTTCTTAAACTGCAGTATCAACTTGCTTTCAATTTATGAAACATAAAAATGCAAATCCAAAACAACCAATAGGGTATGAAAAGATTATTTTATGAATTCAATGTCATTCATAGTAACCCTCCATTCAATATATACATTTGTCAATTCTACAAAAACGGCGCATCAGAATAAAGTGATAGTGATATTTACGGACGGTTCCGTCAATTATGTAGAAACGTCCTCGAGGCCGTGGTTACCAGAACAGACTGGTTTCACAAGCCGAGAGCTGAATGACGGACGCATCGCGCTGTGAGCGAGAAGGAAATGGGACGCTGCAACGCTAGTCTGATCAAGAACATCGCAAAAGAAGACACACGCATGAAGAGTCTGCATCATTGAATTACGAACTAGGATCCCCACTGGAACCAGAGTACTTTGCCTTTGAACCGGTGGAAGTCTGGGTGTGTGGCCCATTGCGCTACACTATATCACACACGGGCACCCCAGAGGCGACATCAGTCCTATCCAACCACAATCCCCCCAGTCCTGATGAAGACCCGTTGTGACCCTTGAATCAGGCGTCATTAGGGTCGAAACGTCGACAGATAAAGAAGCCTGTCGACCAACACGGAATATTCCACAGCAATTGCCAACTGTAGTGGCACATAGGAATATTTCCAATCGAATACTGCTTTGGCCAACTTTTTAAACCCCAATTGTTCCTTCACTTGTACATAATTCACTGTTTCCAATTTTTCACTGCACGATAAATCACTGCACTAATATATCACTATCACTTTTTTCTGAAGCTCTGTTTTTGTAGAATTGACAAATGTATATATTGAATGCATGGTTACTATGAATGACATTGAATTCATAAAATAATCTTTTCATACCCTATTGGTTGTTTTGGATTTGCATTTTTATGTTTGATAAATTGAAAGCAAGTTGATACTGCAGTTTAAGAAACCGATGAAATAATATATGAAAACTGGAAGAAATCTTTTGCCCAACAGAACCATTGTTTATATTGCGCAAGAGATATCAAGGCAGACTGGTTTGAAGTCACAGATTTCTCTTTCAAGATGTAGCACACAGTTCTCAGAAAATCCTGCACACATTTGCTTTATTCAATGCTACTTATTTCATCAACTGAATGAAGATGAATGCAATTTATAGTAGCAACCAGCCATAAGTAAGCTCTCAGGTGTATTGCCTGGAGCACTTATTGTCCATCCAGCTGGCTTCTGCCAAAAATCAGGATCAAAATCTTTTTTGGCAGAGTTAGAGAACATCATGGAAACATAGAATTGGGCATCGATTACTTAACAGATAACATCAGATGTCAGCCGATCCTCCTATGGCACCGTATTTGGAATAAACCACAATGCCATTTAACCCGCTCTTTAATAACTGACTGCTTATCCTTGGCAAGCTGGAGCAAAATCCCTTGGCTATTATATGTCTCCAATTTTCTAAAGGATTTGAACTGCACATCTTACTTCTCTGAGCCTATTTCAACATCAGACATCACCAGGAGTGCCCTGAAAAATCTCTGTTTAAATCACCTCAGAGATTTGCGTCTTTCTCAAGAAGTAACTAAGCCAACAAATGTGCAGATCCTAATGGTTCAGACCTACCCTGGTATTCAGCCATATTTAACTTTTTACTTATCTAATTATGAAAAGTTTTTTTAACCAGGTTTCAATTTAATTCTTTCTTTCGCCTTGTTACTTTCCCCATTGAGTTAAACTGGTCACATGATCTGATTAAATGTCCTTGTGATGGAATATCATCCCAGTCCACAATTCATGTAACCTTGTTCTGCCGATATTACGAGCAACCCCGCAAGCTCTGGATTTTCCCCCTTCTTAGTGCAATGGGTTTGAGAACCTGCCGGCCAGCCTATTTGGCCCTGCAGTCACTAGATTCACAAAATGCCGCTAAATGGTAATGGTAAATGGTAGTGGTAAAAGTTACGGCGCTGAAATTGAACAATGTACAGAGCGCTGGCACAGGTCGATGATGGTTTTAATGAGTGGTGGGGAGCAGCGTGGTTTTAAGTTTTTTCCTAAAAGTAAGGTAGTCATCGGTGAGTCTCAGGTCTGTCGGTAGATTATTCCACAGGTTTGCAGCTAAGCGTGAAAATGCACGCCCACCCATCCTGACCTTCTTCGTTCGGGTGGTTACCGCTCTTGCGGTGAATTGGGATCGAAGATTTCTATTTGGTACATAGAAGGTGATTCTATTTTTTAGGATGGTCGGGCCAGTATTGTGCAATACTTTATGGGTGATGCACAGTATTTTAAAAGAGGCTCTTTCTCTCATTGGCAGCCAATGTAAGGCTCTCAGGCAGCTTGTAGCGGAATCATATTTCCTTTTGTTACATACGGCTTTTGCTGCCGCATTCTGAACAAGCTGTAGTTTTGAAAATAGGTAATCCGCCATGCCAACGAATAGGGAGTTCCCGTAATCAAGTCTACTAATTAGTAGTGCCTGGACTAAGATCTTTCTACATTCCAAGGGAATCCAGGGAAACACTCTTCGTAGCATTTTTAGTAGCGCAAAGCCTTTACCACAAATAGTAGTTACGTGGTTTTTCATTGACAGTACATTGTCAATGTGGACTCCCAAATTCCTTGCCGTCTGAGTTGGTTTGGGGGGTGTACCAAGGGTGCTGGGCCACCAAGTGTCATCCCAAAGTTGTTGGAATCCGCCGAACAATAAAATCTCCGATTTATCGGCATTTAGTTTCAGACAGTGATTATGCATCCAACTGGATAATTCAGAAAGGCAGTTGAGCAGTCTGTTTTTGGGATCTTCTTCACCATTTAAGGCAATCATTAGTTGCGTGTTATCTACGTATGAGCAGATATTGACGCCCCACTTCTTCCCTATAGTGGCTAATGATGACACGTAAACATTAAACAATGTTGGGCTTAATGATGCCCCCTGTGGTACGCCATTCTTGATCTTTTGAGGTGTGGAGGTATAGCTGCCTAGTCGGACAGATTGTGTTCTGTCAGATAGAAAGTAGTTCACCCAAGTCAGGGCTTTTCCCTGTATTCCTTTTGCGGCTAGCATTCGTATTAAAAGGTTGTGGGATACGGTATCAAAAGCCGCTGATAAATCTAACAATATCAAGGCCACCGTTTTACCCATGTCAACCTGACTTCTGATGTCATCTAGTATTGCCAGGAGAGTTGTCTCAGTACTATTGTTTGACCTAAAGCCTGTCTGCGAAACATCGAGTAAGTTATTAGTTTCCAGAAAATTTGATAACTGTTTGTTCACTAGTTTCTCCAAAACTTTTGAAAAATATGGCAACTGTGAAATAGGTCGATAATTTGCTGGATTGTTTATATCCGCACCCGCTTTTTTAAGTAAGGGAGTCACTACTGCTGTTGTCCAGGTTGCTGGAAATTCCGCTTGGGCTAGCGAGTGGTTTAGTACTTGCGTCACTAATGGGCCGATTACAGGAATTAATTGTACGAAAATATGGTGTGGACATGGGTCCAATGGGGAACCCGATTTAATTTCTGACATGACTTTGTTTACTTCTTCCTCGGAAAAAGGGCCAAAGACAGAGCAGATGGCCGAAGAGAAGGGCTCTGCATCAACATGAAGTTCTGTTGTTTCCTGTTCATTACTGGAGAAGGATGAATAGATTTTATCTATTTTATCAGAGAAGAAATTGCTGATTTTATTACATCCCTCCTGTGAGGGTGTCAGATTTGTTGTGAGGCTGGGGGGGGGGGTTACAGAGATCTTTAACAATTTTAAAAAGTTCTTTAGAGGAATGCTTATGTTCTAATATTTGCCGTGAAAAGTAATCTTTTTTTGCTTTCCGTATGGCTGCGTTATATGCTTTCAATTCTTTTTTATAAATGCATCTGTCGTTCGTGGTTTTACTTAACCTCCATTTATGTTCTAGCGTAATACATTTTCTTTTAAGAGCCTTGAGATCTGGGCCATACCACTTCTCCAACACCGTTCGTCTGGTTTTACATTTGGTGGTGTTTATTGAACAATGTTCAAGTGCATCCCCAATACTTTTTTGTAGATGATAAGTTTCTTGTTCGGTAGAAGTGCCCGAGTTAGTATTAAAATGAAAATGCTGTTGGAATGTCTCCAATTAGAATTTTTTCCAGTTTTTAGCTGTAGCTGGAGTCTGTATCGTTGGTCTCGTATTTTTTAAAGATAGGCTAACATTGAAATCTATCCTATAATGGTCAGTCCATGTAAGAGGCACAATGTTTTTAATAATTGTGGCCTCGATATTCGTGAATATTAGGTCCAGCCTGTGTCCCGCTCTATGTGTGTCCTGATTAACTATTTGTGTTAATTGCAGGATTTCCATGTTGTCTGCAAGATGCTTAGTAAGTGAGTTAGTCTGCAGTTCAAAATGTACATTGAAGTCTCCTAATACTAAGATGTTTTTATGTTTTAGACAAGCAGGAAGAATCTGAGAGAGCAGCTGAGTACTAAATTCTACTGTGCTCCCTGGAGGGTTGTAGATAATGGCTCCTCCCATCAGTAGATAGGTGTCTAAAAAGACTGAGTAAATCATTACTTCATGTTTGCTATCTTGTATAGCCCCTTCTTAGATACTAGTGAACTTCTCTTTAAATAGCAGGGCTACCCCTCCACCCTTCTTTTTGGATCTATTAAGGTTTAAAATGTTATACCCTATGGGGAGCGCTGTTGCAATGTCTGGAGTACTGTGGGTGTCAAGCCATGTCTCCGTGAGGAACACTAGATCCGGTTGCAATTGATACAAAGTGTCCCAAAGTTCAATTGAATGTTTAGGGAGAGATCTTGTATTCACATAGATGCAAGATATGTCAAGGTTAGGGGAATTTTTTGGTGTTACGTCATCTTCAGATTTTTTAACCCATCTGCATGTTCGACAGCCAAATGGGCCCATGATGTTAGCAGGCTCCACTTTGGTACATTGATGGTGGCTCTGTGGGGTTTTGGTGTTGAGCAACATAAGATTGTCTTTAGAATAGGTCAGGCGCGGTGTATCTGACCTATCACTTGCAGATGGGGCAGAGTTTATAGCCCCTAGTCCCGTGCAGGCGCGGACGGGCGCAGACGGGCTTGTCTTTGGCGCGTCTTCGGCGCGCCGTCGACGCGCCCGCTGCGCTCGTTCGCTGCGCTTCCTGTGAGGGGGGTTCATTTATGGCCGTAGAGGTGGGAGGGGCCGAGCACTGTGCTGCTTGCCTGCTCCTCACTAAAGATGGTGGCTTCTGTTCTGGTTCCTGGCAGCACCTAGTCGGCTGCGATAGGGCGGGCAGGGTTCGTGGGGCGGGAACAGCGGGAGTGAAGCTTAATGGCCGAGTGAGCGTTCGCAAGGTATTCAATCAAGTACACAGTTACGCTTTTAAAAATTGAGTCTTTTAAAAGCTAAATACACATACAGTACACAGTAAAACTTTTAAAAATGAAATCTTGGGGGCGTGGCCGAGACAGCGATGTGAGCAGACGTGTCTCGAGCGAGCTCCGTCGCCCCGCTGCTCTATTAAGCCTGTTTAAGCGTAGTTTCGGGGGTCATCCACTCCTGGGGACCCCCAGTGCACTGCCGACCCTGCTGGTGATCCTTCCTGGCGGCGAACCGCGGCTGTGAGAACTCACGCGGTCGCAGCACAAAGCTCCGGGGTCCCCGAGCTCGGCCGCTGGCCGCCATCTTGCCGTAGGGTCCGCTGCCGAGACATCTGGACTGGCTCTCAAGGAGGGGACCGGCACTGCGACCCGGTGAGGCTCCGGAGCACCCCTGCTCCCGCCTGCGGCTCCGATCCACCAGCGGAACCAGCCTGGCACCAGCTGCGACGCGCTGAAGCTGCCGGAGCCGGGCTGCCACCGGCGGGGCGCACAGCAGCGGCCTGGACGCCGCATCTACGAGAGCCCCCGGCTTTGGCGGGAACAGCAGGCCCAGACCGGAGGGGTCGCCGGAGGCCCCCTGCCCACGAGCCCTGACCACGGCTCCATCGCCCGTCGTTGGATCCATCTGGTGAGCTGCAGCGCGCCGCCCTCCCCCCCTTTCCATCTCCCGGAGGGGCCCGGCGATAGCGGGGCTCGACCGCTGGTCTGCCCGCCATCTTCCCCCCTCGGTGGAGGACAGACTCTCAGGTGCAGACGGCCCCTACTTGAGTGCTCCCTGCTGCCCTGGACACATAGGCAGCGATCTGGGGAGCGGACCAGACGCTGCGTGTTGGCGAGACCTGAGCCTCGGTGGGCCCCAGCTCAACAGGACGCATCCCCTGGCCGCCTCTCCGCTACAACCCGGCCCTGCCGAGCCTGGTGGGCTGCAGACTGGACGACCCTGCCGCGAGCATACAGGGACCCCGGGGGCCTCCGCCATCTTCTACCCCCTGACCCTGGGCCTCTTGCTACTGAGACGCTGGGACACTAGGGAGGGCCCTCCTGGACACTCCTCGGCCGTCGCTGCGGGGCCGGCTGGGCGCCGCGCTGGGGGTAGGTCCTGACCCAGACGGGACCGGGAGGCTGCGCCACGCCACGAGCCATTGGAGGCCCTCCGCCTGTTGGCCCCAGGCCCTGCCTGCCGTGGAACACCTGCTGCCATCGCCTCCCTGGCGCCTCCTCTACCTACACGCTGCCTTGCCTCCCCGGCTGCGCCATCTACCCCCGCTCCAGCGGCCCCTTCACATCCTGGACTTCGCTTGGGTGTGCCCCGCGTTCTGTTGGCGGACCGATCCGGCTTCGGGCTCGTGAGGGCCACGGCGCGCACCGCCATCTCCTGCCTCGTGGTCTTGAGGCCCTGATCGTGGGACCCGGGCAGCTGGATGACAGGGCGCCAGCGCGGCCTCCCACAGCATATCCCCCGCCACAGACCAGGGGTCGTGCACAGCAACTGGCCCTGCCCCCCACTGCCCTTTGCCGCCCTGAGTGGACCATGACCCGCGGCAAGGGGACCAAGCCGGACCCCCCGCCCACGATGACCAGAGGAGCATCAGTGGCTTCCATGTGGGGCAAGGCGGGATCGCCATCATCCTCCGGGGGCCCCCCATCATCATCAGGGGGGAAACCCCCACCGCCAGCCGACTCTCCACCGGTGACACAGGCCTTCATGTCCTCCTTCATGGCTGAACTAAAGACTGAGATTGGATCCCTCAGGTCGGAGGTCCATACGTGCGTCAAAGAACTTCGCAAGGAAGTCACCGACCTCGGCGACCGGGTCGACGGCCTGGAAAAAACGGTTGATTCCCGCACCGAAGAGCTAGAGCAGATCTGGCGGAGAGTGGCGACCCTCGAAGAACAACATATCCAGCTCCAGATCAAGCAGGAGGACCTGGAAAATAGGGGACGCCGCAACAACCTCCGCATACGGGGTGTGCCACTTGGAGAAGAGGGGACTAATACCATGGCCTATGTGGCCCTACTCCTGCAAGCGGTGTGGGGCGAGGAAGACGCCCCCCCGCCGCGCCTCGACCGCGCACACCGAGTCTTTGGAGCGGGAGGAAAAGCGGGTCTCCTGCCCGACATCGTCACCAGGCTTCATTATTTCACTGAGAAGGAGGCCATTTTGAAGGCGGCTAGGGACAACCCGGACCTGAGGTACGAAGGCCACAAGATCCAGATCTTCCAGGACTTGGCCCCCACCACCCTCCACAGACGAAAGGTCTTCCGCCTGATCACAGAGAGACTCCGGACCCTCAACATCTCTTATCAGTGGGGCCATCCCTTTGCGCTCATCTTCAGGTGGGAGGGCAAGCGCAGGGCACTTAGGTCCTACCAAGAAGCGGCACAACTGCTAGGCATGCCGGAGTCCCCGGATCACAGTCCAACCCGCCCTCCCCACCCGGAGAAGGCCCCACCACGCTCAGAATGGTCCACTGTGCGCAAACGTCGACGGCCCCCTCCGGTGGACGCACTCTCTGCCTCACAGACCAAGCAGGACATCATCGCACACATCCGCTCCCTTGAGGGCGACCGTGAGGAACAGGCCTCCCAGCTCATCGCTTCTGGATCTGAGGGTGGGGATCGCCCCTCGACTCCGGAAGGACGCTGACCATTGCTACTGTGCCTCCAGCTGCCCTGAGCACACGCTCCCCCACTGGGCACTTTGATGTGTCCTCATGCACCATGGGGACCTCACCCCACTGTTCTTGGGGGAGGGGCTCCCCCTCTCACTGACGGGCCACATCCTTGGCTCTCCCCCCCCCACCCGCGGGGAATGGACGCCACCCTTTGCCTCCTCCAGGCCATGTACTGCACCACGGAGCCCCAGCGCCCCATTGGCGCCTGAACGGACCATGTGGACCCCACGGCCCGACGCACCCCCGGACTACCTTGAAGCAGCGGGGTGGATGGGCTCTGAGACGACTTGATCTTATTCCACTTACCCAGATCTCCGCTCCCCCCCTTTGTCCCGTAGGAAGTGACATTCCTGAGTTCATCCAAACCCTCGGGTAGAGGATGTCCGGTACCTGGGACAATGTACGCTGGCCCTGTTGGCCTGTTTTGGTTCTGTTTCTTCTCTGCGCCTTTTCTCTTTTTTCTCTCTCTCCTCTTCCTACTTTCCCCTTACACTGCCCTCTCTTATTATTCTCTCCCCGCGCCTGCGAAGGGGTGGCGGAGTGGGTCCTGCGGGGGTTGGCGCGCTGGAGGCGAGATGAGGCTGCCGCTGTCCTGTCTGCGGGAGGGTCTGCTATGTTGGGTCTTGCGCGACTCCACTCCCCCTTAGTGCTATGACAGCGAACATCCCTACACCCTTGAAGGTCCTCTCCCTCAACGTCAAAGGGCTCAACTCCCCCAACAAGCGGAAGCAGATATGGCGCTACCTCCTACACCACTCCCCTGACATTATCCTCCTCCAGGAGACACACCTTCTCAGGGGAGACACCAAACGCATGGCGCACCCTAGATACCCTACACAGTTCTGGGCATCCTCTGACACCAAGACAGCGGGGGTGGCGATCCTCTGCAGGGCTGGCATTAGGCGGGGATCCGTGAAACCCTTCAAAAGCGCTGACGGGCGTTTCCTCCGAGCCACGGTACAGATGGGACGTGCACAGTTCACTCTAGGGTGTGTATACGCACCCAACCAGTCGCAGGACAAATACCTCCAGGCGCTTCTGCGGGAGCAGTTCCCATCGGGCGACACTAATGTGATCCTGGGCGGCGACTTCAATCTTGTTTGGGACCCTGAGCTAGATCGCGCGGGAGCCCCCTTTAACGGCGCGGGAGCAATGTCCTCTACCCTTAGAACGCAGCTTACAGACCTGGGACTCGTGGACGTGTGGCGCTACCACAACCCGGGGGCCCGGGACTACTCCTTCTATTCACATTCCCATCGGACATACTCCCGAATCGACTATCTCTTCACCTCCCTTGAATTGGCCCGAGACTCCTTAGCTGCCGCTATCTCCGACATTTCCCTGTCGGACCACGCTCACGTGGAGCTTTTGTTGCAGGACACCCTGGCCCGTACCACTCGTGAACGCAGGTGGGCGCTCCCGCCGAGGGTCCTCCGGGACCCGGATGACGTCGCCAGCATCCGTGACGCCATAGACTCGTATTTCGCCGTTAACGACACCCCTGACCTGCCCTTTCACACGGTCTGGGATGCCTTCAAGGCCACCATTCGGGCCACATCACCTCCCTGGCTGCGGCGCGGAGGAAGGAAGCGTTCAAGATGGAAACCGACCTGGCTAGCGAGATCAAACTGGCGGAGGCCCGGGACCGGGACTCCCCTTCACGGGCGTCAAAGAGAACTCTCGCCAATCTCAGGGGGCAACTCCGCGCCCTGCGCACCAACAAGGCGGAACACTCCCTACTAGCGCTCAAGCAACGGTATTACGAGGGAGGGGACAAGGTTGGTCGTCTACTGGCCGGCAGGCTGCGGGCACGTGCCGCTAGGGCCCACATTGCCAATGTCAAGCGGCAGGATGGCACCAGTGCCACCTCTGAGACGGCCAAGCAGGCCGCATTTGTCGCTTACTACTCCTCCCTGTATGCTGAGGAGCCCACCTCTGCGGAGGCACGAGAGGCCGTCCTCGCGGACTTCGGGGGGTCTCCACTGTCCCCGGCGTGTGCAGCCACGCTAGAGGGCCCCTTGCAGGAGGAGGAAATAACAGAAGCTGTCAAAGACCTCCCCGTGGGGAAAACCCCGGGGCGGGACGGCCTGCCGTTGACCTTCTATCACCTGTTCCTGACCCAGCTCCGCCCGCATCTGCTGCGGCTCTACAGCTCCTTCTCTGACACCGTTGGCCCAACCCCTGATATGGGCCTGGCGGAAATTGCCCTGATCCCCAAGCCTGGGAAGGATCCCGACCTATGTGCCTCCTACCGCCCCATCGCCCTCCTTAACACCGATCTCAAGATCTACACTAAGATCCTGGCCAAGCGGCTGGACCCGCACATGCCGGGATTGGTGAACCCGGACCAGGTGGGATTTATACGGGACCGTCAGGGAGCCGACAATGTTCGCAGGCTGGCGCACTTAGTGGGAAAGGTGCACCACTGGAAAATCCCGGCCTGCCTCCTCTCGCTGGACGCAGAAAAAGCCTTCGACCGGGTCGACTGGACCTTCCTGCGGGCGGTCCTCAAGAAACTAGGTCTTGGCCCTACCATGATCTCCAGGTGCATGGCCCCTTATCTTGGGCCGCAGGCCAGAATTCGGGTCAACGGCCAACTGACATCGCCGCTCTCGATTCACAGGGGCACGAGGCAGGGATGCCCGCTTTCGCCGCTCCTGTTCGCTCTTGCGGTCGAGCCAATGGCGGAGCTGATTAGGCGCGCTCCTGACATTCATGGTATCCCCCACGGAGGGCGCACTAACAAGGTAGCGCTGTTTGCGGACGACCTGATTCTTACTCTTACGAACCCTCGGGTCTCCCTCCCAGCGGTGCACAAAGCCCTCTCACTGTTTGAGCAGGCGTCCGGCCTTAAAATTAACCACACCAAATCTTGGGCGCTTAACCTCACCATCCCCAATGAGGAGGTCTCCTTCCTGAAGGGGGTCACACCCTACCGTTGGGCGGATGACCACATTCAATACCTGGGTCTGGACCTCACACCCCACCTTGACTCGTGGTCCTCGAGGAACTGGGCCTCTTGCCGCAAGGAAGTTCTGGCGGACCTGCGGAAATGGAAACCCTTGATGATTTCCTGGCTGGGGCGGCTCAACGCTGTCAAGATGTCGGTCCTCCCCCGCATTCTGTATGTTTTCCAGTGCCTCCCCACCCCGATCCCGATTCACTGCATCAGAACCCTCCAACGCGACCTCACGTCCTTCATATGGGGGGGCAAACGGCCCCGGTTCTCGCAGAAAGTCCTCATGGAGCCGAGAGACAGGGGTGGCCTGGCCTGCCCGAATCTCCTCCACTACTATTGGGCGGCGCATCTCCGGTTCGTGATAGAATGGGGTGCACGCGAAAGCGACAAGCACTGGTTCCACATGGACCGAGTGGTCACGGGGCGCACCATATGGGACCTACCTTGGTTACCGCGTGTGGCGCGCTCCAGAAGTGCATATATGGCGGTCCCCACGAGGACGGTTCTTGAAGTATGGGACAGAGTGGCAGTGTCCAAGGGTCTAACCACGTTCCCCTCTCCACACACCCCCATTGCAGGTAACCCGCACTTTCCCCCCGCTGCCCAGACCCGAGCTTTCGAGAGCTGGACACAAGGTGACTGCAGGGTTGCAGGAGATCTTTTTCTTGGTGGGTCGCCTAAATCATGGCTGGACTGCAGGGAAGAATTTAGCCTCCCTTTAACTGCTAGCTTACAGTATGCGCAGCTGCGCCACTGGATCTCGGGAGACGGCATGTATCAGGCTGCTGCCAGGGCATATACCCCATTTGAGAAGTTGGCACGCTCCCTCGGGGGACTGAAACGGCTCATCTCCCAGATCTACAACATATTGCAACACCCCATCGCTCCGCCCGCACATCCCTATCAGAGGCAGTGGCAGTCGGGGACTGGCGCTGATATCACGCCATCTCAATGGACTCGGCTCTGGAACGACATCCCCAAAACCTACCGCAGCATCCCGCAGAGGGAAAACGCGTACAAGATGCTAACGCAATGGTACTACACTCCCCTGAGACTCAGCAAAATGTTCCCCACTTCCTCGCCGCTGTGCTGGAGGTGTGGCACTGCGACTGGTGACTTCGTACACATCTGGTGGTCGTGCCCTACCCTAACTGTCTTTTGGAAGGAGGTCCTTAGTCACATTAAGAAGGTGTTGGGTTTTCCCCTCCCTGAAGAGGTTTGCACACTCCTGCTGGACATTCGACCCCCCACACTTAGGGCCCTCACGCGCAGCGACTGGATCCTCACCCTTCACATGTTAGGTGCTGCCAGGCAAATCATTGCTCTGTACTGGAAGCGGGCTGAGGCACCGCCGATAGCATCCTGGTTCGTGCGCCTCTGGCAAGTCCTGACTATGGAGCTGCTCACGGCGCGGATACAATCAAGGGGGGTACGTTTCAAGGCAGTGTGGGAACCCCTCGTGCGCTACCTGTGCTCCATCAGCTATGCCCGCCACATGCCTCCCAGGCTTCGCGCCCTGCAATTCTTCGAGGATGCCCTCATCCCTGCTGACCCGAGCAGGCTAGGCTCTTAGTCACTTCCCCCAGTGCCGATTTGCGTTTTCCATCTCCTATTGGCGACTGCAGACGCACCCCGCAGACCCCTCTCCACCTCGCCACTGCTCACTCCTCTTCCGACTTTTTCTTCTTTTCTACTTGCCACTCTGGCTTCCGCCCCTCTTTGGGGCAGTTTGGTCCCTGTTGGGCCTTTGAAAATGTGACACCATTGCTCTCCCTCACATAGGCGCCTCCCCCGCACAACGACGCATTGCCAGCATATGGCCGCCTCTTGCTATACTCTCCCCTAAGCCACGCGGCCGGCCCCCTCCGGGGGTTGTAGGCAGGGTGCTGTGTTAACGGTTCCACCTCCCCTGGTTAGTACTACCTACTGGCTTTTCTCTGCGCGGCCGGCCCCGAAACGGGGTTGTAGGCTTATCGCTGTGTTCACAATAAAAAACAGATTTGAACAAAAAAAATTAAATCTTTTAAAAGTTAGTCAGAATTAATAATAGTTTGTTTCTCACTCAAGCAGCAGTCCCGGCTTCCGCCTCAGGACCTCAACAATCACGTGTACACTGACAATCGGTGCACGCGCTCCAAGTTAGCGTTTTTAAAGGATTAGAGGTGGGAGGGGCCGAGCACTGTGCCGCTCGCCTGTTTCTCACTAAAGATGGTGGCGTCTGTTCTGGTTCCCGGCAGCACCTAGTCGGCTGCGATAGGGCGGGCAGGGTTCCTGGGGCGGGAACAGGGGGAGTGAAGCTTAATGGCCGAGTGAGCGTTCGCAAGGTATTCAATCAAGTACACAGTTACGCTTTTAAAAATTGAGTCTTTTAAAAGCTAAATACACATACAGTATACAGTAAAACTTTTAAAATTTAAATCTTTTAAAAGCTAGTCAGAATTAATAATAGTTTGTTTCTCACTCAAGCAGCAGTCCCGGCTTCCGCTCCAGGACCTCAACAATCACGTGCACACTGACAATCGGTGCACGCGCTCCAAGTTAGCGTTTTTAAAGGATTAGAGGTGGGAGGGGCCGAGCACTGTGCCGCTCGCCTGCTCCTTACTAAAGATGGTGTCTTCTGTTCTGGTTCCCGGCAGCACCTAGTCGGCTGCGATAGGGCGGGCAGGGTTCCTGGGGCGGGAACAGGGGGAGTGAAGCTTAATGGCCGAGTGAGCGTTCGCAAGGTATTCAATCAAGTACACAGTTACGCTTTTAAAAATTGAGTCTTTTAAAAGCTAAATACACATACAGTATACAGTAAAACTTTTAAAAATTAAATCTTTTAAAAGCTAGTCAGAATTAATAATAGTTCGTTTCTCACTCAAGCAGCAGTCCCGGCTTCCGCCTCAGGACCTCAACAATCACGTGCACACTGACAATCAGTGCACGCGCTCCAAGTTAGCGTTTTTAAAGGATTAGAGGTGGGAGGGGCCGAGCACTGTGCCGCTCGCCTGCTCCTCACTAAAGATGGTGTCTTCTGTTCTGGTTCCCGGCAGCACCTAGTCGGCTGCGATAGGGCGGGCAGGGTTCGTGGGGCGGGAACAGGGGGAGTGAAGCTTAATGGCCGAGTGAGCGTTCGCAAGGTATTCAATCAAGTACACAGTTACGCTTTTAAAAATTGAGTCTTTTAAAAGCTAAATACACATACAGTACACAGTAAAACTTTTAAAAATTAAATCTTTTAAAAGCTAGTCAGAATTAATATTAGTTCGTTTCTCACTCAAGCAGCAGTCCCGGCTTCCGCCTCAGGACCTCAAAAATCACGTGCACACTGACAATCGGTGCACGCGCTCCAAGTTAGCGTTTTTAAAGGATTAGAGGTGGGAGGGGCCGAGCACTGTGCCGCTCGCCTGCTCCTCACTAAAGATGGTGGCTTCTGTTCTGGTTCCCGGCAGCACCTAGTCGGCTGCGATAGGGCGGGCAGGGTTCGTGGGGCGGGAACAGGGGGAGTGAAGCTTAATGGCCGAGTGAGCGTTCGCAAGGTATTCAATCAAGTACACAGTTACGCTTTTAAAAATTGAGTCTTTTAAAAGCTAAATACACATACAGTACACAGTAAAACTTTTAAAAATAAAATCTTTTAAAAGCTAGTCAGAATTAATAATAGTTCGTTTCTCACTCAAGCAGCAGTCCCGGCTTCCGCCTCAGGACCTCAACAATCACGTGCACACTGACAATCGGTGCACGTGCTCCAAGTTAGCGTTTTTAAAGGATTAGAGGTGGGAGGGGCCGAGCACTGTGCCGCTCGCCTGCTCCTCACTAAAGATGGTGGCTTCTGTTCTGGTTCCCGGCAGCACCTAGTCGGCTGCAATAGGGCGGGCAAGGTTCGTGGGGCGGGAACAGGGGGAGTGAAGCTTAATGGCCGAGTGAGCGTTCGCAAGGTATTCAATCAAGTACACAGTTACGCTTTTAAAAATTGTGTCTTTTAAAAGCTAAATACACATACAGTACACAGTAAAACTTAAAAAAATTAAATCTTTTAAAAGCTAGTCAGAATTAATAATAGTTTGTTTCTCACTCAAGCAGCAGTCCCGGCTTCCGCCTCAGGACCTCAACAATCACGTGCAAACTGTACTTGTAGCTTGCTTTTTAAAATCATGTTTGAAAATCCGCTGTAAAGTTTGAGCTACTGTTTTCATGATTCCATGTCTTCTTGTATACAATTTGCAATAATTGTTTTTACTAAAAGTTTTTAATATCAATCAATTTTTACTTGTATCATAATACTGCGTTTTAACTATGTACCGTAACTTTATGATGTACTTTTTATGATTCTGCTAAGTGCCAATCGAATAAAAGTTTTGATACGATACGAGAATTATATGCATTTCACCTGCACATGATACATTTTTTAATCTAAGGGAACATATTAGTGAGGCAAGAGGGGTGATATTAGAGTGTGGCACAGTGTGGAGCACAGGGAAACAGCACAGGTGATGGGAAGAAATATGAAGTGTCAAGGCATGGGATATGTATTGGATGGGAAGACATATAACCAAATAATAGCATTATTCCATATACCAATTATTTAGAGACAGGTAATTAGAATGTTATAGGAGACAGTATCCAATGGTTCAATAGATATAGCAGGATCAAGATGCTACACTCACCTTGTTCCAAGATATCTCTGAGTTTCGATAAAAAAAGGACAGCAAGGAGAGTAGTTTTAGTGACTTTTGCGGTTTGGCAGCCAAAATGCAAGGCAACAAGGACGTCATATGGTCAACAAAACACAGATTACTGGCATCTTCTTCCCGAATCATCAATGGAAAGGGAGAAATACAGAGGGGTGGAGGTTTGTTAAGAAAAGGGATAACAAGAGCTGGTTTCAAAGCATCAGGGACTGTAGCACTGAAAAGTGAAAAAGTTCAGAGATCAAGAAGCTGTGGGACTAACCTTGTAAACTGCTCTCAATAGAACATGTGGTAGTCAGAGATGTTAAAGAGAGCTGCATATGAGAGTTATTGGATGAATAAATAGTATATACACAAACAACAGAAAAGTCTTAGAGGTAAACAGTAATAGTAGTCCGACATAAAGATGGGGCTGAAATGGGATAGTTAAAGGAGAGATGTGTTTTATTGATCTGAACCTCAAAGAAGTCTGATGTAGAGGAGTAAAGTACTTGAAAATGAACATCCAGTGGACTTTTAAGGATTTGGCCATGTGCATTGTGGGAATTGAGTCCCCAACCCTCCAAGGACAATCTCAGAGCTTCTAGACCCTTGGATGTGTGTTTTGGAAAGTTTGGACCCTCAAGTGGAACTTCTGGAGGAAGTTCCAGATGTTTGGAGCAATGTTTGGAAAACGTTCCATGAGGTGACCATACACAAGATCACCAACATCAAAGCACGACCTGGCCTAGACTTTAGGTTTGTCCCACTGATAGCACCGGAGCTCAAGATTTCCAGGATTTCAGGAGGCCTCATGCTGAACCACGCCGCTGTTGTCAACTCAAATCTCAGTCTAAAGAGGAGCTTTGCGCGACGAAGACAGAAAATCATTGCGGTCAGACTCAAATTTTGACTTTGCCCCAGTCAATCACGACCAAATGTCCCAAGTTGGCGCTATATGTTTATAAGCATTAGAAAGTGTTTATTGTTTAAAAATTCATATCTCCAGTTCCCTATATTGGATTTTGTTGGTGTCATTTTAATCTTACAAATATTTCATATTTTTATAAATTGGCTGTGGATTTTTATTGTGTGTAGTGTCTTACTTATTTAGTTTATTGGTGATGTTAAATTATTTACACACCTGTCTCCTAAGTTAAGCCTGCTTTCAATCAGCCAGCTATCAAGGGTTGAGTAAGGGGCTTATGTTTGAGACATTGACTGGGCCTTATATTGCATTAGTGACCTTTTTGGTAGTGGTAGCTGCACATTTACAACAAGTCAAAAGGGAATCCCTGGGATAAATTAGTTAGTCTGTAGTATATATATCCATACAGTTACACCATAGTACCTGAATTACAAGTTACCATAGATCACTGTTAAACGGGGCGAGATTTGTATAATGATTTTCACCAAGAAACAATATTTGTTAACAATCTAGCTTTTTATTAACATAAAAGAATCGCTTACAATAAAAACTACACATTTAAAATTTCAAAGGAACGTTCCCTGAAAAGTAAAAATTAATCAGCAAAATATTAATAGACAATAAAAAACAGTAAAGCATATAGGTACGTTGCTTATCACAGATTCAAAAATTATATTACCAAAGACAATACATAGTATAACGCAAAAAGACCCCCTTTAAAACAGTGGCACTTGGATATTGTTACCACTCTGGATTTCCTGATCCACTAGTTACAGATGGCATATACACTACTACACACATGTGACAAGAATACATGTACATCCAGTGTGTTTGAGCTGAAGTGGATTCTTCTATAGAAATGCGTCGACGCGTTTCGGTGCAATACACTCGATAATGTGGCACCTTCCTCAGGACTTTTTAGCAGGGGGTTTCCATACCAAAAGGGCTTCACTCTCCCTAATCAGGGTAGTGGGCGCCACTTGTGTTCTCCCAGGATAGTTCTATAAGATGGTTGGCTGATTTGGCCTCTGTCTCGTTTAAAGACTCCTATTTTGGTGTTCTTTTGTCTTCGATTTTCTCTGGTTTTTTCCTTTTTCCTTATATTAAAACACGATATCTGTAATACTTTTAAAACTGGCTTCGAACGGGCATATGTTTGGGGCCTCGCCGGAACTGGATATGTTCTTTGTGTTCGTGGCGCCACGCTTCTGCCTCGTCCGGACCGGACCGGACGAGGCAGAAGCGTGGCGCCACGAACACAAAGAACATATCCAGTTCCGGCGAGGCCCCAAACATATGCCCGTTCGAAGCCAGTTTTAAAAGTATTACAGATATCATGTTTTAATATAAGGAAAAAGGAAAAAACCAGAGAAAATCGAAGACAAAAGAACACCAAAATAGGAGTCTTTAAACGAGACAGAGGCCAAATCAGCCAACCATCTTATAGAACTATCCTGGGAGAACACAAGTGGCGCCCACTACCCTGATTAGGGAGAGTGAAGCCCTTTTGGTATGGAAACCCCCTGCTAAAAAGTCCTGAGGAAGGTGCCACATTATCGAGTGTATTGCACCGAAACGCGTCGACGCATTTCTATAGAAGAATCCACTTCAGCTCAAACACACTGGATGTACATGTATTCTTGTCACATGTGTGTAGTAGTGTATATGCCATCTGTAACTAGTGGATCAGGAAATCCAGAGTGGTAACAATATCCAAGTGCCACTGTTTTAAAGGGGGTCTTTTTGCGTTATACTATGTATTGTCTTTGGTAATATAATTTTTGAATCTGTGATAAGCAACGTACCTATATGCTTTACTGTTTTTTATTGTCTATTAATATTTTGCTGATTAATTTTTACTTTTCAGGGAAAGTTCCTTTGAAATTTTAAATGTGTAGTTTTTATTGTAAGCGATTCTTTTATGTTAATAAAAAGCTAGATTGTTAACAAATATTGTTTCTTGGTGGAAATCATTATACAAATCTCGCCCCGTTTAACAGTGATCTATGGTAACTTGTAATTCAGGTACTATGGTGTAACTGTATGGATATATATACTACAGACTAACTAATTTATCCCAGGGATTCCCTTTTGACTTGTTGTCCTTTGTGCCCTGTTCCCTGGTGACAGTAGGGTAACCTCTCTTTTGAAATCAGCTGCACATTTACCCCCACAAATAATTTGTCTTCTAACATTTGGTGTTCCAGGATGCACTAACGTGACTTAGAACAAAACTATTTATTTTGGAATTTTTGTAATTTAGGCTGAAACTGATTTTTCATCAATTATTCTGATTTTTCAAAAAAAAATTCTATTGCCGATTGGTAACGTTTTGTGATCCAAAACTAGGGATACCATGGTGCTAGAGATGACTAAACTGAACAAACTCACAGTGGCTGAGATTTGAGTTCAGTGTAAGTCTAGGGTGCAACCTAATGGTAACATCAGGAAGGCAGAGTCGATTAGGTTCATCAAAGCCTGGGTACAGGCAGCTCCAGAGAGAGAAAGGAAGGATGACTCCTTCCAACCACCTCTAGAAGGTGGATAATAATACCTCATCCATTTTTTTAATGCCAGGTTCATACTTTCAGCTAATGGGGGAAGGAGAGGCTCCTCAATAGGGGACCCTGATAGGTCCCTCAGAAGGCAAGTGCTTAAGGCTCAGTTAGCTTCCATAGCCCTGGAAGAGTAGAAGTTAGAACTAGTTAGAGAGAAGTGGGAGGAAGCAAAAGTAAAACAAAATGGTGGCAGCGAAAATATGAAGCTGCTGAGATTCACTAGGTTGGTAGGTTTTATCCCAGGCTTTCCAAGGGCATAGTTCCCATGTACATTGAGGGTGATGACATTGACAAATGGCTGACTACATTTTAAAGGGTTCTTGAAAGGAAATGGGTCCACAATTAGTATTCCTGTTCACTCCTGTGGGAAAAGATCTCTGTAGCTAGGAAGGATAGGCTCCTGCCCCTACAGGGGGATGAGGGAAATCTTACTCCCGCATAATGTAAATGTAAATGTAAATGTATTTCGATTTATATAGCGCACGCATCACCCAGGGGTCTCAAGGCGCTTGCTTAGGGAACCCGTCCTGGTATTCCCCTGTGAGATACCCCGGCAGGGTATTCACAAGGTGAAAGCCAGGCATCCCGCCGCGAGGGGCCGTAGTGGAGATTAAGCAAGCTATTGCCCAGAGTCGCAGAGTGTGACCCCGTGAGTCGAGTAGGCACCGGAGCGAGAATTGTCAAGTCCGTGGAATTTTTGAGCCCGAGACCCGCCGAGGCGGGGAATCGAACCCTGGCCCACGGCTGATCTCAGCTTCCGGGTCTGCCGCCTCTAACCACTGAGCCACGCTTCTCCGCATAAGACAATGGTTAGTCGAGAACTTTGGTCTGACCCCAAAGCAGTACAGGGTGAAGCTCAGGGACACCCAGAAAGTTAACACACTGCACTGGGAAGACTTTGTGGTCATCTCAGTCAAAGCACTAGAGGGCTGGATTAGTGGTAACCAAGTGAGTACTTATGAGGGACTGTACAATTTATTGTTGAAGGAGCACATCCTGACATACCAACAGCATCAGGGAACAAGTATATCTTTGTGGTAGTGGACCATGCCAAAAGATACCCTGAAGCAATACCCCTCAGAATGGTCACTGATCCTCCCGTGGCTAGGGCCCTAGTTCATGTGTTCACCGGAGTGGGTTTCCCAAAGTAGGTTGTTTCAGATAGGGGCATGAATTTCATGTCCAGCTACCTCAAGTCTATGTGGGAAGAATGTGCTGGGTGTTGGGGTCTGTGGCTGTTTGGGCCCTCCAGGGCCCTCCAGGGCAAGTGAACTGGGTCCTATTCCATCCTAGAGAAGAAGGGTGGGATTACCTACCTGGTAGACCTAAATACCCCTAGGAACCGTCACCGGATCCTGCATGTCCATAGGTTGAAACCCCACCAAGATAGGGCAGGAAATATGACCAGGGCAGGACATATGATGATAATTATGTCCACAGATGAGGGAGGAGAGGAGGATACTGAGCCAGGGCCAGATCTCCTCTCCAACAAAGTGCAAAATGGGTCAGTGGAAGAAGTTGTACTCTCTCTCTCAAATTGACAGCCCTTTGGTACAGAGACTGCAAGCAGTTACTGGATCAATTTACTGGTTTGTTTTCCTTGACCCCAGGTATCATGAGCTGGTCTATACATGACATTGGCACTGGTAAGAGCCTACATTTCAATAACAAGTTGTACAGGTTGTCTGACCAGGACAGAGACATCATCAAGGCTGAAGTAGCTCAGATGCTGGAGTTGGGGGCAATGTATTCCTCTGACAGCCCATGGGCTAGCCCAGTGGTGCTGGTAGCCAAACCTAAGCCCCAGTGGGGGGGGAAGAAGGAGTTGAGGTTCTGGGTGGACTACAGAAGACTGTATGCAGTCACCAAGACTGATGTTCACCCTATATATATCATTGAAAGGTTAGGAGCTTCTGAGTACCTGAGTCCATCTGATTTGACCTGGCAGATTGCCTTCACTGAAGGGGCAAAGAGAGGTCAGCATTCACCACCAAGAGGGACATTATCAATTTAATGTAATGCATTTTGGCTTAAAGGAATTCCCTGCCACCTTCCAAAGGTTAATGAACATAGTCTTGCTTGGGCTGGTTTGTTCAGTAGAGCTTATTTGGACGATATAGCTGTGTACAGTACTACCTGGAAGGATCACTTAAGCCACCTAAAGGAAGTGCTTCATGCCCTGCAGCAGGCAAGCCTGACTATTAAGCCCAGTAAGTGCCAAATAGGGCAGAGTGGAGTTGTGTATAGGGGTCACCTTAAAGGTAGAAGCAATGCACAACCTCTACAGACCAAAATCCGAAACATTTTGGATTGGACAGCTCCTACAGCAGAGGCACACGTTGGGGCCTTCCTTGGTCTGACTGGGTATCATAGATTTGCTCAGAACTATGGGCCCATTGTGCACCTGTGTTACTGGTCCCTGACTACACAAATGAATGTGTGGTTCATAAGATAGAGGCTTCTGAACAGGGTATTGGGAAACTGTTGGCAAAAGTAAATGAGGAGGGCCTTGATAAACCATTTGGTTAAATTAGCAGGGAAATTCTTTCCAAAGAATAAAGGTGGAGTGCCATTGCGAGGTAAGCCTTTGCGGTAATTTGGTCCCTGAAATAGCTGGGACCATACCTGTTTGGCACCCACTTCCATGTTGAAATTGACCACAGATCTCTCAGATGACTCATGTAGATGAGTGGGAAGAATCCAAAACCTATTGAGGTTTTCTATGTCCCTACAGGGGATGGACTTCACAGTGGAACACAGGAATGGGCCTGCCCATGGCAATAGGCTTTCCAGGTTTTTCCACTTAGCTGACTACCAGGGTGTAGGTTAGTTACCCATAATCTTTTGTTCAGGGGGCATGTGAGAAAGCCATCCTTTTTGCCCTGATCACTCACTGTTGACGGATACTAGTGGTAACTAACTCTGACTGCACCCTGGGCTCTGCTAACCAGGCCGAGGGCCAGTGCTCTGCTTAAAAAAGATATGGTAATTAGGTGTAATTGAAATTGGCTCTGACAACCTGCCTGTAAGTCCCTAGTATATAGTAGGTAATGTAGGTTTAGAGGTCCATCAGCTTACAGACACTCAAGTGTGCACGTCTGTATTGCCTGTTGTCAATTTGAAAGTCAGCCATGCTTCGCAAGCTGCTTTTAAATCAATATCACATGCAAAATCGACTTTGGATTTAAAGATACTTCCAAATAATTACACTCCCTTATTTTTACAAATAAGTCACCCCTAAGGTCTACCCTATGTGTCACCACGGTAGAGTGCCATGTATAAAAAAGCAGGGACATTTTAAAAGAGCTTTAATATTCCCCATTCCCCGGTGAAGGGAAACTACTGATTTCGTTTTTTTTTCCATTGCAGCATTTTAGCTCCATAGGCTAACTTGGGAATCCAGCAGTACTGTGTAACTATTGCCAGAAGTGAGATAAAATAATTTTTCAAGGACTTAAACGATTGGTAATGATAAATCCAACAACTTGCCACTGTTGAATTTATCGTTGGGGATGTATGTCAGTACAACGCGATCTAAAAGATCGCGGTACTTGACAACGCTGGCATTACAACGCAAGTCGTTACAATGACTTGCGTTGCAGGGCGCAGATTTTGGAATATTATAATTTTATATTCCAACACCAGTCCACGTAACAGTAGGGAAGGTGTTGGAATATAAAATTACAACATTCCTTGCCCAACAGCCCCATCCAGCGCAAGTAGTAGTAACGACTTGCGTTGTAATGGCATTGTTGTAAAAGCACTGCGGTGTAAACACTGCGTTGTAAACGATGTTTACCTATCACAACTAATACAGAAAAGCAGTTATAGAATTTTCTTTTTTGTCAGCCACAGTCTAGCCTTTTAGCAGCCTCTCTTGATTGGTCAGTCATTAACAGGCTTAGCCAAACTGCTTTGATGAGGTGAAGTGGCCTGCATAGAGGCAGACGTTATCTGGTGGGGGGAGCTCTGCAGCTGCAGAGAACAGGGCTTTAAAGAGAGCAGACAGTAAAGAATGCCAGCCATGCCTAATGCCTTTTCCTGTACCCTCCAGTCAGATGGGAGCCCTAGGAATCGAATTTGCTGGAGGTCTGTAAAGGGAGTGTTAAGGGAAATGAACAACACAAGTAGGCTCCTTTAGCCTGCTCTTACTTCCAAGGAGAGGGCTTTGTGTGACAGGAGGAAGCTGTGTTGCTTTTGGGTGCAAACTGTACCCGACAGGTCAGGGGGGCTCCCCTACTCGTCTTCACAGAATATTGGATGTATTTGTGAGAGCTGTATAGCAACTCAGATTTGCTGCCTAAAACTACAAAGAGAAGAAGGACTGCCTAGCTGGAACCCTGGTCTTCACATCAAAGGATTGTACTCTGACTGCTCCTGCCACAGACTTGGAACTACAAACCTGAGGAGTTTGCCTTGCTTCAAAAAGGATGAAGGTGTAGACTCCCTGAAAGCAAGAGCTGAACAGAGCACACCTCCACCATTGCCCCCAAGAAGTCCCCAACTTGGAGTGCATCCAATGGATTTCCAAGGAACTACTCAGAGCTTCTAGACCCTTGGATGTGTGTTTGGGAATCTTTGAACCCTCAAGAGAAACTTCAGGAAGAAGTTTGGAGCAACTTTGAAAAATGCTCCATAAGCAACAGATCCATCGATGAGAGTATGCCCACCGGCGTCGAACCATTACCTGGCATGGATTTCCAGTTCATCCCCCTGAAAGCTCCAGAACCAAGACTTTCAGGATTTCTCTGAGGCCTCACATTGAGCCAAGCCCCTGCCTAGACTCACCCCAGCTTGAGAGGAGCCTCACTCGATGAAGTACGATGGTAACATTTTGAACGTGGCCTTAGTGTAATCAACCAGGGCTCAATTGTGGCCGGCCTCAAACTTTGACTTTATCCCAGTCAAGCACAACCAGATGTCCCAAGTTGGCGCTGTATGTTTTTAAGCACTAGAATGTGTTTATCCTTTAACAAAACAATATCTCTGGTTCCCTAAATTGTATTTTTGTAGTTTTGGTTTCAAGTTAATCATAAAAATATTTTATAGGTTTATTAATTGTTTGTGGATGTTTTATTGTGTGTTGTGTTTGACTTATTTAGTGTATTGGTGTTTTTAAATGCTTCACAAACCTGTCTCCTAAGGTAAGCCTGCCTGCTCGCAGCCAGCTACCAATGGTTGAGCCAGGAGCTAATGTATTGAGACCTTGACTGGTCTTTATATTGCGTTTCTGGCATTGTTGCTAGTTGTAGGTGTACACTTACCTCTACCAATAATCCACCTTCCAGCATATGGTGTCACCACTCTGCTGGTCCAATAAAGATGCTAATCGCAATACCCCCAATATGAGTAAATAGAACAGGTGAGTACACATCACTTTTTTGGCTCAGTAGCCATGAATCTATTTTGGCTAGTACCATCTTTGCTAAAATAGCAGACCATTCATGGAAGGGGTGGGGTGAGGGAGCGCAAAGAATTACCTAGACACCGAGTATGCTAGGCATTCCATAATAAACAAACACTAAAAACAGGCTGGCCAAAGTAAAAACAAACTGGAACCTAGATGCTTCTGGGCACAAAAGACAGCCTACCCCCATAGAGGTCCATAAGGGAACAAAGATGGAACTAAGATAAAAGCATAAGCTTGCAAAAAGAACTAAAAGATTACTTACATAATAAAGGCTAAAAGTTCAATCATTAAAAAGTTAGTTACATGATGAGTGCACCAATGGAGCCATCATCCTCCAGTTATACTAAAAACAACACTATCGAAGACTCTGCTGGAGGGGAGTCACATTCTGCATCCTTTCGGACATCGGAAGTCGCCGCACCCGCTTCGCGGGTGCCGCATCGCTTGTGGAGACAGAGGCAGCTAGACGCACCGAGGGAGCTGGGAACTGTTAGACCCAGGTAGAGGCACGCAACGGGGCTGCGAGCGTTGCAGGGACTCCATCTCCCAGGAGTCCCTGCCTGACCGCCACCCATCTTCCGGTCCGCTCTCCCTGTTGCTCCGCCCGCTGCCCACCTGAGGGTTCTTAAACTCACAGCGTGCCCCTAATCTGTGGGAACACTATCGAAGACTCTGCTGGAGGGGAGTCACGTTCTGCATCCTTTCGGACATCGGACCTCGCCGCACCCGCTTCGCGGGTGCCGCATCGCTTGTGGAGACAGAGGCAGCTAGACGCGTCGAGGGAGCTGGGAACTGTTAGACCCAGGTAGAGGCACGCAACGGGGCTGCGAGTGTTGCAGGGACTCCGTCTCCCAGGAGTCCCTGCCTGACCACCACCCATCTTCCGGTCCGCTCTCCCTGTTGCTCCTCCCGCTGCCCACCTGAGGGTTCTTAAACTCACAGCGTGCCCCTAATCTGTGGGAACACTATCGAAGACTCTGCTGGAGGGGAGTCACATTCTGCATCCTTTCGGACATCGGACCTCGCCGCACCCGCTTCGCGGGTGCCGCATCGCTTGTGGATACAGAGGCAGCTAGACGCGCCGAGGGAGCTGGGAACTGTTAGACCCAGGTAGAGGCACGCAACGGGGCTGCGAGCGTTGCAGGGACTCCATCTCCCAGGAGTCCCTGCCTGACCGCCACCCATCTTCCGGTCCGCTCTCCCTGTTGCTGCGCCCGCTGCCCACCTGAGGGTTCTTAAACTCACAGCGTGCCCCTAATCTGTGGGAACACTATCGAAGACTCTGCTGGAGGGGAGTCACATTCTGCATCCTTTCGGACATCGGACCTCGCCGCACCCGCTTCGCGGGTGCCGCATCGGTTGTGGAGACAGAGGCAGCTAGACGCGCCGAGGGAGCTGGGAACTGTTAGACCCAGGTAGAGGCACGCAACGGGGCTGCGAGCGTTGCAGGGACTCCATCTCCCAGGAGTCCCTGCCTGACCGCCACCCATCTTCCGGTCCGCTCTCCCTGTTGCTCCGCCCACAGCCCATTACCACTCTTATATCTTGGTCGTTGTGTCCCGCAGCGCGGGACGCATGCGCGGGACTCAGCTCGGGGCTAAGACCGGGCAAAGAGCGGGCGGTTTGAGGCCGTTAGAGAACGGGAGAGACCGGACCGGGCCTCTCCTCTTGGTTCTATCTATTTGCTTCTTAACTTTTGCCTTTTGTTTCCCACTAATCCCTGTTGATTTGTATGTATAGACATTATGTCTGTGCGTGAGATTAGAAACAGGGCAGCTAAAGGTAGGAAGATGAACGGGACTCTTGATGATTTCATCACTAGAAATAAAACTGCCATTGATGTAGAAATTAACAAAATGCAGCAAACAGTCTCTATGGACCTTGATGCAGCCAGAAGAATATCGCTGGAATTGTCCGTAGCGAGGAAGTCATCCCTAGGCCACCTTGCATTAGCTAAAACTCCCGATCGTAGGACAGGTATTGCTCCCGCCCTGGCGCAGGCAGTTGTCCACCGGATTCCTGTCTCTCCACCCCCTGCCCCGATGGGGGGGGCCATCACTTTCTCCGCCCCTCGAATGCTCGTCCACCTTGGGAGTGTTGGAGCCGGTAAAGGGATCTTTTACTGACATAACTTTTGATCCTAAGGGAGAGGGAGGCAAGAATCCTTCTCCACCTAAAGAAGTGGCTGTTTCGAAACGTAAGCGCCAAACTACATCTGCCTTTTCTAGGAAGAAGGCGAAGGTTGCAAAGGCCCAGATTCTTACAAATGTTAACCCTATTGTAGGAGGGGCGCCCACTATATCCTTCCACTTCCCTCCCCAATCCCTACCACCTGTGGCCCCCAACAGTACAACCAGTGCAGAAACTAGTCAGATGGGTTCAGAGGGGGTGCAGGATCTAGTTATTGAAGGTGAGAACAAAGGGGTCCCTGTGTGTGTGATAGGGGGGAGGGATGTGGAATTCTTAACGATTGTCTGGGAAACGCTAAAGAAACTTCTAGCACCTCTGGAAGTCAGGCTTACGTGTATAGAAAATCAACTGCTTGAGACCGAAAAAAGTATTTTAAATGTAGCTACTCTTACTATAACTGATCACAAACCGAGCAGTATACCTGACCCAGTCCAGCCCATATTACCATCCACAGTCCATATACCCTTGATCCCTGTAACCAAACCCATCCCTAAACCCCGCTCTAAGGCAACCATAAGTAATAATACTAATGGCATAAAGCAGTCACCCAAGCAACCACCTGCCCAAACAGTTCCAGCTACACAGCCCATACCATCTACAAGGGCAAAACATCAAAAGTCCTACTACCCAAAGATGCAGGAGGGAAACTATAAGGAAAAGCATCGTGGGGGTTATGTCGAGCTCCCCCCAGATGTTAGACCTTATGTGGTGGTGCTGACAGGCGTCCCAGAAATTGCATACCATCAGCAGGAAGACTATGGGTCACTAAGAAACAAGGTAACACACTGGCTTAATAAAAATAGGCCGTTACCTGCTCACCTGAGAAGTAAAATTCTCATGGTTCGGAGGGTACCATGGGTAGGCTCCTCTCTCAAATCAATCCCAGGTGACTGTATAATTGTTTCCTTTGATGACCCCTATACAGCACATCACATATGCACATGGAATGATCATGGGGGGAATTCGACCATAGTAGCAAGATCCCTAACGTATTTCTATCCTCCGCCTTTACGGCCCAAAAATGGGGGGAATGGCCATTGTCTAGAAGACATGCATGGGATGATGCAGTAGACTGCTGGCAGGGTACACAAGGGAGATGGGATGGGGCACCTACCCACAATAGATTTGGCTGCCTTGAAGATATCGATTGACTCATTAATAATGCGCCTTGCACAGACTTTCATGAGGACTTGTCCCTACCTCTCCAGCACATTACTGCTGTGCATTCTCGAGGTATTCACCACAACCATAATGCACCGGAAAACAGGGTTTTGTCCATAGAGGATAGACCACCCGAATTCAGATCAGCGGACACAATCCTTGAGCGCATTATCAGTAACAAATCCTTTCTCACGACAACGTCAAGTGTAATTGCCTTCCCGGGGAGTTGCCTGCAACAGGCTGCCCACAGCTAGAGGGACCCCTTCCCCTAGAACCATCTTCATCCGAACTGGCCAACAGTTGTATTCCACCACCTCTGTTGACCGAGGGCGGAGAGCTATTCTGTTCCCCGGCAGCAGAGCTGGTAACGGAGATTGTTGTAACAACTACTGTCCCTATCACCACTCCTAGTATTGTTTTGGCCAACCCCGTAAATGACCATGTGCATGGCCTAAATAGGGTTCCAAGGGAGGGCTTTAAGGTACTCAGTTGGAATATAGCAGGCCTTGCCCGGAATATAGACATACCCGACTGGAATTTTTTTATTGAACAATTCGGGTTGTGCCTATTCCAGGAAACCTGGTGTTTGGAACCATGTCATAAGGTGGGGGTTACCACTTATTTTGTTTCTGCAACACAATCGCAAGCAGGGAAAGGCCGTCTTTCAGGCGGTCTTCTCAATTGGGCAAATATCTCGCTAGGCCTCACTATTAGACACATAGTTAAGGAGTCACCGGATCTACAGAGAATCTCTGTTAGAATGCCACAGGGGGGAGTAGCCTCGAAGTTTTTAACATCTATGTTAGGGGGGCAAAGGGTGGAAAATCAACATTGTCCACTACGGGTATTGAGGAGGGCCTTAGTTCCTGTGCGCCCGATGCCTTAGTGATACTTGCAGGGGATTTTAACTGCACATTTGAACCTCTGGCTACCGAAGATATATTGGGCACTTGGGAGGATGATGCCAGAAGAGGTATCCCATCTCTCTCGCTGGCCCCTATCAGAAGCTGGTCTCAAAATGCTATTGATCTTAATGTACTCTGCCTGGAACATGGCCTTAGGGCCACCAATGGTAGAACTAAGTCAGACCAGCTAGGAGCTCATACATACAATAGAGTGGGTCATTCCTCGCGGATTGACTTCATACTGTTGAACTATAGACTCTGGGCACACCTAACCGATATGGAAGTTATGCAGTCCCCCGTTAGTGACCACTATCCTCTACTCCTGTCCCTGTCTTCCCTCATGGAGGGTGCTCCATCTGCCCTAACTTCTCACGTCTGGAAAACAACTAACGAAGTAATCCCTTCTAACTGTGCCAGACGGTTAAAATGGAACACCTTTGTGGCAAATGATGCCAAGATCTGGGAGGCCAAAACTATAATGACTAACATCGCACCGCGGTTAGACCCACTAGGACCCATTGATTGTGACCTTGAAGTTCCTAATCTATTCTTTGATGCGACTACCGCGCTGGGAGAACTTTTTGTGGCTCACCCCTCAGGCTCAAGGCGCAGCACGAATGGTAGACCAACGTGTAATATGGGTTGGTATTCACACGACTGTAGCGTCGCCAAAAAAGAATTGATTAGGGTGGTAAAAGCGAAGGACGGGGCTCAGATTAGCTGTGCTAGGCGCCACTATAGAAAGACCTTGGCAAAGGCTAAGGCTGAACACGAGAACCAGTTTTGGCAGGATCTACTGGCAGCCAGCCTTAGGAAAGATTCTAAATGCTTTTGGGACGTAATAAGAAGAAAGGACAAACCTACGGACTCGCTCATAACGTGCAATATAACTGAGGGAGCCTGGTTCGATCACTTTTTTAAGCTTTATGAAGCGAGTGAGCCCTATGTCCCGAATGAGGTGGGCCAGCACGCCCCGGGTAAATCGGAGCCCAAGGAGGATTCCCAATTCACACGTAAAGAAGTAGAGTGGGCGATTAAGCGCCAGGTCCCAAATAAAGCAGCGGGCCCAGATGGCCTTCCAGGGGATTTACTCCGTGTTAACCTGGCCGAGTGGGGGAGACTTATTGCTTCCGTTATGAATGCTGGTTTGGCTGGTGCGGCCTTACCGGATTCTTGGAGGGGAGCTGAAGTCGTCCCTGTCTTTAAGAAAGGAGACAGGGACGACCCTGCTAACTATCGCCCCATAAGCCTCCTCGATAGTTCCCAGAAGGTGGCAGGCAAGGTTGTCTTAGGAAGAGTCACGCAGTGGATTGAAGAGAACAATGTTTTGTTAGACTTCCAAGCAGGTTTTAGAACTGGCACGGGGACAATCGAGCAAGCACTCCGCTTGCTGATGCTCTATTGGAAAGTGGTTGTACTGGGCAAAGGCAGCCTATACCTGGCATTTATAGACCTCAGGACTGCCTTTGACCTGGTCCCACGAGAGCAGCTCTGGAGTGTCCTCGACACATTGGGCATCCCCCCTTACCTCCTAGACATGCTGATAAAATTCCACGTAGACAACTTTGCCCAGATCAGGTGGGGAGCACACGGACAAAAGACATCACGTATTCCTGTAAATAGAGGTGTCCGCCAGGGTTGTGTGTTGGCCCCCACACTGTTCTCGTTATATATCAACGGTGTGGTGGAGCATCTGCTACAAAATCCAGCGGATGCCCCCTCCCTGGCAGGAAAGAAAACACCTACCCTCTTATTTGCAGATGACACTCTCCTGATCTCTAAGACACCAGTGGGCCTACAGAGTCTATTAAACAGCTTTAAAACCTTTTGTGACTCAAGAGGTCTGGTCATAAACACGGGGAAGACGAAGTTCCTGGTTTTAAATCCCCCCAAGGAAATTAGTCAAACCACCTATACTTGATCTAGTTCCACTGGAGAGGGTCAGGGAGTTTGACTATCTCGGCATCCGTATCTGCGACTCCATGAGTTGGAAACCCCACCTCCAAAAGATGTTGCTGTCCCATAAGAGAGTGACAGGTGCCCTTCTCAAGAAACATCGTGGCTCCTTGCAGAAACCAATCGCACCGGCACTGGATATTTACAGGGCTCGGGGTGTTAGTGCAGCACTCTATGGTGCAGAATTATGGGGTGTGCAGAACGCGGACCACCTGGCCCGCTCCGAAAACAAATTCCTCAAAGACTTAATGGCCCTCCCTTATAATACTCCAACTATCCCCCTTTTACTAGATATGGGCATTTGTCCTATTAGTGATCAAGCGAGGTTGCGTCCGCTCCTCCTATGGGCCCGTATCTGGAGAGTCCCTGAATTGTCCAGCTATGCAGATGGCTTAAAAGCGATTCTTGCATCGCCTGGCTGGGCGAAGATTCAGTGGCTAGGGAAAGTCAAACATCTTTTAATTAATTTGGGTCTTGAGGATGACTGGGACAACAGATCTGCTCCGCCAAAGATAACAATAAAAAAGTTATTCTGGTCTTGGGTGTCTGAGGGTAGAAAAATGGATGCTAACCTGTGTAGGTCATCGACTGAATTTCTCTTGGTAAAAGCTGTGCCCCTACGAGAGCTATATTTGAACTCCATCACAGTTTCTTGGGATAGGGCCCTCTATTTTAAATTCAGGGTAGGTGTGCTTCCAGTGGGAACTGTGACTGCTAACTGGAAGGTTCCGGCCCAGACCTCGCCCTATTGTCCTTGTTGTTCACACAGATTAGAGACTGTTCCCCATCTGTTGTTTGAATGTGTGGCCTATGCAGCACCTCGTAGCAGATGGTTGAAGCCACTCTGTAGAGCACTTGGGACTAGGTCACACCGGGAGGCCTTAGGAATTCTTAAAATGGACCCTCGCCCCCTATTCGCTATTGCAATGGCCAAGTTTTTAGGCTGGGCATGGCGCATTAGACTTAATAGACTTTCTCATCTTGTCTGAGTCCATTTTATATTGCTGTACTGTTTTACTGAGTCATATGCATAGAGTGTTCCATAGAGCTATGTATTTTGTACTGTTCACTTTTTTAACTGTTTTAATGTCTATGTAATGCTTTTAAGATATCAAATGAAATCGAAATAAAGCTATAAACAAACAAACTAAAAACAATGAAAGTTCAATTAAACAAGAAGATACTGACACAAAGCCCTTAATATCAGTAAAGAGCACCTCTGTGGCATTGGAGCTAGTAGTCCATTTTGGTAGTGCTAGGTCATTCTTCAGTAAAACTCTTGTCCTAGAAATAGTACGTAAGCAGTTGTGGTGTAAATCATGGAGGAGATCTGCTAAGTACCAGATAACGGAGTCAGCCACAATAATCTTCTTAGATCTTTCTGCGGCATTCAACGCAGTAACACCAGGATCGACTCCTACATGTTTTTACCAAAGAAGCTGCTTCATCTTTGCAAGTCTCTTTTCTTGCTGAAATGACAGAGTTAGCATGCCCCCCTTTGCTGTTCCATCAACACTATACGCTTCAGAGCTCCTCCGGGTTCACCAATTAGCTGACACTTTTCAATCTTGATGTCACACTTTCAGGTGTCCTATCAATGCCTTTCAGCCTTGTTTCCATGCATGTGTGAATGAGAGGAAACTTATCACTCATAGCTTGTTACAGATGAAGTTCAAGGGATGCTTCAACTCCCAGGCACATTGGATGAACACAACTCCTTTCAGGTCAACACAGACAAGACTGAAATTCTACGCTTTGGAAACAGATCCACCTGGTCACTGGACTGGTGGTGTCCCGATAACCCCGGTCCCACTCCCTTACCGGCTGAAACATTACACAAATAAGGAATTATTGTTGTCCTTCACAGTCTTTCTCTTTGCATATTAGACAACTGGCTATTACATGTTTGTTTCTATTGAAAACCATCAAATAAGATTCTCACACTACTTTCTGCTGCATATATAAATACCATTATGCAAACTCTCAGAGTGCCTCGTTTGGACTACTGCAATTCTCTTTTTGTCGACTTACTGGATTACAACATATACACAACTCAGGTGCATGTCCTAGGACTTAAGCACCAGGAGAGGGTGTCTCTCTCACCCCAGATGCAGGAGATGCATATTTAAGGAGATTTGTGTGCGCCTCTAGTGTGGAAAGAAAAAGTTAGCAACACAATAACTGAGGAAACAAACAAACTGGGCTAGGAATAACCAAAATATAAAAGGTGCCCAGCACAATCATCACAAAAAGAAGTTAAAAGCGTGGGAGTTGAGCAAGGAAACTTCAGAATTCAAGAAACAATAAAGGGACGAATAAAAAATAAGATACTGAGCCAAAGTCAGTAGTATAAGTAGGGAGTGTGGTGGAGAAAGCGTTCCTTCTCCGTGACTTAGTAGTCAGTAATGATTCATAGCAGCAAATGCATTTCATGGAAGTAACTATACATTTTATAAACATTATTGTTTCCTAATTTCTAGTAAAGAATTTTGATTAAAATATATTCATGCAAAAATGTGTCTCCTGTCGCAGTGTTTGCTAAGGTAGATCCACTTAAGGTAAAGAGCAAAGCAAAGCCTTTTGTCTGATTTCAATTTCTTGCACAAGAATTCTGAGCACAGTTGTCATAGAGTACTTTAATTATACCCGCTATTCTCACATATTCCATGCATTACTTTTCATCCTTTCTTTTTCTCAGTTTGAGATCTCCTTCATAAAAATATGAACATTTAACTTTTAATGAAGTCTTTTTTTTATCTGCTCAAGCCTAAAAGAATTGTTCACCCTGCGCTTTGCAATCATCCAGACACTCCTTAGGCAAAATGATTCTAGACAGCTCATTAAATCCAAGGCAGTAATTAGTGCACTGAATATTTTTTTTTATTTTTAAAACAGTTATACTGCATTTAAAGTCTTGTTTATCTCCAGCCTCCAGGTCTGTGTGATAAGAGAGCATCTTTGATACCTTGCTTTTTCTTTAGTTTTAATGTAGTCCCCTCCCCTCTATTTCATCTGGAAATTCCTCTGTCCACAGAGATACCGGTAACTCCAGGAGTGCACTGATTACAAGAGAGCGCCTAAGGTTCTAGTGAGAACCGAGGCATTACTAAAGGCATTGAAAATAATGCACCATACTCTCCCGCTGATCCTACAGTCCGTCTCCCATTGAGTTTCACCAGGAGATTTTGTCTGCTTTCAACAGTTGCCAGGTGGAACATTAGAACTCAGAATTCCAACAGAGACAGTAACTCCTATTACTGGTCCAATCAGAAACTTCCTGGGAACCTAAATATGTACCCGTAGAAGTCTGTCTGGGAGAGGCAGGGTACCAGCGCTTACTCCGGGTTTGTCCTCTGCTACCCCTGAAGCTTATATTGCTCCCCTTGGTCTTAGGGTCATAAAAGCAACAGCTGGAATCTAAAGGAAGCAGGTGTTAGAGCCCTGAAGTATGGGACATGGGGGAATACTGTCACGTAATGTAGGGTTCAAGGATGTATTGCGCTATTGCAACTCCCCTTGTCATTTTGTTGACTACATTTCTATGTCAGTAACAGGGCCTGGCCAATAATTTCTTATAACCCGAAAGAATACATAAACAACCACATCCACAGGTTTTATTGTGGATGTGATATATTCTCACTGAACATTGAAAAAACTACTCCCTCATTTTTGTCTAAAGTCACAGCAGCATATTTTCAAGAACGTGGCACATCTATAGAGATGCGTCACTTTCCTTGTGCCATCCTGAGAAACCTTGCGCCACTGTGCATGCGCTGTATTTACAATATGGCCTACCATGGCACAAGGATTGACAAATGCGTCAGAAATTTTGATGCATCTGTTGGGGCAAAAGTCACACATTCCTGGAGTCATGTCGCAAGCACGACCCAACTCCAACAATGCATTATGAAGCCTATTCTCAGTACACTGCGTCAATCGTTACACCTGCTTCAAGCATGCATAAGGTTTTGACGCAGTGGCGTCCTAAAAGTGACGCATTGAAATCTTGTAGATTTCCCTGCGTCACATTTATGAGGCTTTCCTGCGTGGGAACCCCCACCCTGCATACATTATACCTGATGCAGGTATAGTGTGACGCATGGCTTTGCAAACTGACGCATCTCCCTAGATGCGTCACGTTGTAAATTTGCAGCATTTTTTATGCCACAGCTGTGTCACAAAAGTGAGGTGATGTCCTCTCATAAAGCATGCAATAAGCTGTAACACATCTTTCCTCCAGAACGTGTCAGACTTCTCATAAAGCAGACCTACTAATAACTTCCCATAGTTTATTGTTTCTTAGGCATATGCTTTGCTATTTCAGGAGAATCCAAACGACTGCCTGTTTTCGGAGAGCTACTAGTGAAGCGTGATGACAACATCGGTGTAGCTGCAATTCACATTCCCAAGAACATGCACAGGTTTTAGCAATTCTTGAGACACGTTCCTCGTTGTTGCTGGATTCTGACCAAGGGGGGTGTTGGAAGCTACTTCTCCGCACAGGGGGTGTGCCAGGAGGACTAGTTTCCCGCCTCAAACTCACGCCTCCCTGCACCTGAATTGGAAGAGTCTGCCAGGCTAGCAGAAACATGCCATTGGACTGCTGAGGTCGGCGTACAATCAAGTAAACAACCGAGTGTGGCGCTACATTTTATGCCACTGAGGAGAGAAGTATACCATTGCCCGCTGAATGTGAACCACAAGGGATATGCAATAACAATTTGTGTCTTAGTCATAAATAAGGCGATGGTGGAGTCACCAAGTTATATAAATATGTGAACAGACAATTAAAAAGGGTAGCATTCAACCTAAAGGAAGCCAAACTTTGATTTTAAACATGTTTTTTAGACAGATTTTTGTTAAGCTTTTGATCATATATTCAAGTAGTTCTTTAACATTTTATGACAATGTTTTTAGATGCAGATATTCGGTCACACATTAAAAAAAACTACAATTACATGTCTAAGGCAGAGTGGTGCGTCGTGCTATCAGTTTAAGTCCTCTACCACCCTCAGTCGCTTAGTAAGGGCTCCGCCTGCTACAGCACATTCAACCCACCTAGTGCCCTTCTGTTTAAACTGAGAATTTAATCAAAGTAAATACTTAACACTATAAACTATACATGTCTACTTCACCCTCACTCTCCTCCCCCAGGCATGTCGGCAATTTCTTATTTTCCTAATGAGATGTATTTCCATTTGCTCTACTAACTGTCATTATGGGCCCAGAACTTGAGTCTTATCAGTCTGAGGAGTTGCTACCGTTAAATATCTGCTCCCCTGTTCCTCATCCCCTGGGTTTCTAAAATTGTGGGTGCAGCTTTCACCGGCATGGGCTTCCCCTGCCATGTCCTCCTCTTCTTCCTTCTCTGGGTTTCTCAATGGGTCCACCAGCGCTGCCCATACTCTGGCTGCCTCAAGTGTTCTTTCGCTCCCTGTTTTCTTGGCTATATGCAGTCTTACTGCTCCCTCACATTCTGCCCATGTAATACATTTTTTTTTCAATCTAAGTATATTAGGGCCTCCTCTTGATTTCCAGTGACTAGTAATGTCGCTTTTTGCCAATACCAGGCAGAGATCCTGGAATTTATTTGTCACCTTATTTTTAGCCATATGGGGGAACCAGTGTAGTAAACAATACCCAGGTGTTACTGACACTTCTTTTCCTGTTACATCTGCTAAGGTTTAGTTACTACCTGAAAGAATTCCCCCAGATTCGGGCAGCTCCAGAACATATGCAGGAATTCTACTCCTTCTATGTTGCAACGTGGGCAAGCTGCTATTTGTGTGTTGAAATATTTATTGATTATGCCTGGTATGAGTTAGGCTATGTGCAAAACATAAAAATGTACCAATTGGAATATAGCATTCCTAGTGCTTTTCCATACCATTTCCAATAATTCTCCCCATGCTTTCGCCGCTATTGCCTCACCTAAATCTTCCTCCCATTTCTGAGGGCCTCATTATTATGGTGGGCATGTGTCAGACCCACTATATGTTGGTGGTTAACCCTAGCCACTTAACTAATTACAATGTGACCGCCATGCGGAAAACTGCTCTTTTGCATTATGGCATCTGCTGCAGCCCTAGAAAAGGGATTCAGCACAAGCCACAATGCAAAAGAGCAATTTTCGAATATCCATACACTGTGTGCCAGCCACCATATTGATGTTTGGGGAGGCACTACATATGCCCCCTTGGGCGCATAATGGAGGCCCACAGGGTGGGAGCCAAACTAGGGGCCCCCAAAGTCCAATTTTGTCTGCCTTAACATGGCAGTCAGACCGTCATGTAAAGACAGAGGGAAGAGGGCCATCGTAATCCCTATTGTAGGGATTACGGTCCTACCACTGCCCTGACAGGATCCTTGTGCCTGTAGGAAAAGCAGGGATCGGTCCCTGACCAATGCCTCTGAACGACTAATTATAATCCGGCGGTTGGAGCACTCCTAGGGATATTGGTGGGATCACCCCGAAGACCTATTGGCGGGTCCACCAACATCGTTACTAGGCCCTGAGGGTCTTCCTGTCAGTTTGTCATCATGTCTTATGTTGGACATTATGCCCATGTATTTGCAAACCACTACAAACCTCTATTGTAAAAAAAAAAATTTGATTTTGTTCTACTAGTCTCATATAGCATCTGTGTTTACTAATACCAATTTTCACAAATGCACTTTTCATATGTTACACATGTAAGTGAGATCAACAAGGTAATGCTATATTGTTCTTCATGTTACTTTGATTTTTCTCCTCTGTGACGTATTACTGGAAGTTGAATTTCCACATGAATTAATGTAGGTGACAGAAACACCTGTTTCAAAAAAATTGATTCTCATACCCTGACATGAGTTGTAGCCTGTAATCTCAATTGTGTGGAAATAATATTTTACAGGAAGTACAGTTACGATCACCCTTCTTGAATACCGGAACAATTGTTGAGGTGCCCCATGACTCCGGGCAACCTTCCCATACCGCCGCATTAAGCACGGCTGTGAGAACAGGGGCCCACAAAGGTGGGTTTGATTTAAAAAGGTCTGGCGGAATACCGTCCGGACCTAGGGCCTTGTTGCACGTTAGCCCAGAAATACCTTTCTCCACCTCAGGCTGCGAAAAAGTGATGAATGTTTTGTTTTGGGCTTCAGCTAGGGGAGATTTTTGGGTTGTAGCACTCTTGAATATAGACCCGAATTGGGGCACCCATTCGTCCTCAGTTATGTTACTACCTATAACCTCTGCCCCCTCTCTTTCAAACAAGGGTCTATTAATGAATCCCCACAATCTCGTGCTACTGCCTAGCGTACTTGGGTCTAGGAGTTCTCTCCATGTTACATCCTTTAGTTCGGTTTTACGTTTTGCCAGTGATTTTTTATAGCTTAAGCGGAGAGCCCTGATCAGAGGATGGTTTCTCTGACTTTCTTTCAGGGCTGCCTTTAACTCTCTGGCAGCTTTAGAGCGTAGGTGGTCAAACCATTTAGGATCCCTAGGCCGTGTGCTATGTCCGGGGACAGTCAGTAAGACCCTCACCTTGAGAACAATCCCCTCAAAGGCCTTTAGGGCGACCCCGGTGAGTAAATCAGGGGACACACATAATTCTAATTCTGGAGCGCAGGATTCATATACTTTATCATAAAACGATTCCGGGTTCACCTGGGACCACTTGAGACATTGCCTCCCATTTGATATTTGATATTTATGGGTATTTGTAGAGCGCAGACTTACGCTCCGGAAGGAGAATCTTGGCGCTAAGTTAGCATGCAGCGAGTACGTAAGAGATGGTACGTGGTGAGGGGACTAACACTAGATAGCTGCCAATACAGAGATGTCTGATTGTTGGTAGACCCATGTCTTTAGGAGTTTTCTGAAAGTGCTCTCCTTGTCGGTTAATCTAAGAGTGACAGGTAGATTGTTCCATGCCCTAGCTGCCAGGGCGGTGAAGGTTTTCCCACCCCTGGTTTTGTACTTAAATCTTGGAATGGTGATAAGATTTGTACCCGAGGATCTCAGACATCGCGAGGGGTTGTAGCGTATGAAGCGCTTTGCAAAGTAATGGGGCCCTAAGTTTTTTATAGTTTTGAAAACAGTGAGAAGAAGTTTAAAAAGAATCCTTTTGTGTAACGGTAGCCAGTGGAGAATGTTCAACGCCGTTGAAGCTGATGACCTTCTAGGAAGTCCCAACACCAATCTGGCAGCTGCATGTTGTATGCTCTGCAGCTTTTTAAGGGTGGACTTTTTCACTCCCGCCATTAAACCATTACAGTAGTCAAGTCGGGAGAGTATTAAAGCTACCGTGACTGATTTTCGAGCTGTAATGGGGAGGAAGTCAAAGAATTTTTTCAAGGACTTAATGAGTCCGAAACAACGTCTAGCAGTGATCCTGACGTGGTCATCGAAGGAGAGGGATGAATCGAATTGCACGCCCAGGTTCCGTGCTGAATGTACAGCGCTGGGTGGAGCCTCAGATCCTGTGGGCCACCAGTCCTTTGGGCAGAAGGATAGATCTTTACTCAGCGGTATGATTTCGGTCTTGGCACTATTGCATCTTAAATGATTATTGTTAAGCCACTGGAAGACATCGGAAAGACAATTTTGGAAACGCAGATTTGCGCTCGTACACTTTTTGTCGATCGTAACGACAAGTTGTGTGTCGTCAGCGTATGACGTGACGAGGATCCCATGGGATTCTATCACAGCGAGGAGGGGGGCCATATAGATGTTAAAAAAGAGAGGACTTAATATGGACCCCTGGGGCACTCCTGATGTTATAGGTTTCTCGCTGGATAGATAGGGACCCAAGGACACAGTTTGGGACCTATTCGATAGGAAAGATTTAACCCACACCAAAGCTGTGTCTGTCACACCGATCTCTCGCAGTCGGTTGATCAGGATGACATGCGAGATAGTGTCGAACGCTGCTGTTAGGTCAAGCAGGATGAGGACGGCCTGCCTGCCCTCATCCTGCAGGAACTTGATAGAATCAGCTAGTTCGATCAAAGCTGTTTCTGTGGAGTGACCAGAACGAAATCCCGACTGCTGCGGATGTAGGATGTTACCAGTCTCTACAAAGGTTTTCAGCTCTTCATATACGAGCTGTTCCGTGATTTTACCAAGGACAGGTAGTAATGAGATGGGACACATATTGGTAAGATCAGTAGGGGATTTGTTTGGCTTCTTCATCAGAGGCTTCACAATAGCTTTCTTCCAGTCATTAGGCACCATCCCGGACTCGAGAGATTCATTGATGATGGTGTTAATATAGGGATTCACAGTATCAATCAAATGGTGCAGGATGCTAGGTGGGGGCTCCTGATTTACATGCCAGAATTGCCTTACGTGTTTGTTGGATGGAAACAGGTTTGAAACTGGAGAGCAGAAAGTGGTTATCTGTAGCCTTGTAAGAGGTGGTCAAGGGAGGAGGGAAGTCTTTCTGAATATTAACGATTTTCTCCACAAAAAAATCAGCTATTTGGTTGCACAAGATTACAGATGGTGGAATTTCCGGCGCAAGAGTTTTGGGATGGGTAAAGGACTTAACTATAGTGAAAATAGTTTTTTGTTTTTGATGGGCATCGTTTATGGCTTTAGTGAAATATTCCTTTTTTGCCTTTTTTATGTTGGAGAGGTATGATTTCCTTTGTTGGACATAAAGCGTCCTTGCAGCCTCATCGTATGTTTTTCTCCATTTTCTTTCTAGTCTACGACAGAGAAGATGGCTATCGGATAGGGCCTGGGTGAACCAAGCTGCGTTAGGTTTTCTTTTATGTTGATTCCCCTGTTGATTTTTAGGTGTGGAGTTCTCCAAAACAATTTTGTCAATCCAAGCCTGGAAATTATGGGAGTCGACAGTTGCGTCTCCAGTTGGTTTCGGGGGTTTAGGTGGAGGTTGAGAGGTCAATTTAATATGTTCCAACACTTTCCTCCAATTGACTGTGAAGGAGGGGAGGGGGTGTTTCTTGTTGAGCAAGGTGGAGGCTTGTGTCTTGATGTTAAAAGGAATAAAAGAATGGTCAGTCCAAATTTGAGGTATCGGGAGGGACGTGGTCAGAGTTGTAAAATTAGAACAAATACCGTCAAGGGTATGACCCGCGATATGAGTGGCCGCAGTAACAAGTTGGGACAATCCAAAGATATTTAATGAATGTAGGAAAGAAATGGCATGGGGGTCTACACAAGACTCCAAATGTAAGTTCATGTCTCCTAATAAGGTAAAATTGGGATAGTGCAGTGTAAGTGCTCCCAAGACCTCATCTAGTGACTCAAGAAAAGGGGTGGCATTCCCGGGAGGGCGATATATGAGTCCCCCCGAAAAGGAGGTAGTAGCATTAATTTTAATTGAAAAGCCTATGCCCTCACTTTCTTTGAGGTGGCCTAGATCAAATGTATGGCAGGGGAAGGTTTTTTTAATATCTAAAGCTACCCCTCCGCCACGCCCACGAGGTCTGTCCCGCCTAAAAATAGTGAAATCAGGGGGAAGGGCAGTAGCCAGGTCGGGATTTGACGAATCGTTGAGCCAAGTTTCGGTAATAAAAAGAGCGTCTAAATCGTGGCCTGATATTAAATCAAGTATGTCTTGGCTATGACAGGCTAGGGATCTAGCATTAATGAGACCTCCCTTAAAGTAAGTGGGATTTGTCTTTAAAGGGGACGGTGAGTCAAGTACTTCAGAGGTTAAAACGGGGGGTACCCAATTGCAGTGTGAACATAGGAAGGGGCTGGAGAGGGGATCAATGGGGGGGCAATCAGCGCAGTGATTGGCTGTTTTATAACGCAGGGCGAGTAAGTTTCTGCTGTCGTACCTGATTATAGGGGCTTGTTGGGCAGCATGCCCTGCGCCCGGCGCAGTCCGGTCGCGGACGGGCGCAGACGGGCGCAGACGGGCGCAGACGGGCGCAGACGGGCGCAGACGGGCTTGCCTTAGGCGCGCCCGCTGCGCCCGCCCGCTGCGCGGACGGGTAGTGGGGATGTTTTTATCCATTGGTTAAGTGAGGAGGGTGGGAGGGACGATCGACTACACCGTCTCCCTTCCCTTCCCAAGATGGCTGATCCGGTGGGTGGGGGTGAGTGCCCAGCGCCAATCACGAGCGGAGCTGAATGACCGATCGTGACTCTGCCTGTAGCGACGTAATCTCGCCTCAGGTAAGGATCTCGCTAAAAACTGCCAGTAAAATATATACTGATATTAAAATTGTAAATTTCCAGATCCTTCAGTGTTGTAGAGTAATTAGTAATCAATAACACTCTAATTCCAAGAAACGCAAGAGAGCGCTGAGAACCCCGGCTTTCCGCCTCAGGGTGGGAAAACAACTCGGCTAACAAACAAACAATGTCAGAGTCCGAGTAGTATGGCCTTAAGTAGTCTGGGAGGGCGGGAGGGACGATCGACTACACCGTCTCCCTTCCCTTCCCAAGATGGCTGATCCGGTGGGTGGGGGTGAGTGCCCAGCGCCAATCACGAGCAGAGCTGAATGACCGATCGTGACTCTGCCTGTAGCGACGTAATCTCGCCTCAGGTAAGGATCTCGCTAAAAACTGCCAGTAAAATATATACAGATATTAAAATTGTAAATTTCCAGATCCTCCAGTGTTGTAGAGTAATTAGTAATCAATAACACTCTAATTCCAAGAAACGCAAGAGAGCGCTGAGAACCCCGGCTTTCCGCCTCAGGGTGGGAAAACAACTCGGCTAACAAACAACACCCATCACCTGCACTGAAAACACGTAATACTTTAAATACAAATTTATGGAAAAACTTGAAACAATCCTCCAATGATCACAACTGATGAACGTCAACGACCATTCCCTTTAGAATGCATTGCCTGTCTGCCCCTTCCCTACTAGAGAGAGGGCTTCTGGCTCCATTAATTCTGGAGTTAGATTATTCCAAGTTACACTAGTTTCCACCTAAGACCTTTCTCGACGCAAGGAGTTCCTGCAGCTGGATAGAAGGTCTGTTTTCTAGAAAGTGTTAACAGCAGAGTAGGAAACGCAAAGTGGTATATGTCTCATTATGTTATATTCACCGTTTATAGAACCGCATGCACTGTTTCTATTTTCTGAAAGAAAACATTTCTTTGCCTGGTCAACACTTCGTTTGGCCTCTGTCAGGCAGGTTTACCTCATCTTTCTTTGGATCAGAATATGATTTCTCCTGGGCTTTTCTCAATAAAGTTTGAGATTGTTTAAACTCCAGAGTACATAACTCATTCGATTTTTTGTTTAGTTTTAAAATAAAGCTTTTCATCGGAGTAAACACCACCTTAAAGCTCTGATAAGCAGATTTTAGACAATAGAGAACTTCATCATGTCGGACCATGTCTTTGGTTAATAATTTAACTTACTTCTACAAAGCGGTGGGTAACTTGGTGCTCAGTGTTTGTGTTTTCTTGTGCGCACCAAATTGTCAAATTATGCAGCTGTGGAAGGGATTACATCATTCTTGTCTACAGTATGCCCCTCACAGCCACAGTTTCTGCACAGACCACTGGTAGTCAGCTGTCTTTTTCAGTCAGAATCGTTGCACACGCAAACATGAACCATTTGCATAACATATTTATAGCATAATCCGATACTTTGCATAGAACATAATACAAGATGGGGCACATTTACAAGCCCCTTGCGCCACTTTTGCGACACTTTGCCCATGTTAAAAGTACGGAAAAGTGGCACAAGGGGCTTGTAAATATGCCCCGATGTATTTTAATACGATACAGAACCGTCTTCGGCGCTGCATGGAAATACGTTATTTCCTCTCAAACGTATTTATGTTTTACTTGGGAGAGATAAATTGCTCGGACGTAGATTTGTATCTTGTACATTTTAAAACGTATTTATGAAAAGGCTACTTTCCGAAAAAGTATGTTGCGAGATCCATATCTACATTTCGAAATAGGGCTTTTAGCATGCAGTCCGTAGTTGCCTTTCCTCGTGTTCCTGGTGCCGCTCTCAGCGCGTCAGTCACGTAGCTGACAGTGCGGCTTTGCGTCAGTCAAAAAGCCCGACGTGTTCGCAGTTTCATGCACACACAAGGCTCGGCGGCTCGGATGGCCTTGGGAGCCTCGTCTCCATTTCTCCGTCGAGGCTTGATATACCGGAGCTGCCATTAGGCTTCAGCGCACACGTGGAGCTGCCTTCCGGGACTGGAGCTCGGGGTTCCAGGGCTCCCTTTAGTCATCATTAGAGTGTTCCGTCTAATCTTTATGCAGTTTCTGTTGAGGCTTCGAGCTTAGCTATGATCCAATATGCTTGAGGAAAATCTTTCCCTCTCCGGTATTTCTCATGACAATTAGACAGACACCAGCGCTCAGACCGCATTACTTCAGCCTGGCTCCCACAGCCTGGATGTAAACGTGCTTTTAAACATTTACTATGAGAGCTTGGAGTTAATGCGCCACAGGACGTTTACCTCTATTAAGAAATCCGGATACCCTGCAAAGGAGAATTCAAAGGATTCCAAAATGCTTAAAGGGGTAGGCGCTGGCACAGGGTAGTTATAGTTAGGACTACCTTTCCACAGGAAGTTGCTTTTTTGGTTTAATAATAACTTTAGCGCCATTTGACAAATCATTACAAAACTTTCCCCAAAAACACTCTCACCCCTTACCTTAGAGCATGGGTATTCAAACTTTCTGTCGGGGCCAAAATTACAGTGTGGGTTGTGGCCAAATGCCGCACCGGTAGGGGCAAGGTCAGAGGGGGGCGGGGCTAGAGTAAAAAAAAAATCAAACCCGTTTCAAAACATTAGACAATGCGACAATGCTGTATTTCACAATCAGATGTAACTACAAATAGCATATTTTGATAATACATTTTTTATTAGCAGAGAATAGCAATCTTAAGAAGCATTGCATAGCTTTAAACACACTTTGACCCCAATTCCATCACAGTCTCTTTCTCTCTCTTTCTGTCAGCCAGTCTCTCTCTCTCTGTCAGTCTCTCAGTCTCTATTTCTGTCAGTCTCTCTCTGTCAGTTTCTCTCTGTCAGTCTCTCTCTGTCAGTCAGTCTCTCTCTTAGTCAGTCTGTCAGTCAGTCTCTCGGTCAGTCAGTCTCTCTCTCGTTCCCTGTCAGTCTCTCTCTCCCTCTCTGTCAGTTTCTCTCTCTTTTAGTCCGTCAGTCTCTCTCTCTTAGTCAGTCAGTCTCTCTCTGTCAGTCAGTCAGTCTCTCTCTGTCAGTCTCTCTCTGTCTCGCTCCCTCTCAGTCCGTCTCTTTCTCTCTCAGCCAATCAGTCTCTCTTTCCCTCAGCCAGTCAGTCTCTCTCCCTCAGTCAGTCAGTCTCTCTCTCTCTCTGTCGGTCAGTCTCTCTGTCAATCAGTCTCTCTCTGCCATTCAGTCAGTCTCTCTCTCTGTCAGTCAGTCTCTCTCTGTCAGTCAGTTAGTCAGTCTTTCTCTGTGAGTCTCTCTCTCTCTGTCAATCTCCCTCTGTGTCAGGCAGTCAGTCTTTCTATGTTAGTCAGTCAGTCTCTGTCAGTCAGTCAGTCTCTCTCTCTAAGTCAGCCAGTCTCTCTGTCAGTCTCTCTCTGTCAGCCTCTCTCTGTCTCTCAGTCAGTCTCTCTCTGTCAGTCTCTCTCTCAGTCAGTCAGTCTCTCTCTCTGTCAGTCTCCCTCTCTCTCTGTCACTCTCTCTCTGTCAGTCAGTTAGTCTATCTCTGTCAGTCAGTCAGCCTCTCTCCGAGTCAGTCAGTTTCTCTCTCAGTCAGTCTCTCTCTCAGTCGGTCTCTCTCTCTTAGTCAGTCTTAGTCATTCAGTCTCTCTCTCTCAGTCAGTCTCTCTCTGTCTCTGTCAGTCTCTCTCTCTCTGTCTCTCTCAGTCTGTTTTGCTCTTTTGCTCTCTCTGTCAGTCAGTCTCTCTCTTTCAGTCAGTCTCTCTCGCCCACAATCAGTCAGTCTCTCTCTCTTTCTGAGTCAGTCAGTCTCTCAGTAAGTCTCTCTGTCTGTCAGTCTCCCTCTCTGTCAGTCACTCCCTCTCTGTCAGTCAGTCATTCTCTCTCTCTGTTTGTCTCTCTCTCAGTCAGTTAGCATCTCAGTCAGTCTCCAAGTCAGTCTCCCTATCAGTCAGTCTCTTAGTCAGTCAGTCTCTCAGTCAGTTAGTGTCTCTCTCTCAGTCAGTCAGTCTCTCAGTCTACTCTCTCCACTCTCTCTCTCTCCACTGTCTTTCTCTCCCCACTCTCTCTCCACGCTCTCTCTTTCTCACTCCACTCTCTCTCTCTACTCTCTCTCTCCCACTCTGTCTCCACTTTCTCTTTGGGGGGGCGGGGCATGGGTACATTACCGCACTCAGGAGGCGTTGCAAGGTTTTCCCACTCAACACCCATTGAATTTGTTGCTGCCCCAGATTTACAAGATCATGTAAACCTTGTGAAACTCTAAATCTTTACGCCTCCTGAGGTGCGGCGTAACAGGGAAAAATATCTTTATTTCTCCTTTATTTCCCTCTTCCTGTGGGTGCTACATTCTGCAACACACATAAAAAGAGGACAATGCCTCTTAGGTGTGTTTTTGTGCAGGAAGATACCCCTTCCTGCCCAAAAACAGTCCCGCTGACAACACAGGCACAAGGATGCCTGCGTTGGCGCTAGGCTGAAGAAATGGCACCAGTGCATGGTGATAGGACAGGGATGCATCACATGACATAAATATGGTGCATTCCTGCCCTTTTACTTTGGCGCAGGGCAGCTCTGCAAGGTGACTTGCTGTGCTGCTCTGTGCCAAATCCCCATTAATTAGTGCCTTAGTCGTTAAAAGCTTTGTGTATGTGGACTGTTGACTTGCAGGACTCTCACAAGATTCTTTTGATCATGCAACTTAAAAAAATAGACCAATCTGACTGGCCAATTGACCTTTTCTTCCCTTCCTCTGCCTGACTATCATTGGAGTGAGGGTCCTGAAAGTGCTCTGATTAGATGGTTGCAACATGAAAAGAAATTTAGCTGCAGCCATTACAGGACTCTGAGACTTAACCACCTGTCCTGAAAAAGATTTCAAAAAACAATATGGGGGCAGGGTAGTGATACTTGTGGGAGGGTCCCTAAAGGAACCCCCTGGTGCTAAATGTAGAAAGAAAAAACTATTTATTTGCAGCAGAGACTAGAAATTTAATTGAGGCAGTTAAAAAAAGAACAAGGCTATTGTGCTGCATAACTAAATACTTATAAGGGCCCAAATGTGAGAGCTATTGGCGATGCCAATGCTTGTTTTAAATCCTACCATTTCCAAACTGTAGCGCCCCTTACTGTTAACCTTGTGTGAGGCAGATATTGGAATCGGGTATCATTTCCAAATAACTTGTTTCAAACTCTCTCTCTCTCTCTCGTGACATCAAGCAGCATGGGAAACTAGCCGAAGGGGAAGAACCTATCACAGCACCCTAGCTACATTGACACCATTCTTTCGCTAAGGCATAGATTATGAGTGAAGAAGAAAATTCAATTCTCTCCCTAAATGATGGCTTGTACAGGACACAGGAATTCTGGGTTTTGTCGTAAATACAGCAGTCCCCCTCTCTCCTTTTCACCCCCTCCCAACCCCATTTTGGTAGGTCAAATCGGCAAAATTTATTAGCGTGAAAACCCAATATCTGCAGAATTCAGCGCTTTGAACAAGCACATATAATTCCCCATTTCTGCAGTAGGGTCCCGTAATAGATGGTTTAGAGCAGACAGTAAATACTTCTTCCTGTAGAAATAGCATTTTGTGTCATAATTCAGCCCCATGTGGTGCTGAGACTTGAATTCCCTTGAATTGCTCTATTTTAAGGTACAACCATTTTTATATGTTATTCAAGACCTGCTCTTTCATGGCAGTGTCACTTATACCAGATATTGGATTCATTGTTTGTGACCAATGTCATACTGTATTTGAGCTGCCATGCCAGGAGAGCAGGGCTCGAGTCGGGGTTCCACGAGAGTGGACAGCGTCCCCACACTTATTTTACCGGGAGCTTGATAACTGGAGCAAATGGAGCCACACATTCACTCTTTGGCCTCTCTGGGGCGAGATCGGAGCTCATTCAGAACACTGCTCATGCGCTGGCTTCTCTGATGCAATCACATCTAAGGGGTGAACGAGGGGAGGCAATGAGTCTGATTGTGCAAGCCACTTTTCGTGACATCACTTACTGTTGTGACGTCAGTGTCCCCCACTTCTTTTTTTAGGACTTGTGCCCTGCTGAAGAGTCAATAAACAGACTCTTGGCTATGCAATAGAAGCAAAATACTTCAGTGGCGCAGTGTTTTGTATAATGAAAGATTAGCGATGCAAAGTCTCCTCTCCAGCGCTGTCCACAGTGAAGGACACAGCCACTTCCTGCACCACTGATCGTACTGAGGCAGGTGGGGTAAGCTTCACTGCTCACAGTCTCTTTGCATAACGAAAGATTGCATACGAAAGATTTGCGTAATTTCTCCATACATTTCAAACTTTGCATCTGAGCTGAATTCTACAGCACGCAGAGAATGTGGGAAAATAATTAAAGCATGATTTTTGAAAGCCTTCCAGGTTCACACCCATGCACCGTGGGACAATGAGGTGCAAGCATGTGTGCACTGGTGCATTTTGGCGGCCTAGAGTACGCCAGCTCTGGTGAAGCGAGAAACAGCGCCATGTCTTAGTACATACTGTGCTGCTTTCCACTCTCCCTTTGCGCAAAGCTGTGCAGCAACACTGGTTGCTCCACGGCGTCACATTGTAGTACATTTGCCTCTAGCTGTGTAGAGTGTTAGGCTGCAACATGCAACGCAAGGCACGCTGCACTGCAAGTAACTTGCACACAAATCAGGCCCCAACTTGTTCAGTGCAAAGCATGCAGCTCTGAACTCTTCCAATGCGCAAAGCCTCTTAATTGATGGATGCCACTGCAGGTGTCTGACTCTGTGGCATGTCACGCGGGCTCAACAATCCTAATTTTGCAGCCTGTGTAATGTAGTGAGAGTTACAGAGGAGCTCAGGAGCATCATTTAGAATTGATTAGCAAAGATGTGTGCTTCCTTTGCTTTTGACATTTCTGTCCGCGAGACCGAATGTTTATCACTTGAAATGCTCAAAACAGTGAGATGCAGCTGTCTGTCTAAATGATGTATGTGGGCACGAGCTGTTGTACCATCATAACGTGTGCCAGGTGCTCTGAAGCCTCTGACAATTCTGCCAAATGCAGCGCAGTTTCCAAACTGGGGAAAATATCGGAAACAGGGAGGAGGGATCAAGACTTTGAAGTGTTATGATTATATCTTGTTATTTCTGAAAAAAGCAAAATAAAAAGGTTGGCAAGAAAAGGGCAACCGCAGTGCCTGTTGAATACCATTTGGACAGGAAGTCAAAAAGTGCTTAGCGAAAGAAGGGCAAATAGCAACAGATTTCAACCTCTGACCTGCAAAGCTGACTATTCTGTTAATGGGATCATGAAGGACATTGGAAATGTCATGAGCCATTGATCCTTTTTACACTATCGATTGTAGGGTGCAACAATTTCTGATACTATTGAAAGAATTCCTGAAAACATATCCAGAAATACTTGCTAACACATCAATCACAAGCATTGGCTGCACGACCCCGCCGGGAGTTGTGTGGCGTGCGCAAAGATTAAATCATCGCGATCATGATCACTGTGAAAGCAAAAGTGATCGCGATGACATGCTAAAACACACAAGGGATGCGTGCGCAAGCGCGCATCCTTGTGCTCTTTATAGCAAGGTGGTCGCCGCTTTGGGAGCACTTACCAAAGCAGCTACTAAATGTCTCTCCAAGCAGCTTATGTGCGCAGACTCAGCAAGACCTAAGATGACTCCCAGCCCATGTAATGGTTTATTAAGCTATGTTATGTTATTTTAAAAGGATTTGTAAAATGCATAGCTGCTCCAACAATGTAGCTTCCCAGCGCTACACCATTAACACAGAAATACAATGCACAGTAAATAAAAGATGGAGGCAGGAGTACAGCATAGGCAGCTTCAGGAAGTCTAAGCTACCAAAGCCAAGATTTAAGCTATTACCGAAAGCTGAGTTTGTTCTGCATTTTAGTTTAGGTGCAGGTTGTTCCATAGAGCCGGAGCCAGAACTTAAGAAGCAACCTCAAACTCTCATTCTCTTAATCCAAGTGGCTGGAGGGTCAAACTATTTTTTTTTTAAATTATGAGGATGGTGCGTACAAGGATTCCCCCTCCTGGAACAGATTTTTCGAGAAATAATTTATTGGGACCATTTTTACTTAAAATGGGAGGGGGCCATGCAGCTCTCCTCCCCAAGCCCTAATAAGGAACTGGGGACCCCATCCTCTGAGGGCAATGCATAGTTATAGGGGAGGGCCATGCGACTCCTCTTCCCAAGACTCGGAAGGCCCCAGGAACCCATCACCATGCCACAAAGTAACTATAACTTGCACACCGTCCATGCAGTCCTAATTACCTCACATATACATCACTCATGACATGTTCTATGACATCATTGTTAACATTTCTGCAACATCTGAAATTACATAATTGATGACAACACTGTGCATGTCTTATGCTTAAAAACTTTGGTGTAGAAAAGGCAAATTACTTTGTCCCTTTCTATGTCAGCATGCATGGAACTGTGCCAATCCTATGCTTAAAGACTTTGATAGAAAAGCAGATATTTGAGCTGAACAAAGTGTTGAGGGTGCGCTATACAGGAGCTGCTTTCCGCCTAAACTTGAGAACTATCCAGAATTCTGTCCATCTTTTTTGCATAATTTATGCATCACTTTATGCCTGAAAGGGTATTGATTAGACTTACACTGCTTTCTCCTTTGTGTCTGGACACAGCTATACCTCTCTGAAGAGCTCTAAAGAGAGCAAAAAAGTGTCAGAGGTTGCTTATGTTCATTTCAGGTTGGCCTGGTTGGTATTTTACCAATTCAAAGCTGTAATGCTGCACCTAGAATGGCAAAATGTCTTTGTGATCGTACAGCTCAGAATGGATAGCACTGTGCTATTGCTATGCTTAAAAACTTTGCTTTAGAAATGGTAAAAGACGTTGTCCCTTTCTATCTCAGCGTGGATGGCACTGCGCCAATCCTATGCTTAAAGACTTTGATAGAAAAGGAGACATTTGAGGTGAGCAAATGTAGAGTGACGCTGGTGTTGAGGTGTGCTCTCTACAGGAGCTGCTTTCCACTAAAACTTGAGAACTACTCAGAGTTTTCTGCTTCTTTTTTGCATATATAAATATATATATATATGTATATATTGACTGAAAAAACAAAGGTTACATGGGCTTTATAGTTAGGAAATGGAATAAAAAAACTTACAAATTCACTGAAAAAACAAAGGTTACAGGGATGTTATTGTTTGGCTGACATTTCACTCGTACAAAACCAGAGAAATTCAGCAATTATAGTTAGTTGAGCTTACTATAACTTGCCCCCCGCAGTGCACTACTTATGACCTCAAATATTACATCACTCATGACATGGTCAGTGATATCTCTGATAACATCTCGATGACATAATTCACAGAATCTCTGACGCACCCACTCAGACCCCAATATAACCTTTTATACACCCACTCCAACTTCCACACTACAAATTAAAAAAACATTAAGACACCCACACCAGTACTTACACACCCACTTACTGATTCATAGCTCTACACACACATCCACTCACTCCCCACTCATAACCAACTCACTCATTACTAGAGCCACTGACTTATCAGCTCATACACCCACACAGTTACTCACACACTGTCAGTCATCAATAAAGCTACTCACACACCTACTCACTAATCCATAGACACAATTACACAGCCACTTACCCACCTATACAGTTATATACACACACCCACTCACTTATTCATACAGATACTAATGCATACTCACTCACCTATACAGTCAGTGACAAGCACACACTCACCCATACAACAACTCTCACAAGCACTCACTCTCATATAGAGTGACTTGTATACCCCAACACTCACTTAACCTTTCACATATGCAGTTACTCACCCATATACCACTGACACATCGATTCCCTCACTGACACAGCCATACACACACTCAATGGCCTATACAGCCTCTTACAGAAGTACTCACTAACCCATTCTGCCACTGACTCACCCACTCGTTTATTCATGCAGGCAGTCACACACTCCCTCACCCATCCCCACAGACATTCCTACACTCATACAAGTACTCAGACAACCAATTAATCACCCATACAGCCATTCACATACCCACTCACCAACCCCATTCAGCCACTTATACACCAACTGACAGAATGATACAGACATTCACATGACCTAGTCACTCACCCATATATTCACTGGGACACCTATTCACTCACTTATACAGTCAGTCACACACCTACTGAATCATCCATAAAGGTACTCATACACCCACTCATTCAACAATATACCTTGGTATACATATTTAACACTCATAAACATTGCAGAAACACTCACAGTCACTGGATGATGTCATCAGTGATGTCATTTGAGATTTCATCAGTGATGTCATCAGTGTTGTCACTGACCATGCCATGAGTGATGTAATATGTGAGGTAATAAGCAATGCATTGCAGGGGTGCAGGTTATGAATATCTTAGTACATTGTAACTGCTGAATTTCTCTAGTTTTATTGGAGTAAAATGTCAGCCTAACTATAATGCCCCTGTAACCTTTGTTTTTTTCAGTGAATTCCTAAGGTTTTTTAAATTCTATTTCTTAACTACAACACCCCTGTAACCTTCGTTTTTTTCAGTGAATTTCTATGATTTTTAAAGTACTAGTCACGTTTGCAGAGTAGTGGAGAAAGGGGGCAGGGCCTCTGACCAACTCTCAGGAATTGCAGTGTGTAGGGCTTACAGGAGGTACATGGAGGGCTTCTTGGTCCTCAAGGTCCCTCTGGAGCCAACAGGATGTCATCCCTCAACTGGTTGTGCTCCAGGAGGTATGCTTGCAGATTGGTGTAGAAAGGAGGCCTGCCACTGACAAATTTCTCAGCAATCCTGCAGTGTGGGACTTACTGGAGATTACAGGAGGGGTTAGTGGGTGTGTGCACCAGAGTGGCTGCGGTCCCCGGGGAAGGGAGGTCCTCAAGGAGAGGGGGTCGGCGAGCCCCTCCACATAATAGAAAATAGCCCCGGAGAGGTGGCGGTCACCAGGGCTGCAGGCGAGTCCACATTAATAATGTAGAGTGCCCAAGGGAGGTGGTAGTCCCCGGCCTCCTAGGGCTTTGTTAAGTCCTAGGAGGGGGACATTGTGCATCCCCTCCTATGTTAATCATATGCCACCGAGAACTGGCCCACTCGGGGGTTATTTTATAGCAAATGCCCGCAATTGATTTTAAAAATAAAAATCCCACAAATATAGCAAATTCCCGGCATTTAGAAAAAAATGCTTTTAGGCCGTGTCTTAGTCCCAGGGGGATACCATGACAAAGGCTTGTGGTCAGGGTATTCCTACCATGCCCTTTTTTCTTTCATTTCACTTTTGTGGGGGGACTCGTTGAAGCTGAGTTCCAACATGATTGTCAATACTTCTTGGTTGAAGTGTTGTCAGCCAATCAGAGCAGTGCATTTCCCTGCATGAGCTGGTCTATGGTCAGGAACACGTTGCAACCAGAGATATCACTATAATTTTAAACTCAAATTTCTTCAAATCCACACCAAATAAGCAAAAGGCACTTACTTGAACCAACATCTAACTCCCTGCCAAATTTGGTGTAAGTCTGTTCAGCGGTTCAAGCTGTAGGTATGGCTAAAGTTTCCTATAAGAATTAACATTACAATCCCACCCTTATTTCACACACCAAATTCTCATTTCCCACTGCACGGATCACTCCCAAATGTTCCATGACAACCAGTACCTACCTTGACACTTTTTGGGGGAAATTTCATGTAGATTGGTCAAACAACACCAAAGTTATAGGCAGGGGACCACCACCTCCTTGGGGCCGCCCAGTGCCGATCAAAGGAGTATGGCCCCCCTCTGAAGCCATATATGACCCTGGGGAACACCACCACCTGCTGTGTAGTTTTCACTAATCAGTAGCAACTGCATGTTTGCAGACAACATAAACTTAGGATGGTATCAGACTCATTCCATGCACCCCCAAAGGATATGTTGTCTCTTGGGCCAGCTAGCTCACAGTGCCACCATTAGCCCCTCTAAACTTAGAAAGGGATTGAACAGTGCAAGCAACTGCTCAACATGAGAACCCTCTTTCCTCAGGTACTGTTGTGAGAAACCTAGACCCTTTGGCTCAATCACTCGTGCTCTCTTTCGCTCAAATAAATATACAAGGAATACATGAAGGGATGTTTTTCAATATTTATTGAACCGCAGTTATTCTTGTATAGAAAATATGTGCTGCAATGACTAATAGACAGAAGCAGACAAAAGTTATGAGTGTCAACACAGTGAATAAAGTCATGTTGAGACAATTTATATATGGATACAAATACATTATTATAACAATCTAGCATACTCCTATAATACAAAGCCTAACCTATGTGTCTAGGCTGTGAATGTGTGCTCTGCCAATAAACCCCTTTGGAAAGATCTAACCCCTCTACCGGGTGGGTAAGAGCCTAGGACCCCGTATTGGTCAGGAACTGGAAACCTCTCATGGAGATGTCGGTCAGCTGCTTAGTGAGAGTTTCAGCATGCAAGGACCCCTTGAAGTCATCAGAAGTATTTCCTCTGATTGTATTTGGAATAAAAGGATATATATATAAAAGGGCACCCTTGCCTTGGGCCAAGATTGTGATCAGGCTGCCATTGTTTGTATTCCACAGATAGCTGTGTTGCCATATGGATGTATTAACAAACACATATGTATCATGCATGTGAGGGCATATAACTGAATGCCAAGGCAGTGTGATAATGTTCTCTCAAAGTCCTCCCTGTCAGCAAGGTCGGTGTTTCTTAAAAACGAACCCAAGTGTCACAAATGCAAATGTGTTTCAAAAGTCAAAGGGTAGGCTCCTAGTATGTCCTGGGGTGTCCTACCCGGGGACATAGCTGTTTGCTCTGACTTGGAGGGAGCTTTGACATCTCCGATATGTTACAGCAAACACAAACTCCGCTCTCAGCAAGCAAGAGCTGTTAAATCATTCCTGTTTGCTAAACGTGGAGTTTTCGTACATTACCCTGCCCACTGTCAAGCATGCTGGGAAACAGATGAAAGGATTGCTCACACAAACAGGCATCTGCATGTTCAGCGGTTCCAAGTGTGCGAGAGTAATTCCAGCTCCTGTAGAAGTTAGGGAGCCAGCTGGGACTGCAAGGGCCTTGACGCTCCCCCCACGGTTCAAGGGGGGAAAGAGGAGAAAGAGGCAAAATTAAGGTCAGAAACGAGCAGAAAGCGACATAATAAAGGCTAGCAACAAGCATAAAGAGGCAACATAAAAATGAGAACAACCAGAAAGAGGTAGACAAAAGGTCAGAAATGAGCAGAAAGATGCAAAATAAAGTTCAGCAATGAGCAGAAAGAGGCAGAATAAAGGTGGGAAACGACCAGAAAGAGGCAGAATAAAGGTCAGCAATGAGCCAAAAGAGGCAAAATAATGGTCAGCAATGAGCAGAAACAGGCAAAATAAAGGTGAGAAATGAGAGGGAAGAGGCAGAATAAAGGTCAGCAATGTGCACAAGGAGGCAAAATAAAGGTGAGAAACAAGCAGAAAGAGGCAAATTAAAGGTGAGAAACTAGCTGAAAGAGGTAGAATAAAGGTCATCAATGAGCAGAAAGAGCAAGAGGTCGAATAATGGACAGCAACGAGCAGCATAGAGGTAAGAAACAAGCAGCAAGAGGCAGAATAAAGGTCTGAAACTAGCAGTAAGAGGCAAAATAGAGATCAGAAATTAACAGAAAGGCAAAAATAATGTCAGAAACTAGCAGAAAGAGGCAAAATAAAGGACAGAAAAGAGCACAAAGAGGCAAAATAAAGATCAGAAATGAGCAGAATAAGGCAAAATAAATGTCAGAAACGTGCAGCAGGTGGAACAACAAAAGTCAGAAATGAGCAAAAAGAGCAAAATAGACATCAAAAACGAGTAGAAAGAGGCAAAATAAAGGTCAGAAACGAGCAAAAAAAGACAAAATAAAGGTCAGCAGTGAGCAGAAAGAGACAAAATAGAGACCAGAAATGAACAGAAAAAGACAAAATAAAGCTCAGAAACTAGCAGGAAGAGCAAAATCAAGGTCAGAATCGAGCTCACCAAATGAGTGTTTTCTTTCATTTGATGGGAGCTTTAAAATTGCTCCTGCCTAGCAAGATTAAACACAGGATACCGTTATGTCCCAGGGGTGGGCATTCGGAGACATAACTAGAGCCAGGTTGTGGTGCCCGTGGTCATTAAAGGCTCCATTTCTATTTGCTGGCACGACCAGGCCCAAGGGTTTGGGGTCCCTTGGGCAAAAAATGGCCCAGGAAGGGGAGCCTCATGCACCCTCCTATTTAATTTCGAAGGCCAGGCCCCCGGAGTTAGGAGCCCAAGCTTTTTTTTTTCTCCATGGATTCGCTGGTCCTCTGCAAATTTGCAGTAAAATGGAAAAAACAAATTTAGGGCCCAGGGTCACTTTTTTATGTTCATGGCATATGCTTACATGAAATAAATAAATAAATAGCACATCAAACCAACTTGCCAAGAACCAGACTTTGTCTTTGCCAGTGCTTGTTGGTATTTATTTATTATTAATGTATGCAGGTAGTGATAGCTATATAGTTCAAACGTAGCTGGAGAACAACAAAGCAGTGAATAGCACACTAAAACTCAACGATCCAAGATCATTCACTAAGAAGCAGGAAATGTGAAGGTCCCCGCTGCCTAATATGTCGCTATTCTTTGAAGTGATGCGTCTCAATTTCCTCTTGAAATTCAAGAATGTACGAAGGGTGTTACAAGACTTATTTTATTAGAACCTTGCGTGAAAAAATATTTTTTCTGTTTTCATTCTTTTGAAAACATCAGAGGTAAGGAATGCGAATGAGACGGGGATGTAAGACTTAAATTGCATGGCTTCAAAGAACAATTTAACACTGAATGACCACTTAAAATGCAATCATCTACAGTGCCTTTAATCTACAGCTCCAAAGGCTGTTCATCACTACCTTCTTTTAATTATATTTCAGGTTTAAAGAAGGTATCCATTAATTGAATTCAAATGGAAAGCGATAAAAAGTGAAAATGCTTATGGTTTAGAAGAAAGCACCCAAGTCTACTCTTCTCTTCCAAGTAGCTGATAACAGTGTATTTGTTAACGGCCATATTTTGTTCTGAACGCACACAGACATCAAACAATATTTATTTATTTTGGTGACACACAAAGCTGCAGGCTAGATTTCTGTGAATTTAACATAACCTTGTTTTCTACACACATTGAAGCATAACCCATAATCCAATCTAGGCTAAAACTGGAAAGGAACAACAGCTCTGGTCTGTGGCTATCCAGCATCATCAGGAATTCTGGCTACATGCAAATGCTACTCACATCAACAGGTCCTACCGCTAGACTACAACTCGACAGGCATTAAATACACAATGTAATTCAACCATCACCTGCCACACAACCTACAGGGGCAATCCAAAGGCCAAGACTGTCATAGACAAAGAAATCAGCATCACTGGCTCCAGTATGAAGGGATGGCAGGTGGTGGGAGTGACAGCGGTGTCATCTGGATGGATATCAACACTCATCAGAGACCAAGAAGCTGTTGCAGTCATGCATAAGTAATGCATTCTCGTGTAAAGCTACTCGAGCATTTTTGGCAAAAATAACGCTGCCAAAATCCCTGTGGTATGAACTCCATAGGAGGGTCTGTGTCCAAGATGTGAAGGAATGTTCGCTGACTGAGGTACTTAGCAGGCATTATCCAATTGGTGAGGGACTAACTGTTGTTTAAAGCAGGTGTTTCTAACAAATGTTCAGAATGACTTGCTCCTTGTCAGATTTTAAGGATATCAATATGTTTTATTTTACTGGAACTCATTTATAAAACCAGGGGATATCCTATAAATTGGCACGGCTCCATGGACGATTAAGGACATAATAGTAGGAATCTTTATATATTTGCCGTGTTTGTGCTATACAGCTGGTATTTCGACTTGTCCATTTGTTCTGGCCTACCAAACTGAACTATCCACGTGATTAGAGCATTTTTATTTTCGAAACTCTCATATATGGCATTCTGATAAGACACATGCCCCTGCAACGTATACTCAGTTCTGCGGAGAATAAATATGGAGAGTGAAAGGAAAGGTTATATGTAGCCCACTTTCTCCTAACACATAGCCTTCGATTCAATCAAAATACACTTGTTCTCCAGTATTGGCTACATTCCTTTTTTCTATTGGACACAATTTAATTAAACCTTAAATCATTAACTTTTGATAGGAAAATAGAATCAATAAATCTCTTAGCCATTATGTGTATTGTTGTTTTGAAATATAAAGTTTGTTTTGCCAGAAATCAACTGAAGGGCATCTCAAAAGACATACTGTTTTCCATATTACATCACCCCTTTCACACTCACTGAACTGCAAGTCGGTACTTGCCGAAGAAGTCACACAATGCAACGGATGGGACAAGCAATGCACCAGGGATCAGCCAATGAGAACAGGTGTGTTTTATTAGTCCTCTGAACCTTCTTTCATCTCTATAGATGACGTCCAACTAGATTTATTTGAAGCCGACCATATGGAAGGACAAGTGGTGGCCAAGGGAAAAAATATCCAATGTCTGCCTCGAGGAGGAGTATTTTTTTGGCATCAATCCATATCTCCTAATGTTAGTAGATAGTGATTTACATAAAACCCCTTAGGTGGTTGCATGGGAACACCTTGTACCACCCGACAAATGCATTACCTTGACGCAAAGAAGTGAAAAGCAGCAGATAGGGATATTTTTCTTAATTTGGCCTCTTTCCAAAGAATTTCCAGAATGGCATTGCTAAGTACCACCATAACAGTTTGCTTTGGGTTTGCATTACAAAAGTAGCACAAAATGTTAGTAAAGCTGGGCCTCAGTCACTAGCACTTTTATCCAGATATGGTAGTACCAATTTCATCTCTTGTGGTCCATAGAGACCTTTAAACCTATGTATTCAGAAGAGATAATTTGCTTTCGGAACTTGCTCAAAGAAGGCAGGATTTTGTCGAGCTGAAAATAGAAGTTCAGACAGAGGAGCTGGTTCAGAGTAGTTAGCCTTAAAGAAAACTGCATCTTGAGCAGAGAACTGTTAAACTTAAATTCAGAAACAAAAATTTTGAAACAGAGTAAACTATGTGTTGAGCCAGAATTTGACATATATGCAAGCCAAACCAGCATCAAGTCACAGCTTCAGCATATTATTCGGACATCCAATGAATATACACGCTCAATTCAGGCATGGCCTGACACTTATCTTGGTTCAAGTTGATGTTCGAAAACGCTTTTCTAGAGCCTTACCATATTCACAGCACTTGCAGCTAGTGAATCAGGAACTGTAACACTGTCTTGATATTTATGCTTCTCGCCAGGAGGCTTATTTGACATTCTCTAGACAATGCTCCAGCACCATTTCCTGCATATTCAGGCATTGCACCATGATTCAATGGGTGAGACAGGGTGGTTCAAACCAATTAATAACAATAAAATAAAATATACATTTTGATGACACTAAAACAATTTAAACTATCGGACCCATTTCTTCGTGACTATTTGTAATCGTTTTTGAATAAACTTTTATGTAATTTGAACAAGGCCTTCATTGATGAATTGTATTACCATTGATCAGCTTTTGCGCACATACAACAAGCACTTTCATTTTCTTTCTGAATGTGTGAAGTTGGATAAATAATTCCTTACACAAAGCCGATTATCTCTATTGATCAGATTGGGCCTCATGGGAGTTCAGCTGTAGTTCACCTCAAGACTGTGGTATTACAATAATTAGTTAAGATATTTGTGTTTTCATTATTTTAGACGTTGTATATTTTGCATCATTGATGACATCACTGATTACATCTTCCAGTGAATGTTACAGTTTGCTATATGTCTCTGGCACTGAAAGATATTTAGAGAGCTACATCTAGAGCAAACTTGCTATCGCTATTCAACTGCTTATTGATATATGCATTTACAACATGCTTGGCCTCCAAATAGGACTTGTGTGTGTGGCCTCTCTGTGAAGAGTTGTCCATGGAACATAGGCTTACATGGTAGGGTATCCCTCACTTGGAACGGTTTGAAAGTATGTAGGTAGTTGGCTCACCATAAACATTTGTGTGCTGGTCAACAGTTTTGTCTTATAGAGGTTTGCAGCTGAATAGGGTGTAGGTGTCAGAAGGGTGTGGCCTCTCAGTGGAGCGCCATGCACATGGTGAAAACTCTGCGTAGTAGGGGTTTGTGCACATAATGGGGCTTGGCTGTCTAGATTGCGTGGACAGAGCAGTGCACAGGGCGAACACTATGCATACTAGAAGCTTTGGTGACAATGGAGCTAAAGTCTCTGGAAGTAGGACTTTGTGAAACTTGTACATATGGTGAAGGATGTGCATGGTAGGAGTTTGGCCTTCTAACTGGGACCAGTGTGTCCAGGGAGTGTAAGATACATTGTAAATATTTTATATAAGCACATATGTTTATGTAATTTATGTGTCACATGATTCTGTATCATTTAGTACTTTCTACATATTTCTAAGACTATTCTGGTTTGTATAGTCAAAACAACAGAAGATTACTGGATGATGTCTTCATTGATGCCACCAATTATGTCATTTAACATGTCATGAGTTATGCCAATCAGAGAGCTTGCTCTTAAAAAGCTTCCTCGGCCAATCGGAAGCCTTGCAATTGTGAATTGCCGCTCACCTGTCAAGACAGCTATACATGTTGAACCTTAATTTTCCGTAATTAGGTGTCATTCAAAGTTCAAATTACTGAAAAATGTGCAATTTGCTGTAAACATTTACTAGCAGCACACAAGAACAACAGAACCCAAGTGCCTATTATTCATGGTGCTTTGGTTGAATTTTATCCTAATGCCAAAAATTGACGTGGGAATGCATTTCTTACGAAAATATAGCACAACATGACAGATATGCATTTCATATAATTACACATATGTTTGATTTAATTTCACGTATTACAAGAAAGCAAATTTCATAAGCTTTTCTTACAACATCAACTATTCTGGCAACCGTTTGGTTCACATATTTTTTATTGTTCTTCGTGATATATTCTTACGTTCTGCAGTTTTCCGAAAATAATCAAGAAGAATATACAAATTGTGTTTACAGTAACTCTCGAATATAATTTTTAATTTTCGTTATTCTTTTCACTTGCATATATAGAATGCATCTTCTTTAGATATTCTTTGTAACATTCCGCACTCTCTTTCAGTTACATAATTTCTCTTAAACTTAATAAAATGTTTTTAACACAAAAAGAGAAACTTTTAGTTCAAAGTGATGCACTTAGGGCTGAATAATGCCTTACCACTTACAGAAGACTTCCCATGGCGATTCATGTTTGTTTAGCAAGTCATGCAGCTGAATGACGTTGCAGCCTATAGCACAAGGAATAGTATGCCTGGTATGCATTCTAGGAATTCTTCAGACTGGTCAAATAATTAAGGTAAGTACCAGATTTGGCATGGCTATCAGGATCTTTTCTGTCACTACTGAAAGTAGCAAGACCAACCCAGAATGATCCTTAGCAAATGTCTGCTACACAGAACCATGTGGGTCACCGTGGACATGAAAGCGTAGGGAACGGGATAAACACTCTCAGGGCCGTCATTCCTGCTGGGGATGTGTCCAAGCTACTAAAAAGTAAAAGCTGATGGCATCTGATTTCTAATAAGTAAACCAGTCTCTATGTGGAGTGCCCAGCATACCCTTGTTCGCTTGTCAGAAGCAGCAAAGCCTTGCTCCTTGAATATTACATGGGGTACATGAACAGCAACCTCAAAACAATGTGAAGTTAATAAAAGAAAAGAGCTTTGATTACCAAGCTTTTTTGCTGGCAAATTCTTCAAGCTTTCAAACAAATTAAGTTTATCTGACAAAATTAAAGTGCGATGATTTTTCAAATAAAAGCAATCATTGGACATGAACATCTTGTCACATCAACATGTTGTTTATCGTTCTAAACAATGGATACTTGATGCACATTTTAACGCTGTACCAACAATTTCTTTCTTTTTTTTTTTAAATGTCGTTTTGAATCTTAGTTTCATTCTCGTGGATCAGTGGATGATTTTTAAAAATGTATGTGGGCACAGTTTATAATTGCAAATTAAAGGAGCATGGCCCAACATTTCAAATCACAATTACAGTTGACTTATGCAGTGTTTTAAAATATGACATTTGAATGCAAACGTGGGTGTGTTTTCAATTCTGGCATGCAGGGCTAACATCTGTTGCCACATATGTGTTTCTAAGCTCAATGTAAGAAATTGGATTATTATTTGAGGAGGGAGACTGGTCAAGAAACATTTCTTATCTTTGGCCCAGACCTAAAGAGAAGCTAGAGAGTTCTGCAAGCCCACGGTTTGTGCATCTGCCTTACTAAAGTCTCGCCCTACAATTGACTCCTACTTAGAGGTGGTAACAATCCCTCAACATTGGTTCCTCCTCACAAGATGTATGCTGAACTTTTTTCATTGGCTATAAGCCATGTCACTGGGAGGGAACAAGGTACCAATTTTGGGCCCTTGCAGCTGTGACAACTTTTTATCTCCAGACACTATGCTGTATGGCCTCATTACGACTTTGGAGGTGTGTGGGCGGGTGCTAAGCCACTGCCCGCTCCCACACTGTCAAAGCTGCCCGCCGATTAAGAGTTTCCTCGTGGTCTGGTGGGCGGCCTGCCAGGTGGTCCCAAAGCAGTGCCTATAAGAAAGGCACCACAATGGAACCGCCAAAGGCCTTTCCTGTACAGCATGGACTGTGCAGTCCATGCTGTGCAGGACAGGGGCTGCCTGAACACAGAGGCACACAACATGAGCCCCCCTCCTGCATGCAACCCCATGCATAGGATCAATAGGGGGCCTGTAGGACCCCTTTGTTTCCCGCTTGCCAGAATTTCCATTGCGGGCTCTTCACCATGAAAAGGCAGGTGGCAACGAAAAAGCATATTGCTTCCCTAGACTGCTGTTGAACTGCCAGGTATCACAGATCTCTAGTCGTTGCGGCGGTTCTATGGAGGTCCGACTGTCGTACTCATAATACAGCGGTCAGACCGCTAGTGCGCCAGTCCTTGACCGCCAGTGTAGCTCCACTACGAATTTGGCAGTCCTATAGACCCCCAAACTTGTAAATAGGCCAATTGTCATATTCTGTGATCATTACTACATTCTAAGACAAATATATATTCTCCTTTTGTTAAAAGAACTGGACTTTGTACAAGTAAGACCTGCTCTATTATATTTACAAATGACGTCTAATGTAAAAGTTTATGTTAATGTTGCTAACTTTTTAACGGGGGCTCTGAGATTAAGAAAGAGGTGACCAGCCCTAACAGATGATTATAGACTCTTTGATATTTTCAATATGGAACAGACATTGTAATTTATATTGCTTGTATGAGTTCGTTTTTAATTATGACTTTTATGATATATTTCAAATATTTATTAAGTTTTTTTTATTCCTTTGAATATTGTATTTTGGACATGAATACATTTCTTTAAATTATTTCAATTAATCAAATAAAGAATATTTGAATGACTGACTACCCACATTCAGGGATAATCAAAACTCTTACGAGTGTGAACCCTGAAAGTCACTAAATTAACTGGAGCTCAACCCCCCGGCAGCTATGGCTCAGAGCTGACAGGATTAATGTAGGTAAAATAATAAAGTATTTATGCAGTACCAAAACAGTAATAAAGACAAAACACAACACAATAAAAAGCACACTCCAATTTATTTACAAAAAAGTAGAATTAAATAAATAAAGTGGAACTCGGTGTCAAAATCTGATAAGGGAAATCAGCTATTTGAATTTTGAAAGTTTAAAGTAGAAATAGCAGCAAATATGCTAAACTGTTATATGGTCTTGTTAGACTGGTATATAGTCATGGTTTCAGGATGAACATGGTGGAGCGTTGGTCAAATACACTAACCAAGCTCATCTAGGTCAAAAGGTTTATCTTTTGATTAAGTCTTTTATGCCCCTACTTTTCAGGGTTACTGAAGCAGCTCATCTGGGTCACATCCAAGGTTCACAGGACCTCACAGGCAGAACCTTGGAGCCAGGACACACTCCAGTAGAGGCCACCAGCAGGTTTCAATCCAGGTCGTGTGGGTCCCGTTCAACTAGGCACTCTATAGCCACACAAGAGTTCCAACTGACCCGTGGAGTTCATATCTTTGGCCTGGATGGGGTCAGGACCAGTTATTCAGGACTTCTCCTCAGATCACAAACAGCAGGTCTAGTCCTTTTCTGTTCTTCTACAGGTCCAATATGTGCTCTCATGGGGTACCCTGGAATACCACATTTCTGCCTGGCACTATCTAGTGGGTGCGGATGACTGAGTGGTGCTCCTTAACAAATGGGGTAAAAGTTCCCACGGGCAAAGCTACCCACTATTTAATTAGCTCCTGTTTGCCTTTGAACAAATATTCCCAAAAGGTCATGTGTCAGGCCATTTTCAAGATGGTGAATGTCTTCGGTCACACTAAATTTGGGAACAGAGGTTTATTGGTGTGTCGGCAAGTGCACTATGATAATCACTGGTGTCATCCCACTGAAATCCAGATTAAAGCAGGCCCTGTACCCACAACAAACTAGAAGACATTAAAAGACAAATGTCTGGTAGAACAAATGCAGGGTTCTACTTCACCTAGCAAGGGATACTCAAGAATTGTCCTGTCATCCTGTGATCTTTCTTTCAAGTGCACCAAAGTGTTACATATGGCTCAAACGAACCAGTAAGATAGGATTAGACAATGTGGTGTTTTAAAGGCTGCTCACTGTTCCCACTCTGTAGATTTTGTAGAGCTCAGAGAAGTCATCCTTGCTCATTTAGATCAAACCATTGTGTAGCTCTTGAGAGGAATTTCATTCCTTGTTCACATGTCATTCAATGCTGGGCACAAACTGTAACTTGGCAGATGCTTAAACTAATTAGCCTTTTGAACGCTGGGACAGGTAAAAGGCAACTCTAAAAATTACTTGTTCTCAAAATTTATTAAAAATCAGACTTCAATCTAAATTGGATTTATAGTAAGTATTACAAATCAGGGATTAAATAGGTTTCTGGCTGGTCTCTTTCCAGAGAACACCAGTATGCCATTCCGTATTGGATGCTACCTTTCTTCGCCTGTTAAAGAAATGTCAGTTGGACCCTGACTGGCCTCCCAGCTCCATCTACAAAGATAATAGGGAGTTGCTAGGAAACCTGGAAGAGGGATTTCCCTTGGCCTACAGTGAACCAGTTCTAACTGAAGGAGACCTAGAAGGGGAACCACGCAGGCCCCTTCAAAACACAGAGGTGTCATTTAACTGCATTAAGGGTCTCGGGAAGCTGCTGTTTGGTGAACTCAAATCAGGCTAGGTGGAGCTGAATGGGTTGGAGGACAGTGACTGGAGTGTGGCATCCATAACAAAACAGTGAAAACACCAACAATGTTTGTCCAACAAGGCATGCAATACTTGCACCTGTTGGCCTCACTCTTTCAGGGCATGCCAGGCTGGTCCCTAGAAACTATGCTGAGGAAAATCTGTACTGACTGCCAGTATGTCATTACTATCCCCTGAGGAGAGCAAATGCCAAGTGTGATCATTTGGTACTAGTCGCTGTTCCATTTTACTCAAGAAGATTACCTACAGGGAGGGCCAGTGTCACCAGGGATCACAAGATGGCAGACCCCGGACTGGCCTGGTGAACGTTTGGGCTTTGAATACAGTTCCTGAGGAGGGAGGGGTTGCCCAAACACTTAGGACACAGACAAATCTCTTGTCCTGGCTGACATCCACTATCTTCAGTACAGTTCAGGAGCCAAGGAAATTAGGAGGGAGCAGTGGGAGAAGTTCCTGACACCCTGCTAGCTGAGGGAGCAGTGGGGCAGTAGGGTGAGAAGTTGGCTGGTCTCACAGACTTGGGTCCTATGTCCAACCCCAAAAAATAAACTGTCCTCTGCATGCCCCACATGGGAAGAAGCACTCACTGCAATAGTCTTGAGCCTACACATCTAAGATCTCAGGAATGATCGTTGAGGCAAATCGAGTGTCCTTTAATCCTTAGAGGCAAACATTTAATTTCCATACCTGAAAGTGATGCCACAGGAGGATCTGGGGTACTACCAACAAAACATATTTGCTTTAGGGGCTAGCAGAATATAAGCAGCCTTACTTTGCAAATTAAGTTCAGCCATCCTATGTCTCCCAGATCACAATCAATGCTTTGAGATGGGCATTTAACATAAAACAGTAGACAAATGCAAATAAAATAGTACCAACCTGTAACAAAATGAATTTGAGCAGAGCAACTTGATCTATAGCAGTAAACGAGCAAAGATTAAATTCTGGTCTGGAAAATCGGTTACTACTTTATAAAGCAGAGACTTACTTAACACAAGATGTTATTGAGGCATCGATCATAGTACAAAATATAACGGCACCACAATATCATTCAATGCAAAAAAGAGAAAATCCTCAAGCGAGAAAGATTGACAGAAAAAAATGATGATTTTTGTCCAAAACATAGCCGTCTTATAATGCCAAGAACCCAAGGAGAGATGATGGTCTGCATAACATGCAGAGCTAAGTGAGCCTGATAGTCTGTCGCTATCAGCTCGGAGGGCAAGAATTAGCAGCAGAGAAAAAGGATTACCCTGACAATTATCGTCCCTCTATGGCCAGACACAACCTATATCTTATTTACCAAGGTCTGAATGTGCCCTAAAGTCGTATCCTATATCACACACAGTAGGGGTAGTGTTTCTATCTACATGTGGCATCTAGCTTAGTGGTATTTTTGGGGAACGCAAGCCTTTGGCCAAACGTGTGTTTTTAGGACCATTTGCTGTGGACCTGTTTGTGTATCCAAAAAACAACCTAGAAACCAGACAATCAGCCTCAGGGTGATGGTGTCATAATTCTTAACTACCATTGCATCCTGTTAGTCCAGCTCCACGCAACTACGTTTCAGTTTATATGGGGAAAGGTAAATTCATTTGCTGCTCTTGTTTCTTTGTTAATTATGTCACTGGTAGATGCTGGAAGTTTTCTGCAAGATATTCTACAACAGTAGATTTTATAGATGAAGATGTAACGTGTGAGACATCGGAGAAGGAAGTTATCTGCACAAAGTGTTCCATTCATATTATTACAAGAGCTTTACTGTCTGTTTTCTAAAACAAAATTCATTTCTGTGAAAGAGCGTGCAGGCCATGCCTTGCTCCTCCTTGATGTCTTAGCAGTACATATGGTAAAACTGTTTGTGTCTCAGCTGTTTGAAGTGCATGACCAGTTTCATTGGGAGTTCACTTTACCAAATTCAATAGTGCCCCTGTTTGCAAGTATCTTAACCATCACTATTGTCCCTCATACATATCTCAATAAAACAATTAGGAGGATCAAAGATATTACGGTGGTTTGACAGAAATACTTGCGGCCATATTTAATTAAAGGTTGCATCACTTTTGCACTCACAACGGGGTGCATACACACACAACACAACCCATAAATGTGATTTTTCCAAAGCCACACGAGGCCACTGTGCATGGCCCAGAGTGGCTTGAAAAATCTATGGTAATGCAAAGCAGCTCAAATTACTGTGGTACCTTACTCTTCCCCAAGGAGGTGTTCCATGGGTGGTGCGTGCATGTTCCTATAGTCCCTTTAAGTGGGAAGGGTATGCCCAGATATGGGTCCCATGCTCACTATGCCACTGGATTCAAGCTAGCCGGGCTGATGGAGGGTGATACCCCAAACTAGTCCCAGGATGCTTGTTTCTGTCCCAGATAGGCCCAGTCCCGGCAGTTCAGGCTGGGCTGTTCCCATGAGGAGCAAGGTCAAGACCTTTTTGCATAAGGCTGGGTCCAAACTGGAATGGCATGGTGAGCAAATAAGTTATGGGTTTAGGCCCAGATCAATCTCTACACTGGGTGTGAATGTTTGACAATCTTCAGCATGCAACACCCCTGGATATCCCAGATTTGCATAAGTTATAGACCTGGGAAAGAGGCAAAACTGCAGCTCTTCACCAGGTGAGGCGTAATGAGGAGAAATATGTTTATTTCTACTCATATTTTCCTATTTCTATGTGTGCTGCATTCTGTAGCACACATAGAAAGAGAAAAATGCCTCAGGAGATTGTTTTTGTGGAAGAAGAAGCCCCTTCTTGCACAAAAACAATTCCGCTTCCAAAGCAGTCACCCTTGCACCAAGGTGCAAGAGTGCCTTCATTGGCACTAGGCAGGAGATTGTGCCGAACTGCTGGAAAAAAGGAAGAAATGTGCTGTATTATGTTAAATACGGTTCATCCTGCCCTTTCGCTCTCCCGGAGTGCAGCAAGATTACTTGCTTCACTGCGCTGTGTGACATATTGTTAAATATATCCCATACTTTCCAATGCAGTAGTTACACCCATGCATATTCAATATATTTTCAAACATGATTGCGAGTTTAGGATGAATTCCAATCCCAGCTCAAACTCTGTTTGCACAAGAATCAGGATGTCAAGACTAGAAGTAATGACCTCAGTCCCTTAGTTTTCGGCTGAAAGTCTGCTAAAACCTGGCTAAATGTATCACGGGAATGTGCCTGCTAAAAGGTCAAAACCTGCATATTAGTGGTCCTCACCAAAATGTGTTCTCTGGGATGGAAGCCAGCTATCGAGCTGGATTGCACTATTGTGTGGGAGTGACACAGAGCAAATGCATATCTCAGTGCACCTCCCACATCCCCTACACACATGCGATCAAATGATTCATCATTCAAACCCTCTCATGTGCCACGTTGCGCCTTATTTACAACGTGATGCATCTAGGGAGATGCGTCACGTTGTAAAGCCCTGATCCACATGAAACCTGTGTTAGGTTTCATGTGGGCGTTCCGGCGCAGGGTGGGCGTTCCGTCGCAGAAATGCCTCGTAAAAGTGACGCAGTGAAATCATCAACATTTCACTGAGTCACTTTTATGTCTATGCAGCATCAAAACCCTGGGCCTGCTTGAAGCAAGTGTAAGGAGTGATGCAGCATGTTAGACATAGGGCGCCCCTGAGCATTGCTGGAGCCACGTTGCGCTTGCAACACAACGTTATTTTAACCATTTCATTTGTAACAGAAAGGGTGGATATCTCACCATAGTTTTGTAATTAGTTTGAGGAGGCTTTGTACTGAAGTTTGTTACCGCAGTCATGTGATAGGGAAGTTTGTTTTCCCTTTAAATGTTAGCACGTCATGCAAACGCATTACGCAGATCGCACTTATAATGCGTGTCACGACTGTGAATGTTGGTGAACAAGGAACAGCAGCACAGCCAGTTGGCGGCGTCTTTAAGTAAGTAAGATGAAACATCATGTAAGGTCTGAGATGGGTGAAAGAATCGGAGGGAGAGGCATTTTAACACAGGTCTTTCGCTTACAGGATTTGTTTTTTCTTACACAGCTTTGAACAGACACAACTTTTTTCACAGCATGATTGACTTCACGTGTTACTACATCAGTAAGTGATTCAGTGGATGTGACCTGTAGGTTACAGAGTCAGAAAGTTGGTTACAGATCTCATAACAGTAACACACATATTTTTATTTGCAGTCATTTTTTCCACATTCTGGTCCATGTTGACCAAGGACTGGTAAGGTGAGAGCTCTTCGGTTCTTTAGAAATTGGCTATTTTCACTAATTCAGGGTGTCGTGTTCATGCTACACTTTACTTGGTAGTCTGTTTTATTTTAGACACATGAGAAATGGGCCACAGTGGGTTTGGTGTACTAGTAGAAGGCTATGCACTAATTATTAGTTACTCATACACTTAAGGGCAACACTGCCTTGTGAGACATTAGGTGATTTGGAATCAGGGTCTTTGTCCTTTAAAGCTCTGAGATTTAACTTTGCAATTTTATTATATTTTGATTTAGAATTTCGCATTATTTTCATGCGTAGTGTTCGCCTGATGAAGGGATTCACAAAATGCATTGGGAACAAGGTACAGAACATGATTTGTGGAACATGATATAAAAAGGAATTGTACAATAAATGCTACATCAATTAAATGTTGATTGAAAAAGAAACATTGTTCATTTTCTTTTGCAGGCTCAGTGTTTACTTTGTGGTTGATTTGCTACCTAAACGATAGTTGTATTCATGTATAAATTATGCTGAAAATATGATAATCAGTTGTATAATTTTGTTCTAACAAGAGAAGTATTCATCAAATAATAGCACTGTAAGGGCTTGAGTAGTGCACTTTGCTACATGTGACAGGATCTGTACACATTGACCTTTGATGTCTGAACAAAATCCTACTGATCATCAGATGACAGCCTCCGAGCTGTTGTACACTATTGTGTGGGAGTGAGAGAGACTGACAGCACGTCACAATTCTTCTTCACACATGCAGAAGTTATGCATATTTTCTGAAGTGATATCAAGTTCACCTCACACCTTCTTAACACTAAACAATAAGTCTCTCCTTTACCATGCAGTGTTCTAATAAATTATATAATTTCAGATGTCATTGGTATAAATGTTATTATTTAACACGCTTTAAATGATGTAATATGAAAGGCAATAAAGAGTGTATGGGGAACACATGAGTAATAGGTCTTTTACTGAGGCTAGTTGACAAAATTGTGTACGGAAGTGTACGAGTTATAATTAGTTTTGTGTGGGGTGCAAAATAGAACTTACATTAGGTTTTCCAAATCATACCCTATCTTGAAATTTTGTTTTTTTCATTGCATTTAAATTTGTTTGTATGTGTTCAAATTGTTGAGTGTCGTTTTGGACAGTGTTGTCGAGTTGAGTGTCATCGAGTGGATTTTCATTGAGTGTAGTGTCATGGAGTAGAGTGTTGTTGAGTACCTTTGAGTGGAGTCGAGTTTTATTGAATGGAGTAGCAAAGAAGGTCATAGAGTTGAGTAGAGTGTCTTAGAGTGAAGTGCCATTGACATCAGTGTTACATAGTGAAGTAGAGTGGAGTGTCATAGAGTAGAATACAGTGAAGTCAAGTGAAGTGGCATAGAGTGGAGTAGAATGCTGTACTGTGGTGTGTCACAGAGTGGAATAGAGTTTCATAGAGTGTGGAATGTCATACAGTGTTGTAGAATGTACTGGCACAGAGTGGCGTAGAGTAGAGCAGTGGAGTAGATTAGAGTACTGTGTCACAGAGTAAGGTTGAGTAAAGTGCCATGGAGTGGGATAGTGAGTACTGCTTAGAGTGAAGTACAGTTTCTTAGGATAGCATAGAATGGAGTAGAGTGTTGTGGAGTTGCATAAATTGGAGTAAATTGTTGTATAGTGAAGTGCCATATACTGGAGTAGAGTGGTGCAGAGTGCAGTAGAGTGGAGTGGAGTAGAGTGCTGTGTTATAGAGTGTCATGATTTAGAGTGTTGTGGCATACAGTAGAGGGTCATAGAGCGCAGTAGCATAGAGTGGGTAGAGTGGAGTGGCGTAGAGTGGAGTAGCATATCATAGAGTACACTGGAGTGGCATGGAGTGCAGTGGCATGTCATAGAGTAGAGTAGAGTCTCGCATAATAGAGTAGTGTGTTGTACAGTGTGGTACTGTGAAGGGGCGTACAGTGGAGTGGTGTATCGTACAGTGGAGTAGTGTGTGGTAGACAGGAGTGGAGTTATGTGGAGTATTGTAGAGTGCAGTGGAATATCGTACAGTAAATTGATGTGTCCCATGACTGGAGTGGTCTAATCATAGAGTAAAGTGGATTAGCATAGAGTGAAGTGGCACATTGAAGAGTGTAGTGGTGTGGGATGTAGTGGAGTTGCATGTCGTAGAGTGGAGTTGAGTGTAATACAGCAGAGTGGAGTGGGATGTCGGTGTGTATCAAAGGATTGAGTAGAGTGGGGCAGATTGGAGGGGGACAGAGGAGAGAAGAATATTGGACAGTGGAGAGGTGTTAGTTGGAGTGTCATGTCATACAGTAGAGAAGAGTGATGTCTAATAGAGTGGTATGTTGTATACTCTTAGAGTGGAGGGGTGTGGCGTAGAGTGGAGTGGCATGTTGCATAGTTGATGGACATGTCGTAGAGTGGAGTGCTGCATCGTAGAGTGGAGTGTTATGACTTGTTATAGAGTGGAGTGGCATGTCGTACAGTAGCATGTTGTAGAATGTCTTAGAGTGGAGAGGTTTAGCATAGGGTGTCATGGAGGGAAGTGACATGCCATAGAGTGGAGTGGCATGTAGTGGGTAAAGTGGAGTGGAGTGTCATAGAGAGAAGTGCAATATCACACAGTGGAGTGGCATGTCATAGAGTAAAGCGAAGTTGCATCTCATAGAGAATCATATAGTGAATCAGAGGGCATATAATTGAGGGGATAGAGTGGAGTAGAATGTTGTAGTTTGGAGTGTCATAGAGTCAGATGGCAAAGAGTGGAGTGTCATACAATGTAGTGCTGTAGAGTGTTTTGGTTAGAGTATTGTGGCATACAGTCGAGTGCAGTGGCTTAGAGTGAAGTGGCATAGAGAGGAATGACATAGAGTGGAGTGGTGTGCAGTAGAGTGGTATGTCTTAAAGTAGAGTGGAGTGGAGTAGAGTGGCATGTCCCAGAGTAGTGTGGAGTGTCATATCATAGAGTGGCATGTAATATAGTGTCTCCCAGTGGAGGGGTGTAAAGTGGAGTCATGGAGAGCTGCATGTCGTAGAGTGGTGAGGCATGTTGTAAAGTGGAGTATCATGGAGTAAGTAGAGTGGAGTGAAGGGTTGTAAATTGAAGTGGCATATCATACAATGAAGTGTCATGTCATAAAGTTGCCTGGAGTGTCTTTGAGGGAAGTGGTATTGATGGAGCGAGGTGACAAACACAAACTTTTGTGTACCCCTCGTAAAGTTAATGTCCCATAACGTTAATATTTACTGATTGCATGTTTTGCGAAAATAACCAACCATGAATTAAGATGCAAACATTATTTTTATAATTATACACGGGGAGAACTAACTTGCTTGCATTATGCAAATAAACCCAGCTAATATGTACTGTTATTGTGTTGTGAATTAATGCACAGCTTGAAAAATAATCAAAACGCAACTTAAATGTGCTTATTGTATTCATTTATGTGATGGAGAGGTCGAAATGTAAGTATAAAATGCATTTATGTGGCTTATTTGCTAGGTAACAACTAATTGGGGAACATTAGTTAGGTGGGAGGTAAACAGAATGGGTTTAAATTCAATAATTAACATAAGTCTGTGTTTGTTTTTACGATAGATCCAAAAGTGGCCTCTGAGGCCTGTGCAAAGATGGTTTCTCGGGTAAACTGTGAGCAAGAGTTGAACTGCGCAGGCGCGCCAAAACCTGCAAGTCAGAGTGAACTGCCTGTGCTCGAGGAGGTTCAAGGCTACAATGGCCCGGAACCTAGGATGGGTGCCAAGCATGGAAGACGTAATGTTTAAAGTCTGGGAGAGTTTATGGATGTTACCAATGCAAGGAAGCGCCTAGGCCATGGACTGATTTAAACAAAGACCCATTATTTCTTGCTGACACGTTGTGAAAATGATGCTGTAATGGTGAAGAGATGTTCACCCACCCCGATTTTTTCCAATCACAGCCCAAATAAGTGGTGATAGTTACATTTTAGATAGATTAAGTTAGGGATTTAAGGTATAAAAACCCCTGGTTTTGTCTAGTTGGGGTCGCCTTGTCAATTTCTATCGGAGATGCTGCCCGATTGCTGACCGATAACTGGATGTAAGAACTTCAACATTTTCTTTACTTGTTTGCTTTGCAGGATTGAAGGATAAGATGAGGGTGTTAGTTAGGGATGTTAGAAGAGAATAAAATTGGAACTATCTATTCTTTGCTAAAACATTTACTGTTTTCTATAATAAAGCGATTTTTCTTGAGCTCTAAATAAAATGATCATTTTGAAATAAAGTTTAAGTTTACTGAATAAAGATTTACTAATGCATAAATGTCAGACATGATAAAGTTTGTTCTGAATAAAAATTAGATAAATGAAGAAGTAAAAGCTAGTCTTTGATTCTTCCTACGCCTAATTTTCATTCTAGTAGATCCAGTGCCACTATGGTGGTGTGTCTGAATAATTAAAGTCTGAATAAAACCATGGTAAAAATGTTAAAATCTGCAGGTGTAAATAATGAATAGTTAAATAGGTTTAGACGCTCCACCTAAATGTTACAGCGTTTCTCCATTGCGATTCACCAGCGTCTTGAAGCCGAGTGTAAGTGAACAGGGTAAATGCACAGTGTTATGGGTCCCACTGATGCATGATTTGTGTGTTTTAAGGTTTCAGGGTAATGGTAAGTGTTAATTAGAAATGATTTCTGGAGCCGCGCTGTAGCAGTTATAAACATGGTAGCAGAGTAGTGGTTACTAAGGAAATTAGCTAGGGTTATGGTAAAGTACTATATAGAGTTTGATGTACAGAATTATGACTAACATCTGTTGAGTTTGTATTATGTTACATGTAGTCCTGGAAAGGCTTCATAGAGTAGGGTGAAGCCAGTGCCTCCGTCTGCAGGTGGAGGAAGTGTGGCAAGGTAGTCGCACAGTGAATTAGTATCGCCAAATACTGCGGTGGTATCGTCACATATCACTGTTTAGGGACCTTAGGTGTGAATGGATAAATGTATAGTGAGGACAGTCTATGAAATTTCAGCCTTCAAGTATAGGGATCATTCCGTGCTTCCCGACTAAAACTTACTGCTGGGAGAGTAATAGGTCTTAACCCTAGCTTGATTAAAGGGTAAAGGGAGTGGCGTCTCTCTTTTGCTAACAAAAGAGGAATTCTGTGGTCGGTTAGTGGACGCGCTGCCTACTGGTAACACAGAGTTCATGTATATATGAATAGGGTTTTCCGTATGAACGTGTGTAAATGATATTGCGATACGCGTTCAAGTGAAACTCTGGAACTGTCTCTAAGGAGGTGAAAAAGATCTCTGTATGTGCTTTCCTAGAGAAGCGAGACCGTTATTGCCCGATAGAAGGGTAAAGCCAGTAGTGTTCCTTTATCGGCGAGTCTAAAAACTCTGAAGGGGATAAGCGTCGCTACTCCGGCTACAGAATACTTGTGCGATTGAAAATTCTATCACGTTATTAGCATAACAGATTAGTGGAATTGTTTTGTGTAAGTTACTAACTGATTTTGTAAAATATCTTGTAAATACGGCTTCTTGAAAAAACCCTGTAAGGGAGGGGACAGTCGGCGCTGCAGAAGCCGGAGCGCTGGTGACGTCAAAAGTGTCGCGCTGGGATAAATCCGTGAGACCAAGACAGAGTAGGAGTTGATTGGTTCATCACAGAAAGCAGAAAAGGCTATTGGTTAAGCACTATAGTGACGTATCGTGTTCTAACTGGTGCATTAGTGCGAACCGCGCTGTGATAGGTTGGTGTTACAGAATCAACAACAGAATAGTACGCGATCTTTTGAAAGCAGGAAAGTTTACCGAAAATGTCATACTACTATTATGATGATGACAGGAAGAAATCTTCATGGTTTAAAAAGCTGAAAAGCGTGTTTCTAAAAGACAAAGAGGTAGTTACGAGAGAGGGAAAAATACTTCCTTCACCGAAAACGCCTGCTTCCTATATGATTACGAAATATGGTTATCATACGTGTGTTTGGTTGGAAAATTGGGTACATTATACCAAGGATGATGGTGTGTTAGCTTTTCCAGAAGGAGGATCATTTGATTTGGCTATTCTGAGAAAATTGAGAGACAAATTGATGAAACTTTAACCGAGACCCAGACCAACTCAATTTGAGGCGTTAGTTGAGTGGGAAGATGAGATGCATCAAATGGAAAGTGAGAGGTTGAGTAGGCATCTTAGACCGAGAGGTAGAGGCAGAGATTTGTGAGGAGAAACACATGAGACTAGAATGCGAAGATGGAGGGATGGAAGTATGTGCAATGGCATGTATCTCGTCAGAATGGTTAAATAATATGAGGGGAGAAAAAGTACAGAAAAGAAAAATAATACAGAAGTGGGAAATCAAAGCTGTGGCGAATGCGAATCAGAGGATGCTGTTTTAGAAGAAATATTAAATAGGAGACAACCCCATATCAGCCAAGTTCTTTATGGACTACCCCAAATGCCCCGATGGCAGAAGAAAGAGTCAATGAAACACCAAGACAACCATCACATTTTAGAGATTTTCCTGAAAGAGTAGAAACAAGATATGTCCCGACTACACCGATAGGAGAAGCTAGGATTACAGGAACTCCTTTACAAAGTAATGATTCACACAGAATTGTGCTAAGTGCAGAAAGACAAAGTAATTAACAACCAAACATGTCTGATTATGAGCGTTCTGCACATGAATTGATTCAAAACCTTATTAGGAATATGGAAGCTGTAACTGTACCAGTAACCTTAGGACCTGTGATACTGGTATTTGAAGACCAGAAAATAAAAGAGCCAAGATTAACCATTCCATTACAGCAAAGTTTACAAAGAGCAAGAGAGAATACTTGTCCTGATCTATCAGAAATAAGGCAGAATATAAGTGCAAACCCACCAGAGTTAACTCTTAATCAAAATTTGTCATGCGGATACCCGACAGGAGCAGAATCTGACTCTGCTACTCCAGAGAGAAGTACAGATAAAATAGATTTAACGCAAACACCCATGGGACCATCAGAAAAAGAGTTAAGTGAATGGATAAAATCGTTGGAATTAAAAGAGCGGGAATTAAAAGTGTTGGATGTGGCTAAATTAAAAATAGACATGGAAGAAGTAATAATTGGAACAATTGGGACAGACATATTGAAAACTTACCAGGATGATGAGCTCATGTTTTTATGTAAAAGTATAACATGGAGAGCAAAGACAATGTACAATAAATTAGAAGAAGTGGCAAGTGAATGTGGAATAGACTTTTCCAAAATAAAGTCATTGCAGAAATCTTATCGAGTAGATTTAGCAGAAAACGACATTGAAAATATGAACACTGCAGGAAGACAAGACAGATAAAAGATTTGATTGTGTTATTGCGCAAATGGGGTGATGTAGGCAAATGGAGAGTCAAGTGGGCAAAGAAGAAAGAAGAAAATAGTGATAAGTCTACATTAGCTTTCCCCATTAGAGAGAAGGGAAAAGTGGCAACTGAATTCCCTATGAGAGAGATTCCAGGAGGAGGATATGTACATGTTCCTTGGAGCAGACAAGATATATTGTCATTTACGAATGATTTCCCCAGACTGAGAGAAAAACCAGTAGAATGGTATCGACAAGTTGACAGATTTGTAAAGGTGTCAAAAGTACTATGGATTGATTTAGATGGATTATTTGACATAGTGGTACCAACAGATTTATGGACAGAATGTAAAATATCTGTGGATTGGCCAAGGGAGGAATATCCCTGCGATGAGAAAATGGGAGCTCCCTCACCAGATGTAATGAGGAAATATGAGCAAGTGATAGTATGGTTGAAAAACAAAATACCTCCAAAAGAAACTGATTGGGTAAAGATAGACAGAACAACACAGGAGCCAAAAGAAACTGTGCATTCATTTTATGAAAGGTTGTTGTTAGTTTTCAAACAGTACAGTGGTTATGAAGAATTAAATGAGAAAGACATGAGTCACTTCGTTTATAGATTTGTATATGGATTAAGACCAGAAATTTCAGATATGATTAGACATAGCATGATGGATTGGCAGTCGAGTTCAGTAGATAAGGTTTTGAGACGAGCAAAATATTGTAGTGAGGAGATTGATGCAAAACAAAAGAAGCTGAAAGAGAAAGCCATGTGGGCACAAGTAAAAGTAGCCGAACAACAAGTAGCACAGATGGAGAATAAAACTGCAGGGAATCAAGGTGGGATTAAAGGTAAACCTAAATTAGTGGGGAATATTGATGAATTGAAAAAGAAAATGCCATGTTTCATCTGCGGCCAGACAGGGCATTGGAAACGAGAGTGTAAATGTCCACCTAGAGGTAATGGGGAACATACATCATTGAATCCGCCGGTGCAGTTTGAGGTAAATCAGCAGCAACCGCAGCAACAGCTGATAGCAAATCAGCAAAGTCAGGTGCCGCAACCGCCACTACCATACAGTGGGAATCAGCAGAGATACAGTGCAGAGACAGGATTCAGCGGTGGTGAGCAGGAGTAAATGCGTGTCCTCAATATTGGTTGCAAGAAGAGAATGGCAGTGAGCCGGATGAAAGTTTCTGACGGTGCCTGAGGGAGGAAGAAGAGTGTGCGCTTGGAGCCACTCTTGAGGTAGATCAGTCAGGTCCATTTGTGAGCGGAAAGGTGAATGATGTGGAAATAACTTTTCTAGTGGACACTGGTGCTACCCGTTCTACTGTTAGATCAGTGGAAATTCAAAATCTTCCTCTCTTGGGTGAGACAATCCAGGTTGTAGGTGTAGCTAACAGACAAATAAATACTCCTTTGACAAAACCAGTTGAAATAGAAATTGGGACGTATAAAGATATGCATCGGTTTGTGGTGTGCGATAGCAGCCCTGTTAATTTGTTAGGCAGGGATAGTGTGTAAAATGAACTCTGCTATATACTGTTCACCAGATGGCATATAATTGCAGGCTCCAGATGAAGATAGTTTGTATAAACTGACAATGCTCATGATTGAGGCAGAACAAGACAAACTGTTTCCTGTTTTTGATAAAGAGAAAATTCCTATTGAACTGAAAGAGGCTGTGGAAGAAAGTGTGAGGGATTTCACTGGAAAGGACATAGGTTTGATGAAAGGAGTTGATCCTGTGAAAGTTATCCAAATATACCGCAGTATAAAATGACTGCCAAAGTAATTGAAGGAATTACTCCAGTGATTGACAAAATGATTGAGCAGGGAATCTTAAGAGAAATCAAGAGTAGTCCTTGTAATTCGCCAATTATGGGATTGAAGAAGCTAAACGGAACATTTAGAATTGTGCAAGACCTGAGAAAAGTCAATAAAATTGTTGTCCCATGTTGTCCAATTGTCCCGAATCCAGCAGTGATTTTGTACCAAATACCTCATGATGCAGAATGGTACACAGTGATTGATTTGTGCAAACGTTCTTTATTGTTCCATTGCATCCAGAAAGCCAACAAATTTTTCCGTTTCGTTTCCAAAATCGTATCCTAGCATGGTGTAGAATTCCACAAGGGTACACTGAGAGTCCATCGATTTTTGATCAGCTGCTAAAGAAATCATTGGAAAATTTGAGCATGCCTGGAGAATCCGTGTTAGTACAGTATATTGATAATCTTTTGGTTGCATCAAAAACAAAGGATGCCTGTGTAACTGATACAGTGGCAATATTGAATCATTTGGCTGAGGAGGGACATAAAGTGTCTCCATCAAAATCGCAGTTTTGCCAGAAAGAAGTACAGTATTTGGGCCACAAGATTGCAAAGGGAATCAGACAGGTCACATTTGAAAGGATTAAAATGATACAAGGAATGCAGCCCCCCAAGACTCAAAGACAGGTAAGAATGTTCCTAGGAATGGTGGGTTATTGCAGACAGTGGATAAGTGGATTTTCATTGATTGCAAAACCATTGCAGAGACTGACAAAAGCAGACATCAGAGACCCTATTGTTTTGACCAAAACAGAGATGGAATAATTTGAACAGCTAAAAACTAAATTGTGTGAAGCACCAGCTTTGGGAATGCCTGATTATGAAAAATTATTTGAACTGTACTGCAGTAGGATGTGCTCTGTCAGTATTAATTCAGAGGCATGGAAGAATGAGAAAACCAATTTCTTATTTCTCAGCTGTTTTGGACCCTGTTGCAAAGGCTTTGCCAGGTTGTCTGAAAGCAGTAGCAGCAACCAGTGTAAGTCTGGAGCAAAGTGAAGGAATTGTAATGGGATTTCCTGTGAGAGTCTATGTACCTCATTCAGTGGAGATTCTTCTCACAAGAGCAAAAACTCAGTACATGACTAACAACAGAATGACACGTTATGAGAAAATAATTTTGGGAGCTGAGAATGTGACAATTGCAAGATGTGTGAATGTTAATCCATCGACTGTTACCTGATGCAGTCGAGGCAGAAGTGAAAGGTGAGCTTGATCACAAGTGTTTGGGTGTTCTGGAATACTGCACAAAGCCACGTCCAAACATTAAAGATTAACCTTTGCTTGAATCAGATTTTGTAATGTTTGTGGATGGATCATGCTTGAGAACAGAGAGTGGTGTTCTAAGTGCTGCATATGCTGTTTGTACAGTGGCAGAAGTGCTGGAAGCATCTTGTCTGAAAGGAATTCATTCTGCTCAAATAGCGGAGTTGATTGCTTTGATACGAGCATGTGAGTTGGGAAAAGAAGTAAAAGTAACCATAGTGACTGATTATCAATATGGTTATGGAGTTGTTCATGATTATGGACACCTTTGGTCCCTCTGCAGGAACACCCATTCGGAATGCAGAGTTTGTAAAAACATTGATTGATGTGATACAGTTGCCTGAAAAATTGGCTGTGGTAAAATGTTCTGCCCACAAGAAAGGTGAGGATTATATCACCAGAGGAAACAGTTATGCTGATGCAATTGCAAAGCATTGCGCCAAAAATCAAATTTCAATCAATCGGGAAAGAACTGAAGAACATGTTCCAAGTCCTTTAATGCTAACCACTGTAGTGGAAACTTGGCAGGAAGTGAAGCAGATGCAGGAAGAGGCAGGAACAGAAGAAAAAGATATTTGGTTAAAATCAGGTTGCAGACAAAGGGAAGAAGATGAAATTTGGGTTTACAAAGATGAAAGACCAGTAATGCCCGATAGCATGATTTCAGATATGGCCCGAAGGTACCATGGTCAAGCACATATTGGCAGAGACGCTATGATTCGTCTCTTTAGGCAGACTTGGTATAATCCTAAATTTAGAATGATTGCCGAAAGTTTGTGTCAAAGATGCTTGGTCTGCCAGCAATTCAATCCAAACAGGAAAACTGTTGTAAGTTTGGGAGCCATAGGACGGGAGGGTGGCCCATTTACAAGAGTTCAGATGGATTTTGTTGAATTACCTCCGTGCAACAGACCTAGATATGTTCTTGTGGTAATCTGTTTGTTCTCTCGATGGGTAGAAGCTTTGAGAAGAAATGAAGGAATAACTGTTGCTAAACTGTTCTTGCGTGAGATAATACCACATTTCGGGTTCCCGGTCACAATTGAATCAGTCAGAGGCCCGCATTTTCAAAACGAGTTAATGCAAATGATCTGTGAAGCTCTGGACATTCCCCAGAAGCTACATTGTGCATATAGACCTGAGGCTTCAGGAGTAGTTGAACAGGTGAATGGAACAATTAAAAATAGAATTGCAAAAATGTATTTGGCAACAGGAATGAAGTGGCCAGATGCTTTGCCACTTGTGTTAATGACATTAAGAAGCATACCTGACAGAAAAACTGGATTGAGCCCTCATGAAATCTTGATGGGAAGGGTGATGAGGCAGGCTTATGTACCAGTTAATAAGTTACTAACTATAAATGATGACATCATTCTGGATTACTGCAAGAATCTATCTGATGTAGTAACTCCTGTGCTCCACCAGGTGGGAACTGAATCAAATACCAAAGAGAAAACTCCAGCTCATGATCTAGTCCCTGGGGACTGGGTACGAGTGAAAGTTAATCGCAGAAGGAATTGTTTGGTACCAAGGTGACAAAGACCACGTCAACTGATCTTGGTCAGTACAACTGCAGTTAAGTGTGCTGGACTGAAAAGGTGGGTTCATGCTAGTCACACCATCCGTGTGCCTGAACCTGAATACCCATACGACGGTGAAAGTACAACTGACTCTGATTCTGAGGGTGAACCAGAGAAGGATCCAGATATTGAAGATCGACAGGAACGTCGACATCTGGAAGTATCAGAGGCCAGTTCTGCATCTGAAGGTGAAGGTGAAAGGGAGATTGTTGAAATACCAGATTTAGAAGATCAACTTGAAGGTCGAGAATTGGTAAAGACAAGCACCAGTAAAGACGCAAAAGAAAGTGAAGAAAAAGTTGTTGAAAAAGAGAAAACTGAAAAGCAAACTGAAGACTCTGCAAGCAGGAACGGAAATACTGAAACTGGAGAAAAGGAAGTAACTCACGATAAGGATGAAATTCCAGGTACCAGTTATGAAGGTGTTCCTAACAGAGTAACAGTAAAGAGAACTGAAACTGATGAAGACAAAGACATTGTGAAGATCATAATCAATGATACAGTAGAAGACTCTAAAAGTGAAACTAATGACAGTGCAGATGAAACTTCATTAAGAAAAAGCACAAGAAAAAGAGCTTGGAGAGTGGAGCATAATACAATAGAGCCAAAGACTAGGAAAGTTTGCAAAGGAGATAATTGGCCTAAAGGAACTGGAGAATTAAGATTCAAAATAGTGAACAAAACAAAAGAGCAAGAAGACCAAGTAAATGAGATTTCTAGCCAAAAAGAAACATTGGGAAAGAAAATAGAGACTTTTCAAAGGCCTAAAAGAGTAAGACGTCCAAATCAAAGGTACAAATCACCTGAGTGGACATATATTGTGCTGCCACCAATTGTTGAAGTAAATAGTAGTCAAGAAAATGTGTATGACCCAAAGCCAATTGGGAAAAGTGAGTAAAGAAGTCAATTAAAGAAATGGAAATTTAGATGCTAAAAGTATATGATATTCAAATAAAAAGTCTGAAGTCCTGTGAGACAGATTTGTAAATATAGAAGAGGTCGGAGTTGACAAAAGGTCGAAGAAAACTTGTTAGAAAATCTAATTATAGTATAATTTAGAATAGAAACTGACATAAGGTCGAAGAAAACTTGTTAGAGTGCTAAGTGGTGTGAAATTTATAGGTGACACAAGGTCGAAGAAACGGTGTTAGGGAAAATGGCAATGAATAATCACAGAACGAAATGTTCTATTTTTAGAAAATGGTGTAGATGTTTTACTATAGGTATGGGGTTGTTAGCTATACTATTGATAATTTTAGCTATTGTGATTCCTTTCCAAACTAAATCAACAAAATTAAAACTGAATGTAAGTTCAAGTAAGCCAAATGAGAAAGAAAAAGTGCATGAGACTTATGTGTAGAAACCAGAAATGCATCAAGATAGATCTATTAGCGATTACACCCAGAATACTTTTTCAAAGTTATTGCTTGAGTATATTAAAACTATGAATGTTGATGGCTGTTATGTTTGTGTAAAATTGCCATCATCAGTGTCAGAAGGGGTGACCTGTCACCACCTTCCTCTTACATATGGAGTAACATGTAGTGTAATTGCAAGTTTGTTTTATAAGACTGAGAAACTGGAGTATCATTACTTCAATGTTGATGAGATATTTGCAAAATTAAAAATTGACAACACACTAAATAGGAGAAAACATGCGGAGGTAATGGGAGAATATTTTTTAGAAGTAGATGAGTTAACAAATGAGTATGCATTTAATAATAATTTGACATGTAAAATGAGAGTTGAAGAGAATACATTCTTAAATATGGTTGAGAAAAGGAGAATTGCTTACAAATGAAAGGAGAAAATGAAGCATGCAAAGTCTAAATATTACACATTTGATGATGAGAACATTGAGGATAACAATGTGAATGTAGCAATCAATATAGATGCACCAATGTTGGGAAATTTGTATTAGGAGAGACAATTTGATGTATGACAATTATTTTGTGGGTGCAAGTCAATGTGAAGATACCTATAGAATTATAGGGGGTTGGGGATTTAAAGGAGGAAATGATCCTGTTTTTCCTGGAATTTATTTCATATGTGGGAATAGAGCCTATTATAGACTGCCAGACCACTGGTATGGGACATGTTATGTGGGTCTGGTCTTTCCTAAAATTTTCCATGTAGATAGAGGTACTAATGGAAAGCATGAGAAAGGTAAAGTTTTAAGTAGAAAAAGAAGAGAAACTGTGTTAGAAATAATAGGTGATGTATTTGGAGCACTGATACCAGCAGTGGGAATTTCGTTTAATGCAAATAAAATCAGAAAATTGTCCACAATTGTTGATAAATTATCAACAGATTCAGCAGGAGGATTCCTAATGGTGGATACTGAAATGGTTGCTATGAGAGCTATGGGTATGCAAAACCGACCTGCCCTTGATATAATTTTAGCAAAAGAGGGAGGAGTCTGTGGAATATTGAAAGTTCAACACTGTTGTACTTATATTCCAGATAAAAGTCACAACATTGAAAAGTATATTATAAATATTAGAGATTTGCATAACGAAATTGAACCACTGGAGGTTGAAGGTGTCCTTGAAAGACTGGGTAAAAGTTTTTCAGCAATTAAGCACTGGTTTCAAGAACTAGGTAGTTCAATTATAGGTAAAATACTAATACCTATAACAGTCTTAGTGGTAGTAATCCTAATGATAAGGTTATGCTGTATATATAAAGGTAGAAGAGATTTCAGAAATCTGATAAAGAAAAGGAATGAAGAACGATTAGCAAGAATGAGAGAAAAGAATGAGTTGGAAATGGAGGAAGTAAAGTAAAACGTTTTCAAAAATTCGAAAGAGAAAGAGACAAAGTTATAGATGACATTAACAAAAAGAAGTTGAAACATGTTCTGCTAAGTTTTCCAAAATGTTGAAGGTTATTTGGTGATAGAATCACCAGATGAGGGAATTGATGGAGCGAGGTGGCAAACACAAAATTTTGTGTACCACTCGTAAAGTTAATGTCCCATAACGTTAATATTTACTGATTGCATGTTTTGCGAAAATAACCAACCATAAAGTAAGATGCACACATTATTTTTATTATTACACACAGGGAGAACTAACTTGCTTGCATGATGCAAATAAACCCAGCTAATACGTACTTTTATTGTGTTGTGAATTGATGCACAGCTTGAAAAATAATCAAAACGCAACTTAAATGTGCTTATTGTATTCATTTATGTGGTGGAGAGGTCGAAATGTAAGTATAAAATGCATTTATGTGGCTTATTTACTAGGTAACAACTAATTGGGTAACATTAGTTAGGTGGGAGGTAAACCGATAGTTCCAAAAGTGGCCTCTGAGGCCTGTGCAAAGATGGTTTCTCCGGTAAACTGTGAGCAAGAGTTGAACTGCGCAGGCGCGCCAAAACCTGCAAGTCAGAGTGAACTGCCTGTGCTCGAGGAGGTTCAAGGCTACAATGGCCCGGAACTTAGGATGGGTGCCAAGCATGGAAGACGTAATGTTTAAAGCCTGGGAGAGTTTATGGATGTTACCAATGCAAGGAAGCGCCTAGGCCATGGACTGATTTAAACAAAGACCCATTATTTCTTGCTGACACATTGTGAAAATGATGTTGTAATGGTGAAGAGATGTTTACCCACCCCGATTTTGTCCAGTCACAGCCCAAATAAGTGGTGATAGTTACATTTTAGATAGATTAAGTTATGGATTTAGGGTATAAAACCCCCTGGTTTTGTCTAGTTGGGGTCGCCTTTTCAATTTCTATCGGAGATGCTGCCCTATTGCTGACTGATTCCTGGGTGTAAGAACTTTGACATTTTCTTTACTTGTTTGCTTTGCAGGATTGAAGAATAAGATGAGGGCGTTAGTTAGGGATGTTAGGAGAGAATAAAATTGGAACTATCTATTCTTTGCTAAAACTTTAACTGTTTTCTATAATAAACCGATTTTTCTTGAGCTCTAAATAAAATGATCATTTTGAAATAAAGTTTAAGTTTACTGAATAAAGATTTACTAATGCATAAATGTCAGACATGATAAAGTCTGTTCTGAATAAAAATTAGATAAATGAAGAAGTAAAAGCTGGTCTTTGATTCTTCCTACACCTAATTTTCATTCTAGGAGATCCATTGCCACTATGGTGGTGTGTCTGAATAATTAAAGTCTGAATAATACCATGGTAAAAATGTTTAAATCTGCAGGTGTAAATAATGAATGGTTAAATAGGTTTAGACGCTCCACCTAAATGTTACAGTGTTTCTCCATTGCGATTCACCAGAGCCTTGAAGCCGAGTGTAAGCTAACAGGGTAAATGCGCAGTGTTATGGGCCCCACTGATGCATGATTTGTGTGTTTTAAGGTTTCAGGGTAATGGTAAGTGTTAATTAGAAATGATTTCTGGAGCCACGCTCTAGCAGTATCTCTTAGAGTATCATATAGTGGACCAGAGGGGCATAGATTTGAGATGCATGGAGAGGAGTAGAGTGTTGTAGATAGGAGTGGCACAGAGTGGAGTAGCAGAGATTGAAGTGTCATACAGTTTAGTGTTGTAGAGTGTTTTAGCATAGAGTGTCCTGGTCTAGAGTGTCATGGCATAGAGCTGTTACTATGGGTGAATACGAGGTCAATGTATACCATGATATGTGTAGGCTCAACAACGACAATACCAATAAATGTGATGACAATGTATGCCATAAACTATGCTTGCATAACAGTTTCAATACCAGTAGAAACAATGTCAAAGCATGCCATAATCTATGCATGCATAACAATGTCGATACCAGTAAAAACAATGTCAATGTACGCCATGATTTAGGCATGCATAACAATGTCAATATCAGTAAAAACAATATTGAGGAACGCTATGACAAATGTACACACAATAGTGAGGATGTTGGTAAAAAAATGATATCAATGAACGCTACATTATTTGTAGAAGTACTTATGAACTCATATATTTGTTCTTTGCTTCACCCAAGGTGACCACCCCATCAACCACGAGTCAGAGATACGTAGTCAGAGAGGCCCTGTGTTATGATGTAAATAAGTCCATAAGATGCCGAGGTTTAGAAAACATGAAGATCCTTTATTGATGGAGAATATAGATGGTAAATCAAGTAATCAAGAGTCCTGTAACTCAATCAGTGAGCCCCGCCAGGAGCAGCTCCCTTGATGCTCAGCCCATACTTCCAACTGGTACTCATCTCACCAGGCATCCCAAACATTCCATTATATCACACGCACCAGCATTCCAAAACTCATCCACTCACAACACATGCATTCTGGCTGAGCAGCAAGGCAGGGAAATGGGAAGGATGTATAGCACTGAATACAAGATACCACACATCTTCCCTCTTTGCAAATTAAAACAAGGAAAAAACATGCTGCTCAACAATATCATAAGCAGAACAGAAATTAGCATGTAAAGAGAAGCAATCAATAAAGCAATGGAATGAAATAATGTAGAACATCACAATAAGGAAGGAGAAGACAATGAAAAGATAAATCAATGATGAATCAATAACGACACACATCTTCCCCTTTTTGGAAAAACAAGAGAAAAACAGGATGAAAACCTGGTTTCAACGAAAGAAGCATAAAATTGAAGTTGAAAGCTGGAGTGAAACACTGAAAAATTAAAAGGATAATTAGAAGAATCAAAATTCACACCAACACAGTAAACTAACGCATAGTGAAGAAAAACCCATGGCAAAGTGTCCAGAAAATACCAGAACGAACCAGTTGGCCAGACCAGCAAGTAATGGAATAATCAGTCAACGCCATAAATAAAAAAACACAGTGCAACATCATGAAAGGTATAAAAAGAAAGAACGATAAGCAGTAAACACAAAAGGTGACAATTAAATGCACACAGAAAGTGCACAAAAAGTCACATGGCTAAAGAGCCATAGCATCACATACCTGAAAAATAGGTCAATTCCCAACCATGGAAACTAAGAAATAAGTGACTAATGCACCAGCAAATTATTAGAAAGATGCAAAGTCACATAGCTAATGCTATATTCTTACAAACTAAACACCAGGAAAAAAGGGTACCCCAAAGAAAAATCTGCTAGCAAAACCAAATTTAAAAACTGAAGCACAAGCATCATATAGGTAAACAAAATGAAAATTCCACGCAAAATAATTTGTGAAAGGTGGAAGTAATATAAAACGTACCTCAGTGAGCACCTTAAATGTAACTAGGCTTGTGAAACATGAAGTAATAGTAATATAAGCTATAATGAAAAGTAGGTGACCCAGAAAGTCACATAGTCCAACAGACTATAACAAATCAAACATATAACAAATCATGTAAAGTAGGTGATACGGAGAGTCACATGGTAGACTATAACAAATCATATCTCAAGCAGGAACACATCCCTTAATAAAACTTGAAGAAAGGACATTAATTCAAGAGGTGACATGTAGAGTCACATAGTCTAAAGAGACTATCATAGAATAAACTTAAATTATAATGACCTATCCACGCACAAATATCTGTGCAGAAGTTGGAAAGTCGCAAAACATTAAGAAAGCAATAAAGTAGAGTAAGAATTAAAGGAGATAAGCAACAGTAGTAATTCATTGTATAGCATAACAAGCATAAAACATTAGCAGAACAGTTTTTAAAAGGTGATGATCCACTCCGGTGAGCGACTCCTCAACCGAAATCCATTTGAACTGTAGAAACCATGAAATCACGATGAAATGCCATAAATTTAAGAGGAATACAAAGTCAGGTAAAATGCAGAAGATGACGTTAAGGTAAACAGCAAAGCATCCAAACAGAAAAGGTTGATCCCACGTAGGCAGACTGTGTCATAAAATAAACTGTTGCCGTGTTCAAAAGTGAAAAATCCTCTTTTGTGTACATCAAAGCGGCGTGCACTATAGTCCATTTTAAGTATTAAAACACACATAAATGACTCACTCCTCTTTGTGTGATGAAAAGCGGTGCCTCCAAGGACAGCATGACGGTACACCAGTTCACTTGAAGAATAGTCCTGTCTCAAGAAAAAACGTGGCCGGCAAAGTGTCTATCATGCTAAGAACTGCCATTTGATGGAGGAAGGTGAGAAAATTGAAGGCACGCATAGTTGGTGTCGGGCGGATGGTTCCCGTCATCCCCATACACTAAAGCATCCGAGATAAGCAGAAAGCAGGGACGGAGAACGTCATAGAGGGACACGTGGAGCTGCGCAAGACACAGGTAACGGTGCGCGCTCTAAGCGAACTCGTGGCTGTAATTCTTAATACTAAACACGGCCGTTGAACTGACATGGAGATGGCTGTAAATGCAATCGGAAAACCAAAGAACAATTTCCAATCAGCCAACCCCTTAAAAATACAAATTTGAAAGTATTAAAATGCGCCAATGTCCTTTCCCTCACTAAATAAAATGTCAAAATGAAAGTCATAAAAGGGGATGAAAGGAAAGCCGCAAAGAAATGTAAGCAGATCCATGCCGTATGAAGACTCCTTGTGCCTGACGGCAAGAACTCACAACTTGGCTCCTCTTAAAATTAAGATAATGTTTAAGTCCACGACAGGGACAGTAACTTCAAGGCTTCCAGTAGTGTGAGGAACACGTCAATAGGAGGAGCGGTGCATAAACGGCAGGGAAGGCAAGCTTAAATACAGGCAAGAGGCAGAACTCAAGAGGCAGGAGCAGAACAGCAGGAAACAGGAAAGGCTAAAGCAGGGACTGGCATGCTTGGGGAGTGGGCGACCGGTGGAGTGGTCACTGGTGGGGCTCCCAGGGGTGCCAGTATGCTGTAGAAGTGAAAATTGTAGATGAAGAATAATTAGTTCTTTACCTTAGGGTTACTTCAGTTTCAAGATTTCAGGAATCCTTCAGGTGCACTTGTAGATTCAAGACCAGATCGTCGCCAAATGTTGTGAAGTAAATAAGTCCATAAGATGCCAAGGTGTAGAAAACATGAAGATGATTTATTGATGGAGAATATAGATGGTAAATTAAGTAATCAAGAGTCCTGTAACGTAACCACCAGGAGCAGCTTTCTTGCTGCTCAGCCCATACTTCCAACTGACACTAATCTCACCAGGCATCCCAAACATTCCATTACATCACACTCACCAGCATTCCAAAACACATCCACTCACAACACATGCATTCTGGCTGAGCAGCAAGGCAGGCAAATGTGAAGGATGTATGGCACTCAATACAAGATACCACACCCTGTGACCCCCAACTCACGCCTATCGAGTCACAGCTCACATATGGCGTCTCACTTAGCCCAAAAGATAAATGCACACCGAGGAAAACCCTGATCTGTATGCATATTTTAAATTGCCCCATTGATGGCATTGTACATGTTATTTTGGTATAGTTTTACCAAAGATTTACCATGTGGAGCATTTTAATGATCCTGTACAGGAAACAAAACATAAAACTAGACGAGGTGTTAGCACAGCAGAAGTAGTAGGATATATTTTTGGTGCCATAATCCTGTCTGTAGGGATAATTCTGAATGATCTGAAAATTATATCTACAATAGTGGATAAATTGACTGCTAGTTCTGAAAATTCTTTATTGCTTGTAAATACTGAGATGGTTGCAATAAGGTATATGGCTTCACAGAAGAGACTTGCTTTAGATCTTCTATTCACAAAGGAAGGTGGAGTCTGTAGGTTGTTAAAAGTTCAGACAATGCTGTACTTACATCTCAGATGAAATTAAGGATCTTGAAAAAAATATTCGGAATATATCTAGATTGACAAATGGTTTGAAAGAGTTAGAATCAACAGGTGCTTGGGAAGCCATTGGTAATGGGATTTCTGCTGTAGGCAAATGGTTTGAAAGTTTGGTAAGTGGAATCCTGGGCGCCACTGTAAAAACTCTTTCGATAATTGTTGTTTGTGCAATATCCCTAGTTATGATCTTCAAGGCATACAAGTATACACAAGTTAGACGAGGAGAAAAGAGGAAGAGAGCAGATGTGGAGTTAGATGAAAGTTAGAGTAGATATTATGAAGACATGAAACGTCTGTCAGATTCTAAGCAAAGTATGCTCAAGAACATAACATTTTAGATGGTCTATCTGGTAATATCGGATTTTAATCTGGGATGGTTTAATTTGCCTAAAGGTAGGGTTGGAGCAGTGCAATTTTGACTCCACCCTTTCATCATTGACGTGGCCACATATAGGTTTATGCAAGGCCTTATGTGCTCATGTGAAATAACAATATTAACGTAATGTAGTGCACTTGAACATATACAGAGAGTGCACATATTGTGTAAACTCATCATTTATATGAGTGCGCATAATAACGTTTTCCCTTCCAGTAGCAATGAATTGCCGTTCTCACATAATCTGCACTTGTGTGGTTTGAATAATACTGTCAATTCCTATCTATCTGTGCATTCATTTAAATAATAATCTCCATTTATTTATAACTGAAAATGTATCCACTGACAAGTGCCTTACATCTATATTTTAACTGTATATGTATCTGTAATCATGCAATTAAAAGTGTACTGAAATGCTTGCTGCACTAAGGTGACCAAAGGCCTTAAGCATTTGGATTTCTTAAGGTTTCATTTTAACCTGAATGTTTGCTTTGCATGCAATTTTTAACTCTACTCTGCAGGTGCAGTTGTGTGAGCTCATGGTTAAAGAAAGGCACATTGTGTGAAAGAGATAGTGAGGCCTGAGAGGAGCATCTTTTGGCAAGGACAAACCAATTTAATGAACAAAGGGAGCAGTCCAAGATTGTGCTAATGTGTGGCTCAAAGGAACAAAATCTTGAGTGTAGTTGCCAAGTTTTGTTGTTTGAAGATGGACATTAATGAGACATGTGGCATGGAATTCTCGAAGGTTCTGTGTTGTAGGTATAATTGAGGGTTATACTTTCCCTTAATTCAGATTCCCTATAGACTCCAAGAGGTACAGACCTCTTTGAGACATCTCTGTTGTTTGGCGTTATGCTATGCAATATTCTTTCTCTTTAGAGAACTTACACAGAGGTTCAACCATGCTTTCCTGACTTAACAGGGATTCCTGATTTCTAGTTTAGAATTGGATTTAATAGACCTTATTAGACATTCCCATGTATAAGCAGGAGATTGAAATGTTGAATCACCTCACCAGACTTTGTATCCTATTCTCCATATAACAGCAACAGAATTCCTCATTTGCTTTCTGTTATTGAGGACACATTTTGTATGTCATTTCGGATATCCTTTAGTGATTCTGTATTTTCATACTAAGGGCCTGATTATGAGTTTGGCGTCTTCCTGCTGGCTGCCAAGCCAGTTCCATGCAAGAAGACCACCAAACTCATAGTCAGACCACCGGGGCTGGACTGAGAGCAAAATCAGCCCTGGCAATTTTTTTTCAGCCAGCACCCTCCCTCCATAGTCCGAGTCAGGCAGCTCCGTTCGGATGCACTGCTGGCCTACAGTGAGAGCGGCCCTGAAAAGTGAAAATTTGAAAATAAGTCAAATCAGCCCCTTGGCCCCCAGCCTCCTGGGGAACCTGATGCCTGGTATGGCCAGTCGGGCCCTGAAGATTGCCCATTGCAGTGCCTTTCTAAGGCTCAAAGGAGAGCCTGAGAAAGACACCACCCTTGACACGCTGCAGCACGTTCCTGCACAGGAAGAAATGCACCATGTTGTGCACTTCTTCTCGTGCAGGAACTGGGGGTGCAGAAATACATGAGGCATACCAGGTGCCACACTGCATGCACCCCCATGCAGAGACGAGACACAAAGCCCTACTAGGGCCCGCTTAGTTTCTTCACCTTCACCCTTTTCATGGTGGACTCATCACCATGAAAAGGAGGACAGTGAGAAAATTCATAATATGGTTGGCGATGCCTAAGCAGCATTCCAATCGAAGCCCATGTTAGATGTGAAGACATCTAACATGGACTTCGATTGGAATTCTGTAGAGCATATTATCAAGCCCATTATCGCCGCTTTATCTGCAGTTTTCTGCCGATAAAGCAGCGATAATTTTATCTTCTGTCTTGATAATATGCCCCTATATCTTTTGGTAAAACTGTTGATGTCTTTACAACAGTGAAGAGTGGAAAATATTGAAATCCTGGATTGCTTCTGCTCCTTGAGGGTTAGAGCGAATGTATAGCTGTAGCTTAAACACCCAAATAACTCACATTGGTGGTAATAGTCTGGCATGGTTGAATGATAAATCAAGTAAAGGAGAGAGTGTGAAACCAGTTTCGAGAGCCAGCTGAAGTATTGCAAGTTAAAATCAATGTTAGAGGTCGCACAGGCGCAAAACCAGGCACGAAGTAAAGTAGGACGATAGTGTTTACATTTTAAGATATGCAAACTATGTATAAAGTAAAGTTACTGGGGCATGGGCTGGAATATTCTAGGCCCAAGCATTTGCAATTAAAGGTAAATCTGCTGATCAGGACCATATTGATGTGGCCATGAATAATGTGTTATTTAGTCGCCTTTGGATATGCTAGGGAACTGACCGGAGCAGTTAATAAAATTCTACATTTTATTACTTTATGTACTGAAAAAGAAAATAATGTTGTATATTTGTATTTATCTATTTGTATAGTAAAAACGGTTAGCAAATAAAAACAATATATAATTATATATATTTATATATATATACATTAAATGCGTTTCTGCAGGTTGTTCTCGATGAAGAATTCTGAGCACCTTGTTTTTCTATCCTAGTTGATGTTTTGGACGCATTTCTTTTGTTTTGCAGTCATTTTTGCGCAGAAACTGTTCAACACCAATTTTAAAAGGTTATGCTATGATTAGATGGACGGACGCAGATTTCTTCCTGGTAAACTTGCCAGAGCGAAAGGTCATCTTTGCAAAGCCCCTGTATATTAGAAAGGGTTTGTTGGAAAGAAAACAGGACGTATTATTACGTGAGCGAATCACTGTCTGCTCTGAGTACACGTAAAGAAATGTTTGTTTATGTTATTCAGTTTTTTCATTTTTGAATGGCAGCGGATCACAAATTCCCATCTACGAAAACGGGAAAATAAGGAGAAAACTACCTTTTCAGCATTCAATTGCATTCAATGTAGTTTACAAGAAGCTATTCTAACAGATAAAGACCAAATACATTTGCATACGTTAGACACTACTTCAGGCCAGGTTACAAACGTATGAAGCCATATAACAAGCTTAAAATGCATACGCGATCAATGCCTCATTGCACATCACAGGTTTTCCTTTTGTTTTGCAATCATTGAAGTTCACAGTTTACAAACACACACAGAAGCCCAAAAACGCCTCACCACGCATGATAACCATTTGTAAATGTTATGAAAAATCAAACACTAGTCTCCTGCAGGCTTCAAGTCTACCAACCATTTAAGGAATTGACAAAGCCACATTTAATGAACATCGACTCACCAGTCTGAACTTTTTAGATCTCGTCTTCAGACATCTGTACATGTCTGTTGGACAGCTCAAGTTACCAGTACACTAATAAATAAATACAATAAATCACAGACTTACAGCCCAGAGTCTGGACATTTAGTTAACCTCCTTCAGTTTGTTTACATGCTTGCCAGGTACTTTTAGGAGTCTTTCTGCTTCCCCTGCCCCTTGACTGTGTCTGTGCCTCCTCAAAGCTTAATCATCACCTTCTGTTGCTTCCCACCATTCTCATTTAGTCTGTCTTTTCCAATGTTTGTTGAATTACATCCAAAGTATTGGCAAAGCTTCCTCAGGCCATCTAGGGCAGTTAACAGCTTTCAAAATGGCTGCCGAGTGGGCACGTAAATGAACAGTCGCCATCTTGTAATGATTTTTCATAAACCTCACAAAAGTCATTATAGGATGGTCATTACAAAATGGCTCCCAAGCATGCATGCCCTTTCACAGCTACTGTCTTGTATAGGGAAGGAGGAAGCAGCCTTACCTAAAGATGATTACACCAAGTATCCTTGCAAACAGAGTCTTGCAGGGCTACTGACTACTGGGAGGTCTGCCTACCGGGAAGAGTGGGGAATTGGAGCAGTCCAGTGACTGCTGCATTTTTAGGCCTGGTTTGGGCTATGATATAACTCATGAGAACAGAACCTGCCATATGCTGTGAACAGCCACCATTTTACCTAGGTGACACAGTGGCTGGTATTAGGACATGGTAACGTTTTTTGTGGTAGTTTTAAGTGTTAGATTGTGAATGCTTCAGTTGCAGGTATTTAGATAGTGGTCATTATCATAATGGCGGCTGCGGACAAAGTCATAAAGGCGCTACGGCTGTTTGAGGAAGTGGGGCGTCTTGACCTCCTGCCTTCAAGTGTGCCAAGTGAAGACCAACCAATATGTAAGGAGTCCGACAGGGTCACAGCCAGAGTGAATGCGTGCTCACCATGGCACTGGACCACTGCTTTGACTGTGAGCAAGGTGAGAGAATGGGGCCCGTCTAGGTTGAGCAGAGCAGCACCAAAATGCAGCAGTAGGGTGGCAGCTGAGCCCAGTCGGCTCGCTCTGATAGACGCATTGTGCAAATGCACAAGTATGAGTCCCAGGGGGAAGGAGAGAAGTCTGGGTCTCCTTACTGGGTGAGCGAGCAGTCTGTGAGGCCAATGGAGTCCTTGAACACAGGGGCGGTGATAGGGGAGCATCCAGAACATACTGAAATGCAAACATCTCTGACGAGAGTGGTGAGTGCAGATAGCTGGTGGGAGGTTCTGCACTTGTCAACAGATGCAAGCTAGGAGGCATGGAGAGGGGAGGAGGGAAATCAAAAACGGATTGAAGGTGAGGAAGCATTGGGCCCTGTGGAGCCTCTGGGTCAGGCCCATGTGAAGTTGTGAAGAAGTGGAGCCTGGGCAAGGGTAAGAGAGGGGGCTGCTGGCCCCAATATCATTGGAGAGCAAGGATCAGTTGGAGAGGGTGACAGCAGGGGCAAGGGAACAGTTGGACAGGGACGTCTCTGGGGACAGAAGGAAGGAGGCCATAGGGTATATGGGGGATGGTGCAAAGGGTGAGCAGAAGTGATGGTGGCACTTGCCACCACACAGAGGGCCCCTATGGGCCAGACCTTAGCGATGGTAGCAGCATTGTTGGAATGGAGTGACAGAGATGAAGAGAGGCGGAAGGACAAATGGAATGAAACAGAACTAGATCATCGGGTGAAGATGGTGGAACGGCACTGTGGGTATGTACTAAGGCGAGTTGGAGAGTAGGCAGACTGTCTCCAGGGGAGCAGCGGCATTGCTTAATGGGGCACAGGAAGGGCAGCTGGGTCTCAAGCAGGGCAGGTCGAAGGACAAGGAATTGGTTGCTGAAGTAAGGGCAACCCAGGCTTCACAAGAATTGGTTACCAGCACACCGGGCCTATTCTCATTTTCACAGAGGGAACAGTTCAGCGACCAGGCAAACTCGGGAGAGCAGAGTGTGGCCCTACTACCCGACGGATAGAGAAGTCAGACGTAGTGCATCCAGCCAGATGGCAGCGTTGGATGGTATGATCCCTGCCCCATGAAGGCCCAGAGCAGCTACAGTAGCTCAACCAGTGAAAGGGTGCAATACAACCCCAATGTCATGATGCAGAGAAGGCAGCACCCCCCATCGGCAGAGAGGTTGAGAGAGTTTTTTACGGCCCCTTCAGCACTACTTAAACCAGAGTGCATTTGTAAAGCAAGACTACTGTCACAGTGTTGGGCAACAAAAGATGTCACTAGGGCAGAGGGAATGGAAATATTAGAGGAAACGATGGTGGACTATGAGGAGGTGAGTTTTTAAGAGGGTGAATTGTTGGAGGATGACATGCCACAAGTCGAGGAAACGAGATGTTGACAACAAGGGGCGGATAGAGAACGGGTGGAGCATGTTAACCAGTCTATACATAGTGTCTTACAGAGTTCAGGGGATGATCAGGAGCAATCAGGAGGGCATGGAGTGCCAGAAAGGAGGAGACATCTAGCATGGTGGCAGGCTCCAGAGCAGGCACCGACATTGGTGCCAGGTAAGGACATTTGAGACAAACAAAATGCTGCCAGAATGGTATCAATTGGTGTGGATGCGAGGGAATCCCAGGACAGTGGGGTGACCCAATTGAGGAAAGTGTTACATATGACAGATACGGGGGTAGGCACAGAAGATCAAGACACATCTGAGAAGGTAGACACAGTGTCATGTCAAGGGTACAATAAGACAGGTATCTTTATGCCTGTAGAGGGAGTGAAAGGGAAAGATGTGGGCAACAGGGGTCGCACAGCAACGATAGAGCATAAGAGCATAGGGGGGTCCCAGGAGGAGAAAGCAGAAGGGAAGTCAGGTGGCACAGATAGCAGGGAGTTGAAGCTTAAAAACCTGCCTTACATGGGGGTGTCCAAGCTTTTGGGTGCACATCTCATGCTAGTGACCAAGGGGAAAATATGGGAAGGGGTGCATGTGGAAATGCAACAATTACAACATAGAGAGTTTATAACTAAGTAGGGTTCCAAGGAGGAAGAATATGAACTATCCAAGTGGGCAAAGGTGCCATTGACCACAGAAAACTGAACAGCAGCACTTCTAATTTATTGGCAGAGTGTACTGTGAAAAATATCCAGAGAGGAGTGTAGTGCTTTTCAATTATATGGATGTGATACAAAAGGCGCAGATTAATTATATGGGATGTTTTTAGGCCCAATATGATGACGAGTTTCATTCTTGCATGGTCCTGAATCCTGATGCACAATGTGGGGAGATTGACTCAGACCTATGGCAACATACCATGGGCCATCCAAATTTCCTAAAACTCTCTTTATGGCAAGTGGGCTACCTATAGTAGACCGGCCCCTTTCAAGGGTGCCCCTCCTAGGGAGGGATGGGGCAGCAACCAAAGGAGCACAATGGGATTTTAACAAGGGCCTATGCACCAGGGAGTTTTGCAGGTTCCGGCACAATTATTGAAAATGTGCCAGCAGACATGTCCTTATCCATTGCTTTGGGGTGGGTGGACACACAAGTTTCTACTCCGGGCAGTGGTTACAGCAGCAAGGGCCTGCAGATGCACAATAGCATGGTCAGATGGCAGATTTCAGGACAGTACGGGGCATTTATTGACCTGGTGATAAGGGTTCATACACCAATGAACATAAAGCTGCTCAGTTTCTGGGTATCACAATACGATCACAAGGAGTATGCCAGACTGTTGCAGGAGGGTTTTAGATGTATGTGCTGAAGGATAAATTGTTGAAAGAGATACAGGAAGGCAGGATGGCAGGCACGTTTCATTATTGGCCCATGGAGAACTCGATTTTGTCCCCTATCAGAGTGGTTCCAAAAAAAGAAAAAAGGCAATTCAGGTGGAAACAGACCCCTTTTGTGGCCTGAAGGCACCTCTGTTTTCATCAGGTATCAGTGGAGTATTCTTTAGTGGACGTGGCTTTCTCATTTGTGGAGAGTTTAGGACACAGGGCACAAATGGGTAACAGAGATATCAAGTTGGCTTTCCACTTGTTGCCAGCAACACTGAAGATTTTCAGCTGTTGGACATTCAGTTTGAGGGCCAATGATATGTTAGCAAGCTGAGTCTGATGGGTTATTCTATCTCTTATGCTCTCTTTGAACATTTTAGTACCTTCCCTCAGTGACTGGTCTCATGGGGCATGCGACACAAACACATCACACATTATCTCAATGACTTCTTTTTTGTGGGTAACCCCGGTTCTGCAGACTAGCAGCGGCTGCTGGTAAGTTTTCAGGAGCTCATGGGGAGGCCTGGTACCGGAGAAGACAGTGGCACCCAGTACGGTACAGTCCTTCTTGGGGCTTGAAAATGGATTCAGAGGTAATGGAAGCAGGCCTGCCAGAGGATAAAATCTCCTGGTGCAATTGCTTCTGGATGCCATGTTGGCTAAAACCAAGGTCACAGTTAAGGAAATGCACCTGCTTCTCGGACATGTGAACTCTGCTTGTACAGTTGTGAGAACAGGGAGCATGATTTGTAGGCAGCTGTAGGCAGCTGGAGATGTCCCTGTCTGGCTGTCTGGTGGCAGTAAAAGAGGTGGAATGGGATACACAGATCTACGCTAATGCTGCGGGAGGGATTGACTTTGATCAGTATTGGTAAGGCAAATGGTGTGTGGAAGAATGGCTACCGGAGGTGTAGTAAGTATTGCCTTTCTGGATGTTCTACCTCTGGTGGTAGCAGTGACATTGTGCGAGGAATAGTTGGCACACAAGAAGGTCATGTTTTGGATTGATAATATGGCATCGGTGCAGGTGGTAAACTAGCAAACGTTCAGGTGTTAAAACTGCTGCAGGTTTTTGTTGCTGAGTTGTTTGAAGTATGTAATTTTGTTTAGACCGCGACATGTTCCTGGAGTGGACAATGACATTGCGGTTGGTTTGTCTCATTTATAGAGGGAGTGATTCTGTGGGCTGGCTACTGATGTGACAGAGTCAGGACGAGGATGCCATAGGAGCTTTGGACAGTAGGCGACAGAGAATGCTGCAGTTGGTGCTAGAGTCACTTGCTGTGTCTACTAGAAGGCTGTATAGCCAATCCTGGTTGGATTTTCTAGATAGCAGGGTACAAAGGAGACAGTAGGGTTGTTCCAGAACAACAGATGTAGTGTAATTGTGGAGCAAGACCATTGACCTGGTCAGTGTGACTGTTCTCCCCGCGCATCTCCATAGTTGAGGTACTTCCCTCTAAGCACCCATGCCAGGTGGGTGTTCGAGGCCCTCCTCCACCCACAGGCTCCTGCCTGCACCTCATCCCTGGTGATCCAGTGGGAGAGCACTCTGCTCTTCTGCGGATCCACTTGGTTCTGTGCCCTCTGTGCCTTTTTTTCTCTCTCTCTCTCTTTGCTCTACTTTTTTCTCTTTTTGCTCTCTCTTTTCCTCTTTTTGCCCCCTTTTTCTGTTTTGATCCTTTTTACTCTTTTTCTCTTGTGCTCCCCACCACTGCTGCCCCTGCAGCCCATCCCCCCTCCAGCATGTCCTTTCCACTTCCCAGCTGACCACCCTCCACCCAACGTCTACTTAATGGTGGCTACTGAGCAAGACCACTGACCTAGTCAGTGTGACTGCTCTCCCACCGTGCAGCTCCACCATTGAGGTGCTGCCCTCTGAGCCCAGAGCCTCCGTACCAGGTAGATATTCAAAGCCCTCCTCTACCTACAGGCTCCTGCCTGCACCTCATCCCTGATGGTCCAGTGGGAGAGCACTCTGCTGTTTTGCTGGTCCTCTCATTTCTGTGCCCTCTTTTTGCTCTCCTTTTTTCTCTTTTTGCTCTCCCTTTTTTCTCTTTATGTCCCTATTTCTATTTTGAATCCTTTTTTGTGTTTTGCTCTATATTTCCTCACCCCTGCCACTGCTGCCCCCATGTTCCCTCCCTCCTTCAGCTTGTCCTTCCCGCCTCGCAGCTGAGTGCCCTCCCCAGACCCCTACTTAATAGCAGCCACTGTGCAGCCACGCTGCTGGCATGCCTTCGGCAAACCAAAGGCAAGCCCATCTGTGCCCGTCAGTGACCTGACCGCGACCAGTGCCAGAGACACTGGTCCCCGACTCACCTCCGCTTTGACTCCAGCACCCTCCTCGCTCTCAACCCAAGGACCCAGCAACAACTGCCAGCTCTAGATACAGAGCAACACCCAAACCCGATTTCCTGCTGACACAGCCGCTGCACCTTCACCCACCTCAGGACCTCAGCAACTGCCTCCAGCCTACCGGACGCCACGACACACAAACCACTGAACTTCAGCCTCCTCAACTTGCGTTTACTACACAGGCACGCCATAGAAATTTGGGATCGCCTAAAAAAACGTTGCCTTCCTCACAGAGCTCTGGACCTACGACAACTCTGCACCCAACATTGCAACTGCCATTCCAGATGGATAAAAGATCCTAAGAAAAGACGGCCCACTCTCCCAGGATGAGGCATCGCCATCGTCAACAAAAGCTCCCTCTGCAAAACAGCCACTGACCTGGACATCTCCACGACCCCCATGCAACATCTCCACTTCCATATCCAGACCAACCCAAAAATGGCTCTCTGTGGAACCCTTATCTACAGGCCCCACGCTCCTTTTCACTGACACAATTGCCAACCTCATCGCACCCCACTCCCACACCTCCACAGACTATAGCCTACTCGAAGACCTAATCTTCAACCTGGCTCGCCAACATAGGACTGAAGCAATGTGTTGCTGCCCCAATGCACAAAGTAGGACACACACACTCGACCTCATCTCGGCAGGAGAAAACAGCATCTCCTACAGCCACACCACGGAACTTCTCTGGATGGACCACGACTCCATCCATTTCTCCTTTAGAAAATCCAGTGTATACAAGCATGCACTCCGCCTCCCATACAGAAACTGGAACAAAGGCAGCAAAGAACAGCACACCTCCACCTCCACCCTCACCAGCACTCCACCTCCAGTGACTCCAGACGCTAAAACTGAGGCAAGCAACCTCCTCCACTGCTCTCAAAGATTCCAAGATCTACTGCCAACTACTTGTAAAGACAAGGAGAAACAGCAACACCCATGGAACACAACCAGCCTACAGAACAGCCACCACAGCACACCACCGACTCTTCAAATCCGCAAAGAAGAACTTCCTCCAAGGCAGAATCCTCCAATGCCACCACCTCCAAGAACTCTTCTCCATCATACAGGAATTTGCAAAACCCAGCAGTGAAACTACAGCTGTCCCACCCTCCCAAGATTTCTGCAACAGACTCAGCTCCTTTTTTCAGCTCAAGAATAAGAGGCTCTAGGATAACTTCGACAACCAAGACCTCTGCACCACCCCAGCCCCCAGTGGCACCACCCAACGGACCCTACTCACCTGGACACTGCTCACAACAGAGGACACCTTAAAAACCATGAAGAGCATCTACATTTTCCACAGGGCCACTACAGCCATTGCACCCAAACTACGCCAGACCATCAACCGCTCCCTCGAGACCGCCACATTCCTCTGACCTCAGAAACTTTAGGCCCATCTCACTGCTTTCATTTGCAGCCAAGGTCATTGAAAAGGCCGTCAACACCCAGCTAGCAAACTTCATCAAAGTTAACAACATCCTGGACATCTCCCGATCTGGATTCCGCAGCAACCATAGCACTGAGACTGCCTTTATTGCCACCACTGACAACATCAGCGCCCTCCTCGACTAGGACCAAGCAGCAGCGCCCATCCTCCTGGACCTCTCAGCTGCCTTTGACACCATCTCCCACCGCACACTTGCCACCACGACTCCGGCATCTGAGGAAAGGCCCTATACTAGACGCGCTCATTTCTCACAGGCAGAATGCAGTGAGCCAGGCTCCCGCCCTACATCTCAGAACCAACAGAGACCCCATGTGGAGTATCCCAGGATCCACCCTCAGCCAAACCCTCTTCAACATCTACATGGCCCTCCTCGCAACCATCATCAGAAACGACAGACACAACATTTTGTCCTATGCTTCTGACACCCAGGTCATCCTCTCCCTCACCAAGCAACACAACATCACCAGGCACAGCTGTTGCAACCTGTATGAAGAAGAGCTGCATGAAACTCAATTCACAGAAAACAGAAGCCCTCATCCTATGCTCACCCCATCAGTGTAGGATGACACATGTTGGCCCCCCACCCTCAGAAACCCCCCCCCCCCCCCACCTCGACAGACCATGCACGAAACCTCAGCATGATACTGGACTTATCGCTCACTATGAACCGTCATATTAGTGCTGTTTCACCGTCCTAAATTCAGGGAGTCCATATACTTCCAATATTTCTAAGTCAGGAATCTAAAATTAATTGACAGCATCCTCGTCCAATATTTATTTATCTGGCAATTTGCTGCTGCAACAGGCTGTCTGTTATAGAGCTCGCCCAGGGGCCTCTATCACAACCGATTCCCTGACCTTTGTGAGCTTAGATTTCTGTAAGGAAACAATGGAAAGACGCTGGAAAATGCACCAGTTGATCAATCCATTGAAGGTGGCCGGAGCACATGTGTTCCTTCAGGAACCAGCATGTCTAAAAGCTATCAGGGAGGGCAGTACTTGGATTCTTCATGGCCCAGCAAGCCCTTACTCTTGGGAACTTCAAGCAAAAAAGTGCTGATAAAAGCGACTATCTAGAATAATTAGCTTCATACAATTGTTGTTTCCTGCCCCTAATGCCATTCTGTTAATATTCTATTCCTCTTACTACGCTCTTGGTTGTCAGAAAAGTCAAGAAATTCTGGTTATAATCTGAATGAAGAGATACCTGCTAATGCACCTCTGTCAGCCTGTTTTCCTTTTCTTTATACTATCTTTAATAGGTCTCCTTACATAGGTTTTTCTTTTTCTTATCTTTTTTGTGTTTCCCTTTCTTTTGGCTAGGGCGGGTGTAGATGTTGCTGTGGGGAGGTCCGAAGTTCCCTGCTCTCCTTTTGCTATCATCTCATCAACAGCTTGGGAAGGTAGGATTCCTTTTGCAGGATACAGGGGGGATGTCTAGGAGGGGGAGGGTGGTTTGCGTCATACAGGAAAAATGTCTTCCAACTCATCCTATTAGTTTCCACTGGTGTTTTCTTAATGGATTGGAAGGTGGGTTGAGGGGAAGAAGAGGGTGGGGTGGGAATAAAATATCAAAGGGAATAAACATGGGAGGAAACGGAATGAATCATGGCATTGCAACTCCGAAGTTGACCAGACTCAGAAAATTAATTTTACTTGCCTTTTAGATATGCAAATAGGGAAAGGACATGTACAGACTATTCATGGAGGAATCTCACCTACTTCACTATGGGGATAATTAAATGAATCTGCTGGAATATTGCTGGCCTAAATGCTGCCAGTAAGAGGCAGCTGATCCGGGAAGAGATGAAAATCTATAGGCCCCAAATAATTGCTCTGATCGAGATTGATCTGGCACATAAGGACAGTCATCTTCTTAAATAGCTGGGTTATAAAGTAATTACTTGTACATTTCAGACTGTATCCATCAGAGCGGTTGCTGTCTTGATCAATAAGTCATTTGACTGTACTCTCCTTAAAGCTTCTCATGATCAACGGGGAAGTTGGGCAATCATACAGATATAAAATACATGCTATGCACTATGTACAGGCCAAATATTGATGATTCAGAAATTATTGATACTCTAACATTGGAGCTATTGGATTGGCAAGGAGAGTTATTAGTCATGGGCGACTTCAAATGTACTGTGCATCCCACCATAGACTCCTCTAATCGGCATGCTTCAGCAAGGATGGGGAAAGTAAGAACTTCAATATTAGGGATGGCGTGTTTGCACTGTCTCAGGGATGCATGGCAGACACTGTCACCAACAGAGCCTGGGTATACATATTATAGCGCCCCACATAAGCATTACTCCAGGATCGATATGGTTTTTGCAATATTAGGACCCTGGGCTCGCCAGAAATGGAGGTATGTCCCAAGATTACTTCAGATCACAACCCTATCTTATTTTCATTCCAGCTAGATGTAGATGAAAAGCAAACACGGCTATTTTTGTTTCCGAGATATCTGTTGGCAGATGTGGAATATATCTCGTTAATTAAAAGAAATATCAGAGCCTTTCTCCAAGAAAACAAATGTTCTCCATCCCCCCTTATAGTTTGGGATACAATGAAGGCTTATATAAGGCATTATCCAACAATACATTTTTCGACAAAACAGAAGCAAAGATAGCACTCTTAACAGAGCAGCATGTCATACGATCTTACACCTTGAAATTATTCATGCTGAAGAGGCTAAGTAGAGGGGCCACATGCAAAAGCAGACACTCCTCTCTTTGAGAAACACTCGATTTTGGGAAGGGTGATAAAAGAAAAGAATACGGCTAGATATAATAAACATTGATCTCTGCAATATGAATACGGGGAACAGTTTGGGAATATTCTAGCACATCAACTTACCAAAAAGAATGCATAAGTCAGATAAAGGCTATTAGAGGGTAGACTGAGTATTATGTACACAGCCTCAGCAAACAGTTGAATAGTTCATCCAGTTCTATCAAAAATTATATAGTCAATCTGATACTTTTGAGGTTGAAAAGTACACTGAGTATATAATGTTTTTAGTGTACGCTCAGTAGTGTATATTAACATGGGGATCTTGTGTTGCTTCATTTTTTACAGCATGTTATAGACTGAAGCACAAAATACTTGAAAATATAGGAGTAGGAGGCCCAATGGTCTACATGGAGACTTTTTAGGTAACAGTAAAGTTTCTTTGATAAAACTTGTCATAAACATGGTGCTTGATCTCAGCTAATGACGCTTATGGATGGCCTTACACATTTTCTTCATAGCTTTAATAATCATGTCATGCTAATTAGATAGGAAATATTACTGTGGTGGATACATTTATATGGCTGACCAGGCATGCTCACTTCCTGGCTTTTTTCCTCTGAATGATAGATACTTCAGTAATTCTTTTCCCCCCCTGTTATATCTTGGGCTGACCTTATGTCTATTACTCTCCTAGGCATATTTTATGACCTATTTGGCTGTGATAATTGATGTCCTGCGCACGAATACCTCTTCAGAGTGTTTGGATTGGTGTTGCACACATTTTCTTTAAAGAATCTCTAACAGGTTAGTTAGCCGTGTCAATCATTGTACCTCACTGAGGCACCAACTGGTATGCAACCTGTAAGGTTATGACATTCGCCTTCCTTCTTTCTCTTGTCTGTGTGCAGGAAGAAAGTGTTTTTTGGAGGACCTAGAGGCTACTCTAAGCAACGCTATATAGTATTGAGTCGCTCGAGGTGAGATACTTATTGCCATGTGCCGCTTCTTTGTGGTCTGTAAAAGGGGAACCTTATGTTTCTTATCTGATGTGATGGGAGAACAATCCTTTTTGACTATTGTTATACTGTGCAGTTCACTTTACGAGACTAGTGTACACTGGATGGGTCGCTATGTATTACTTCTTTGATCCACTGAGATGTAGATAATGGTTCTATGTTTATCTTGCCCTCATAGGTACTGAGAGCGGTGCTTGTTAGCAACGGGTTGAGCAGTGTCCAGTCCTCAGACATTAGATCTTGAAACATCGGTTTGTTCCAAAATAGAGGATTGCAAAACTGTTCTCCTAGTAAGTATGTCTACAGGATTTGGTCGTAGACTGAAGCTACATTGATTGAATTTCTTCTTTGCTGAGTGCACACGGGAGTCTGCTTGTATGTTTCTGTTATGCCTTTTGGTGGTGGTATTTGTAATGCACTTGGTGTCTTTTGTATGATCTCCATGTGGACCCTGAGTAGGTAGGGGCCTAGTGGTTTATATTATATAGTTTGCGTAGACACATTATGTGAATTTTTTAGCACATAACTTCAAAGCAATGAACATTGCTCCTTCATTTTTGTAGACGGTGGTCCTTTCTGTTATAAAATTTGCTCGTACATTTCCTGTGGGCATTCCGTTCTTAATTCTCCTATACCTTTCAGGTGTGATTCTTTTTTCCCCGGGTGGAATGGCCCTTGTGAGGTTACAATATCTGGCAGGTCCTGATGAAGGTGGCATATTATCATATTTCAGCCACTGAAACGCGTCAACCACTGCCCTGAGAACATCCTGCTTCCTGCAGTTCTTGTCTTTGGTCATTCCAATTACACTGTTATCTTGTAGTTGTGTTCCCCAGATATGTTATGAATGTGAAGGTTTGGCTGGGTGTGTGTGAGTAGGGTCTGAATGAGTTGGTGTGTATTTGTATTGTTTCTCTCTACCGGGGTTTACCTTATTTGATCCTGTTGTATGTATTGTCTCTTCAATCAGTGATTATTCATGAATTCATAATGTATGTTGAAAATGCAAAGAAATATATAAACACGTACATGTCAATGAAAATATCTTTGACAAAAGAAATGTAATAAAAGAATATATTTTTATAACTGTTGGAACATTTTGTTTAGTGGGTTTAAAATCTGGTTTGGGTGCTCACTGTATGTATTTGGATTGATTCCGCTGTATAATAATTTAGGACGTGAGGGAGATTTTTGTTGTCTCATGCATAAGAACTGCATAAGAACAAATAGAACAGGCACTGACTCTGACTATAGATCACAGACGCTTTTGTTCCCCATTGAGTAGATAAAAGTGGGCAGCACAGGACATATTTTATTTGCAGCAGTCTGACATTTCTTCATGGTTCCAGACGAAGCCTCCACACAGCCACAGTTTTGCACACCCATATTATCAATAATAATATGCATCTGTTGGAATGTGGATTATTAGTAGGGGTAAGTGTGCTCCTACCGCTAGCAATAAGGCCACCAATGCAATAAAGAGCCCAGACAAGGTCTCAATAAATTATTCCCTTGCTCAATCCTTGGTAGCTTGCAGTGCACAGGCAGGCTTAATTTAAGAGCCAGGTGTGTAAAACATTTAAAAACAACAATACATGAAATAAGCAAGACACAACACACAATAAAAACCCACAACCGATTTATAAAAATAGGAAATGTTTTTATAAGTAAAATGACATAAAAATGTCAATTATTCATTAGGGAACTGGAGATATTATTTGTTTAAGAATAAACACCTTCTAGTGCTTAAAAACATACTGCACCGGCTTGGCTCATCTGGTCGTACTTGATTGGGACAAAGTCAAAGTTTGAGGCTGATCGCGATGGAGCCCTGTTCGGACACTATAAAGGGTAGGCCCCGGTCAAATTTTTACCTTCGCAATTAGAAACTTTTCTGGAGAATTTTCTCTAGTCGTTGAGCGATTCTGCTTTTCAGGCCAGATTCAAATGGAGAATGGCTGCTAGGTACACTGTGAGGCCTCAGTAAAATCCTGGAAATCTTGAGCTCCGAGGTTTTCAGCAGACAAACCTGAAAACCAGGCCGGATCGAGGTTGGATGTCAGCAGCCTGACTCTCGATGACGGTCGGTCACCTTATGGAACCTTTTCTAAAAACTGCTCCAATCTTCTCCAAACTTCTTGAATTTCTTCCTCTAGTTCCTCTTGAGGGTTCAAAGTGTGCATACCACAAATACAAGGTTCCAGAATCTCTGAGTTGCTCCTCAATGCACCTGGCTAAATTCTTAAAAGTCCAGTGGACGCACTCCAGGCCGGGGACTTCTTGTGGGAGTTGGTGCAGGTGAGCTCTGTTAACCTGTTGCTTTCAGGTAGTCCACTCCTTAATCCTTATTGAAGTAAGGAAAAGTCCTCAGGGCTGTAGTTTCAAGTGTGCAGCAGGAGCAGTCCTTCAGAGTCCAATCATTTGAGGTGCAGAGCAGGGTTCCTGCAGGGTTCCAGCAGGAAAGTCCTTCATCTCCTTTTCGTTTCAGGCCGCGGAACTGAGTTGTTATGCAGCTCTCACATATTTGTCCAATGTTCTGAGGTGACAAGTATGGGCACCCCTGACCCCTGGGGTACAGAATGCCACCCAAAAGCATGACTGGTTCCTCCAAAGTGTGGCATTGTCTTGTCCCACAAAGTACTGCACCTTACAATTCAACTCAGCCATCCCACTGGTGTGACTAATTTCCCTTAACACTTCCTTTCCAGACCTAAAGCAAATTTCATTCTTGGGGCTGCCATCAGGCTGGGCGGGGGTTGGGGGCACAGGAAGAGTGAGTAGGTCTGGCTGGCATTCCTTACTGCCCTGCACTCTTTGAAGTCCAGTTTGATTAGCCAGCCCCCATTCTGGACTGTTCTCTGCAGCTGCAGAGCTCTCCCACCAGATAACCCATGTGTCTATTAAGGCTGCTTATTACCTCATCAAAGCAGTTTGGCTAAGCTTGCTGTGGGCTGACTAATCAGGAAAAGCTGTTGAAAGACTGGAGTTTTGTCTCACGGAAAAGAAAGTTGTATAACTATTCTTCTGTATTAGTTATTATGAATTCAACAGTGACAAGTTGTTGGATTTATCATTACCAATCTTTTAAGTCTTTGAAATGTTATTTTAGCTCACTTCTGTCAATAGATACACTGTATTTCAATATTCCCATGTTAGCCTTTGGAGCTACAAGTGCTACAGTTAGGGTAAAAACAAAATTGATAGTTTCACCTTCACCAGCGATTATAAAACATTTTCTTAAATGTCCCTGATTATTTCTACATGGCACCCTACCCTGGGGGCGCCTAGGGTAGACTTTAAGGGTGACATATATAAAAATAAGTTAGTTTAATACTTTGGAAGAACCTTTCAATCCAAAGTCGAATTTGCATGTAATTTCAATTTAAAAGCAGCTTGCAAATTGTGGCTGAATTTAAGAATGCAGCAGGCAACACAGCAGTGCACACTCAAGTGTCTCAAAGCTGCTGGGCCTCTAAACCTAAATGCCCTAAGATATACTAGGGATTGTAGGTAGGTTGTCAGGGACAATTGTATTGACACCTAATTACCACATACGGTTTGAATCAGAGCAATAGCCCGGGCCTGGTTAGATGAATCCAGGGTGCAGTCAGAGAAAGTTACCACCAATATCAGTCATAAAAATGGGGGTGATCAGGGCACAAAGGATAACTTTCTCACAGCATCTATCCACTCATGCTCAGATACCCACTACTTTTTGGGTCAGCTTTGGGGTATGGTGAGTCTTGGGGTAAGGTAGGTCTGGGTTCTAGTCCAGAGGGTGTCTCTGTCAGGTAAATTGCTTGGTTCAGGTGTCGGCTAGCTGTCAGAGAACCTGAAATTGCCTGGTTGGGTGCCAGTGGTATAGTATGGTGCAAATTTTGAAAAAACAGTCAAAAAGGGGTGAAAGTGATGGAATTTGGTCCCCAAAGGGGACAAAGAGATGGAGTAGGTATGTTCTTGATAGATAATGTCTCCATTATCTAATTAGAATTCTCTGCGGGTCTCACGCTGTTGCTGATCTATGAAGCCATTCCCTTGAATTTCTCATTGCATCTAGTGCCTCAAACCTTGTTCCATGGAGAGGTCACATTCTGACTCTAAACACTGCATGCTCTAAACAACAGCTATACAAATAATTTATTTACAAAACAACCCAAGGTATCTCCCGAGCTCCGAAGTGAGTGACAATTTTGAAACCTATTTATTTCAGATGCAAAATACATTACAATTACTCATACCATTTTTATCACCAATTTTAGATCACACTGTATGTGTATCTGGAAATAATCACCATTTTACAGCTCAACACACAGCAATCCCTGAGCTTCAGTGAGGGGGGGGGGGGGATGCCTTGATCTGGGAAGGCCTGGTTGACCGTGCCAGATTCTGCAGTGCAGCACTGTCACTGGGGCCGACAGCAAGCAAGATCGTGCTCACGATCACTGTTGGAACAATGTTTTTCATATGTGTAGTGTTAATTTGAACTGCTCACATCGATATAATTGTGTCAATTGAGCTTAGCAAAATGAGCCAAACAGGACAACAGTTGGGCAAGCCAACCTAGTGCTATTAAATTCATAACGTTTACTAATGAATTCCATGAATTTAATTTGCAATTCAGTTGTAAGATATATTCATTTAATTTCTATGTGACTTTTTTTGCATGCTCTATTGACCCTTTTGAGGGTTACCCTAGTAAACTTTAGGGACAGGTTTTGGACATGCCAACCTAGTGCTATTAATTGCATAAAGTTTACTAATGAATTGCATGAATTTTATTTGCATATTCAGTTGTAAAATACATTTATTGGATTACTATGTTACTTTTTTGCATGCTCTATTGACTCTTTTGAGGGCTGCTATAGTAATTTAAACTTTATGGACAGGGTTTGTAGCCTGGGGAGAGGGCCTTCACATTGCCAGCTCAGAATATCATCCAGTGCAAAAGACTGAAGTAGCAATGAGCTGGCACACTTTAGTAATGTGCCTCAGACTATGAGCAGTTCATGACCAGGTTCACAGTGTGATAATTATGTGAGGTTCTACATGGGATAGTGTTAATTTGCCAACCAAGGCCCTAGTAAAGTATGAAGATGCTGTTCATAGGCCACCCCATTGTTTATGTAATAAAAGGTCCATCCCCACCAGGTCCGGCTCCAGGAATTTGTATTTGGGTGGGTCAAGGGTGCATTTGGGTGGGACACTGTGAGAGTAATTTGTCATTTCTGGAGGTAGCCTACAAGCTATAGATTGCAGAATATCTATGTGCCAACAGTCACCATGATACAATGGATAGATTTTGTGTGCATATACAGCATTTGGAGAGTTATTTGATAGTAAGAGCAATGTCTTTACCTACGTGCAAGCCATCACATTTCATCAGGCCAGGCTACACCACATTTACTTGAATACCAAGCATATTGTAATAGTTCAAGATTAAGGAGGTCCATATCACCCCTACTCCCCCGAACGCCTTGCCAGAATTGCCCTAGAAAGGGTGGCTATTCACTCATTGCAATTTGTCCAACACATATTTCTCTGCACAATGTGAACTTTATAATTTTTATTTTCTTGTCATTCTTTTGTGACACAATTTTATAGATACAAATTTTTCAAAAATAGTAACATTTGAAAAAAGAGAAAAGAGTATTTTTTAAAACTGCTTGCAGTTTTTTACGCCTGCCAATTGCAAAACTAGTATTTGCAGTCATAGAGGTTACCTTCTGTTCTTTAAAAACTCCCTTACAAACTCAACCATACAAAGTTTTGCTGTGAGCACCTTCTCATGCGGTAAAATAGTCAAATTATGTTTCCAATCATGAATCATTGTGCATTTGAAGCATTTGAAATGCAGGAGGACACAGGATAGGGTTGAAAAGGAGCTTGCACAGGCTGCAGTTGAAACCCCTCTAACCAGTGCAGATATGTACATTTCATGAAGTGCTGGGACAGCTTTAACATATTCATGCTCCAGCTCACAAATGGTGGCAACTTCTGCACCTTATGTGACTTGTTTTTGGAACAATGGATTTGTAATAATTAGTTCTGCTGCAAGAGTAGCTTTGTTTACATTATTTAAGCCTAGAAGAGGTAAACACAATGAAAAAACCAAAATAAAAATGGCTGCAAAAAGTTCAATGTTATAAAGGGAAAAGCTGGTCTCCATTTCAGCTATTGCTTTGTCCAGAATGTTCAAGAGGGGCGGCCTGAGCACTTGCTGCAGCGAAGAGGAAGAGTCATCTGTGGATTGTCCAACTGTTGAAAGTACCACGGAGTCTGCAAATCAGCAGTTGAAAGTCCTCTTTTTTCTTGATCCATGATTAACACGTGGTTTCATCTAACACATCAACAGATGAGCAATACTTGGTAGAAAACATTAGATCTACAAGCATTGCTTTCAGGGCACTGAGTGTGTACTGAACAACTTCCACTGCAAAGGACACATTTGTTTGCTGTGTCTGAAACACATCAGGTTTCAGTTTTAAAACTAGAAGTAGATCTTGCAAAACTTTGCCAATAACATGAACATTTTCCCATTGAATATGAAAACATAAACCACAAGTTTCTGCCTTCAACTCAGATGTAGAATTGTCATCATGATATATGCCTGATATAAGATCCGAAATGGTGTCAATGCTTTCAACCACACATTTTGTAACCTCATGATGGCTAGTCTATCAAATTCAAAGAAGATGTTTGAGAGTCGGTACATTCTCACATAATAACCATGAAATATATTATACAGCATATTACAGAGACCAAGGAAGCACTTTGCCCTTTGTTCACTGTAGATGGCACGTATGACCAACAAGATGAGTAAGTGTTCCTCAGGTTTGTCTTTTTTCACAAAACACACAAATAGGGACAGATTTTCAATATTACATTTATCATGAGAGCAATCACTTACTACACAACCTTTTTGAATCATAACTTTTGTACTGCTTTTGACTTGTGAGAGAATCATACCAGTTAAAGTATCATTTACTTCGTTTTGTATACATTTAGATGTATATTTTGCATTTAGGGGAAATAGAGTGTATCAATTTTGCTAGATTTTTCTTTTTTTTTCAAGGGGTATTGAAAAAGCTTTAAAAATAATCCAATTGTTGAATCAAAAACATTTTCATTGTTCACCACGCAGGGGGAGTTATTTTTATAATATGAAATTGCATGATTTCTCCAATGCTTTTTAAATAATATCAATTATTTTCTATTAATTTCATATCTAATACAAAGGCAATTGCATCACTTTTTTCCCCTCTATTAGATGCCTCTGCTAGAGTTAGTACAGCAAATGTGTGTGTTTGAATGGCTATATGTTTAGCAAAATCTGTATCAGAGGCTAGCTCACTTTTCCAGTTATGGAAACTAGTTACAGTAAAAGTGATATCCTTTTCATTGTTACCATTAGTAATCATACGACATTGGAAACAAAAGCAAGCATCTAGAATAACAAAGTACTCCATGTATGGATGAATTTTGTACCAGTCTGAGCTGAATGCCCTCTCACAGTCACCAAATCTACTTCGTGGATAATATTTAAGAAATGGTTGGGATGGTTTATCCCCATTCAGATCAGTAGCATCTCTGCAGAGATGACCTTGATGCTTTTCTTTATTTTTCAACTTCCATGTGGGGTGCTGGAGCAAGACTTAGATTATAGCACAAGGGATTACGGCTGGCGTCCGAAGAACCTCTCCCAATGACGAATCTGTCCATGATGTGCGAGCAAGGCTTAGAAGAAACTGTAAAAAAAATATATTTAATAATCACACAAAAAACCATGATTGGTTACAAATGTTCCTGAAATATCATGTCAAAATTCCACATCAAGGGCCAGATGTAGGTAATTCCTATTTACCGACTCTTAAATACCGAATCATACCGATTCGGTATTTAAGAGTAGGTAAATAGGAAGGAGGCATATGTAGGTAAATCTTATTTTCCAAATACCGATTCGGTAAGATTCGGTATTTACCGATTCGGTAAATACCGAATCGGTATTTCACATTGATTCCTATGGGCCTTGAAGCCCATAGGAATCAATGGGAAATACAGAATCGGTATTTACCGAATCTGTAAATACCGAATCCTGCAAGGGTGCAGGGGGTGTCACTTTGACACCCTCTAGCACCCCAAGTACAGGCTTGTATGACATGTGGCACACATACATGCCCTAAGGGCATGTCTGTGTGTCACATTGCACAGGTGTGCATGCACAGATCTGCATGCACACCTGAATTCGGTATTTTACCACACAATAGGATTGTGTGGTAAAATACCGACTCTTAAGGGCCTGTGGCACTCTTAGGAGTGTCAGCTACATATGGATTTACAGAATCGGTATATTTACCGATTCGATAAAACACCGAAGTGGTAAATTTACCGAATCGGTAAATATACGGATTCTGTAAATAACGACCCACCTACATCTCAAAAGCCAAATACCGGTTGGTAACGGCCGAAATCGGCCGTTACCGACCGGTATTTGGCTACCTACATCTGGCCCCAAGTACCTAAAAAAAGTTACTAAAAATTCATAATAGTGCCCGTACAATATTTAAAAAATAAATTCCTGAACTCCGAGATTGGTATTAAACACCAGAAAACTTCTCAAAAAGCAGTTGAAAATTATAGCCATAGATAGCTTTGGCAACATGAAATTTTCTGGATATAGAGAACAGAATGTGCTCTTTCTCATGAGGCAAGCCAGTAACATACTGCAATTAAAGTAAAAAACTTGAATTATAAATCCCCAAATGAGGGCGCAATGCTGCGAAGGCGATTAACTGAATATGTGATATATGGTACCTATTTCAACTCTCTTCCTAAATCCAAGGCATTCTACATTTGCATCCTGTGTGGCTTGGTGAGCTGTCTGAGGTATGTTTGTTCATTACCATCACTGGTGGATTTTTTTTTCAAACAAATAATCCATTTGTCATGAGTCTTTTCCCATCACAATACAATATTGGGCATTTTATCTGCCTATGGTTGCCAAAATTATACTGTTTCATGAGTAGTTGGAAAAATGGTGCATAGCAGTGTGGCCTACTTGAGGAGTGGGTCAATATTGTGCATGGGTTATCAGAGTGATGCTCTTATTTTTTTTAGGTCATTGCAATTAGATGCTTAATAGCAGGGAGAGGAGAACGAGATGCAATATGTGCAATTTAAATACATGTATTGTTGTGAGTGATTGAGTATGCTACCTTAGGATCCACCTAGCTATAACAGATGAGTGATCCACCTCATGCATGAGAAAGGCAGTCATTGTATCGCTCTATATAATCCCCCCAGATTGATAGATGAACACTTAATAGGCATCCCCTGTATATAGCTACCAAAGGAAAATTATCTTGAGTCCAACCAGCAGTGATTTACAAGTGATCCAAATGAGTGCACCTGTTATGGGCAGCCTGAATAGATGTGCCTAGCTAAAGTATTCTATGGATATAGGCAGGTAGCTAGATGGATTTGGGTCCTTCTAGCTGTAACATATGAGCATGCCAATGCATAAGAATGTCGAAGGGAGTGATAGGCAGCCAGCATATATATATGCACTATGCATCCACCGAAGCATGACAGAGGGGTATCTTAATCCTTGCACAAGATACAGGTTGCCATTGTAAATGTAAGGCACCTGTACAAAGCACAATGTGATTCAATATTAAAAATGCCTCTAGACATTGGCATCATGTTTCCTTCCCCCACTTCATACACAGCTTTAGTAGTCAATCAGAGTAAAGGAGGCCCAAAAAGTGAAATGAGAGAGTGGGAGAAATAGTGTGCAGGGGCATAGCTTCCATTGGTGCAGCAGGTACAGTGGCACCATGGACTGAGTGGCTCACTGAACCATGTTTATTGTTTTATTTGATAACTCTAGCAGCAGCTGGGGGGGTCATTTTTTTCTTGCACTAGGGCCCACAATACACTGGCCATGTGAGTGAGAGGGAGAAAGCAGGCTGGAATGAAGAGTGAAATGAAGGACTTGTGAAAAGAAGAAACTGCACTTGTGTATGTGGTAGTAAGGGCTGACTGGCGATTTACCGCGTTGGGCATTTCCCCACAAAGGGGCGGAGGGAACTCGGACTGTCTGGGGACAATAGAGGCCTGCTTATGAAGGCACAGGGACATTTTCTAGTAGAGGTAGATAGAGGTGGGCAAGCCACTTAAAACTTGACTCAGATGCCTGGCTTAGCTCAAGGGCCTGTTAGACCCTCATCCCCAAAACAAGCCTAGCTTTCATTTGGCTTCTGCCTGCTTCCCAGGCTGTAACGTGCCCAGGCTGTAATGTCGTACGCCAAGAATGAAAGATATAGCAATAATCTATAAAGCAAAATAGGAGAATTAGATACTCATCTAGTGGCTGAATTGCACAATGTGAAACTAGAAAACCTAGGATCAAACATGGCTTCCCCTCTTGACCAAATTGTGTGATCCTAGCTGAATCTTTATTTCCCTGAGTCTCCTTTTTTCATTATCACTTCAGAGGGCACCTTCAAATTCATGTGTTCAAGATGTGTACTGTGCAAGAACGTTTTCTGTTTGATTTAATGTACTATAATGGTTCTTTGGCTGTAATAAGAATCTAAGCCACTAGTAGGGGGCACAGGACAACAGACTAAAAGCTTGGAGTGGGGGGCATGAATTTTTATATCTATCTATCTAGCTATCAATTTTAATAAATGCCTTTCATTGCAGGGATCTAGGGCCATATGTATGAAACGTAGGTTTTGCGATTCTCAAATAGCGATTTTTAGAGAATCGCTATTTGAGAATCGCAAAATGCTATGTATCAAAGATTTGCAAATAATTTTGCGAATCCTACATATTCCTTAATTGCGAATTGCAAAGTGTAATTCGCAATTAAGGAATACCTCCCCATTCATTCCTATAGGCCTAGAGGCCCAAAGGAATGAATGGGAAGACATTCTCAATTTGCGATACTTAATTAGAGAATCGCAAATTGAGAATACAATTTCAAGCGTGCCACGGTGTCTAAAGGACACCATGTTGCACCGCTGAAATGTGCATGTGTGCACATGTGGCACACATACATGCCCTAAGGTCATGAATGTGCGCCACGTGGCACTTTGAAAAATGCAAAAAAGTGAATTTTTCAAAGAAATCGCAAATTACCACCAACTTCAAGTTGGTGGTAATTTGAGATTCCTTAAGGCCAAATTGCACTTTTTCTGTGCTTCTTACATTGCATTTAAAGAATCACAATTTGCGATTCCTTAGATGCATTTGCAAAGTAAGGAATCACAAATTTTGCGATTTCTTATTTTGCGAGGCAGTTTTGCTTTCATACATACCACTTAGCTACATTGCAATCGCAAACGCTAAAATTCGGCGAATTTCGGTATTTGCAATCGCAATTTTGAATTATACATAGGGCCCATTATCTGATGTACTATGTTAAATCACTTTTGCATGTTAAAGAAAAGCACTTATTTTAATATTGAAGATATTTTACATGAGGTATGTTGTACAATTTACAACTCAAACTTTTTCCGAGCTCAGATTTTTGCCAGGTTCTTTGAACCTAGCACAACATTTGGATCAACTGTCTCAGCTCTTCCTGTTAATTTGTTGTCTCACCCACCATCAGAGCTAGGCCCATATGTCTAGCCAGACCTGTTTCAGGGCCCTCCTTTATCTCGACCTAGCATTACAAGGCCTAGTAAAATGCACTATTTTCCAAGTCTCTTTTTAAATGTTAACTCTCTCAAAAAGTGTTTTTTACCCCTGTAATGTCCCTTTGATGGGAAAAGAAGGTTTCTGAGATGGGATTATCAGGCAAGTGACACTGTTCAGGCTCCTCCTGTGCCAGCCCTCGGAGAGAATCCCTCTCCATTAGTACCTCCATCTGAATCCTGACTCTGCAGCAAAATCCTTTCCAGTGCTGATTACCCACTTTTCAACCATCTCTCTCTAATGCACCTTATCTCATACCTGACCTTGTGCCCCTGCCCCATAACAGCCAACATTTGGCTCCACTTTCATTTTCCTAGTAAAAAGCATTAGTAAAATCATCTTCAAACAGAAAACATTGAATATAAGAGTAAATCTAATTAGTATGCACTTGAAAATATGTTCCCCAGTTGCCCTTATTACCCGACTGCTAATTAAAGAAACAAAAACAGAAAGACTATAACAGGGCCAGCTATATTACTGGTGCAAAAGTCTATTTTGGTGCCCATCATGGACCTCTTTCTCGCCAGATACCAATACTACAACCCTCCAACAGTGCTTTTTATCTCTCCTTAGCCCCTCCCTCATATGCATTTCATTTGTTTTATAGCGCTACTCATATCAGTGTAGTGTGTCACCGTACTTTATATCATGCATACATTATTCAGAGACAATGAATTGTACAGGTATGTAAATCAGCATATAGGAACTGTCACATAAAACAATGAGGATTACAAGGTGTAGGAATCACATGTCATCCAAACTGATGGGTAGTATATTTAAGAGGGTTTGGTCTGAGGAAGCACACACTCAGGATTTAAAGCATACCCCAGTAGTTGGGGTTGGCTTTACTAATAAAAAAGCATATCTGCCCAAACAAACTCTTTTTAGCAACATTAGGCCCGTGGAAGACTTGGGAAAAATATTACAGTTCTACCTATACCATTCAGCTTATATGCAGGATTTTGATGACAGTTCATAGGTCACTTTCCTATGTCAGGATTGTAAGTTATGAACTGAAATTAACAAAAGTATCTCTGTGACAAAGGAAGTAACCCTCTGAGCTATTAACATAAAATACAGTTTGTTATCTGCATGTCAAAACTGCCAACAGACAAACCTCCAATGGCAGTCCAGCAGGATCATTATTCACCAGAGTTATCTTTACATTTTTATTGTTGCCTTGCAACCGTCCTGCCTCTGGGCCATGATAATAATGAAAACAAAGATTTTGAATGAAGTGTACACCAAATATGTGTCTTGCTAAATCGACCCTTGCAGATTGTAGAAACAAAAAATAAATAGCCACACACTCCCACATTATTCTCTCACAGCGCCATGTCATACAGCAGCAGCTGCAAGGCTCAGAAAAGATGAAGCTGTAGCAGGATATACTCCTTTTCTTCAGCACTAAATAGAAAAGGAAAGATCCACAAAGCAGAACTGCAGGCAAAAGTTACTTGGTGCCAAAGGAAAGGATTTGTTCCTCTCTCCATGCCCCTATTGTACCTGCTCTTGTATGTTGGGACACAGCCCACCTTTCAAAAAGGATATGCGTGATTTGGGGTTTCTGTGAGGTAGACCCCTGACCCAATCACGCAAACCCTGGAACAGGAGATTAACACTGTTCGAGAAATGTTCTTAAATACAGTGGGCATTTTCTATTGGCCAAGGCTCATGCTTGGGTGGGCCTGGCTCATGTTTGGGTCAGCCTGGCCCATCTCGTCCACCAGCTAGAACCAGGCCTATTCCCCACTCTAAATCAAATCACTATCACTGCATAATACCTGATAAGTTCTATTCCCGAAGGCGGCTCCCTGGTTCTCTCAAGTAGATATTGTACATCGGAAGGTAACCTGGCCTTTGGCACGAGCAATCAGAGCTGTAGGTAGGCCCAAGTTAAAGTAACATTTGTAAAACCTTTATGTGCATGTTTATTTGTGATTAGTGTAAGAAACGCTGCACACCCTCCTTAATATTGCTGGATGATGTTACTTAAAACTTAATTCCTTTCCAGGATTAATTTAGACAGATATGTGAGGAAGGGGTAAAGGAACATGTTTATAAACAGCAGCATGACCCAATTAAATTAGAATTGAAAAACATCCTCCCACTAAATGACAAAGTTCAGGAGTGACCTAAATCAGCCAAAACACTCAGATTCAACAGTGGGCAGATTAGATCGGCCATGGACACATCACCACTAAGTAGGCCTTGTAGTTCACATGGTAGGATGCCTTGTATTTAAACATGGGACATGCAGAAATTCAATGTAAGCATGTCCATACAAAAGCTATTTTTACTATGGAAGGGTCTGGCTATCTTATGAGAAAAGACTAGAATTCAAATTAATATAGTAATTCTGATATCTTGAATTTGGGACACACCACAGAAATGGTTCAGCCACTATTTTTCATGTTCATTAAAATCCAAATTATTGATCAAATTAGCCTTTCCCTGCCTGAAGATCTTAAAGGCTAATTTCAATAGCCAGTGCTTGACCAGCACTTGCCAGTGTTTGACCTTATAATGTGTGAAAACTGCTCTCAGGGCAAAGACAATGGCTTTGACTTGGTGAAAGGATGCCAAGGGAGTACAGAGTGTGACATCTGTTAGTCCAGGAAGCTGGAGGGTTCAAGATATCATTTACACCAAATGGGTTAAGGAGAGGCCGAGGCATTGATAATTTAGTGTAAGGAGAGACCTGGGAGAGGGAAAATATTTGATCCTAGGGCATGTGGTAGTCAATCTAGATGCATCCCCGTAGGAGAGAGAGCTTGTCTCAGAATTAGTTTGGAGTAGCTTAGGTGGGGGGGGGGGACTGTTCATTTCATTAAACACAACACTGAATGGCATATAAGCTCCCTCTAAGGGCAGAATGTCTGTGCCTACTTGGATTTCCCTTAGACCAGTGCACTCATGGATAGTTTGCAGAAAGGCAAACGGGATGTGTGGTAAAAGTGGCTAGGTTTTTCCACATGGGATCTTTTCCCTAATTGGTTACGGGATGTCCAGGAGTCACCCCCATTCACTGACTCCTGAACTGTACAAAAATGGACCTCATGACCAGCTCCTCAGATCACTTTCTGAACTTGCGGAGGAACAAAAGAGGACTCACTGAAACCTGTGGAGAGATCTGCCTCCCCCTCCTGAATTCGAAGTGATGGGAAACACTATACAAATGATGGGTTACAATTAAAAAATATTTGAATTTGTTGATTAGTATTTACATTTTTGGATAATTCTGACAACTCTTTGCTAAGGATTTCACAAGTAAGCCAATTTCTAGATAGAACAGTACTGATTGCCCTTCAAGCAGCATATGTCCTACTAAAAAGTTTATATACACATGAGATTCGTTTGAGAATGAGAATGCTGCTTTCTTTATTCACACTTTGGGTGTGCTGGATACAACAGTGAAGTTCATCTCAAATTCCAGGGAAACTATGAAAGAGGAAATGAAGCTCATTCAAATGAAAATCTGAAAGAGAAGAGTAAAAAGAAAAATATATGGTTGAATACAAAAGTGAGGAGGTGTCACAGAAATGAACCAGAAGAGAGGCAGAGTGAAGTGATGGTTAAGGTTAGAAATGCGAATAAGGCAATGAGATAGAGATGCTGACATAAGCGGAATAGAGACCGATAATGATAAGCACAAGTGATTCAGAGATTAAAAAAGCTGCACACTCCACTGGTCAATCAGATTCCTTAACCTCCAAACACCACAGAATGGTGGAAGATAAAAAACAGGATACAGACCTGGAAGTCAGTGCTGGTAAAATCTGCATGCACCACTGTCGAGGAGGTAGATGATATGTATATTTTGCAGTAAGAGAATAGTGGATAGAAAGGGACAAGGAAGGTTGGAAAAGGCAATACAATGATTTGCAAGGATTCCCCTATCTGGAGGCTGCAGGTAAGATGGCGGCGTGGGCCAGCACCGCTCTACGTGGGGCAGGCCGATGAGTTGCACAGAGCTCTAGAACAAATCTGCTCCCGCAGTCGAAGGCCCAGGGGCTGCAGCACAGCCCGAGACTTGGAGTGAGTCTTTAAGCTGTGCCATGGAGGGACCCAGTGGCAATGGCTGGGTGCTGGAGCTTCCCCAGAGGGCTTGCCACAGTGCAGTGGGTGCACATACACCTGTATAACATTTGAAAGGGAGTGCTGACCTCTAGCCCTTGAGGTGGCCGAGACTGGCAGAGGACTGGGGCCCTTCCGGAGGCCTAACCGCTCTGCTGGGCCCATCGTGGGGCAAGACGTCTACAACCTGGCTTGACCCCCATGCAGCGCTAGATTTACCTGTAGACTACACCACGACGCCTTTGCCCACGTTCACCTGACCTTCTACCCCTATGGCCAGCACTAGATCTGGGATCCCTTCAGGCCCAAGAACACTGCCTGTGAGTGCACCAGCACCCTCAAGGCCTGGCTGACCGAGCACCGGTAGAACCCCAGCAAAGGCGAGAATATCATGCTCTGTAAATATGTAATATATATGTGTCTAACCCTAATCGCTTTGTATCTTTTCTGTAATTTATGTACTCTAAAATCCTTACGTAATGTAACTGTGTCTATTTTAAAGGGCCCTGACACCTTCGGGTAAAGTTTGCGCTATATAAAAATGCATACACAAGTAAATACTTATATCCTCCCCTGCTCGCAGTTGTTGCTAAAGTACCTCCAGTGCCTTACTCCCAATGTTAATCAGTACATCTTGTGAACACTTCAGCCATCTAAAGTAAGGCCTAAGAATGGTTCCTCAACTGCTACTAAGCCCAAGGCTGAGAATGACCTGTACATCCCAGAGTTGAGGGTCATCAAGTGTCTCTGTTTCCAGTCTGCTCTTGACTGTTAGACTTCACACTTTTTACAGGTTCTCCTTCCTTACTCAAGTCCAGGTCCTAGAGGCAGTACCTCTACTCTTAGATTATTATGCTTTTAAGAGTAAAGAATATGAAGAGAAGAAGTAAGGAGAAAGAAAGCTAGGAAGGGGGAGGTGGAGAGAGAACTTCAGTGGGTAGAAAATGAGGGAAGATTGTGGGGCAGGGAAAATATAGATTATGGAGAAAGGAGAGGGCCGGGAAGAACAAAAAAGTAAGAATGAATGACGGAGAGAGTGGTTTTAAGATGGGAGCTGTAGGCATGCGGAGAAAGTCACAGAGATGTTATGTTAGAGAAACTGGAGGAGAGGGATTAAGATAAAAGATACCGGAGTGGAAATGAGAAATTAGTGAAAATGATTTGGGGAAAGTGAGTACTTGATGAAACATATGTTGCAAAATGTACCATTTGTCCCCCTTTTTCTAAAATGTCTTGGGGTTGAATACCCCCAAACACATCTTTTTGTGGCAAGTTTCACCGCTGTGCTTGGTCATTTCTCAGTCTGACCCTGGTATTACCTCACCTCAGCGTGGGGAAGTGTACATGATTAATGGTGAAAAGGCAGGACAGCAGCTGTTCTGAGACTTTCATAGTCACTGGGCGTGGACACGTAGAGGAACAGAAACATCTATCTATATGTCGCAGTAGATGAACACTATATTTCGCTTTCATATCTATAATTCCACCGAGCAATAAATAGCTTCATCGCTGGTCGCACAATGAAATGTGTGTACCCTTCGTAGAGCAGGACATAAAAAATTAAAACTGCTGCCCTTAAAAACCTTTTTCTAGAATAATACAATGTAATCGCACTTCGTCCTTTTTATCGGCAGTGAAGATCAGACGCATTGATCAAAGGCTGTGACTAAACCGCCGTGATTACATTTGAGCTCATTTGTTACTTCACAAAACTTTGTAATAACCGAGAAATGTCGCAGTAAGAGGCAAATTCCTGCTGCCAAATGGTTCTTCTTCAGGAATGGATCGGATGCTAGGGAATCACAAAAAGTAATTTGGCAGGTCTGAATTTCAGTTTACAAAAAGATATATTATGAGTTGGTGCCTTAGAAGGGCAACGGGAAGAGCACAGCTCATGTCTGAGCTACTGTTTAGTTCTGACCAAAATGCATCTTGAACAGGCCTTGGATAATCACTGGGTTCCTTATTTATGACCCCTTGCAACACTTTTACACTGCCGTTGCGCCAGTTTTTGTGATGCACCAGCGGCATAAAAAATGCACCACTTTTCTCCCTACTTACAAAGTGACACATCTAAGCAGATGAGTCACTTTGTAAAGCCCTGCGCCTCGTTATACCTGCATCAGGTATAATGTATGCAGCTTGGGGGTTCCACGCAAAAAGCCTCGTAGAAATTGCGCAATGAAATCTATCAGATTTAACAGCAGGCGTAAGACTGATGCAGGCACTTTCACATAGGGCTTGCCACATATGAAAAGACACATTCCTGGATTGGCGTCTATTTTCAGACACACTCCAGCAATGCATCATTTTTCCGCCAACAGATACGTCAGTAATACTGATGTATCTATCATTCCTTGCAACATGATAAGTTATACAGTAAATATGATACAGCCAATATGATGCAGCCATCATGTCGCAAGGAGAGCACAGTGAAAATTGTTGCATCGCTGTTTCAACAAAGCAATGCAACTGTTTTCATAAATGAGGCCCTGTGTGCAGGCGTGTGCTTTTTATTAGCATTTGGAGCACGCAGAAATCAGTGTTACCAATAGGCCATACCAATTCTTGCTTGACAGTATTAATTATACATACAAGAACTGGGCCTTTTCATTGTTTGTGGTTTATAGAAAGGTTTTTATCAGCGAAAACTAAACAATATTGTCATTCAGCGCAAGATCTTGAACTATATTGCCTGTCTTCACGTTTTAGAGTCCCTTAAAATGACCTGCATGGGACCATCTTACAAAGATTGCATTGTTTACCGCACAATTTTGGTACCAACATTTTTCAACGTCTATCCTTATATGAGGGATAACTATTTCCAACAAAAAACGATCAAAGATGGGAAAGACCCCACAATAGGCAACTTTATAGGAGAGGAGGAAGGAAACAGATCACTTTCTCTGACACATCAAGGTCAAGCAGTGAGGACGAGCACATCCCTCGTGAGGAAAATACAAGTACAGGTAACCCAAATGACTATGTTTGGTTTTTTTAGAGCAAAGACCAGGACGAGGAAAGAGGTACAAAGGGAATCAGGGGTGAGGACAACAAAACTGGGGCCTTCCACCTCCCCCCAACAGGAATAGAATACTTGCGGACGAAGAACCATGGTACTGGTGTCAGACAGAGCACCAGTAATCAACCTGTACAAGAGAGAACTCACGAGTATAGAAATCAGAGTCTTAGGAAGGGGTTTTAGCTTTATTCCCTCTACTGGGATCAACAAAAATCAACCTGAGAAGGATCTACAGTCCTTCTTCAGAAAGGTGAGACTCAAAAGGTTTTTGAAGGGGGGCCCAACAAAGAGAGTAACAATAAGTCAGGTTTAAAGCCCAAATCTACATTCACTCCGTCATTAGAAATGATGGCAAAGAATCTGAGGGTTTTTGAAAAAGCTGCAGAGAGAAGGACCCATAAGAGTCTCTCTGAAAATTCTGGTTCTTTCTCTCAGAATATGAGTAGGGAAGAGAGGATAGCCATGCAGTCATTAAAAGAGGATCTAAATTTGACTACAAAACCTGCTGATAAGGGTGGAGGAAATGTGGTTTTTAACACTCGATTATGAGAATAGGCTGAATGAGATGATTAGTGTAATGGAACACTATGAACCTGTCCAACATAGCAAACTTGTTAAATGAACAAAGGACTGTGAACCTGATTACGGAAGCAAAAGAAAACAATTGGATATGTGAGAAAGAGTTTACATTTTCAAACAACACAGAACCTAAAATTCCAGCCGTATATGGCCTACCTAAGATACATAGGAACAATGACAATCCACCGATGAGACCTATAGTGAGTAGTATTAATTCACTATTGGAACCACTAAGTAAATATGTGGATACATTTCTACATCCTTTGGTGAGCAGCCTTAATTCATATGTTGAGAATTCTGCACATATCATTTCACTCTTGGAGGGTAAATTGTTTAATGGAGAGACTCAGTATCTGGTTACCCTGGACATTGAGTCTTTTCTAAACAAATATCCCCCAGGAGGCGACAGTGGATGCAGTACGTAGAACTCTCACTGAGGTAGACCTGGAGGGAGTGAACAAGGATTTTATAGTTGAATGCGTGAGGATGGTCCTGACCAACACATTCTTTTGTTTCAGGACCAGCTATTTGGGCAGAAGAAGGGGACCAGCATGGGGGCCACCTGTGTGCCTAGTCTAGCAGGCCTCTATGTAGGGGAGTTCGAGAGTAAGCATATTTACAACAAACTTGCACCATTCTATGAAAATGTACCAGGCTGGTACCGCTACATTGATGACATTTTCTTTATCTGGGACGGTGACTTAGAGCAGCTAGAAGAGTTTTTGTTATGGTTGAACATGGGGGACCCCAACCTCAAATTTACCTCACAATACAGTAGGTCAAAAGTTGACTTTTTAGACATCTCAATTAAAGATAAGGATGGTGTATTGGAGATGGAATTGTACCCTAAACCTATGGCAAAGAACACCTTGCTTCAGTATTCCAGCTTCCATCCCAAATCTCAGTGGGATAACATCCCCTTTAGTCAGTTTCTCTGCTTATGGAGAAACTGTTATGACATACAGAATTTTTATAAACATGCTGAGACCTTAAAAAGGTAATATGTGGATAGGGGTTACCCTAAAAAACTTAATATTGCATTCATGCAAGCGAGCCAGGTTCTACGACAGAGCTGCGATGTTGATCAAAACAGGTCAAAGAAAGACATGACTAAGGTGGTGTTTGTAAGCAACTTTTCCCATATTAGCAATAGGATAAAGAATGTATTAATAGTAATTGCCATATTGTCAATGAAGATGAGGACACAAAATTAGAAAGACCTATTTATGCGTTTTAATGAAATAGGAATTTAAAATATGAATTGGTCCACACTTACAGAGAAGGTGTTGAGAACACATAGAACACTCTTCATTCCTAGCCAACTTGCCTCATTTTTCCATGACAAAATTAAGACCATCCAAGACTCCTTTGCTGAGACCCTCCCGGTGGAGGGAAGGAGCACAACTCCCGTTGAGGGTCCATCTCTTACATAGTTCCCCCCTCTTCCAATGGAAACTTCCTTGGAGATTATGAAAGGCCATAAATCAAGCTTCCCCATGGACCCCTGCCCTGCCAAAGTGTTAGCAATGGTGGCCTAGGTTATTAACCCAGCCGCAAATATCATCCTCAACTACTCGCTGAGGAAAGGCCATGCAGGTGGAAAAATGCAAATATGTTACCACTGCTAAAAAGCCGTCTGCAGAACCCCTCGGTGGCATCCAACTATAGACCGACCTCACTCCTCCCAATCTTTCTCCAAAGTACTAGAGAAATATGTGAACCCAGTCATCGCGGACCATGTGGAAACTCAGCACCTTTTCCACCAGTACCAGTCCGGTTTTTGATCTAACGTCAGCACAGAGACAGCGCTGCTCGAAATTTCTGAGTCCAATAAGAAGAAGCTGGATAAAGGAGGGATAAAGGAGGGAAAGCGGTATTGATCTTGCTGAACCTCACCGCAGCTTTTGATACCGTGCCATACGACAGACTACTGCACCGATTACAGAAGTGCGGCCTGAGTGGCACGGAGCTTAAGTGGTTCGCCTTTTTTTTGGAGATATATACCAAGAGGTCTGGTCCTAACTTTGCTACTCCTAAATGTCTTTTATGAATACAGAAAGTCGTAAAGTTAGTATTTTTCTCAGTTTAGGAGTAGTAAAGTTAGGAATCCTAACTTTTCTACTCATAACTGCCTTTTGTGAATACCGAAAGTCATAAAGTTAGGAGTTTGTCTCAGATTACTTTTGTGAATTGGGCCCATTGAGTCAGGCAGTGGACAACTTGGCTTAGTCACCAGGCGCCATTCAACATCAACCCTAGTTCAAGCTTATCCTAGCCCCCACATATGCTAAATATTTGCTCATGGAATATCAGGGGCAACAACAACATAATCTCCTTGCCTCAATACTTACAACATGTCCAATCCTTTGATTTTCTATGCCTACCAGAGACCTGGCAAGTGTGTACAAATCCTTTGGATAATTTCATTGAGTTTCATTTACCAGTGCTTAGCACGAATAAGGGTGTTTGGCCTTCAAGAGATGTCTCAATATGTGTAGACTATCAATTGGACCTAATTGCCACTGTATTGGCAGAATTGAGTGGTTCACTGATTATAATAAAACTTTCATCACTGCTTGACCAACAACACTCCTTTTGTTCTATGTTGCTATCAACCATTTACAGAAAGCCAAACCCGGGCAAGAGACATTAGGCTTTAGAGTGCCTAATCGAAATTCTATGTCGATTAGGACCTGACACCTTAAGAAGCATATGGCAATTGAGAGGAAATTTCACTGCCAGCCTGCTATCCATAATGAATGATAAGAAATGGCTCGATGTGGAGGACAAGTTATGGAACATTAAGTCTATTAAATGTAGTTCCTCAAACCAGATGCTTTAAGCTGAGCAACACACTACTGCCCTGAACACTCTAATCTTGCGGTCACTGAATGGTAGAAGTATAACTGATCAAGCCACAACTTGCACATCTACGCTTCATCAAAGATCCCCCATGCTAGATTATTGATGGGTAAAAATCCAGCACTTCATTCACACTGTAAACTTCAACATTGACCACAGGCTTGCAAGTGATCATGCTATTTTGTCCTGCTCCTTTCCCCTGCATATTGTACCTTTTCAGAGAGAAATTATGCTGGGAAAATAATAAGCGATGGAATCATTTAGAAGGCTCCTGTGGGATGGAGTCATAGCAGCCAGGATGACTGACCAGCTGCAAGCTTACTTGCTGCACTCAAAAAATGAAAAATGCATCATTATGCCCATATGAAGGCTGGTCTGAATTAACCAATGGTTTACTTTCACCAACGCTCAACCCCACCACCCCACTCAAAGGCATTTTGGTTCACATCCTTGCATCTCTGGATTATTCAAACAATCAAGAATTACTATCATTTTAAAGACTGCTAAATAAATATATAAAACAAATTAAATTGCGCGCGCTGCATCACCATTTGGCGTTGCAGCACGTGCGATGTAATTCGTTTAATTATTTATTTGTTTACTTAACTCGGTTTGGCCATATGCAGGAGTTTGCTACCCCCGCCCTGCCCTGACCTCACCACACCACCCGCAGCACTCCCTCGAGGAGCCACCACTGGCCACACTATCAGCCTGGGGCATTCATTTGCACCTGCTGATGGTCATCATCAGTCTCTACTCCAACACATGGGTGAAATTGAGAGTGTAAAGCAAATGGTCAACCTCAACAAAAATGTATTCAAACAGGGGGCTGAAACAGGGTTGCATCTCGCTCCCTTTACTTTTCAACCTGTACTTAGCAGAATTAAAATGATCATTTAAGCACAGTAAAGGCCTTCCCTCCCAAAATAGCAGGTGTAAGTCTGCACCTACTGCAGTATACTGATGACACCATCCTAATTAACCAAACTGCAATAGGGTTACAAAGACCTCTGACCAGTCTACTACTGCAAAGCTGCTTCGGATTAATACATCTAAAACCAATATTCTAGTCTTTGGAAAAATCTGAAAAAAAGCATAGGGCTTTGTTTATCAACAGCTAATGTCACCAAGGGTCCTGAAAATAAAATAACGAGGCATCCGATTGATTGGTTGCGGCAGCCCTCTACACAATCAAGAAATCCACTCTCATTTTTGCTTTTCAATGCCAGTTTAAAAACCTCTCGGACCCCTGTCTTTACGAAGTCTGTAAAGTCATTGATAGTAAACTGATATCAATCCTTACATATGGCGTCTTTATTTTCAAAAATGATTGGCTGGATCTCTTGCATTGCTTGTGCAATAGGTATCAATTCCAGTTACCATCTAGGGCTGTGCAGTCCCACATTTGGCTACAATTCGATTTAGCTTGCCAAGACTATGTGCTTCATGCTTGCTTCCCATCTTCTTGCACTGAGCTAGCTGATCTGGGGTCAGTGAAACAGCTGTTGTGGAGTATCATCCAAGACAAGGAATCTGAACAATACAACTTCCACCAGACTGCGATAGACTGGCTCGCAGACTATGAGCTAATTAACGTTTTCTTCCGTGAATAAGTTGGGTAAAATACACTTGAAACAAACCAAATTGCTCTCAGCTCAGGATGACCTGCAAGTTATTCTCCCAAAACCTAACCCACCCTTAATTATGGACTTTTATAAACAATTAACATTACCATCATAGCTCTTACGTCCATCTAACCTTACTGTCAAAATGCAACTACTCCGTCTCCGGCTTGGCTGATTCTGCAAAACAAATAAAGTATAAATGACAGATAGATTGATTCTTTCTTGCTTAATTATTGAAAAGCATTGCAATTATAACATTAACACAAAACGATAAAAAGAAGCACAGTTCTCAGTTTCTTTAGACAATGTGACTGAACCAAGGAATTTACTATGGGTAAACGCCGTAACACAACACTAACACCATATATAAACTTCTCTTTTTAACAAACAAAATATATTCTTAAAACTGATAATGTATTATCATTACATTCCCAGAAATAAGCAGTGAAAACTAACAATCAAAAATAAATTACTTTGTGCAAAGATGCAACAAAGTGCAAATGTATATGAGCTAAAGCATTACATGACAAAGTGCAACAGAGCAATAAGGTGTCGCTGTATGATTAAAACCTGTTATCTAAAGTTTTAAGCCAAAGGTTACATTGTGCAAATAAGCAAAAAAAAAGTGCATCAGTATTTTTACAAATGTCCTATAAGGTCTAATTCCAGTGGTAATTTGGCACTAAATCGTTCAAGATGTCAGCATTCTTAAAACAGACAATGTGGTATGTAATTCCGTAAGACAACCCTTAAAAAGCGAGTGTCAATAATTTGTCACTGGCTAAAAATGGTATCAGGTAACATAGCAATGCCTTAAGGAATAAAGTTTTAAAAGTGGGCAGCAAATTTTAAGCAACTTAGGCACGTACATACTATATCTAATATAGCTCACGTGGCCACTGACAGTCTACATTTAGTATTTGGCTATTGCTGAATCCAGGTCGGCGTACCTTCCTCGTTTGAATTTATGACCAATCTTATTTTTAGAAATGTTTCTTTCATTTGGGATGAAAAATAGGAGTTCAAATAAGGCTGGATTTGCAAAGACTGATGCGAGTTAATCCCAGCCCATGAATGGGTTTTAGCTGCTAGGGCTATTTTATCTGATTTGAATGAATTCATTTTAATATTTGTTTTTACATGTGTTTAAAACTGGGCATTGTCATTTCAGTGAGCCCTATCTGCAAATCAAAACTCCAGAGGCATATTGTGATATAGGATCGCCAAGTAGCTGTATAGGCAGATTTGATTATTTCATGCCAATATATGTATGCTAGGGAAGCCAGAACAGATGTAAACATGGAATACATCCATTAAAAAAATGACTCTCGCGAAACCATGGAGTGTCTTTGTGGGATAAATTCCAATCTGATTCTGCTTGGCCAGTTGAACTAGGACTGCCAAAGATTGATTTATAGACCTTAATTATTAATAGATCTAATAAGTTTTTCATCCTTACCCCTGGTAATAGGCGTAATATATGTAATTATAACTTTGCTCTCATAACTTTGAGAAGATAATCATGTGATCATATGATTAGTATCTCAAAGTTTTATGTAAACATTTAAAGGTATAAATTAGGTTGCAGTGTTTGCCCATAAATCTTTAAAATGACTTTTAAACACTCTATAAAAAATACCCAAATATGTTTATGTCTTTACCACTTCAATTGGCCCTCCTCTTGCCCTCCATGGATCAGTCATATAATTTTCATGATTTCGTTTATTTAACATTACATTTCAAGCCATTCAGGATGTAATCTACAATGCATTAATCAGTCTTTGTAGGTCTATTGGGGTTTGACTCAGCAAGATGGTATCATCTGCATATTGTAAATAACTAAATTGCACCTCACCTATTTTTGGAGGGTGGGCATTAATGGACTCTAGGTGCTAGAGTAGATCTGACAAAAATACATTAAAAAGGAACGCAATCTTGCTAAGACCATTATAAGTTTTAATTATTTAGGATAAAGTACCACCGGCACCTAGATTAACCTGGACCCAGGTGTTGGTATAGAGGAGTAGAATAGCATTTAGCAGTTTTCGTGGACTGCCCGCACCTACCGTTTTTTTCCATAATAAAGATTGAGGTACACAATCAAAAGCTGCTTTTAAATCTATAAAAGGGATATATAGATGTTGTGTTTCCAAAACTGCCCATTCCGCTAATAATGTAAGGGCAAGCAGATGGTGATAATAGATTGGCACTTACGAAAAACTGTTTGATTGGAATTATATTTTTGTGTTGTTGCTCAGTCTTCCAAATCAATCAATAGTCCGGAGGCAAACACCTTGGCATCAAAATCAGTTAAGGCAAAGTATAAATGTTTGACTGGCTAACAGGATGTACTTTGCAGGTGCTGCTTAACCACAAAGGAGTCTCTTTCTCACATTATTTGCCTGTGCCCTATCTTTTTTGGGTGTTATTGCCTACCTAATTTTAGACAACTGAATATTAGATCTTGTAAAGCTGCTGTTGACGAATGTCTGAAGGGAGAATCTTACTAGTTATCTGCAAGATTTGTAAAATGAAGCTTGTAACCAGATCATTAATCAGAACGAACTCCCGGTCAACATCAAATGCTCCCCCACTCTGTACACCTTCAGGAAGAGCCGGAAGACCTGGTTCTTTGGCTGACTCAGAGCTGCACCCCCCCCCCAGCACATCGAGACCCTCATGGGTGAGTAGCGCTCTTCACAATTCCCTGATTGATTGAGTGCTGTTATTTAGATAGTTACTGATTTGTTTATTTTTTAACCTCTGCTTTTTTTTTAATTTTTTTAAATTTTTTTTAATTTTTTTAAGTAACAGAGCATTCAGGGCAATGATACATACAATTGACGAAGCATGTAGTGTGGATATAGCGGACACAACGCAACGTCGTCCAGTTTTAGGATACATATAAAAGCAATCGCATTGACACAGTAACTTTGCAACATTTCTATATATTCAATCTCTATTACTCTGAGTCAACCTCCTCTTCCTCAATGCCTGGCGGCTCACAAATATAACCTCGAAATTTGTTCCAGGCCCATTTCCTGGGGCATGCATGGTGGACAAATACCGCTTTCTCCGCCACCATCGCCTCATCCATATCCCTGCACCATTTCCTGAGTGTTGGCAGTACTGCTGAACCCCACAACATGGCGATGTTACGCTTCGCCACCAACATGCCCAACATTACCCAGTCTTGTTGCCAGTGGTCTAGATCATTGGGTTCCCATACATTCAGTAAACAGCGACGTGGCTCCGGCAACAAGCAAACATCTATAGTTTGATAAAGTGTACGCATTACCGCTGTCCAATATGACGCTATGTGTCTACAGTCCCAGATAGTATGAACTCCTCCCCGCAGTTTCTTAGACAATATTTGTGTGAAGCTTTCCCTATCTTGTGTAGTGTCAATCTGGTGTAGTACGTACGATGTAGTATTTTAGGTTGAACCAGTTTTAACCTGGAGGGTATTGCTGTTTCTCGGGGGGAGGAGAGGGCCTCCTGCCACTCAGATTCCTCAAAAGTGCCCACATCCCTGGACCAGTTCTGTTTCAGTGTGGACGTCTTGTCTGGGAGGTTGTTGATCAGTTTCCGGTAGGTCAAGGAAGTGGCCTTATCCAGCATATGTTCTGTCAGGAGTCTGTCCTCGAGAGGAGCGGATTCCTGTAAGACGGTACCTGTCGGTATAGCCGACTGGAGCGCCTGCCTAATTTGAAAGTATCTGAATTGCATCTCATATTGGGTTTGCATGTAGGAGAAATCTACCACCTTTCCCTTCTTCCAGAGGTCACCCACCACAGAATTGCCTATGGTGTCCCAGACCTGGAACCCTTTACTATTACGAAGAAGGCCTAACCTGTATGAGTCCCACAACGGTGTCATTTGCGTGATAGTCCCAGAACATTTAAGACGCCTATTTGCTTTGTACCAAAGCTGTACAGAGTGGTGCGTCGGGCCAATCAGGTCTGGAGGCACGCGACGGCTATAAAGATTTCCTAACAGCCCCCTACACTCTAAACACTGTCTATCAGCAAAGTATGCCGGCTTGGTCTGTGGGGCGTGCAGCCAAAAATTAATCTGCCGGAGATGGGCTGCCCAATAATATAGATCAACATTTGGAAGGGCTATCCCCCCATCATACCAGCCTCTCGTTAACTTGTCTTGTGCGATACGCGGTGGCTTCCCGCCCCACAGTAGATTGGAAACTGCTGCAGCTATAGCTTTGAAATACGATACAGGGACTGGAAACGGGGTGTTTTCCAGCACATACAGAAAGCGCAGGAGTGCCATCATTTTGTATAATGCCGCCTTGCCTAAGAGTGTGAGAGGGAGATCCTGCCAAACCCTAACGTCGCGCTTAAACCGCTCCAGAAGGGGGCGGAGATTTAAAGCGTAAAATTCATTTGGGTCCGGCGTAATGCACATACCCAGGTACTTAAATGCTTTCGCAGTAGTTCGCAAGGGGCAGCTCACAGGTAGGACAGGTGGGGGGCCCGCGAGAACATAAAGGATGGACTTGGACCAATTAATCCTATAACCTGACACCCTGCCGAACTTCTCGCAAACGTTCAATAATTCAAGAATAGATTTTTTGGGGGAAGTGAGGTACAACAGGATATCATCCGCATATAGGGATATGCGGTCCTCCCACACGTCGGTCCAACAAAGTCCCTTGATGGAGGGTTCCCATCTGATCCAGATCGCAAGCGGTTCCAAGATCAGCGTAAAAAGCAACAGGGACAATGGACAACCCTGCCTCGTGCCCCGGCCAAGAGGGAAATCTCGCGAGATGTGCCCATTGGCAGCAACATGCGCCATGGGTTTATGGTATAGCAGGCGAATCCAGGCACAGAACTTCGGACCGAAGCCCATGTGGTGGAGCACTGCCAACAGGTAGGGCCATTCCACTGTATTGAATGCCATAGTGGCATCCAAGAAAAGGATGACTGCAGGTTCCTGGATATATGCTGTACGCGCCAGGCTGCGTAGAGCCGACGCAGGTTAACGGCCGTGCTGCGATGTGGCATGAATCCCGACTGGTCCGGGTTCACTAAGGAAGAGAGGTGTGGAGTCAGCCGCAATGCCAGTAGCTTGGCTAGGATCTTAGGTTCCGCGTTTATTAGAGAGATTGGGCGGTAGGAAGCGCAGTCCGTTTCCGGCCTGCTGGGCTTATGGAGTGCGACAATTGTGGCAAGCCGCTGGTCCCTTGGTAGCTCCCCTGCCTTGAGACTATCACAAAACATGTTCAGTAAGAAGGGAGCCGTTGTCTGCACTTTATTTTATACAATTCAACTGGTAGTCCATTGGGTCCCAACGCCTTGCCAGATGCCAGTGAAAAGGTTGCCGCCTGAATTTCATCAGTGGTAATGTCTGCCTCCAACAGGAGCGCAGCTTCAGGGGAAAGTTTTGGGATCGCTAGATCCTTAATGTAGTCATAAGCTTCCGCAATCGTATACGACGCCCGGGGAGCATATACTTTTTCATAATGGTTGGCCAGAATGTTAACTATACCATTAGGATCAGAGACCATGGAGCTTGTGGGCGACTCCAGTTGTGCAATGACTCTATTCGCTCTTTCTTTTCTGTCTAGCCAAGCTAGCATCTTCCCCGCTTTATCCCCCATCTCGTATATCCTATGCCGAGTTGCTTGGAGTTTGCCTTTCGCCATTTCCCTTTGGTAAACCACAAATGCAGTTTGCTTAAGGTGAACCTCACTGGCGGCTCTCAGTGATGGGTGTGCCGCCTGCTCAGTTATTGCAGTGGCTAGCTCAACTTCAAGGCTATCTAACTCCGCCCGCTGCCCCCGCTTGTGACCCAAAATTGAAGCTATCGTTTGCCCGCGAAGGACTACGTTATAGGCCTCCCAGAGCATGCTGGGCGAGTCTACCGAGCCGGTATTTTCATGGAAAAATTGGTTGGTAGTTGTTAGATCTGGGGGTCTCTAGTTGGCAGAGGTAGGTACCACTGTCCAAATAGGGACCCTTGCTTCTAGTCAGGGCAAGGAGATAACCCTCTGAGATAACCCCTGCTCACCCTCTAGGTAGCTTGGCACGAGCAGTCTAGGCTAACCAGAGGCAATGCGTAAAGTATTTGTACCAACACTCACAGTAACACAGTGAAAACACCACAAACTGACTCCACAACAGTTTAGAAAAATAAAGGTATTTTTAATCTAAACTACACAAGACCAAAACGACAAAAATCCAACATACACAGTTCAAGAATATGGTTTCAAAAAGAGTTCTTAAGGTTGCGTTAAAATTCTTTACGTTGCGATAGAATTCTCTACTGATGCGTGAAAAGTTCACAGTTGCGTCACGTTTACTCACAGTACCTTTTAGTTGCAACAAAGTTCCAAAAGCAGAAGCTGGTGCGGTGGAAATCAAGCGATGCGTTGCTCCTGAGACCCTGGGGAGGCGATGCGACAGCCCCGCTGCAGCAGCGGGCGTGTTGCGACGAATCCGGTCTGTATGGGGAGGAAGGCCACTTGTATGGATTCCGGTGCGTAGGAAGTCTGTTCTCGCAAAGGCACGATGCGACGATCTCGTAGGGGCTGCGACGATCTCCGGGGCGACGATGCGCGGTCCAGCGGGGATCCTCTCTCTCGCAGCTCCTCGATGCGTTGATTCTGCGACGATGCTCGCAGCAACGTGATGCGGTCCGCAAGCAAGTGGTGCGGCGTTCTCACCCAGCGACGGCAGGCACTGCGACGATACTCTCAGCGATGTTAGATTCTCCCGCACCGGTCTGGTGCGTCCCGCAAATGAAGGATGCGACGTCTCTGGCAGCGGCGTCAGGCGCTGCGACGATCTCGACCTCCGTAGCGGCGGGAAACTTCTCGCACTGTCGGGGATGCGCTCCGCAAGCTAGCAATGCGACACTTTTCAAGTTCAAAAGTCACTCAAGCTCAGTTTCAAGCTTCCCAGCTCAGGTACAACTTCCAGAGGCCCCACAACTGGATCAAGCACTCTAGGAAGGACAGAACTCTCTCAGCAGAGTTCAGGGAAGCTGGGGGTGAAGTCCTTTTGTTCCTGGGACTTCAAAACAGGGAGCCAGCTCTTCTCAGGCCCTTGGAGATTCCTTCAAGACAGGGGACACAACTCAGCAGCAAAGTCCTTCCCCTCTCCTTGGCAGCAAAGCAACAGGTCAGTCCAGCAGAGCAACAGCAGGACAATCTTCCTTCTTCAGTTTCAGCTTTCTCCTTGGCAGAGGTTCCTTCTTGATTTCCAGGATGATCTAATTTTCTGCTGTCAGGGGTCCTGTACTTATACCCCTAAAGTCTTTGTTCTCTTGGTGCATGTGGGCCCTGAGCCCGGTCTGAACCAGTTCTGGGTGGATCCTGAGCACTTTGTTTTGCTGGCTGCATCTTTCCTTTCAGAGTGAGGGGCAGGGTCCTCAGCCGCCCAGCAGGGGGGTGGAGCCAGCATTGTGGAAGGCAGGCACAGCCCTATTCAGCCCAGGTGCTAACTCCTCCCACCACTCCAGTTGCAACTGCAGTCATTCAGCCTAGTGCTGACTCATCCATCCTGCTGGGGAATTCCCCAGCCCCTGCCACTCACAAACCAGACAGTCAATACACAAACAGGCCCAGGCACACAGAAGGGTTAGACAAGAGAACAGCAACTTTCTAAAAGTGCTGTTCTCAAACCCAGGATTTAAAAACAACCTTTCCTAAAAGATGTGTTATTAAATTCTGAGTTCAGGGATACTAGATACTTATGTCCTATCTTGTTCCTATGGGAAGAAATGCTGTTAACCACTGTAGCCAGCATCCCCCATGTTAATCTATGGAGCAAGATAGCCTTACAATAGTGAAAAACGAAAATGGCTGTAATTCACTACCAGAACATGTTACCTGCACCAGTACATGCTCTACCTTTCACATACACTGCACCCTGCCCAGGGGGGTACCTTGGGCCTTCCATAGGGGTGGCTGATGTGCACAAAAAGGGAAGGGTTAGGCCTGGTCAGTGGGGACACTGGCCAGGAGGACATGGCAGTTCTAAACTGCCCGTAAGCACTGCAGTGGCAGGCCTGAGACACCATTTTAGAGCTACTCCTGTGGGTGGCACAATCAGTGCTGCAGGCCCACTAGTAGCATTTGTCATCACCAGCCCTGGCACACCCAGTGCACTTTACTAGGGACTTCATGGTGATACAAATATGCCAAACATGTATATTCAATCAGAATAACAATTTACACAGAGAGCATATGCACTTTAGCACTGATCAGCAGTGGTAAAGTGTGCAGAGTCATATTGCCAACAGCCACGGGTCAGGAAAAATAAGGGAGGAAGAAGCAAAAAGTTTGAGGATGACCCTGCAAGAAGGGCCAGTTCCAACAGTAGTGTTTGCGAGGGCTTTTATAAGGGCTGCCACCTGAAGGAAGCCGGCATGAACCGGGAACATACGTCTCTTGTTAGTCTGGTGATGCGTATATTTTAGCATCAGTGGAGAGTGGTCCGATATGCCCCTAGGGCGAATAGTCACTTTTCTATTCCCTGCAAGCCGTCTGCAGACATCAGGAAGTAATCAATGCGTGTAAGGCAGTTATGGACCCCGGAGTAGAAAGTGTTTTTTTTCTCATTAGGATGCTTGTACCTCCAACTATCTGTGAGTCCCAGGGCGTCAATCAGACCAAGAAGATGTCGCCCACCCTGCACCTCTGATCTTATAGGAAATCTGTCTATTGTGCCATCAAGTATATCATTAAAATCACCCCCTATCAGTAGTGTCGCAGCAGGCAGTGTCTGTAAGAACTTTGTGAGAGCGGAGTGGGCTTGCATGTGGAGGGCAGGTGGAATGTACACAGAGACAAAATTAAACAACCGCCGTTCCCACTGACATGTCAGTGTTGCAAAACGGCCTTGGTCGTCGACTGGTGTCTGCTGTATCACCAGTGGGAAGTTCTTCCTAATAAGTATCCCCGTGCCACTGGAACCTGAGGAAAATTCTGTGTGCGCCATCATTTTGTACCCCCATCTGTCCATAGCCTTGACAGCTGAGCTCACTAGGTGTGTTTCTTGCAATAGAACCACCGCAGGGCCACAGCGTTTCAAATATTGCAGCTCCAGATTTCTCTTCACTTTGTCCCCCAACCCTTGGACATTCCAGGTAAGTACAGTTAGGGCTATCTGGGGCGCCTGTAGCGCCTGAGAAGCATTCTCAGCCATCAGAGATAATAAATTGTGTCACACATCTGAAGTTACATTTGTCCCGCAAAGCTCCAAAAACGAAACAGTTTGTTGCCCCAATAAAATTTCAGTCTATCAAGTCAAAAAGGATAAGCAAACACATAACGGATTCAACTAAAATGAACAAACCAATTACTTCCCCATCCTGGATCCCACCCACCCTCCCTGCCTCCCTGCTCAGCGAACCTGCCCGCCTCCCCAACTTAGCAGAGTGCTTCTTCTCTCCCCTAGCTACAATACTTGCTTGTCGGGGGTAACGAGTCCTACGAGGCAGCAGCCCTTTGAAGTCTCTCAGGCCTGCCCCAGTCCAAAACTCCAAGACAGCTCAAACACAGTTGTCCATGTAGCTGCTCGATGCGCCAGAAATCACTCTCGTTGTTGCTGGGCTTATTCCTCCTCTAGGGTTAGTTCGTGGTGTGACTCTTGGCCACCGGAACCCAGATCCTCTGTAGCGTCATCCCCTTCTCGGCGGCGATGAGGTCTCGGTCTTTGGCCGTTCGGTTCACAGGGCGCCCCGCGCCACCCCTCTAGTCAGTCGTGTGCCGCCTCCGGCGATTCAAAGAACCAGGTCCGTCCGTCAGCCACCACTCTGAGTTTTGCCAGGAAGATCATAGAGTATTGCAATTCCTGCGCCCGGAGTAGTTTTTTAACTTCAAGGAAGCTTCGTCAACGTCTGGATACGGCTGCAGTGTAATCAGGGAAGGTCACAGAGGAGTTCAAAATGCGGATGGGGGAGAGATCCTCGCTGCTTGTAGAATTGTGTCCCTATCCCTGAAATTAAATAATCTAGCGAGTACTGGTCTCGGGGGTGCTCCCGGCTTGGGCCTGCCGCCAGGCACCCTGTGGGCGCGCTCGACCGAAAAGAAATGCGAGAGTCCCTTGGGTTGAAGCTTGGTTTTTATTAATTCTTCAACATACAAATCCATCGCTTGGGCACCTTCGGTATCTGGAATACCTATAATTCGCACTTTATTTCATCTGGCGCGCCCTTCTTGATCGTCAAGCTTCTCCGCTAGCATCTTATTCTCCTTTTCAAGGCGGGCTACCGATGTCTGCAGCTCCGATGTGTCCAGAACCAGAGATTTTGCGACTATCTCCACTTTCTTCACTCTATCCGCCATTTTGTGGAGGTCCGCCCGCAGCCGGGAGACGTCCGTTGAGATCATTCCGACTGTGGCCTGGACACTCGCTAGAGCCTTCATGATGTCTTCCAGTGTGACCTTTTTTGCTCCATCTCCCTCCAGCGCTTTACCGTGGGGTGGCATCGGGGTAAGCCTTTTTCATATGCAAACTTGTCCAGCTTAGCCTGTGCCGTTTGGTTTCGTGGCCCTCTTCCCGCCAATTCCACATGATTTGTGGAACTCACTACAATGTAATTCGGGAACTGATACACTAGCTGAAATGACGGTAGCCCCTCCAGTATATGCAGACAACTATGTCTCTTCGTGGCAACACCTCGGAATCTATGACCGCTATGATAAGGCATGTGGTGGGCCAGAGGCGCTGACGAGGGGGGGGGCGGAGTGCAGAAGTATAAACCTTCCTGGAGACTGACCGGTCGTCACGTCTCTGAAAAGAGCGAGATAATTAGTTCCGTCGACCGAAGGTTCCTCTTAGGGTGGTAGGGGGTGACCAGGCCGATGTTTATGGCAGGGCCTGTTTTCCAAAAAGCGCGGTGCGCCAAGCATAGTGCCTTAAAGGCCACTCTCTGCCTCACTGGCAGCCAGTGGAGACTTTTCAGAGCAGGTCTGGCCGACTGGATGCGCGGAATTTTCAGCAGGGTGTGTGCTGCGCAATTTTGAACAATTTGCAATTTCCTGAGGGTCATCTCCGGGGCCCCTAGGTATAGAGCATTGTTTGAGTCCAGGTGGGATTGGATCAGACCTTGTACTGCCACCTTTTTGGCCTCTAGGGGAAGTAACGGGAGCACTTTCCTCAGAACTCTAAGTAGGCCAAAACAGGTGGCGGACAGTTTTATGGCCTGGGTGGAAAAGGAAAGTTTGTTGTCTAGCCATACTCCCAAGCTTTTAACACTTTCCTTGTGAGTGGGGGGGGAACCCAGAGCACTGGGCCACAGGAGGTGAAAGACGCAGGGGAGGTTGGGCCTAGGAGCATGAGCTCCGTCTTATCTCCGTTTAGTTTAAGGCAGGAGTTGGTCATCCATCCCTTAACGTCCTCTAGGCAATTTAGCAGGTCTGCTGGGGAGTGAGTGTTGTTCTCCGTGGCCAGCGAGACCACAAGCTGGGTGTCGTCAGCATATGACACGATTTTAATGCCATATGGTTCGACAACACCCGCCAGCGGCCTCATGTACACGTTGAACAGTACAGGGCTCAGAGAGGAGCCCTGTGGCACTCCGCAGCTCAAGGGTTTCCTGGAGGACACTGTCTTTCCGTCGAAGATCTGAAACGACCTCCCAGACAGAAAGGAGTCAAACCACCTTAAAGCGTCACCTGAAACTCTCACTATTGTGTGGCCCAAAGTCTGTCTCTCCCCAGCCGGCTGCACCAAAATGGGCACGTCGCAATGCCCCACCAAGCAACAGAGGCGAAGCACCGGGACCAAGGCGTGCCTGCAGGGGGTATTGGCGCAGTCTGGGGCGTTCAGGAGGTATGGGTCGCGGCACCACCGGTAACCGGCAATCCAGTCCCGGTGGGGAGATCAGGTCCTGGAAGCGCCGTAACTATTGCTGCCACCTTCACGAGTCCGCCCCCTCTGCAGCCGGTGGCTGTGGATCAGATCGTCAGGATGAGGTCGGTGAATGGTCGCCAACGGTGGCAATAGAGAGCTCACCACACACATCGGGGGCCCACGTGGGGTGGGGGAGCATAAATAATCCTGCCTAGCGTAGCGGAACAGGCTGTGATGTATTCCTATAGGTTCTGTATCGATCCCCCTATTCCTGACCCTGTTCTGGTTAACAAGTTAACTAGCAGCCATCCCATGATGCAGACACCGTTATCTGATTAAGCCACACCACGGCACAGGAACGCGTTATCTGATTAGGTCATAACGCTTGCCATCTAATTAGACAAGCAATATTCCTCCAGCCCCTGATAAGGCATACGGAGTTCTCAAAACAAATCAAACCTATGACAACCTGGGAAAAACCCTGCGGCCATTGTTTTGATTTCACCGAGAACTTCAGCAAAAGAATGTGCTAACGACCAGTTCGTATGACATCCTTATTGACGTATCTATGTCCATCATTACGTCAATCTCGGCACCTTACAGGTACAAATATTACCGATATTGCCTTAAGCAAACAAACGCGGTGGTGACGAGATCGGAGCAGCGAGACTTGCCGAAGCCCAGCAGAGAGCGAAGCCCACTGGCGCTGCCCCGCCTTCCTGACGCGCTGAGAACGAGACGCTGCCTTTCTCCTGCCGAGAAATCCAGCTCCGGCGCTTCCGAGCAGCCCTTGCAGGCAGCCTGGAATATCGAGACCAAAGATGAGATACCATCCCTCAATCATCCTAGATTCAAGGTACGGAACTGAATAACCCCTTGCAGAGAATTCTTGAATCAGTCACTTGGCAAAACAAACTTAACTTAAACTGCTACTTTCTATCCCCGCCCACGTATTAGGCTTAGGTCAGGTACACTGGGGTAGGCGTAGTTAGAAGCACCAGTTGAGTACGATTAGTCAAATGTTTATATGTATGTATCTATTTTATCCATTTTAAACCACCATATGGCTTAGAAACCATATAAATGTTTTTACAGTATTATTTTATACTTCTGCTTTTATTGTATGCACTTTACTTAACCATAAGTATTGCAATAATATCGATTCATTTCTCTTGTACGAGAAAAGAGACTGATCAATAAATACCATCTTTTATTGAACACGCCCGTCTCTTCCTTTTCTCTACAAACTGGTGAAACTAAGAATGCACGTACTGACTGAGTAAAATAAGTTGTCTTTTGTTTTCACACGACTCTAGAGATACACTCTTGATTAGGGGAGAGCAAAGTTGTCATGTTCTATGGTTGTCAGAAACTAAATCCCTTCTTGTCTATCCAGGGAGGTTCAACTCCTCCTTGCCTATTCGAGAAAGTTTCTAGTGAACTCTGAGCTAGCTGGCAAACCCAAAACTTTAAGTCTAATATCGACAATAGAAGACCTAGTTAACGTCTGGTCTAGGCCTATACTATTGAAAGTATTATTCCAATGCGCAGAGCCTATTGGGATAATAGGAACTACACTACAAGGCGAATCCGTCGACGTCTCACCCCCTGTTTTCGGCGGCGTTGAGCTCCGCACCGCCACACGTCCGTCCTCGGCAGCACTGGAAACTTTAGCCCCCGGTCTGCTTGCCTCCCACAGGCCGCTCACACTCGGCCAGCGATATCTCTTAGTAGCAGCCTCGGATTTTCACCGGAGTTCGTCCGGTCTATGACGCTTGGGTTCCGACGTCAGGCACAGCCCGCAGAACACTTAGAAGAACGGATTAATGATCGGATTTGAGAAAAGGGCTGGCACGTCCCCGGAGCTGAGTAACTAAGCGGCCATTTTGCTCGGCCGGTAGACACCCCCCCAACCTCTGCTATTTAATCATTTTTTTAGTAGTAGAACAATAGCTTAATTTAGATCAAGATGCTATTTTTCTAGCTTGTGAATTAACTGTGTGCTAGAGTACAATTGATGTGAATAGCGCATGCACTTTGCTTTTACTATTTTCATCATTTTGAATTGCTATGCTTGCACATGTACTGGCCGTCCATTTTCTGGGGCTCCCTTTTTAGGTCTGGCATAACGTTGCAGTGCAACCCGCTGCTCACTTTGCGAGACTTCCAGTATACACTATAGTGGGGGGAAGCTCCACCCACTTTCTGGCTATATTTTCCATTGGCTTCAATCATAAGTGCTGCATTTTGATTTGTTTTTGACTTCTTAGTCCCTCCTCCTGACGGGCATGTTGTAATTTATATCCTTCCCCGGTTATTGGCCCCTTTACTCCAAAACTATTTTTGACCCTGTGTTCCCCCAACCCCCACCCGCAGTACATGACTTTTTAGCCCCCCTCCCTCACCCTCCCACTCCTGTTCATGCCTTCCTGGACCCCCACCCTCCTGTTTCCAATGCTATAGGTCTCATGTAAATACGAGTCCTATTGCATTGGGAAATGCTTGTAAGTTGTGGGATTGGCTGGCTGATTGCACTCTTTTTTTGGTGTTGTGCCGCTGACAACTTATTTTGCCTGACCAAAAGATGACATTCTCTATAACACCTGCGCAATACAAGCACGCAAATGCTTCACTTCGGCAACCTAAATACAAGAGAATTAAGAGTAGCGCAGGTGTGCAGGTCACCGGAAGTGCAGGCTCACTGCAGGGCAACTCTAATCAGTGCGATGAATACCACACTTAAATGCATAAAAAATGACAGTGTAAACGTCAAAAATGCCCTCCCCCTGGCCAGGCAAACTATTCCAGCAAGGGGAGTTACAAATTCAAAGCCGCGCACTTGGCTGACCTAGAGCACCCACAATTGGCTCAGGGCACTGAAAACGTCAGCAGGAAGATGATGCGGGGTCTCCTTGGTTGTGGAAGATCTGGAGCCGCAGCAATGATCTGTCTCCATGACAGGAGACCCAAGAGAACCGCTCATGCCAATCCAGCCAGCAGGAAACTCCAATAGCAAGGCTGGCACAATACGAGATCTCCAAAGCCCCACCGCACCTTCGAGAAGGCGCCAGGTGGTAAAAGAAGGCAACAACGAGGGAGTAGTGAGCTGCTCTGACCAAACTCGTCGTCAAAATGTTAGGAACACAACATGGAGATGAAGAAGAGTCTTCACTGAAGTGTATTCCATAACACGAGGAGCCCACTGGAACGTGCCTTTCAGCATGAGCATCCTGAAGCAACTGCCACAGAGAGCCGTTGCCCAGAACACTTCATGCAGAAGGATTCCAGAGTGCAAATACAAAGAACGTTTTGGAAAAAACATTCGCACCAGCAACAGTACATCACCACATAACAATTATATATTTAAGTATACATGTATGTAAAATGCTCTTTTATCTTTGCGTTATTTAAAAACAATTCAAAACAAAAAAACACAGCTCACTTTATTCTTGCCTCTAACGCACTTGGTGCACTGTCCAAGTTACAGGAAACTGGGTGATTCAGGACTGTGGGCCCCATCTTTGCACTGACAGCTTTTGTATGCTTCTGATGCACATGCCTGTGCACATCCTGGTTGTAAACCAGATTCCTTTAAATTAGCATCGGGACTGCAGACACACAACCAAAGATGGGCTATAGAACAGTGCGGAGGCTGTCACCTCGTCGCCGCACTGTACTTCCAGTAAACTCACGCGGACACCCTTTGCATGTTTCTGGCATAGGGCACAATGCCGGGAAAAGAGCTTCCCTGGAATTAGCCTCATATCCCACGCTTGCTATTCTAGCAAGTAAAGCTTCCCGTCAACTGCCAGCAGATTTTTGTCCGGCCCCTGCAAATAATCTTCAGTTGCCTGCTAAAACAGCCCGTAATCTAGGAGTACTACTAGATAGTAACCTACAATTGAGAGAGGGGTTGGCCTAGCGGCTAAGGCGCTCGACCTCGGAATCTGGGTTCGAGTCTCGGTAACGGTGCCAAAAACCTCCTGTGATTCTGGGCAAATCACTTAATCTCCCCGTGCCTCAAAAAAAAAAAATGAAAGTGTGTCCTCATGTAACGTTACTGGTGCTATGTAAAGCGCTCTGATACCTGATTCGGTTCGGGTCTAGTTAGCGCTATATAAAACTCTGCAAAAAAAAAAAAATTGGACTCCCAAGTGAACGAAACAATGAGCCCTTGCTCAACTATGCTCCGAGCTCTTCGAAAAATACTCCCATTTTTACCAGCTCTAGCTAGACCCCATGCGGTAAGGAGTATTATCATGCGCAGATTAGATTATTGTAATGCCCTACTTCTGGGTGCCCCAGTTTCCTTGATAACAAAGCTGCACAGGATACAAGTCAATGGCAGCTAAGCTAGCACTAAACAGAAAACGCAGAGCCTCTGCTTCGCCTTCTCTAAAAGATCTTCACTGGCTACCCATCGTGCAGAGAGTTCAGTTCAAAGCACTCTATATTGTTTATAAGGCAGTACACAAAATGGGGCCTAAGCCATTACAGAGGAAATTCCTCTGGTATACCCCAGCCAGAAGTCTTTGTTCTTCTTCAGCCAACTTAATTTGTATTCCACGTTTTAAAAAATCTCGACTTGGCAGTAGATAATTCAGCTTTGTAGCTTCTAAACTTTGGAATGCACTGCCAATCGAGCTCAGACAAATTGACAATCTGCTATGATTTAGGAAGGAGCTAAAAAACAGACTTGTCCCTAGAGAATAGTCCTACAGTTTCCGCTGGCTTGGCTCTCATGAATTACAGTTATGCATAGTGTCTGTTTGTCTCACAAGATTCTTAAGGGCTCTCCCCCTCAGATTCTTTCGGATCTCTTGTCTCTCTATGTCCCAGTCTGCTCCCTACGCTCATCCGACCTTGAATTTGCAGTAGTCCCCCAGTTTAAGCGCAGCCGTGCTGGCCGCCGCTCATTTCGAGTACGTGCTGCGGCTTTGTGGAATTCCCTTCCTTTAGAGCTACGTACCCTCGGTGATCTGTTCTCGTTTCGTAGGGCCGTTAAGACCTTCTTATTTCCCTAAATCTGTTTCTTCTTCAGTTTGTCCTTTTTTAGCAGTGTTATATTGGTACCTTGTCGGGCGCCAGGACGCTCCTTTGCTGGAGCAGCTGTGCGCGTAATAAATGCTCATAACATAACAACAGTAGGTGTACTGCTAATCCGAATCAGTGGCAGGGTGACCACAAATACTGCCGTGTGGGGCCTAGGCAGGCGCCTGAGGTGGGATGGGTGAGATTACTTTTTTTCTTCCTGTGGTTTTCCGGCTTGTGGTACCTCTCCATACGGCACAAAACGTCCAAGTAGTTATTTAACAATGTGTGTGTACATATATACAATGTTATTTTCCTTACTTGCGGGCAGGTGTCATGTCCTGATTATTTTTCAGATTTTAGTTATCTTCTCTACCATGTAGGCTTACTCAGATCATTTTTAGAGACTCTTATTCTTAGCAATCTGAATCATTTTTGTTAAAAACTTCTTTTCTGTTTCTGCCTACAATACCAACCACCTGTAGGCAAACCAGTAAGGAAACACAACTGTCACCCCTGCAGGATTATCCTGGCACTCAAAACTACATTGCATTACCAAACCCTAGAATTCATATTTGCAGACTTGTTGAGGTTGACAAACAAAGTCTAACACGATTTGGGAAAGAGCCAGGTCCTCAGATTGTCTCAAAACTAAGGCGGTTGACCTATTTATTAGGGTGTTCAGTGAGACGTATCTATCTTTTGGCAGCAGACATGGAAAGAGCTCAGCCAACCCAAGATATACAATTGAATTGAGGGACCACTAACATCAACTTATCTCTGCATCTTAGTTAGTGTGTCGAGTGATACATTTCAAATCAGCCTTTAAGGACAGTCTGCTTTGTGGAGTGCAACACTGTATGCACCAGTCATAAATATTTCATAATGATATGCTTCATAACTGGGAGCCAGTGAAGGGAGGCTAGAGCATAAGAGATTTACTCTCCCGTTTCCGTGCTCAATTGAACCCTTGCTGGAGTTTTGTACCAGCAGCTGTCAATGAATTCAATGGTTTGGTTGGTCTATATTGCATTACAATCAGTGGCGTAACGAAACTTGAGGGCCCCCCTGCGAAGCACCAGTGGAGGTGCCCCCCTGGTGGCCTGGCCCACCACCTACCACTTTACCCTACCACCCAGAAATCTAGTATATTTTGATTTGAAACCTCCAAGATTTAAATGAAATGCCTCTATATTGCCTTCCTCTAAGTTCTAATGAGAAAGTGGGAAACACTCTTAACATACAAGGTATGCCATTTGTAACAATACTGTCAAAAGCAGATTATTTAACTGAGGCAACAATCAGAACAATGATGTAGTTCTAAAGCTGGTAATTTCCCCGCGTGACAACCAGTATTGTTCGTCACCTCCCTTAAACTGACCCACACATTGATGATGTCCGTGTGTGTCAAACTGTACTTCTTTGTGCTGCATTAGGGCATTTCCGGTAGACCTATTGTGACATGTTCAATAAATACAAATTCATTATAAAAACTTCTATGTGAAGGGCGAAATAATCTGTAAAACATATCTTTTGTTAGACAGCGTTGGGACATCTGGAACAGTGGTTGATGCCAATGTCGCATTAGATACTACTATAACTCATAAAGATACCCAGGCTGCAACAGAAACTGAAACCGAAACTTAAAAAAATACTTATGGTACAACAGAGGGAATAGTAATATTGTTTTTAGTGACCGCTCTGTGCGCACTCGCACTAAACCCAAATGGTTAAAAGATTTTATTTGCGATGAAGAGTCAAATTGAATTATAATTATTGTTTTTCATATTATTTTTTTTGTTTTTTTGATTTATTGTTATTTATGTGTTAAGGAGGAAGATGTGTTACGTTTCTTTAAGGAATTGTATATCTCGTGCAGCAGCAAGAGGAATGTATTTTACATTACGATGTATTGCTATTGTTCAATTGTGGATTCCATCCTTCGGTTGTTCTCCCTGACAATCTGCTTTCGGTTGCAACCTGGGTATCTTTATGCGATATAGTAGTATCTAAGGTGACGTTGGCATCAACCACTGTTCCAGATGTCCCAACGCTAACACTAGTATCAACCATGCTGCTCTTCGCAAAGGAAGATTCAACAGCGGGGTATTCACATGTGTCAACACTTGAAGACGCTTCAGCAGGACAACCAACATTGCTATTACCAGCCTGAACAACAAATTCAGAGCTACTGGTGTCATTATTTTGAATAAGGTCATCATCAATAATAACATATTAAGATGCTTTCCTTGATAACCCAGAATTCTCATTTTTCTTGTACAAATGAATGTCACTTTTAAGTATTGCAATACATTTAAGATTCCATACTTTTCCATCACTTAGTTTTACAGCATTGCGAACATTTTTTGTTACTTTTAAAGGTTCGAAAATTGACTTTCTCCTTTTTTAAACTTTCCAAGGTTTCTTGACCTTAACCCAAGAACCCACTCTGATTTCACAAAATTTAACATTATGTTTTAAATCATATACCTCCGGTACTAGCAATGTTGGTTGTCCTGCTGAAGTGTCTTCAAGTGTTGACACCTGTGAATACCCCGCTGTTGAATCTTCGTTTGCGCAATTTAGTAGTAGTAAAGTTAGGACACCTAACTTTAGGACTCCTAAACTGAGAAAATCAGAATTTTAAGAGTTTAGGTATTCACAGAAGGCATTTAGGAGTCCTAAACTTAGGAGTCCTAACTTTACTACTACTAAATTGAAAAACATCCTATTTTTAAGACTTTCGGTATTCACAGAAGTCATTTAGGAGTCCTAAAGTTAGGAGTCCTAACTTTACTACTACTAAACTGAGAACAATCATAATTTTAAGACTTTCGGTATTCACAGAAGGCATTTAGGTGTCCTAAAGTTAGGACTCCTAACTTCTGTGAATACCGAAATGAGTAAGTGCCTTCTGTGAATACCAAAATGAGTAAGTGCCTTCTGTGAATACCAAAATGGTAGCAAGTTTAGGATTTTGTCTTAAGTTAGTTCTGTGAATCGGGCCCCCGGAGTATATTTTTTTCAATTCAAACACTGATGCTGGTGCAACATGAACTTTCCGTTAAAATTCATTGGTCGGGTTACTTATTATTTGCAGTCTCACCCCTAAAGTGGCCATCTTCTAAGAAAATAATGTACGTCAAAGCCTAATCCAAAGCGATACCTAAGGGGTCGGTACTGTCTAAAACTAAACCAGTCCGGTGACAATATAAAGTATATCACACAATTAGAATATCACCCTTTTGGGGTCAAAGAATCCTGCCCTTTTATATTGTTTATTACCTCTCTTAAAATGTGCAGAAGGGAAAGTGAAACAAAATAACTCTGTTGAGCAGCAAAATAATAAACTGTCTTAGGTTTTCTCAAAAATTGGCACGTGTGATTAATATTTGACAAGCTCAGGCAGGCGTAAACTGCTGTTGCCTAAAATTGAAAAGAAAGCTGCACTCAGTGCACTGAACTGCATTGGGACTGGGAACAGAGCTTTCCATGCAGCAGGTGAATAAGCCTGATACAGCAATTACATTGAAGAACACACATGGCAGCTGCCAGCCCCGTGAGCCTCGTGTTTTTACCTGGAAACAATGTGCAATGCTTTCTGCGGGGCACCCAGCAGGACACAGACATCCTGCACGGCTGAGGGCAAGACCTCCTCCATGGCGAGGGCAGCTCTTGCCTGGCAACATCAGCGCTGGCACACCGCTGCTCCCGGTGAGCTCATGGCACGGCAGAGGGAGGTACAGGAGGGCACAGACGCCGCCTCCAAGTAGCCGAGGAGCATGTACCTGTCTCACCTCAACCACTGACGGACTCCAGAAACACAGTAGTATTAGTAATAATTAAATGATGCCCTGCGGCCGCACTGTTGCGGTCCTTTCCAGTACAGTAGTCTCTGGATGCCTCACAAGTCATGCAGCACTTGCACTTTTAAGGCTGAGACGCTTGTGCACCATTTAATTTATAGAGAGGCCGTGCGCTTGCGCCCCATTTAATTCATGAAGACTTCAAGTGCAGGCTTGCTTGCTGGCTCTGCTGAGTGAGAGGGCCCCTGGAGCGTGGGGCCCCCTGCACTGTGGGGGCTGTGGGGGCCTGTGTTACGCCCCTGATTACATTATACTTGGATGCTATCAACGCATTACGAGGAAGCACTCTCAGAGAAAAGGAAAATAGACCTAGCAGTCTCTTCAATGTTCATAACTGGAAACTCAACAATCTCACCACGTACTCAATCAGCCAGCCTAATAAGAACATAGCATCTACTTCCACTTTAAGGTGTTTCATGCAGGGTATTGAGACTGGTTTAGGACCAAGCGAATTTGGCCAACATGACAATGGATTTATATAGATTTCCAAGTGATGGCAATGCAGCCATTTTCCAACATGAGACAGGCATTTAACATTTGGGGCCCGATGTAGGTAAATCTCATATGTTACCGATTCGGTATTCTAGATTCGGTAAATGAGATGTAGGAAATAATTTGGTAATTATTACCGAATCGGTATGATTCGGTAATTACCAAATCGGTATTTACCGATTCGGTAATTGCCATTGATTCCTATGAGCCTTGAGGCAGTATTCAGAAATAGATTAAAAATATATCTATTTTGATGTCACATACATAATATCAGTGCCCCAAGGCCATTATAACATGTTTCTGCAAATGACATTTATTGTCAAATAACCTTTTGCTGAAGTTTATGTTTTTGACATACATGATTTAGTGGACAGTGTGCCTTTATTAATGTTCTCCTCTTTCTCTGCTTGGTACATTGTGATTGCAATTATATAGCGCTTACTACCCCTTACAAGGTGTTGAAGCACTTTTCAGTGAGTAGCATTTTACTCTGGTACCCAAAAAGAGTTGGTGGTGAATTAGTTTAGGATATATGAAATTAATTTGAGCAGAGGACATGCAGTGTTTGTTATTTGGATTTAAAAAGATGGTAGAGGGACACAAGAGGGACGGGTTTGCATTCATATAGTGCTTGCTACCCCTGATGAGGTGTTGAAATGCTCTTCGGCAGGTAGCACGCTACTCTGCAACCCAAAAAGGGTTAGTGGGAAAATAGTATAGGGATATAGCAAGTTAATTTGAACAGTGAATATGCTAGTCTGTTAGTTGGATTGAAAAGACTAGTTTAAGGATAGAAGAGGTAAGAGTCTTGAAAGGGTTAGATCATATTAGTAGAATGGGTTTGGGATGAGTTAGAGAGTGGAGGTAGAGGATATATTGAGAGTGGTATAGGATGGGAAATAGGATAGTGAGTAGTAGAGGGAGCTATGGTTAGTGCATCGGAGATGCTGAATTAGAAATAACATATTAGATATATAGATACATAAGTACATAGAAGGTATATATGTATAAGGAAATACACAGAAGGTGTATATATGTATAAGGGAAGTAATATATGTAGATTTAAGTTGTATTTAATAAACTCAGACTTTCAAGTGTTGCTGTACTTTAAGCTAATTTATTTGTATATATTTTTTTGTAATTCAAAAGTGAAACAATTGTAGATAAATAGTTATGGTAAAAATGTACTTATTTATGCAGTGACCTATATACATGTTAAACATAGAATAATATAACCATGAGTAATATGTACATTTGTTAAGCAGAACTAATGAATATCTATATATTTATAAACATATTTATTATACACATTTACTCATAGGAATTCAGATATCTAGGTACACATATCTAGTAGAAATAGATGCTTATATACACATGTATATGCTTGACTTCATATAGATGTTGAATTGCCTGGGTCCGATGATAAAGCCTTGAGGGACCCCTGCTTTTGTGATGTACGGTTTGGATGAGAAAGGGGGATTATGGATGACATTAGTTCTGTATATGTATGTTTGAGTATGGTAGTTATGTGGGGAAGAGCCACATCTTGAGAAGTCTTCTGAAGATATGGTGGTTATCTATGAATTGTATGTTTGGGAGTGAAGAGTCCATAGTTTGGCTGCTTGAACAGAGAAAGATATGCCACCTGTGTGGTTTTCTTTTATGGTTGGATTTTGAGGTGAGGTGGCAATCTAGAGTGGAGGTTCCTTTGTTGAATATATATTTGGAGATTTTATTCCTGATGAAGAGCGGTCCTGTTCCATGTATCACTTTTTTGGGTGATACAAAGCAGCTTGAATGTGGATTTTCTTGCAATCGTTAAGCAATGTAGGGTCTTCAAGGCGCGGGAGATGTGGGCTTATGGCTTTATATGTAAGTGTAGTCTGGCAGCAGGGTTCTGAATCTGTCGTAGTCTTTTCATAGTTGTTAAAGATGATCCATGGTAGAGGCTAATTCCCTAATCGAGTTTAGACAGAACAAGAGAGATAGTAGCCTGACCTTGTGTTGAAATCTTGGGTGGGCAAAGATGTGTATAAAAGATTAATAGTGATTAAGCTTGATCTTGCTAGTTTGTCCACTTAAGCATTCATTGAAAGATTAGAGTCCATGGTCATTTTGGGGTTGTTTCTTACTTCCTTAGATACTTTAAGCGGTGTTCCAATCGCCACATGTGAGTATTTCTGTTTTAGAAGCATTCAATTTGAGATGGCTCCATGTATTTGACTGGTCAATGGCTCGGAGGCAACTTAAAATGTGTGAGCTTCCAATGTCTTTGGGGCTTTGTAGTTTAAAGAGTATTTGTGTGTCATCTGCTTAGTTAAAGCGTGTGGGGTGAAACTCGATGATCACTGCAGGTAATGACTTTATATAGATGTTGAATTGCCTAGGTCAGATGATAAAGCCTTGAGGGACCCCTGCTTTTGAGATGTACCGTTTGGATGAGAACGGGGGATTATGGATGGCATTAGTTCTGTTTTGAAGGTAGGATGTGATCCAGTTGAGAGCAGTCCCTTCTATGCCAGTTTCATAGAGTCTTTGTATTAGATTGTCATGATCAACTGTCTCAAAGGCAGCTGAGAGGTCCCAGAGAAGTAGTGCATTAATCTTGTTCCTTTCACTGTGTTCTTAAGGTCATTCCAGGTAGAAATGAGGGAAGAATCTCTGCCTCTTCCTGGACAGAATCCTGTTTGGAAGTCTGAATGTATGGAATTATCTTCAATGAATTGTGACATCTGGTTAAATGCTGCTATTTCATTTGCCCAGGAAAGGTCAATTTCTAATTGTTCTGTAATTGTAGGAGTTAGGTTGGTCCAGGTTTGTTTTCTTTCTTAGTGGACATATGTATACCTTTTGATATCTTCTAGAAACATTCCCATAGCTAAGGAATTGTTGATGATTCTTCTTACTGGTCTGACAGCAGAGGTAGTTAGACTAAATTTCCAGAAGGAGGACATGTATCAGAAGGGCTGCTGTAAGGTCTGCTTGCTTTGACCAAGTCTATAAATTCATTGTGGAATATTTGTTTGAAGGATAGCAGAGGCTGGGTTAGCCTACTTTTGGAGGCTTTTTCTGGAAAGGGTTGGTGCTGGTGTTTTTTCTTTGTTTTAAGTAGGAGTCTAACGTATCCGAGTTGGTCATGTAATGATTTGCTAGTTTGTCTAAGAATTCTCGAGTGATGGGATGAGCTGCTTTTAGGCAATTTGGTGTCCGAAATTCAGTGAGAATTTGATAGAATTCTTTATTCAAACATTTAGATTTTGAATTCTGTCTGAATAGTATTTTTTTAGCTTTTTTGATTGCTGACATAGTCTGTTAAGTTTCTGTAGTTGAAGTTTGGATTGGTTGGTGTTTGTTTGAGCCAGATCCATTGCAGCTTTCTCATTTGCTGTTTTATCTCTTTTAGCTTTATATTTCTCCAAGGAGCCCATTTTCTTTTGTTCTCTTGTGGTGTTCTTAGTGGTATTAGGATAGCAAAAGCTTCCTGTAACTACTTATATCATTATTTAACCGAATTTATTGTGCCTAGATCTGTACTGGATGTTAGTTGTGTTTCTAAGTCATGAGGCTCCAGTCTTTTCTGTACTGAGAGCATTGATAGCTACTAAAATTGTTAGTGCTGTATAATTCCAAATATTTTATATGTATGATAATTCAGCCAAGCGAACACTTTCTAATTTAAGAAGCTAGGCTTCACCCAGGCGAGCTATTCAGAGGTAGCTGGAGAGCCGCAATAGCTCACGAGCTACTTGTTGGAGACCACTGTTCTAAGTGCTCACAATTGAGTTTGTTCCACAGTCGATAGGTGGATGTATGTAAAGTGGTTTAGGTGTGTTGCTTTGCGTTGTTTTATGTTGGAAAACAAGCAAATGGTGATTCGACTATGTGACTAGACTAATTGTTTGAAAGGTAACTAATCTGGATTTGCAAAAATTACATCTAGGATGAGTCCAGCAAGGTCTGTGGATTTGTGGATGATCTGATGTAGGTGCAGAGTGTGTAGGCCAGTGGTGATTGTTTTTGGATGGGGCATGCTGGGTTTGTCAAACCAAATGTGTAGGTCACCAAAAATGCATAGGTTGGAGTGTAGTGTTATAAGGTTTGAAACTGTGGCTTGAAGTGTGTTTTGGGATGTAGCATTGCTATGTGGAAGTCTGTAAAGGAGTAGGAAGTTGCTGTAGGAGGATCGTGTAGGGTTACATCTGGTGAAGAGGGCCTCACAAGCTTATATGGAGATGTCAGCTGTACTGATTTATAATGTTTGCTTGAATACAACAGCTAGGCCACCTCCACTTTAACCTATACGATGTTATGTGATAGTTTGATAGCCTAGAAGAACAGCTTCATGTAACACTGAAGCCATGGCCACTCACATCTATGATTAATTTATGAAGAGTAAGTCAGGTTGTGTGTCAGTGAGAAGGTCACATATGCAACCCGTGTTTTTTTAGAGCAATTGAGCGTTTATTAGTAGGTAGTTTAGACAGTGTGTTTTGGTGATGGTGGGACTTTGTTTTATAGAAGAGTGAGCAGTGTTTTGTGGATTTGCAGCAAGTGTATCCTTAATGTTGGTATTAGCTGTATGAGGATAGCAATAGTGTAGCTGTTATGTATCATATTCGTCATACAGCAGTCTAAGTAGGCGTTTGGTGGGTCTGCATGTGTAGGTGATGGAGGTGGTGGTGTTCGAGAGTGTGTTGGTGAGCGGTGTTATTTTTGTAGAGTAGCCTTGTTGTGCTGTAGACTTGGAGATGTGAAGTTGTGAAGAGTTGCATGTTGCTTTTTTTGTTTGGATCTCTTTAGGATGGAAGGAGTATGAGTTGGGGTGGTGGTGCAGCATGTGGGTCATGTTGTAAGGTTCTAAACTGTCCAATGGATGAGAGGTGCTTAAAACAGAGTTTCTGTATAGTTGTATATGTGTTAGGTCTGGGGGAAGAGAGAAAACTTAGCAGTGGAGTTGATTTAGGATGCTTAATATTTTTGTAGTCAGGAGGATGGGAATGAGGGTATGGTCCTAGTTTGTGACGGAAAGTATTATGAGCTAGAGTGTATGTGAGATTGTTTGTGCTGGTGTGTGTGTTATGCCCTTTTTCGAAGAGTAGTGAGAGGAGGTGTTTGCTTTCTCAGAAGGTTTTCAAAGTATTATTGGCCAGTGGAAGCTGCAAGGTAAAGAGACGGTGATGTGTTTTGGAAAAGAGCGATGTGGTTTGTGAAACAGGATGAATAGGAGTTGAGTTTTTGTGTTAGATTTAATTGCTAAAATAGGTAATCTGTGTGATGCAATGGAATGTAAAGGTTGGGTGGTTGTGTTTTGTTTGGTAAAATGAAGAGGTGGGATTGGTGGACCAAAAGATGGAAGGCTGAGTATAGGTTTGTTGGTGACAGAAAGGGGCCTGGTAGGAGCAGTCAGAGCAGGGAGTGTGTGTCTGGATGGGATAATGTTACTTGTGGTGCGTATGTGGGTTGTGTTGGCAATGAGTGGATTGGTTAGTGTTATAGGATACAGTAGTGTTTTGTGTGTGAGTGAAGGTGCAAATGTGTGGTAGTTAGGGTAGAAGGGTGTATAGGTGTGGTTTGTGTTGTTTTGTAGTTTACTGTTGAGACATTGAAATGTGTGTATGTTTTCCTTGTACTAAATGAGTAGAGTACATTTGCTGTGAGAGTTTTAAGATGTTTGTGGATGTGTTAAGTTGGGTACTGGTGAATGAGAAAATGGGCAGCATTTCTGGTCCTAGGCCTGACCAGTCCCAAACAGGCTCATTCAAGCAACGGTCCTTGTCCTCTCCATCCTTAGCTGTGACGCCGAGGCAAAAATAACTACCCTGCCCAAACACAATTGCAAGGGGGAATGTCTCACCTTTATCTGGGATAATAATTCCCCATACTTGACCAAGCTAATCATATAAACACAATACGTCAAACCAAGTTTAAATAAATGTAATACAAAAATATCGAGAAAATTATGATTCAAGTTACATATATATATATATACACAGTATCAACCTGAAATTAAGTAGATTATTCATATTTTACTTTTTTTTCAGCACAACATTGAATAACAAAAATGACAACCCCAATCTATATCTCACTTCGCCATTCATGCACCAATCAGTAAATCCTCATCCATGTATATCCATTATCACTCAAACCACACACATACTTCTATCATCCAAGGCACCATAATACATATGAAAGGTTACATATACAGGAACAAAAAATAGCACCTGAGATTTGAACATAAAGTAGTTCAATTTCAAAATTCATATGTTATGTGTTTTAAGAGACTGTTTCTTCAAATGTATAAAAAATGAAAAACTACATCAAGTTCAATTAGATAGAAGATGCAGAGCTAATTAATAGCTATCAATATACCTTGCTGTCCAGTATTGTGTATCTTGAAATAGTTTCATCCATTTCATGGGCTGAAAATTCATTCCGCTCGCGGAATTTCCGCGATTTCGCAATCCGCGAATCTTGCGAAATCGCGGTATAATCCGCGAATCAGCGGGGACGAAAATTGAGCCACGCACTTACAGGGTTACAGCAGCAGGTGCAAAAGTTGAAGCTAATTTTTTGTAACCTTTTACAAAAGGGTTACAAAGAAATTAACTTCAACTTGGGCACCTGCTGCTGTAAGCCTGTAAGTGCTTCCTGGCGCCTCGTTGCCTACTTGCAACAATTGTCTGACCCTGCTCTGACCCTTGAAGCAGGGTCAGAGAATAGTTACAAGTAGGCAATGAGGCGCATGTCACGAAAATTAAACCCCAACAGGAAGCACTGACCGAGATAAAAACAAGCATTTGCAAGGCAATAGGTCTCGCATTAGGAAAGTTTGAGCTATTGGTCTTGTAAATGACAATTTTTTTTATTTATGTGTTGGTTTTGAAAATAGCTAAATTAATAGCTTTGTCATTTACAATGCCAATAGTTATAATTTTCGCAAATGTGACACCTATAGCATTTGTAATGCAACATGTTTTGTATTTACGTGACTTAGCTGTATTGATATTATAAATTACAATGGCTTTTAATTTTTTTAAATAATTAATACTTAAATAAAAGTTATTTTCATTTATAATGACAATAGCTTAAACTTTTAAAAATAACTTTTGTGAAGATTATGTTCAGTGTATTTTATTGTGACAAAAATCCAAGAACAGAAGTGAAATATTAACATCTTTGTGATATTTGTAATAAAGTTTCAAACATTGAGAGAACATATTTGAACCAGTTGTTGAATGGTTGCGCAGATTGATGCTGGGGTGGCGCTGAGTGGTGCTGTGGTGGTGCTGAGTGGTGCTGAGTGGTGCTGTGGTGATGCTGAGTGGTGCTGGGGTGGTGCTGAGTGGTGCTGTGGCCGTGCTGAGTGATACTGGGATGGTGCTGAGTGATGCTGGGGTGGTGCCGAGTGATGCTGGGGTGGTGCCGAGTGATGCTGGGGTGGTGCCGAGTGATGCTGGGGTGGTGCCGAGTGATGCTGGGGTGGTGCCGAGTGATGCTGGGGTGGTGCCGAGTGATGCTGGGGTGGTGCCGAGTGATGCTGGGGTGGTGCCGAGTGATGCTGGGGTGGTGCCGAGTGATGCTGGGGTGGTGCCGAGTGATGCTGGGGTGGTGCCGAGTGATGCTGGGGTGGTGCCGAGTGATGCTGGGGTGGTGCCGAGTGATGCTGGGGTGGTGCCGAGTGATGCTGGGGTGGTGCCGAGTGATGCTGGGGTGGTGCCGAGTGATGCTGCGGTGGTGCCGAGTGATGCTGCGGTGGTGCCGAGTGATGCTGCGGTGGTGCTGAGTGGTGCTGTGGTGGTGCTGAGTGATGCTGTGGTGGCGCTGAGTGGTGCTGTGGTGGCGCTGAGTGGTGCTGTGGTGGTGCTGATTGGTGCTGATTGGTGCTGTGGTGGTGCTGAGTGATGCTGTGGTGGTGCTGAGTGATGCTGTGGTGGTGCTGAGTGATGCTGTGGTGGTGCTGAGTGATGCTGTGGTGGTGCTGAGTGATGCTGTGGTGGTGCTGAGTGATAATGTGGTGGCGCTGAGTGATGCTGTAGTGGCGCTGAATGATGGTGTGGTGGCGCTGAGTGGTGCTGAGGTGGTGCTGAGTGGTGCTGTGGTGGTGCTGAGGTGGTGCTGTGGTGGTGCTGTGGTGGTGCTGTGGTGGCGCTGAGTGGTGCTGTGGTGGTGCTGAGTGATGCTGTGGTGGTGCTGAGTGATGCTGTGGTGGTGCTGAGTGATGCTGTGGTGGTGCTGAGTGATGCTTTGGTGGTGCTGAGTGATAATGTGGTGGTGCTGAGTGATAATGTGGTGGTGCTGAGTGATGCTGGGGTAGCGCTGAGTGATAATGTGGTGATGCAGAGGGCAGAAAGGCTCAAAAAGCAGTCTAACAAAGGGCAGAAGGGCAGAAAAACAAGGGAAAAACGAGTCTAACAGAGGGTACAAGGGCACAAAAAACGAGTCTAACAGGGGGCAGAAGGGCAGAAAAACAAGGGAAAAACGAGTCTAACAGAGGGCAGAAGGACACAAAAAACGAGTCTAACAGGGGGCAGAATGAATCCCGCCCTGCGTGTTTGTCCACGAAGATGCCACCTTTTTGTGCAATACCTCTACTCAACTGGAGTACTTTCTACTGTCTAATCAGTAATTGCTCCCTCGTTGGCTAAATGTATAGGGGCAGATTTACAATAACTGGCGCATCCCCAGGGATGCACCAGTTATTGTGCGCCGCAGCTCAGCCACCCATGGTGCGCAGCATTTACAATGTGGCGCACCATGTGGCAAAAACAGCACAGATGCATCACGCATCTGTGCCATAAAAGTAGCGCATTGCTGGGAGCTGCATCGCGCTTGCGACGCAGGTCCAGCAATGCTCTGGGTGGCCCTATCTCCCCAATGCTGCATCAAGCCTTGCGCCTGCTTCAAGCAGGCGCAGGGTTTTGACGCAGCATTGGCCTAAAAGTGACTGAGTGAAATCTTGTAGATTTCACTCAGCCACTTTTAGGAGGCGTTCCTGCGCATGAACGACCTCCCCTGCGCCGGAACGCCTCCTGATGGCGCAGGGCTTTAGAACATGATGCATCTCTCAGATGCATCACGTTGTTAATACCCAGCACCATGGCGCATCTTTTGTGCTGCCGCTGCGTCACAAAAGGTCTCGGTAGAGGGTGGCAGTGGTGAACCAGAGGGTGGCAGTGAAGAACCAGAGGGTGGCAGTGCTGAACCAGAGGGTGGCAGGGGTGAACCAGAGGGTGGCAGGGGTGAACCAGAGGGTGGCAGGGGTGAACCAGAGGGTGGCAGGGGTGAACCAGAGGGTGGCAGGGGTGAACCAGAGAGTGGCAGTGGTCAACCAGAGGGTGGCAGGGGTGAACCAGAGGTTGACAGTGGTTAACCAGAGGTTGACAGTGGTTAACCAGAGGGTGGCAGTGGTGAACCAGAGGTGCTGTGATGAACCAGAGGATGGCAGTCGTGAACCAGAGGGTGGCAGTGGTGAACCAGAGGGTGACAGTCCTGAACCAGAGGGTGGCAGGGGTGAACCAGAGGGTGCTGTGATGAACCAGAGGGTGGCAGTGGTGAACCAGAGGGTGGCAGGGGTGAACCATAGGGTGGCAGTGCTGAACAAGAGGGTGGCAGTGCTGAACAAGAGGGTGGCAGTGCTGAACAAGAGGGTGGCAGTGCTGAACAAGAGGGTGGCAGTGCTGAACAAGAGGGTGGCAGTGGTGAACCAGAGGTGCTGTGATGAAGCAGAGGGTGGCAGTCGTGAACCAGAGGGTGACAGTGCTGAACCAGAGGGTGGCAGGGGTGAACCAGAGATTGGCAGTGCTGAACCAGAGGGTGGCAGTGGTGAACCAGAGGGTGGCAGTGGTGAACCAGAGGGTGGCAGTGGTGAACCAGAGGGTGGCAGTGGTGAACCAGAGGGTGGCAGTGGTGAACCAGAGGGTGGCAGTGGTGAACCAGAGGGTGGCAGGGGTGAACCAGAAGGTGGCAGGGGTGAACCAGAGGGTGGCAGGGGTGAACCAGAGGGTGGCAGTGATGAACCAGAGGGTGGCAGTGATGAACCAGAGGGTGGCAGTGATGAACCAGAGGGTGGCAGTGATGAACCAGAGGGTGGCAGTGGTGAACCAGAGGGTGCTGTGCCCATACACGACCGCATGGGTAACTTTGCCATGCAAGCGGCCCGCGAACACGCAAAAAACCCTGCGAACACGCAAAAAACAGAAATCCGCAAATTCGCACGAATTCGCGGATTGCGAATTCGATTTCGCGCGAATTCGCAAATTTCGCCCATACTTCTAATGTTCATGCCGTAGTCGGCACCGACACGCGTTTCTGTGACAACCCAAATATGGGTAACAACTTTGTTAGGGCGCTAAAGTAAGATGTTCTCAACATCAATAAGGCTTGAAGAGGGGGGTTGCAAGTCAACAGCACACTAGTCACGCTTTTCTATCTAGAGGGGTTATGCATCGATATAAATACCATATGGCAAAGCGACTGGCTGTCTAATCCAAGGGGCACCCATTCAATCAAGGTCCCTCAGTCCTCAAAAAGCTGTCAAATGTTGTTGGGTGTATATACATTTTCTGGAACACCCTAGGGTTTAAAGTCCCACATAGTAAAACTCTATCTGGCATCAAGGGGTAATCCTCACAATCCATGCAACAAGCGAGTAAGCGTTCCAAACATGGCTTCACCTCGTTCGCAAAGCAAGCATCTCTTTGAGATGCCCTAGACTTTAATGGACCTAGGGCCCGATGTAGGTAATCCTCATTTATCGACTCTAAAATACAGAATTTTACCGATTCGGTATTCTAGATTCGGTAAATGAGATGTAGCTTAAAAAAAAAAAAAAAAAAAAAAAAAAAAAAATCGGTATATTTTACCGAATCAGTAGGGTTCGGTAATTACTGAATCGATATTTACCGATTCGGTAATTGCCATTGATTCCAATGGGCCTTGAGGCCCATAGGAATCAATGTTAATTACCGAATCAGTAAATACCGATTCGGTAAAAATACCAGTTTGTCAAGGGGAACAGGGTGTCACTTTAACACCCTGTTGTACCCCTGATTTTGGCTAAATTACGAATCGGTAATGGCCTGTGGCACTGTTTAAACTGCCACCTACATCTGGATTTACCGATTCGGTAACTTTACCGATTCGGTATTTTACCAAATCGGTAAACTTAAGGCCACCTACATGTCAATTCCCAAATACCGGTCGGTACCGGTATTTGGCAACCTACATCTGGCCCCTAGTGATCCGGTGATGCCTTCGGCCAATGGGAACCCTAACCCATACCGCCAAGACCAATTGGAGACCAGACCCTAACAATCAATCACAGCCCTAGTCCTAGCAGCCAATCAGCAATGAAACCCTAAGCCCTATGTATTTAAGAAAACGTAGCTCCAAAAAACAATCCGGCCCCTAGAGCTATCAGCCAATCAGAACACTAACCCTAAGCACAATAGAAAAACCAGATACAGCAGCCAATCAGAGCACAGATGTAACATCCACTAGCAAACGTATATAAGGAGCGTGTTAATTTAAGCACAGGCTGATTGACAGGGGGCAGGGAGAGGTTCTCCTGAAGTCAGAATCTCCATGGACACAGACAGGCTCAATACACCCTTTCAAGGTCCTGTTTTTGCCAGCAGGGATGACACAAATCTTAATCTAAAACAACTGAAAATACAGTGTTTTGTGCACTTGAACTAATCATGCTTTTTAGCCAAAAACGAGTGCTACATACACTTTCCAGTTTAAACCCTAAAGCAGATTAATCAGTCTCTTAAACAAACTCTACTCAGCCTCTCAGGGTATAGTTTGCCTTTTTTTAAACTTGTAAAGACTAAAAGGGGGAAGGTCTGGGGGTTGCCCTGCTTCCCTAGGCACAGTGCAGCAAAAACTATGAGAGAAATTCAACAGTCACAGGTAGAAAAGCCAGCAGTTTTAAAAGTACAGAAGGAAATATTTCAATTTAAGCAGTCATGGGTGGAAAAGTGGAAAGTATTAAGAATACACAGTACAAGTCGATATTCTTACCACCTTTTCTGTTGTTTGCTCATTGAGCTGTTTAGGGCACAGAGAGGCAGAGGCTACAAGATGGAGGTGGTTGTCGTGGGGTTCTCTACACAGACTTTAAGGGTCTGCAGGTGGGGTAGGACGAGAGATCAGGGTTGCTTATGAACTAAGTGGCCAATCAGATAAGCACAGGCTGATGGTAAGGGGGCAGGGAGAGCTGCTGCTGAATTCAGAATCACCTTGGATACAGACAGGCTCAATCCACACTTTTCAGGTACTGCCAGAGAATCTTTTTACCAGTGGGTAGCTTTATATATCCCTTTGATTCACATTGGGGTAAAGGTAGGCTTTTTACCTGAAGGAAAAGCCACAAAGAGCAGAACAACTTGATAATATTGCTAATTATACTTGTGTTTTTTAATGTAGAAATTGAAAAGCAAGGCAATAAAACCAATCAGGTTTTCGAATAACGTCTTCAAGTTTCAAGAGCAGAGAGACTCCCAGAGGAATCCCACTGAAGAGGAACATTAATAAAAATCAGGGGAAAAAAGACCACTGAGCTTAAGATGAATGCAATAAAAAATGAGGGAAAAAAATGCATTGTGACTCATCCTTCTCTAGCTCAAGCATCTCTTTATATCATTTAGGCATGAAATGATATCACAAGATAATTGCAGTCACTTTATTATATTTGAAACTTGAGGCACCACATAGCAGAAAAGCAACCATCTTGAAAGCGAAAAAAATGAATGTTAGTTATGCATGTATGTATATGCATAGCAGGTATCAATTTATTATGGTTCAATGCTGCCATAAAGGGTTTCTGGTCATATAATACACTAAGGATACCAAGATGGAAATATACGGCCATATTACAAATGCTATCTGTCATGCATCATTGTATTACATGTTGGTAAATAAAAAGTGTTTTTCTTTAAAGTGCAACTAACAATGGGCACTGATTGGAATTAGAATCTTTATGTCTATTTTATCTTTCCTGAACATATATGTGATAAATCAGTGGACAGTGATGAGGGCTAGTGAATTTATGTCATTTTGTGTCTGCAGTTTTAGTGTGCGATTATGGTTTCCTTCGTTCTCACATAATTTGTGACATAAGTTTCAAAGAACATACTGATTTTTGTTCAAATGAATGAAAGTAAGGCTGTCAGAGAATATCCTTCCTAATTAGCATTTTGCTGCATAATTTATGTAACCTTACCATATCATTTGGTCCTCTATGTTACATAATCCCAGTAACGTTCACAATGCTTAATGTCTGCATAGTGGTTAGGGAGCAGTTGAAATCCATCGTCCACAGTTCAAGAAACTTTGATAGATTTTCCATGTTTCACGGTGTCCTGCAAAATATTTTTTATACCACTCCAATGTATGCAAGAAAAGCCACAAGACATGTGCTATATCACAGCAATATAATAGAGGGACTCCTGTTGTATACTATATCCCAATGCAAATGTTAATGCCTGTTCAATTACATCGACAGTACTTAGCTGCAATGTAGTGTATGTGATGGAATTTTCCCTCGATGTTGTTCCCTGCAATGTGGTGGCATTGCCTCTAATACCTGTTTAGGTTTTGAGAAAAATGCATATCAGTTTTTTACATTTTCGTTATAGCCCATAATAACTCACTGCTTATAACATTATTCTGCATAATATATATATATTGAATAAGATCCTATTGGTCGAACTGCACCCTTCAGCTCTGAAAAATTGTCTGAATAATCTCATACATTCTATGATAAGCACAACATCATGTTCATGCGAACGCCTCAGACATGGATTATTTTAATCCTTTTCCTAAACACACCGATCTGCCTTCCAAACCCGCCTTGCTCGAAGAAACATCACCTGGCCATGTGTGAACTTTGTAAGCCTAGATACACCTACCGGCATGAATGTTCTCTGAAACAAGGCTCCATTAGGACTTTGATACATCAATCCTTTACAATTTTATTACTGACATTGCATTTTCATTTCTGAGTGAAATGAAGGGTTAGCAACTCATGAATGACTTCCCAGCAATCAATGCTGTTCTCCAGTGAAAATCAGCAAAAAAATATGCCTTTTACTTTATGACTTACTCAATAGAATGGCTCACTACCTATAATCTTGTAATGACGCAAGTGACTGTTAAAAGCTTCATACATCTTGATGACGCTTCGTCAGAGAAAAGGAGACAAAAGTAATAAGAAATTTGGATTTATAGATTACCATTCCTGCAGCCAAAATCCACATGTGCAATTGTGTATCAGCAAGTCAGATTTTTGCAAGCCACAAAACTCGTATTAGATATAGTGCCCTGACATTGACAGTGAAATATGCCAAAGAAATTATTTCACCACATTAAATTGAGATCATTATTACTGCTTTAATGGTTGGGTGGTGGCTCCCAGACCATCACTGAAAAAAACACAGGTGAAAGGGATGCTATAGTTCGGTGAACATGTCAAGTAAAACATATTGTTTTAAATTAACAAAACCACAGAAATTCACCAGTTTTCTTATCTCACGTAACTATAATGCATGCCCTAAAGTAACTACAACTCGTATCCCCACCATGCACAGTGTTGTCATCAATTATGTCATTAAAGATTTTGCAGTGATGTTATCAGTGGTATCATAGAACATGCCAAAAGTGTGTTATATGGGTGGTAAACAGCCCTACAGCCAATCCGCCGAGGGCACCCTACTCCCCACAGGACGCATGCGTGGGGTTGGACACAAGGCCTGGACTACCGCTGCGGGCATGCACAGCTGACAATGTGATGTAACAATTCAAAGGGTGTCATTTTAAGTAAGGCAAATATAATAACTTTGTCAAAGCAGGGGCAGAACACCAAATTATAAAATGTGGGCCATTATTTATCCGTGGTCATCCTATCCACATATTTAAAGCAGACATATTGTCTTTGTCAAAACATTACCAATACTTATAATCAAATGTATATGTTATAAATTCTCACAGTGCAATGTTTAATCCAGATGATTTGCAAAAACTTTGTTTAATAAAGCTTTATTAAAAGAACCATCAACCTATGATTCTTTCTTATAACATTTTCCCAGGCCACAAAGTGCAACCCTAGTACCCACCACAAGGCTGCCCTGTACTCCAACTGCGAGTGATTTAAATAATATGCTAAGCTCTCATGGGACCAAGGATTGAATGACCCAGGAGACTTACAGGGTTTTTATTTAATGGTCCTCGGAGGGAAGCGGTACTCCTTGCAGTCCCCCACAACACAAAACAAATGGTTGGTAGTGCCCCTTCCCCTTCTAAGGGCACTACCAAGAACTAAAATATAATTTTAAAAAGCCCTATGGTATTCATTATGGAGTGGCATGTGGCCTACCTCCCCTAGCCAGTCCTTGGCCTGAGGGACTTCATCCCCCAGGGTGAGATCCATCCAGTGTCTTTGTGACACCATCCTCGGAACACAGTTATTTCCTGGCCAGGAGTATGAAATAATCATACCTGTTCAGATAACACAACTTTGCTGTGTTTGTATTATTAATGTAATTATATATATATATAAAGTATTGGACTTAGAAGGAGTTATATTTACTAATCCTACTCAAGCATAAGCAAAAGCAGGGAAAATGACTTTAGAGAGGGAATATTTTTCTATTTCCACTCAAATTCGAACAATGGGAAGGACAATGTTGGATGGGCTTGGATTTACTATTTCAACTCCTGACCTATTTTTTAAAAAAGCACTTAAGTATACAAGAAAAAAAAATATTTAATATTATTTAAAATAAAACATATATTCTTTAAAGATAATTAAAATAAATGAAATTCCATCAACACAAATTTTGTACTACAAAATTAAAAAGCAAATTATATAAAAAATAAAATTATTCCCTTCCTACTGTCCTATATTTTTATATAGTGAAACTTTATTAATTTGAAATTAATCATTAATTAAAACTATTAAAATTCAAAGAAATAATGAATATTTTCATAATATTTGGCAAATAATGAAAAAAACACAATCAAATAAATAATTCATAGAATTAATTACCAATTAATAATTGTTACCTTAACTAATCAACTGAAAAACATATTTAATATTTGAAATAACTAACCACCCTAATCAACTACAAACCCAAACACCAGCTACTTTAACCCCTTCCATGCTCATGACAAGGTCAGCTCGTCATGCACCTCAGCAAAGCAGACCATGTAATTTCAATGGAAATTAGAGTAACAGTGGGAATTGCCTTAGCACCAAAGGGGTTAAAAAACAATGTAGGAAATGGCCATCTTTTGTGTGATGTACCCCCAGATTTTTTTGTCCTCTCTGCTTTTGCTGGTGGTAAAATTCTGTGCACTTTACCTTGCTAACCAGTAGTAAAGTGCCTGTGCCTCCCCTTGTAACATGATTGAATTGGAATTAAGCATGGGCGTAAAATCCGCTCCGATCGCGGATTTTTCGGATTTTCGGCAAATTCGCAATCCGCGAACTCTCGCGAATTTGTCGAAAATCCGTGAATCCGCTCGCGGCAGATTTTTTGCTTGGTTGCGGCGCGCGGCGTGGTGCACGGCGTTCACTTTCCGTCATTTAGCGTTTGCCGAGTTGTTTTTCTTTGCGAGTGACGCGCCATTTTAGATCTTGCTGCGTGTTCCCGCGGGAGTTTAGCGCCCGCGAATACGTACTCGCGGCTTGCCACCTTGCACAGCACACCTCGCGAGAGTTCGCAATTGCGACCACGTAGTTGCGGCGGAAAGGAACAATCTCGCACTTGCGAAATAGAGATTTTGCAATTTCGCACAAGAAAATCACCAGCAAACAGGATAAACCTTCAGAAAATTATGATTTTTATCAGAATCACTCCTCAGGTTGACATTTGCATGGCCTTTTTTTTTGCAAGGAGTCCATTTTGGGGGGGGGGGGGAGGAAGGAAGTGCCCCACAGTCTCCAACTTCCTGTTCCTGTCCAGCAGGCTCCTCCCAGTGCTTTGTCCATCTCCTGGTCACTTTCATTTGGATCTGGAGCTGGAAGGATTACTTTTTGTGGGTGCTGCTGGATATTTGGATGTGAGGCCTTTTTGACTGTCTTTGGATCACTTTTGGATTAGAAATCAACTTTCACAAGTAAGTTTGTTTGGGGCATTACAGTTGCTGCAAGTAAAATTTTGGAATTTTTTCAGAACATGAAATAAATTATATTGTGGGTAGCCACAGTATCCAGTAGGACCAGGGTTGGTTAGGGGTGCATGATACAAATGTTTTGTTGAATTTAAACACCATTGAGGCCATGGATGGGCTGGGATTGTGCTGATTTTTGTCCTTTTTTTGGGCCTGCTGGTGTGGCCCTTTGCCCAGGGGTGGTGAGTGTTGCATGGGCCTAGTCTTTCTGTGGGGTGTCTTCTTGAATTTAAACATAATTGAGGCCATGGATGGGCTGGGATTGTGCTGATTTTATTGTTTTTTGTCGTTTTTGGGGGGGGTGCTTTTGTGGCCTTTTGCCCAGGGGTGGTGGTGCATGGACTGAGTGTGCCTGTGGTGTGGTCTCACTCTCTTTAATGTAAACATCATGGATGGCATTGGATTGTGGTGATTTCTGGCTGTTTTTCTGTTTTTTGGGGGTGTACTGTTGATGTGGACTGGCCATGTGGGTGGTGGTAGTGGCCATCTTGAGTGCTGGCTGGTACAGGCAACATGTGCTTGGGGTGTAAGGGAGGGGCCATTTTGAGGAGAGGCAGTGTCTGAGGCCTGCACTTATTTTGCCTACTTTTCATCCATTATGCCCAGGGGTAGTGAGTGTTGCATGGGCCTAGTGTTTCTGAGGGGTGTCTTCTTGAATTTAAACACCATTGAGGCCATGGATGGGCTGGGATTGTGCTGATATTGTTTTTTGTCGTTTTTTTGGGCCTGCTGGTGGGGCCCTTTGGCCAGGGGTGGTGAGTGTTGCATGGGCCTAGTCTTTCTGTGGGGTGTCTTCTTGAATTTAAACATAATTGAGGCCATGGATGGGCTGGGATTGTGCTGATTTTATTGTTTTTTGTCGTTTTTGGGGGGGTGCTGGTGTGGCCTTTTGCCCAGGGGTGGTGGTGCATGGACTGAGTGTGCCTGTGGTGTGGTCTCACTCTCTTTAATGTAAACATCATGGATGGCATTGGATTGTGGTGATTTCTGGCTGTTTTTCTGTTTTTTGGGGGTGTACTGTTGATGTGGACTGGCCATGTGGGTGGTGGTGGTGGTGGCCATCTTGAGTGCTGGCTGGTACAGGCAACATGTGCTTGGGGTGTAAGGGAGGGGCCATTTTGAGGAGAGGCAGTGTCTGAGGCCTGCACTTATTTTGCCTACTTTTCATCCATTATGCCCAGGGGTAGTGACTGAGTGTTGCATACTTGCATGTCCCACTCCCTAGTCTTTCTGTGGGGTGTCTTCAATGTAAACATCATGGATGGCATGGGATTGTGCTCATTTTTCTGTGCTTTGTCGATTTTTTGGGGTGTATAACTGAACTGATGTTCCTCTGTCTTCCATTGCTTTTAGGTGCACAAAAAGACTCAAGAGAACCACCAGTGCCAGGAAGAAGTCCTGCAGCGGTGTGTGTGTGCAGCATAACGTCACGCGACGTCACGTCTGGACACAGAACCCTCTGCAACTCGTGCAACTGCTGCCGTGCTGACCTGCTCTGAAGAAGATGGCCGCCAAAAAAGTAACCCGTAGCTCCTCTAGCAAGAAAGGTGCCAGTAAGGAGCAGAAGAAGCAAGTTACCAAGGACACTGGTGTGCTGCCCGCCCCTTTTTTTGGGAGTAAAAAAAAAAAGTATGCCTGCAGCAGCAGCAGCGGGATCTGCTGGGGACCAAGCTGGCAGCAGCACCCCCGCTCCATTGGGCTCAGTGCCACCACCACCACCACGCCAACTTAAGTCCAAGCCCTTGAGTGCTGCAGAGGCAGCCAGTATAGTTGTTCAATCACCATCGACCAGTGATGTTGGCTCATCGCAAAAAAGCAGCAGCAATGTCCCTCAATCAACACAGGTTGTTGTAGCTCATCTGACGAGTGTTGAACAACCACAGCCGCAACAACAATCACATGTGCAAGTACAAGCCCAAGTACATGTGGAAGGAGAGGCAGCGCAAGGAGATGCGCAAGCAGAGGTGCATGGAGGGTCACAAGTGCCCACAATAGCTGTTCCTCCCGAAGTAGGGGCACATCAGGAAATCGACAATCAAGGCGAGGTATCATTTGAGGAAGCCACTCCTCCTGATGATCCTTCATTGTCTTCCACACCCCTAGCAAGGAAGAGATCAAGGGTGGTGTCTACATCTTCTTCAAGCACACCTCCTTCTGATGATACGGATCAAACTTGGGAACCAGCACCACAGCCGTCTGAGAGTGAGGCACACCATGATCCGACAAAGGTAGTTAAGCGTAAAAGGAAGCTCGTCCAAAGTCTCAGAGTTATGGAGTGTGATGAGTCTCAACAAGAAGTGGCGGATACTGCTGCTGATGAAGACTCTGCCAACGACGACCCAGTCATCATAAAGGTCACTGCAGCCCCAGCGGGCATGCAGCAAACAGACATTTTGACCCTAGCCCGAAGAGCTGCTGAGTGTGATGTTGATGATAATGTTGTCGATGAGGAGGCAGTGGAAACACCACAATCATTGGAGTTAAGTAGTACACCAACTCGTCCCGCTTCCATATTTCTTTCTGGCAAGAAGAGTCCTCCGTCAACCTCGACCTTAATTAGTGGCGGTGAAAGTGCAAAACGTACAAAAGTTGGGCAATCCAGATCCTCCACTTCATCTGGCATTAGCTTCATGACCACCACCACCAGTATCGCCGCCTCCTCCATGTCCCACAGACACTTCAAGTCCCCAGTTTGGGACTTCTTTACTGTTTGTCCAAACAATCCAAAGTTTGCCATTTGTACCATTTGTAAGCAAGCAGTTAGTCGTGGTAAGCCAGGTACCAACTATGGTACCGGAGGCCAGAGAGGTCATCTTAGGAGACAGCACACTGTCAAATGGTTTGCGCACCTAGATGCGATCAAGAAAGGCCAAATTCAAGGAAACGTTGATGTTTCATCTGATGATGACGAGCAGGAAGAAGACGTGTCAAACACTTCCCTTACACCCAGTACCCCTGTCAGCAGCACACCCAATGTGAGGCACACTAAGAGTGTTGGAGCGAGTGAGACACCAACGCACAAAAGTTCACCAGCGAGCAAAATTGGGTCAACGAAGTCATTATCAGCCCGTAAATGCTTGGTCCAGGGCAACATTAGAACAATGCTTACTTCAGACGTGCCATATGAACGCAACCACCCACTGACGCGTCTGTATAACACTAAGCTGGCTAAAATGCTAGCTGTGGACCTTCTACCTTTTTCTTTTGTAGAAGCGGTAGGTTTTCTTGAATTAGTGGCAACGCTCTGCCCTAAATGGAAGGTTCCGAGCCGGTTCTATTTTGCCAGAGTTGCGGTTCCAGCACTACATGAAGATGTGCTGGAGGCGATTGGGGCAGCTTTGCAGAAGAGTGCTGTTCACACAATACATCTGACAGACATGTGGACCAGTGGCGCAGGCGCTGATTACATGTGCATCACTGCACACTGGGTCTCTTTTTCAGGGGTTATAGCAAAGCTAAACGCAGGTGTTGACCCGGACAAAGTTTTCAAAGCTGCTCGGAAACATGCAACACTAGCCATGTTTGGCTTGGAGAAAAGTCACACAGCAGAAAACCTTTTGGAAGAGTTTAACAAAAAGGTGTTGAAAATGCTATCCCCCCTAAAACTCAAGATTGGTTATGTTTCCACGGATAATGGCGCCAATGTAGTTAAGGCCATGTTGAAGGGTGACCATGTTAGAGTGCTGTGTTTGGCGCACTGTATCAACCTGGTAGTTCAAAAATTCTTGATGGATAAACAGAGTACAGCGTTCGAGGTAATGGCCACCTGCTGCAAAATGTGCAACCATTTCAGCCATTCTTTTAAGGCCCAGAAGCATCTGCGGAGACTGCTATTTATACGTGGAATGCCAGTGAAAGCACTCATCCAGGAGGTGGCAACACGTTGGAACTCAACCTTCTACATGCTTGAGCGTCTGTATGAGCAGTATACGGTACTCGATCACTATTTCTTCACAGAGGGTACATCTCAAAAGGAGGACCTGCGGATGAGTGCGGCGCAATGGGACATAGTTAAAAGCCTGACAGACATGCTTCGTCCTTTTGAGTTCTTCACGCGTGCAGTCAGCCAGGAGGACTGTAATTTGGGAAAAGCTATCCCATTGTTGTGCATGCTGGAGCACCAACTGATGGCGGTGTCTTCTGAGTTTGAAAAAGATGGAAAAAAAAAGACCATTTTATTTTGTCTGAGAAATTATTAGAGCGCCTACGTGGTGATGAACGTCTTGAAAAGATCAAGTCAGATCAGCATTACATTTGTGCTACTATTCTGGATCCACGCTACAAAAAGGCGCTGGCAGGCGAAGCATTCTTTCCTTTTGCTGATGCAGATGTTCAAAAGTACAAACATTGGTTAGCCTGGTCAGCCAAGAGGTATGAAAAAGAACGGCAGGTTATTGAAGGAGAAGCCAGTACATCAGCATCAGCATCAGCAGGCCATCCCCAGTCACAAGAATCCACTTCTGCACCTGTGGCTGGGGCACAAGTGACCTCTCAGCCGTTAAAGACACCGACAACTGGATCATCTGCACCACACACAACAAAAACAGTGGCTGTTGTAGAGGATTGGCTAAGTTTGCTTGGGTATGGTTCTCGAAAAAAATGTCACAGCCACAGCAAAAAGTAAGCAAAGTGGAGGAACCGTTGATGACCTTGAGTCGATGGTGCAGGACTATCTGAATGACTCAACAGAGGTCTTTCTTAATGATGAGCCATTGCAGTATTGGCATGGCAAAAAACAATTGTGGCCAGAGCTCTTCAACCTGGCTATAAACTATTTGTCTTGCCCACTCGCAAGTGTGTCTTCTGAACGTGTTTTCAGTGCTGCTGGTGGCATTGTAACTCCCAAACGGAGCCGGCTCTCGCCCAAAAATGTGGAGCGGCTGACAATGATCAAGATGAATCAGCACCTCATACCACCAGATTACAAAGTACGAGAAAGCACGCCGCATGAAGACGAGGAGGACGGCAACGTAGATGAGGGGATTTGTTCTCTGTTCGGTGGCACTGACCTCATCCAGCCTGAATTCGCAGAGTATGATGACGAAATCTTGTTCTTATTCCCTGACACCGAGCCCTGAAAAAGAGACAATCAATCAAGAACTTTCTTTTTCGTCCTTTTCACTTTTATTCCTGTGTGCTTTGTGTCTCTCTTTCTTTGTTTTGCACAGTTAATTTAATTCAAACTTTAATCACCTAATCCCAAAAACAAGACCATCATCAGAACTGTCTTCACTTGTTTGCTTATTGATTTGAAGGTGCCGCAGTCTACATTCCTCAGGTTCACAAGTTCTGAAGAACATGCTCCTCTATCCTCCTCCTCCAGACTGCGATTTCCCTCCAAGCAGAGTGCTGGATTACGCCCAATGAAGAAAGACTCAGCACTTGTGGGGGTGTTGTACTTCTTTGCGGGTGAGTTGACGGATTTGGGCCCATTGCTGTGAAGCTCTAATAATGGACAAAAGTGTTTTGTACCAAATATGAGGTGGAAATTTCTTGCCGTTTTTGCTGACTTGCTTGCCTTTGAGGTGCTCTTTGGCGGGGTTCCGGGTGTTTGTGGGTAATTTTTGGTGTCTGTCGAAGCACTGCTGCGAGCCTGCGACAGTCTAATCTTGATTGCATTTGCTTTTCAGGAAATCCGTGGTGGAAAACAGGAGTTATGATGATTGATGATGATGACCTAGCTGAACAGCGCCGCATTTGGACCGAAGGCCGAGAGATATTGTAAGTATGAGATTTAGCTTTTTCGCTGTTTGGGGGTGTTGTCGGGTGTTTTTTTGCGGGTGGGTTGGCGGGTCTTGCCTGGGGCATTCCTGGGAAGGTCTAATACCGGATAGAAGTGTTTTGGACAAAATCCATAAGGAACAGCCTTTTTTTTTGCTATTTCTTCTGACATCTTGCTCAATGTAGCGTTTTGGGGGGCTTCCTGCTGTTCGTAGGTGGGTTGCTGCCGGGGTCTCTGTCGAAGCACTGCTGCGACAGTCTAATCTTGATTGCATTTGCTTTTCAGGAAATCCGTGGTGGAAAACAGGAGTTATGATGATTGATGATGATGATGACCTAGCTGCACAGCGCCGCGTTTGGACCGAAGGCCGAGAGACATTGTAAGTATGAGATTTAGCTTTTTCACTATTTGGGGGTGTTGTCGGGTGTTTTTTTGCGGGTGGGTTGGCGGGTCTTGCCTGGGGCATTCCTGGGAAGGTCTAATACCGGCTAGAAGTTTGTTGGACAAAATCCATAAGGAAACACCAGTTTTGGCACTTTTTGTAAGTTAGGGTTCGTTAGGGTTAGCCCTAGCAGCAGGATTGCATGTGTTTCGGGGGGTTCTATTGCAATGCAGTTCTGTTGTTGTAGAGCACTGTTGGAGCGATGCTGGCTATGGATACTTTTGCTTGCTTGCAAGTGGTTTGAATACAATCCACGGTCTGTATTTGGGCCTACTGTTACTTTCAAAGTACGTTTTGTAACCATTTTTCTGCTAGGCATCGTTTTTGGAGATCTGATTGGGGTTCTTCTACATTTTTGCGACTGGCTTTAGTAAGGGTCTTGGTGGGAGCATTGCTGGGAAGGTCAAATTTTGTTCTAAAACACAGTTTACAGTACACCTACCTTGAGGGGAAAGATCCGCTATAATATTTTGGCCATACTTCTTGATCCTTAAAAAGGTGACTCAGACAGAGCACGCAATTTCAAAAATATTGTACTGTCTATTAGGGAAATCAAAGTGTCACTTTTTGAACCACACAGCGTACATACCTTTTATTTATTTATCAGTGGTATTGTAATAGCACTTCCTGTTTTCCGTTCAATAATTACAGGCCGGGTTTCAGTCAACATCCGCCAGGCAGGCAGTGGACAGGGTGTCTTCTGTCAGTGGTCACCAGCCACATTGATGGACGAAGCGTCAGCTGGAATGGAGGAGTGCCGCCAATAAGAGGAATTGTTTGCTGCATGCAACTTACTTACCAAATTCAACAGGACAACTCCAACAACATACGCAATACAGATACAGTATCCATTGTTGTCTTTTATTCTATGAGTGTGACTGCATGTGCTTACCTTTAGTTTGTAACCAAAGATTGTCTGTATCTTCAATTATTGTTTGTCCATGCTCTGCTTTTTTTTTCTTCTCTCAACAAAACCTACCCAAAAAGAAACCCCCATTCCCATCCATTTTACAAACCCTAACCCTCTTCCCCCGGGCTGTGTTGTTTTGCTTGATGTCTGACTAAAATGACATCAATAATTCCACACACTTGCTGGGGAGGATAAGGTCATAGCAACAGGCTGGTGAAGGAATACGAGGATATCTTCTAGACTTACTCAGCTTCAGTACTATATCTTCTAGTAGTAGTAGCCAATGTCAAATAAATTCAACGCAAGTACTAGTTATACTTGCAAGCAAATACTTTACCATTTGTTAGGCTACATTATGGCACTGTTCTAGTGTACTGTCACCTGCTATTTTCTCGATCGTACCGTAACCGTTGTAATGCTACAGTAAGGAGGACAAACAAGGTTTCGTTTTCTTTTTTTCCATAGGCATGCAACTGCCACTGTGTCACACCACTAGTACCACCGCAATGAGGAAATGTCACCCGCCCAGGATTGACAACGTTAATCCCCATTTCACCTGGAGCCAGCCCTGGGCCTAGCACTAATTTCTAACACAAATTACAGGTAAGATAAGCGTTTGGTGGGAGGTAGTATAATGGAGTATTATTTCGGAGTAGACAAGAGATTGACGGTTGTACTACTAAAGTCCTACGACTGTTCAGGAAAACAAAGTTACTGTTACACCCCCGCCCCCCACCCACCAGACTGAAAAGCAGTAAAAAACAGGTATGGTCAGATAAAGTTTAAAAATAGATTTATTTAGCCCTAACAAAATAATCTCCCTCACCCACCCTAACCCCAACGATTGTCTTTGAAACGTCCCAAAACGATCCCAACTCCCAAATCCCACCCCCCAAAAGTCTATAAAAAAAGGGCAAGGGACACTCCACTACTGGAGGGTGCTGGTGCTGGTGCATGATGCGGCATGGGCATCATACTCCTTGCGGAGGGTGGCAAGCTCGGAGCGGAGGCCCTTAACCAAGTTCTTATACTTCAGGACCTCCTGCTCCAGGTTGGACATGCGGACTCGTAGGCGGCGTTGGCGTTCCTTGCAGCTCCTGTGGGGGGCAGCTGGTATTTCGGTTGCTTGGCGGTGGCGGTCGTCTTTCTTAGCCCGGCTCGGTCCCGCTGGCTTAGTCACGGAGGAGGATGCAGTGGTCACAGTCGAGGATGTCGTTGTTGCCCCGCTCGACTGCGTGTCCTCCTCCTCCTCCAGGGCCACCAGCCGCCGATATTCGGCGACAGTGGCCTCCAGCCTCCGTTGCCGGGCCAATCTAGCCTGCTCCCTCCGCGTTGTTGATTTGGAAGGAGCAACTATATGAAGAAAGAAAGACATAGTCTGTAACCAATGCTCCTTATTAATAACACAAAGTGATTGAGCCGAAAGTTGGGTCACAGAGTACAAGTAGCAAATTGAAAGCACAGTACATAACTATTGAGGACAGTATCTATGTAACCTCCCACTTCTGCATCCTTGCACTAACATTAGTGGTAGTTTAATGAACAAATTCTACGACCACTATGGACTTCCATTACAGTCGACTGACAGTACACCAGTCTTATTCTTCTTCTTCTCTCTTGTTTAGGGAAATTGGTACGTTATCTTATGCAAGCCGGCAGAATGACATGGACAGCACAGTGAACTTGCACCCGAGAAAAAAAGTTGCACACCATGATGAGTGAGACAGACTTGCGTTACTGTACCGGTACAGTACATGCAGGTGGTGAAGCTATTACTTTTCTATTACGGGTGGCACTGAGAATACTCTGTTACAAGGGCTACTGCTTAATTAATTTACCTTTCACCCTACAGTGCAAATGAGTACTAGAAAAGGAAAATGAAGAAGCTAACTAATTTGATTATCTATCACTTCACATGGGACGTATTTGATGACATATGAGATGACTTTAGGTGCTTTGCTTAATATTGAGTGAACAGTGATACACCCACACATGAATGACGTACTACAAGTAAACTAAAGTTATTAAGAGAGGTACGGAGTGTCCACCGTAATAACCAGATATATGCTGTGATTGCAAACGCAATACAAAGTACTGCTACTATTCATGGTAGTATTGGACACATTTACAATTTCTTTTCCTTGCCTTCCCTGCACTGGAACGGACGTGCGGGTGCGGTGGTACATGCTCTTCAAGGTAACACTTACTTCACCTGGCGACCATCTACTCTCTCTAGATACACATGTGCTATCTAAGAGTCAGAGAATACCATGCTCCAGGCATCCATTCAGTCAAAGTATACGCACACATACAGTTTCTGTTTCACCCACCCAGGCTGCTGTCCTTCCACCCATCCTTGCTTCATCATTGACCCAGCCATGCACCATACCATATTATTTCCTTCCCAGCCACCTCAGGGGCCAAGCAAACACATATCGTTCTTCTTTGCCAGCCATCATACAAGTTCGCGTCCCACTTACTTACACCCTTCTTTCGCTTTTCGTTCATCCCATCCATCACGTTCGTCTAAGAACTTATTGGGATTCTTCTCACCAAAAACTTCACAGCTAAGTCGAAGTAAATTTCGAGGAGGCTACTACCTGGTTGATTTGTAATACACCCGTGCAGAAAGCACACTATGCAGTCTTCAATCTCAATAAGTAAGGAATATATAGCTTACCTGTTTCCGCCACCACCGTTTGAACCCCCACAGGACCGTCCGCCGGCTCTTGCACCGCCTCCTCCCCAGAGTCCGCCGAGTCCTCGCCCAACACAGCCTCCTCCGCGCTGGCCCCGTCACCAGATGTTACACCTACAAAGTACATTTAAGAATGTTAGAATACACCACTCACTACTATATAATATTTGGTCTAGGAGAAATGTTAAAAAAACTGAATACAATGTAATAATTTGTGACTGTCTACTCCAAAGTAAAAATGTCCCATTTTCCTGGGAAGGCTGTTGTCTTGCTGCACTTTTATGCACAACTGATGAATGCTTGCTTTTGATTTTTAACACGCACCACTTTTTCTCCTAACAGACAGAAGCTTGACTCCTAAGAACACGACCAGGATCAAGTTCAAACCAGTTGAGAGCTCGGCTCGACCACAAGAAATGTGTCCAATTAATCGTCAGCACTAACCACTTTTCCGTTTTCAGTTAAATAGTTTTATGACAAAGTAGATTTTAATAAATGTGTTTACTTTTAATAAAGCTTTTAAACTTAAATAGACTCTGTGGTTTTTGTTCCTCCAGACTAGAGTGGATGAGCTAAAGGTTTTGGAATTTTTGCAAGCATGAGTGCCTCTGACACTTCTTGACTGTGCTGTGACTCCGTACTCTCTTGTCCTGCGTACGATAATCTAGAGATCATTGGGGATCAATAATCGGTGACTTCGGGAGCTGAATGACTCTGCCACACTATCTAGTCAGTAAGGAGACAGTGCATAGAGCTATTGCTGAATAGAATGGGAGTCCAATGGAATTGCCAAATGTCCAATCTTAGTTAGCTACACAGACAGACTAATAAGAATAGTCTAGTAATACCACAGGGAGTCATATTCGAGGCAGGATAAGAATTTATATCCAGTCTACAAGAAGATCAAAGACGATTTAGAAAAAAATCGAATGAGGAACGCTAGGAAAAAATAGGTACTGTTTATTAAAATGTAAACTTACTGGGGCCAGCAAAGGAGCCCTCGCCTGCCCGATCCTGGCCTGCATCCTCAGCACCCTCCTCCTGTGTCCTCTTGCCCTTGGGGGGAGCTGATGTACAACATGAAAGAAAGAAAAACCAGAAAACATGGATGAGATTTTTCAAACAAATCAAACATTTCAAAAGAACAATAACAAAATATTTTGGAAAAATAGCAAATAGATAGACAACTATTCCACGGGATCTATCTCATGTGGTATACTACGTTATTCGTATTGCCTGATTTGCGGAACGTTGACTTAGAAAGTTCCTATGTAACTCAATAAACAGACTACTAAAGAGGTTTGCCTAGGCCTGGCACTGCAGGCAGCAGTGCGCAGCACGCGAAGTGACAGACAAAGTCCATCCTGCTTGCAGATCAGTGAATACTCAAACTATCAATCCACCCGCCACCACCGCCACTATTTCTTCTTATAGCCATGTGTCTAAAGGAAGGACTGGACTTCAGTCTGTTGGGGCTTATTTAGAAGTCCGTTGCGGCTCATTTTCCTCCATTGTTGCGTGCCTTTTGTGACGCAGCGGCAGAACAAAAGACTCGCCATGGTGTTGGTGCGGCGTATATATTAAAAAAAACACATATGGGCATATGGGCGATGCATCACGTTGTAAAGCCCTGCGCCATCAGGGGGCGTTCCGGCGCAAGGGAGGACGTACCTGCGCAGGAACACTGTCAGATCCCGCCTTCATCCTCACACGATTCATGTCGGTCATTTTTCATGTACCACTCCGTTTTTGTCCATGTGGGAGTTGGCGGCAGAGAGTGGCGCAACAGTGGTCAAATGGGATGTAAAGGCTTCCTGGTTGTGCCACCAGAATTCGTTGGTCAGCGTTTTAGTGTTCCGCTGACTGTCCGCCATTTCGTGCGCGAGAGCCCTCTGCTCTGCGCACTTCAACTGTCGTTTTGCATCGGAAGGTCGCGCTTCCTCAGCGCTTCCGTATTTTGAACTGTAATTGGTATTTTGGGGGCTTTGGTTCTAGTTTTCGGGCTCATTTGAATATTAAGAGCCTCTCAGCACACGCGGCCATTCTTTCTCGTTAGTTAATTGGCCCGTGCGCAAGTCCCGTTTTTTGTCCGTTCTGAGGCTTCATTTTCTTTCCGCCTCAGTTCACCGTTCAGCTGGTTTCCCTTCAGACTGTGTCTAGTACCAGCTATTCGTGCAGTCCGTTGGTGTTTGTTTCCTGGCAGCTACTCTGGCGTCTGAAGAGTTCCTGGGCAAGAGATTCCTGACAGCAGTACAGAACACCGACTATGCAGTAGGATTGCTCCTTGTTTTGTTTCATCATTTGAGAACTCTCCTGTGTCATTAAGTCTGCATTAGCCTTTGTGTAAACAGCCTTATAGCCTAGGGCTTACCTGAAATTTCTTAGAACTACAGTAGAGATCCTTCTGGAACATTAAACAGTATTCTTCATAGCTTCCTGCATCTTCCAGTCATCATTCCAGTTGAGCGCAGTAAATGGGGTATTCATTGTATGCATATAATTAATACTTCTGTCTACCTCCATACCTTCATCCTACAACCTGCTATCAATGAACACTGAACTGAATGCATGAACTTTTCTAGGAAGCCTAATATATATAATATGAAGAATTAGAGATCAGCAAATTCCACACTTGAGTAAGGTAAATTGAGCAGCTAGTGGATACAAGTAGTGTAGGAAGCCAATTCTTGTGGGAACTGTATTAATGATATTCTTCATATTTTAGGTGCAGTTGGGCCATTGTAAGAAGAGTCCTTAGGCACCAGTGTGGCAGTCTCTCTTGTCTATCCACTTCCCCTTTCCCTTCCGTTCCTGGTCTTGGAGAAATCCGGGTCCAGGGAGGTGAGGGAATTTGGAATTACTCAACAGGGCTCCTCCCTCAAGTCATCAGCTTCCACGGAAAAGCCAAGAATTCAGGTACACTTCTGACAAACGAATCCTAAAAGTGGCTGAGGGAAATCTACAAGATGTCAATCAGTCACTTTTAGGACAATGATGCATGACTCAAACCCTGCGCGCTTGAAGCCGACGTACGGCTTGATGCAGCATTGGGGAGATAGGGTACCCCAGAGCATTGCTGGAGCTGCGCCATCGTTGGCACGCAACTCCAGCAATGAGCTGCCTTTACGGCACAGATGCGTAAGGCTTCTGTGACGTTTTGGGCCAATGGGTGGTGGTGGCATGGCACACAATTACTGCCGCATCCCTGCTACTTTGCAGGGATGCGCCGGTAATTGAAAATATGACCCTTACTGTCTAGCATTACGCAGTTCTTATCTTTACACTACACTCATACATAATTTCTCAGGCCAATGAAATGCTTCTGAACACAACATACAAAACAAAGAAGCATAGTAGCAAGCAAGGCTACTGAGAAGGAGAGCAGTGCACCTGAAATGCATAGAAGATTTTGAAATATAATTTACCTCAATGTAATCGGCAGCATTATTGCTCTTGGTAAAGAACAAAGATTTGCAAATAACAGAGCAGGATAAAACAGAGTAGTAAATGTACTACTACTACTACTCACCAAGCCCGGGGACCTCTACGCCGAGCGCGTCCAGCAAGTCCCGCTCCCGGTCCATGACATCGGTCCAGCGGTGGGTGGCCTGGTTATATGTGCGCCGGACCCCAGAGATCTTGTACATGGCCCGGCACACCTTCTCCCACCGCTTGCGACGCTCCCGGATGCCATAGCCAGTCGCGATCTTGCCGCCTCCCAGGATCGTCTTGGGGAGGCGGCGCTGGACGTGGAAGATCAGTGCCGCCACTTCCTCCGCGCTGAAGATCTCCCGCGGGACCACTTGCTCCCCCCTTAAACGCCCGCACGGGAGCCGGGCACGGGGTGCGGGACCCTTCCCCTTCTCAGGGTGCTTCCCGGCTCCCTTTACCATGGTCTGGGCAGAAATAGAGTTAAATGATAAACAAGAAATAGAATAGTGAAGAAGAAAAGAAAAGAGTTTAAAAAAGTAGTTTAAAAGTAACTAAAAGCTGCAGAAAACACAAAAATATAGAGCTAGAAAAATAGAGGGATAGATAATAAGTAAAATTAGATCAAAAAAACTTCAAACAAGCAAAGGATGGCAGATATTGAGAGAGGATAGAGAAAGCATGCCCAGAACCATAGCAATGAATGAGAAACAAGATGGCCGCGCCCGTTCACGACCGCGTGGGTAAGTTCGCGCGAGATTTTCCTTGCGAGTCCGCGCGAAATTGTACTAGCGAGCAGCACACTTTGCGAGATTACACATAGCGGCCGGAAACGGAATACGTCACGCAAACAAGATGGCCGCGCCCGTGTACGACCGATAGGGTAACTTGGCAAACGTATAGCTAGAAGCGCCTCGCGAACACGCGCAAGATCACGCGAACATACACGTCGCAAAAAAAAACAATTTTGTATTCGCGGCTTCCGAAATCGATCTCGCACGGATTCGCGCCCCAAAAAACGCGCGAAATTGCAGAAAAAAACGATTTTACCTAACTGAAAGCAATGAGCAGGTGCAAAAGTTCAAACTTAACATTAGTAACATTCAAGGTAGTGCTTCCTGATGGGCCCCTCCAGAGTTTGCAACTATTCTATGACCCTGCTATGACCCAAACAGCAGGCTCATAGAATAGCTACAAGTAGACCATAAAGGTCCTGTGAAAAAAAAATTTCACTGCAACAAAAAGCAAATTACAGATAAGGAAGGAAGCAGGTGCCAGCCAGACTGGAACTTTCAAAATTACTGACACATTAATGAAACACAAATTAATTGATGGCAGTTGAAGAAGGGCAGGTGTGCTTGCTTTTTTCAACCACCATAATCTACAGTGATAAATAAACCTAATGGGTGGCAGTGAGGATGTACCAGAGGGTGGCATGGGTGTCCCAGAGGGTGGCAGTGGTGAAACAGAGGGTGCTGTGAACCTGTGATGATAAACCAGACGTAGAAACAACATAGTCGCGGCCGTTGCGAGCCGAAAAGTAAGTTCGCAATTGCGAACTTGTCCCAAAATCGGCGCGAACGCGCACAAACACAAAAAACGGGAAAATCCGCAAATCCGCTAGAGTTCGCGGATCTTCGCGGATTGCGAATCCGTAAATCCGCAAGTTCGCGTACGCTAGATCCGCCCATGCTTAATTGGAATGCTCCTAATTGGCATATTTAGCTTACCTATGAGTCCGTAGCATATTGTACAAGGTGTATCCAGGACCTGTATTTTAAATGCCAATACTGGACTGCAGCACCTATGCTGCCACCCACAACAGTGTCAGAGTAAACATTGTTTCATGCCTACCATTGTAGCATGATTGTAACAGTGTAAAAACTGTAGTTTGATATGTGAGAATAAACCCTTTTGACAAGTCCACACCTTTCTCACTTATTAATTTACCCCTATATAAACGATATAGCTTAGACAGCAGGCTGCATGAAGTTTCAAAGTAGGACATGTTGAAAGTTAATGTTAAACATGCACTTACAGTGACTACTATCTAAAAGCCATTTTCACTGCAGCAAGACTGGCTGTTGCACTATTAAATTTAATAATGCTATCTTTGGCTAGGAAACACCTAGCAACTCAATTCAAGTACTCTTTGTGATATTTATTTATAGCTCAATTCAGTTGTGTTGGATTTTGAATAAAAGAAAAGGGTACTTTTAGAAAGTTACTTTTTCCCTGTCTATAGTCTCTGAAGGCTAATTTGCATTAGCCTCCATTTTCAGCATTCGGGTACTCAAGCCCTGAAATGAGGTGTGAAAACTGCACCCAGATCAGAGACAAAGGGCTGAATGTATGGATTAATGTTCTGTTCCTCTGGTAAGTTGACCATATTTGCAGTGCTCTGGGACTTAATTTATGCCAAGTAACTTAATTTACATCAAAAGGGGCCTCCCCTGTCACAGGCAGATGACACCTTGACAGGACCCTTCTTTTGTTCCCCAGTCAGACAAGCACCAATGCCATGGAGAAGGACTGGTTTAGAGTGACCCCAGAAGAAGGGCTCATTACCATGGTCACATCTCTGGGGTGGGCATCCTATTTGTTAGCAAGGAGCCAGGAGTCATCCCCATCCATTTGCTTGTGTCAGGTATTAATTCTGAAAAACAATTACCCTCTTTAGAACACTACTGAAAACTTTTGCACCTGAGGAGTTTTAGCAGAGGATAGTACCTGTTTGTCTGCAACCTGAGAGTACCTCTGCAGGACTGGGAATGCTCCATCTTGTACACAGGACAAAGCAGAACACTCACAAGGTCATATGCCTAACCTAACTTAAGGCTCCAGGGACGCAGCCTGCCTCAAGAAGCCTTTCCTGAAGATTCCCAGCTTACCAGTTCCAACTGGACCTATCTTGCACCTTGTGGCGGGCCTCTGCTGAAGCAAGTCCTGACTATCAAGGGCGGTTCCTGAGATCTTCAAACCAGTGATTGTTTCCTGCTATTCTTCTCCTACTACCCTGGAAAACATGGGAATTGGAATCTTATTGGCTCCAAAGCAACCCTGGGCGGAGTTTGCTGAATTTCACTCTGCGGAACTACATGGAGTTACCGTAAAACTCAGCAAATTCCGCGGAGTTCCGTGAGCGGGCTGACTTACTGCAAGCTCCATACACGCTGTGCATTTTTCAAAGAGCTCTCAAGGCAAAAGTAGACCTGCTTCCATGTATGCTTAGAAAAAAAACAATTAGGCCATTCCCTTTCTGCAGCCATCCGTGGGGACACACAGTTGCGCTTCACGAAGCATTCCCAAATAGCTTAATTAACAAAAGTGTCTTCAAGCAATGACTATTGCATTCTGTGTAAGTGTTGTGCTTCTCTATATACTCCCTTTGTTAGCTGGTACCGGCTCCTCTTCCCGTATGTGGTGCTGCTTCAAGACCCGCCAAAATATAAGCCTGTGTCTGCCTTTTACCTGCCACTGAAGACAGGGGCACCGAATTGCAGAGGGAGATGAATCACAACACATGCCACTGAGAAGGAGCAAAAACAAAACAATTGTAACCGAGACCGCTACATGAAATTATGTTCAGACCTTCATACAAAGCTAGCGTTACCAGCAAGCCTTATGCATAAGGGACGACAAACTGCCAATAGCACTCTCCCCTGTCTTACGAGGTGCATGCAGATCTCACTTACACTTCCCACTGTCTTGCTCTGTAATGATCTCTCCCGCTAAAAGATTTCAAAGCAGATTAACCCTACTCCAAATGCGTGAGGTGTTCTCCCCTCCATGCACACAGGCTTCTTCTCCTCCAGTGGAGAGAGGAGTTGGCCTAATGGCTATGGCGGTCGACCTCAAATCTAGGGAACCAGGTACGAGACTTGGCAATGACGCTAAACATCCTATGATTCTGGGCAAATCACTTAATCTCCGCATGCCTAATTAAAAATGAATGTGTCCTCATGTAATGCAACTGGTGCTATGTAAAGCGCTCTGATACCCATTACCTTTGGGTCAAGTTTGAGATATATAAAACTCTGTAAAAAAAAAAAATGCCGACATTAGATGCACGTGGCCCAAAGTATTAGGCCTGCGCAGCCAACCCTGCAGAGTCCGTGTTTCGAATTTCTTTTTCCAATTCCTGCGTCTTCTGCATCCAGCCAGTCTGCCTCCATGGCAGATGCGCCTCGTTGTCTCTCTCGCCTCCCTCCCCAGCAGTAGCACAGCTACAGCATGTCTCCAGTCCCCTTCACTACACAAAAAAGCAGAGTAGAAGAGAGGGCAGAAGGTTCATCCTCTTAAAGGGAAAGCAGTGCAATCGGGGCCTCTTCAAGTATCACTATCAAATTAAATTACCTTTACCAAGCACGCTCCTGTTCTTTTTGTCAGAACTGGTTGTTCAACTGAGCGCGAAGCAGCTGACTGATCCACAATCGCCCTCCTTCACCCCCAGGTGAGCCCTGCTGGCATGAGTAGGCATGTTAGTGAAATGAGGTGGCATGCAATTATGAGGTGAGTATGCTGGTAAACTGAACTCTGCTCTGCTTGCGGTTGACTGAGTTTTTTTTTACGCACTTTGCACTCTATGCAGGTACAGAGTTCCAAAAACTCTGAATTCTGCTGGCAGAGCGGAGTTTACCACTCACCTTTACGCCAAAGACCAATGGAGGACCTGTACAAACCTGACAAGCCGATCTGACCAAAGTACATTGCCTCTGTGCTGAAGTTTCAGTTTTCCCCACTTTTGCAAATACATTTCCTTTTCAGCTGGACCTTGTGGAGATGGAATCTGTCCATGTGGAGCCATCTTTGGCTACAGCCTGCAGCCTTTGCCCACTCGAGGAATCCAAGTCTGAAAAGTTGGCTAAGTGGGAACAGCAAAATCTTGACCAGGCCAAAGTGCCAGACGTATCAGGCAGGTGAGGGACCATTCCTGGGTAATGTTTCCTGCCCGAAGATTTCCCATAAAAAAACTAATGGTTTTATTGGGATCTCACCCAATGGCTACATGACCTAAAAAGCCCTCATGCCCTAGAGACTGCTGCTTTGTCCCTCTGAACATTTTGAACTTCCATTTTTGAGACTAAGTCCCAAGGTAAAACTACTGTTTAGATCAAACCTTGTTTCTGTATGTCACCTGTACTCCATCACCATTGGCCTCAAATCATGCCTAGGTCCTGGTCTTCTGCAACCAGTTGACAGCAGTTGGTGCTTAACACTTTTTGGTTCTATTCTTATTCAAAACCTTCAAAAATTATAATCTTCAGTTCCCTTATTGTATTTTTGCAATTTTGGTGTTGCATTTTCATTAAAATGTACTCTATTTTTCTAAATTGGCCTGATATTTTACCTGTGTTGTGTTTTAATTGTATTACTGTTTTGACACTGCATAAATACTTTACATATTGACTTCTAAGTTAAGCCTGTCTGCTGTGTGCCATAGCTAACAAGGGATTGAGTAATTTAGTGAATTTAGTGTTTCACCCTAAAAAGGACTGTGTTTATTACTTAAGGTAGGTAGTTGCCGCCATTGAATAATATACTAGTGAACATGATATTATAGGAGATATATTTGAAACAATGATATTATACCTGTAAAAACGATATTCTTACCTCCTTTATACCTTCAGTATTTTTGGTTGACAACATTTTTTGACACAAAAATATTGTATCACAATATTCTTTCTTCAATATTTTAGCTGAATAATGGCCACAGATTAATCAATATTCTTAAACCTTCAGGAGTGTTACAGTGTGAGCAAGAGGGGGCTTTAATGTAAATAAGGGCAGCGAAATAAAGGAAATACAAAGGGATTATAAAATACTGCCCACCTCTTGCACACAAGCAGAATCTCAAAGGCAGCACTATACCTTCAATGGTGAACTTTCCCAGACTAACCGGAACTATTACTGAGGTACCTAGGGAGTTTACAATTACCAGACATCCCTTACCCTTCTTAAGTGCTGCCACATGCACAAGTGAATGATAAAGAGGGGGAGTAGAACAGTTTAACAGCGTGATTTGAATATCATATCATGCACAGAGAGAAAAAAGACTGATTATTTTGATTTATCCGACAATGCTTTTAGTGCACTACAGCCCTGCTGATATGGAGAACGCATTGCTGCCCAGACATTCTCCTCATAACTCTGGTAGACACTACTAGTGGAAATATTAACCTTGAATATCTTTACCTACCCATCAAATGTGCTTCTCTTTCACCTCCACAGCCCTTTATGTTGGACTACCAGCTTGACCTTGTTCTTAGCTGGAAATAATGTGAGATCCAAACTGACTTCTACTATGCTCTCTTTTCTCTAATGTGAGTCAAAAATTGGGGGGGTATAGTGTCAATAAAAAGAGATTGGAAATTAGACCTCTACTTTCAACATAGAAAACAGGTGGACCACACTATTCCTTGATACTAGAACTCTGACAAAAGAGTTGTGTCAAGCTCTGTACTGCGATCTCCTCAGGAGCAGGTGTTCTTACCCCAAATCCCTCCTACCTCTGCCAGTGACAGGCAATTTACAACTGATAAAGGCTTCAGTACAGGGGAATGGGGAAGTGGAAAGACTAAACAAGAGTGACTGCCTCAGGATACAAGTTCTTCTTCTTGAATTCTTCTTTTTACCTGAGTTAGCACATAACAATAACTTCACTCCAGTCCTACATTAATCAACTAATTTCCCTAATTCTAATTATTTACCTGTCTGTGTTGAGAACTAGCTCCTTTCTATAATTATTTCATCCTTAATTATCAGATCGATTCAACAGAACTTCTTCACTCTCTTGGTAGATTTGGAATATTATGAGACCAAAGGATAATCAATCAAATTGTAGATGAATTAGTCTCTGTTCATATAGGCGTGAGTTTTTCTTGTAGTCTATTAGATTTGAATTTCTTAGTGGATTACGATGCTTGGTTGATTGGTATTCTTGAATATCAGGTCCATTAATTCTGGTGAGAAGACTTGGCGCTATTAGTCTAGTGAAACTCAACCTCTGGATATGCAGATGAAAAGCGCAGTAAAGAAAAATGTAGCTCTAGTTGTTGTTAGTAGACATTCACTCTGCTATTATCAGATTCACACTCCGCTGGAAGCTCGCAGACGTGCAATGCCCAACAAAGATTAGACACACTTACTTGGATAGGTGGAGAAAGCTTCTCTTCACTAAAGCTCTCCCCGGTACTCTGACTCTGGCGCTTCCTCGTTGAAACGCAACTGCACCAACCTGAAAGATGGAACAGCGGGACTCACTCAGAAAGCCGACTGCTGGAAGCAAATTTTGATAAGTGATTTAGTCAGAAAAAAACTAATTCATGAGAAAACTGTTGCACATGAGGTTTTCAGGAGGCAATGCTTCAAAAATTGTTTCCTGACTAAGCATAGTCCTGAGATATGTTTAAAAGGCTAATGAAGTGGGTGGAACAATCAGTGCTGCAGACCCACTTTTAGCATTCAATTTACAAGCCTTAGGGCACAGAAAATGCACTTTACTAGGGACGTAAAAGTTAATTAAAGATGCAAATTGTGGATAAGCCAATGTTTCATTGTTGTAAGTTGGGAGCATAGAAACTTTAGCACCAGTTAGCAGTCATAAAGTGCCCAGAGTTTTATCACCTGACTCTCGAGTTTACCTATGGTAAAGCATCGGGAAAATTTTAAAGATTTATTTTAATTATATATTTGGAATGTTGAGATTTGTAATCTGGAAATAACTCCTCACACATATTGATTCTGATATTAAATCATTGAGGAGACACATGAAGCCAAAGCTAAAATCTGGTCAAATATATACGCACATGGAATCAGGTGGCTTATAAATGCCTCGCTTAGGAACATAGGGCATCATTATGATACCAAGCAGTCAGACCACGGGCCGCTATTGCAGCAGTCTGGACACCACCCGATGAGCATGCAGCAGTCTGACTGCCGTATTTGGGTATAACCGCTGCACCGGGGCGGCATGCCACAGCCATTTAGAAGGCCGCAGCAGATGCTGCTGTGGTGCTGCGCCTTCTGCAAGTCCATGCACCATTTGCCATGCACCATGTCATGCATGGAGGACAGTGGGGGCCCTACATGTGCCCCCAAGTGCCACTTTTCAGTGGCCTACAGAGGATGGGGACCCTGTTTTGGGCCCCCATATCCCTCCCTTTCTTACAACCTTTTCATGGCAGATTTTAGCAAGAGCAAAAGAAATAGGAAAAATAAAAGCATTTCTCCTCATTGCACCACTCCCCTGGGGAGGCATAGTATTCTGACTCATTCCCAGATTTAAAACACTTTGTAAATCAAGGAATGTGTCAGGTTCTATGGATATTGTGTGGGAACACCCACAGCCACACCCATGGACAACCCTTTTCATGCAGATTAATGCGTGAAAGGAGCCCATATTTACTAGGCCATTAGAAGTCACAAAGGGTGACTTTATGTGTCCTTGTAAATATCGGCAGGCACACTGCACCACCAGTGCATCATAAAAAGTGATTCAGCTGCAGTGTAATGGGTTTGTAAATAAGCCCCCTAATGTAGTGGTCAGATTTCTGTGCAGTGCACATGATGTGCCACATGCTACTGTTGTACATGTAACATATTGCCGCCATGCATTTTCAAGCTGATGGGGATGATGTGAATATTCAAATTGAATACGGTTAACATGAGATTACTGATATTACGGCGTTGACCCACTGTAGTGAGCACTCAAAAATGCAATTTTCAATGGGAAATATTACAATATGTATGAGGCTCTTGCAGTAACCTCACAGCGCAATGGATACTTGTGATGTTGAGGCGAGATGGGGAATGAATCATAGTTAAAGGGGTAGGGGAGACGATCAGAGTTAGAAGAGGAAGGAGAGTACAAAGTAGCATGTCCGTTCTAGATCTTTTATGATGGAAGGTCTGAAAGTGTTAACTCTCAAAGTTAAAGGGCTTAATAACCCGGTGAAGAGAAGCGTCATTATTTCTTATTAAGAAAAATGTCAGGCAAATATTTGCCTTATTTAGGAAACGCATTTACTCCCCAGAGATTGTCATAGGTTGAGGACCAGGGCTTTCCCCCTACAGTTTTTCTCTTCTATGCCACGTTAAACTGCGGGGGTAGCTATACTCTTAGCATGTACATTTACAGGGAAAGTTGGAGTGAATATAGCAGAAATGGTAGTTTGGTGGGATACCAGGTGTAGGTGGGTGCACAGGGGGTGGTGGTGGGCTCGACCTATGCTCCAAATGAAGGGCCGAAAACATTTCTACAGGGCACCATAGCGCATATTATGGCTCAAAGAATAGGTAGTGATCCTCGGGGGAGCTATTAATTTGGTAATGCACAGCCTGATGGATCCTGCGGTACAGATACAGGGCGGCACGGGGACTGGACTACCTATTGGGGACCTGGGTGGTACTGGATGTCCTAGAGATGATAGAAATAAAACCACAGGCCCTGTCTGATCATTTCGCCATTCTCATGGAGATATCTCTCACTAAGGAAGGAGACAGATCACATTCATGTAGATTGATGGAAACTTTGCTTAGTAGGAAAGAGGTAGTGGAACAGATTAGAATGGCTATTGAAAATTACATGAAAATTAATGATACCCCTGAGGGGAAACAAGCTACAGTATGGGAAGCATTGAAGGCAGTTATATGGGGGGGGGGTTTATTAGCATTTCAGCAGGAGATAATAAGATACGATGTGAAAGACGAGCACAGCTCCAACAGCAAGTAAGGGAGCTGGAGAGGGTCCATTGTCGTACAGGAGTGCCTAGAATTTGGAGGCAGTTAGAAGCAGCTAGAAAACAGCTTGCAGGAATCGACTTTGATTATACATAATATGCCCTTCTATGCCTCAAGCACTCCTTCTACATTGGGGGTAACAAGTGTAGCAGGTTATTAGCAAATACACTCAAGGGCCTGAGTCAGTTCTATGCAATTACTGCCCTGAAAAAAGAGGATGGCACTGTATTGACAGAGGATAAGCATATAGTGGAAAAGTTTAGATCATATTATTCAGCTCTCTATGGTCCCCAGGATTGTCTGGCTTCCAATATTGAATGCTATTTGGTGGGCGCCAAGGTCGCAACCCTACAGAAACAGCAAACAGAGGCTCTTGATACACCCATAGGGATAGAGGAAGTTACATCCATGATATCCAGACTAAAATTAATCAAATCCCCCAGGCCAGACTGCTTCTTTGGTGGCCTTCTATAAAACCTTGTGTAAAAAATTTGCTCAGATTTTAACCACAGTCTTTAATTCAATTGAGGGCCCAGGCACTCTCCCGCCATTGATGGCTCAAGCATCCATTACGGTTATAGCTAAGCCGGGGAAAGATAAATACCAATGCGAGTATTATAGACCAATATCGCTCCTAAATGTTGCCTGTAAATAGCTAACTGGGATATTAACAGCTTGTTTAGGTCCACTAATGCCAGGATTAGTTGAGCTAGATCAAGCGGGGTTATTCCATCCAGGCAGTGTGCAGACAACACGAAAAGGATCCTACACCTGATATATAAGGTCACTCATAAGAAGGGGTAAGTCATGCTATTCTCTATAGATGGAGAGAAGGCCTTTGACCGGGTAATTGGCCATATCTTATGGAGATGTTGGCTCACTTTGGCTTGGGAGGGAGATTTTGAGTGTGGGTGCTGAGTGGTTATGACTCCAGTGGCCTCGGTCAGGGTAAATGGACACAGTTCACAAAGCTTCCCGATCAGGTGGGGCACTTGCCAGGGATGCCTTTTGTCCCCCCTCTTGTTTGCCCTCTATATGGAGCCATTTGCGCAGAGGGTGGGGATAATCCAGGGGTGAGTTTAGGAGAGGAAGAGCATCACTCTTTACGCAGATGACCTACTGGTGGCACCAGGGGAACCGGGAAGGTCACTCCCAAGCTTTTTTGAGGAAGCCCAGCAATTTGGAGAAGTCTCGGGATTTAATAGATATCTTTAAATCCCAGGCGATAGACCCGACGGTTGCTCCCGAAAACTCAAAGTTCTGTAGGTCTTCATACATGCATACTTCCAGGGGATATAGTGTTTAAATGTGCAGAAGGGAATTTATTTTTAGACCAATTTCTAAAAATATATTAGTAGATTTGTTGGCAAGGTGTTTAGCAAAATCATAATTTGGCTTTACAGGAAAATTAGTAGCATTTGTTTAATTGAAATGGGTGATGTCATTGGGTAAGGGCAAAGTAGAGTCCTTCATTTGGGAATTGCATTTCTATCTACGTAAGAGTAGCATCAGTGAACTAGAACAACAGATTTAATTCTCTGGTTGGAACTAGTTTCCAAGTTGTTCCCTCTCCCTACTACGTTATCAAGGAGGAATTGTGGATCCATTATCACTGTTTTGTATCTTCTCTGCCCCTTTCTTGGTCTGTGCATGAAACATGTCGCATTTTCAGATGTCTTCTCTTTTGAGGAAAATTGCATTTCTAGAGTTGTGCTTGGCCGAGCTGGTGGCTTTTGATATTCTAAGGATGTAAATGCCACTTTTTTCCTCTAATGAAAATAAATAACCACATTTCCTTTCTCTTCCTTGTTCTTAAGGCTAATTGTCGTATATTTATTTTAAATATGGGTAGGATTAATGAAGTTCTGCATATACTTTTCTTGGATTGAATAAGTGTTTACAATGTGATGTATCAGGGGTTATTTAATTTCTTATATGTTGAGAGTGGTAGCATTTTTTAAATTCTTGTTTTCTTCATAGTAATCTCTGGAAATATTGCATAATTTCCCCGTATTTATTTTACAACGGTGCACAAACGTAAGAATTGTCAGGAACGTAGCTACAACAGAACTACAATGAACTTGTGCTGTAGTGTAGTTCCTATTATCCCAATAGGCTCTGCGCATTGGAATAATACCTTCAATAGTATAGACCTAGGACAGAGGTTAACTAGGTCTTCTACTGACGATATTAGACTTAAAGTTTTGGGTTTGCCAGCTAGCTCAGAGTTCACTAGAAACTTTCTCGAATAGGCAAGGAGGAGTTTAACCTCCCTGGATAGACAAGAAGGGATTTAGTTTCCGACAACCATAGAACATGACAACTTTGCTCTCCCCTAATCAAGAGTGTATCTCTAGAGTCGTGTGAAAACAAAAGACAACTTATTTTACTCAGTCAGTTCAGTGCATTCTTAGTTTCATCAGATTGTAGAGAAAAGGAAGAGATGGGCGTGTTCAATAAAAGATGTTATTTATTGATCATTCTCTTTTCTCGTACAAGAGAAATGAATCGATATTATTGCGATACTTATGGTTAAGTAAAGTGCATACAATAAAAGCAGGAGTATAAAATAATACTGCAGAAGCATTGATATGGTTTCTAAGCCATATGATATTTAAAACTGATAAAATAGATACATACATATATACATTTGACTAATCGTACTCAACTGGTGCTTCTAACCATGCCTACCCCAGTGTACCTGACCTAAGCCTAATACGTGGGCGGGAGTAGATAAGTAGCAGTTTAAGTTAAGTTTGTTTGCCAAGTGACTGACTCAAGAATTCTCTGCAAGGGTTTATTCAGTTCTGTACCTGAGATCTAGAATGGTTGAGGGCTGGTATCTCTCGTCTCTGGTCTTGATATTCCAGCTGCCTGCGAGGGCTGCTTGGAAGCGCCGGAGCTGGATTTCTCGGCAGGAGAAAAGCAGCGTCTCGTTCTCAGCGCGTCAGGAAGGCGGGGCAGCGCCAGCGGGGTCCGCTCTGTGCTGGCCTCTTCGGCAAGTCTCGCTGCTCCGATCTCGTCACCACCGCGTGTGTTTGCTTAAGGCAATGTCGGTAATATTTATACCTGTAAGGTGCAGAGATTGACGTAAGGATGGACATAGATACGTCAATAAGGAAGTCATACGGACTGGTCGTTAGCACATTCTTTACTGAAGTTCTCGGTGAAATCAAAACAATGGCCGCAGGGATTTTCCCAGGTTGTCATAGGTTTGATTTGTTTTGAGAACTCCGTATGCCTTATCAGGGGCTGGAGGAATAGTGTTTGCCTAATAAGATGGCAAGCGTTATGTCCTAATCAGATAACGCGTTCCTGTGCCGTGGTGTGGCTTAATCAGATAACGGTTTTTTGTACCGTGGGATTGCTGCTAGTTAATTATTAACCAGAACAGGGTCAGGAATAGGGGGATCGATACAGAACCTATAGGAATACATCACACCCACTCCACGCAGACTATGTCCATATTTACAAATCTAGGCATAGTAAATATACTAGTAGAGCACGTGTATACCGTACCACCCCAAAATACATTCATATGCATTTTGAAACCATGAAATATACGAAAAGATATATATATGCATTATATGCACTCAAGCAGTATAACAATGCTAAATAAATTACGCATATTCATACATCATTATTAATAAAATATGAAAATGACACTTGAAATGGCTCTTAAGACAGAAGAAAAAAATGCGAGACCATTTCATCACACAATAAAATATATATGAACATGCCAGAGGGCAGCTAAAGTTCCTAAAATAGAATTTTAGTTCTCTAAGAATAGTTTCTACTTTAAGCAGAAGATAAGTGTCCCGAAAAATTGCAACATATTTTGGGGCCGCTGAAAAAATTATGTTCTGCTGTCCGTAAACTGGAGAAAAATTGTTCACAATACTTTATTATCAAAGTGGAAGGCCAAATTCAGGGTGTTGGGAACACCGTGTGCTAGTTTGCTCAAAAGCCATTATTTCTGCTCTGGTGAGAACATCATATCATTTAGACTCTCGAAAAAGCTGTCAACAGCTTCCTGTGAAAGTTCCATTAACTCGGAAAAAGATGTTACCATGCATTCATGAGCATGATTGCCTTCATTGATGTTTCGATCAGCATAGCTGACAGAAGGTCGTACCTGATCGATGCTGCTTTCATCTTGAACCTCACTACCCCTCAATCGTAGTGGTGAAGTCTCCACGAATGCCGTCATCAGGATTGGTAGCCGCTGGGGACAGCACAATGCATGAGCTGTGACCGGACCCAACAAAGTTTCTGCATCCATTGGCGCATCCGATTGTAGCGTCAGACAGGTGTCCAACACGCATTCTTCTCCGCATAGCAAGCACCTTAATACAGGTAAAACACAGCTTTGCCACATTGGTCTAAATGAAAGAAACCAAGTCATGTTCAGGTCTCTAAGCCGGGACAGTCCAAGGATTTTAGATATCTGGTCCCGGTATCCAATGGCTAGGATTGTTTCTTCCCTTGTCGCAGGTGTTTGGTCTGTGACACGGTTTGCCATAGCGAAATAACAGGATCAAAAATAGGATTCCTGCCACTAGTCCCAAAAGGAGCGGAAGTCCACCAAAGATGGAATGGACAAAGTCCGGAAAAATACCTAGAATGGTTTTAAATGGTGTTAAAGCCCCCGAAAACACTGTCTTAAATACATTTGAGACTCCACTGGTATCAGAAATATTTAAGATTTCGTTCAGGATTTCTGCGAAATGTATGGGGGAATTAGTTGATAACAATGAATGAATCTCTGCCGTTGTCATTGCAACTTGGAGATCATACGTTTCTTTTGATGACGTGAGCCTGGTCGGCGTCTGAAGGAGCACTGTTTTCATTCTGCTTAAAGTATCAACTCGAATGGAAGCAATTTTCAAATTCGGCCATAACCTTGCCTCCCTGTCTGGCATTGCGCTGGGGAACAATACTCGTTCACAGCACATGACCTTCACCGTCGTAGTTATGAGATAAGGTATTCCGGGCACCAAGCTACAACATCTGCGGTCTACAATTATAATGTAACTCCCGTTCGATAGTCTCCTAAAGAATGGTTCTATTTGTGTCGCAGGTGTGCCTAGCTGGTGACATGAAAGGTTATTTGAGGACCCTTCACAGGCTCCGTGTAAACTAATACCATTACACAGAAGTGTACCGCTTAGTGACATCGCACAATTATTGCCACTAAGAAACACTTTCCGGCCTTTATTACTGACACAAGCATGTGAATAGGGCAAGTTCCATGTTGACTTAATGTACCCTTTACCCAATTTTTCGTACATGCCAGCCTGTATATATTTTTGGCAGTATTGAAACCTTAAAGTAGATATTGGAATATTAATTATTCCATGTATTATCCATTCACTGACAGGTCGTTCTGACATTGTCAATGGTAATCTCTCGAGTTTCTCAATGCTCAGGATTGTATAATCAGCACCCTTCTGTGCCATACTGATTTGTTTATCAGTAAGGTTAAAGATATTGAATAGTGACGTTGTGTTGATTAAACGCCAAGGCACATAGCCTGAACGCAGATTTTGTAACGTCCAGCCAAGTTGTACAATAGAACGCAATTGGGACTGACCGTGTTGTAACAACAGTAAGTCTTGCGATATTATGTCGATTGCTGAAGACACAATGCTGTCCAAAGAGTATATTCTGGAGGACAGAGTCATTAACCCATTGTCCACTACAGAAAGTGATTTTTCCAAATTAATACGGTCAATTTCCCGTATTGTCTGACGTTTCAATTTGAGTTATTTTCCAGGCTTCGTTATAAGCTGCATATACAGAGGCTGCTATGAAGCGTTTTTGACGCTGTTTGCGCGGTCCCATAATGAAATCACGCAAGTCAGCACCATCAGTAAGTAAAGTCAGGTGTTGCTTAATTTCTACCAGCGTGGATGTTTGTAGCCATTGAAGGCAGAGCTTGCCCACACTGTACGTGGTAGTTATCCCTGGGTGTTGTCTTTGGGAATATCTAGGGTCTGGCCTTGTCAATTTGAACCCCTGGATTTTGACAGTTATTAGTATCTGTGGGCCAGATCAACCACTGTTTCCAATCAGGATGTGTTCTGTTTTGGCTTAATATATGGTTTACGTCTATCTCCTCATCTAGAGATATATTACCGTTCATTGATGGCTTTGGAATAGACGGTTTGTTTAAGTCTTTGATTTTGGCTAGGCCTAGACAGGTAGTTTGTTGAACAGTGTCCTTCAAAAATATAATTTGTTCTGGGATCATGCAGGCTCTAAACAATGATTCCATACCTTGTACTTGCCATTCCTTTGTACCCCAAACACTTTTCACTTCAACATTTTTGTCCCAGTATTCAAAACCAAATGTACTCATTTGCTCAAAAAATGAGTCTGAATATATCAATTTAGTGTTTGTAAGCATGGTCTTTGTACCTGTCTTATTTGATAATTTGAAATAAAATGTTTCTGCATTACTTGTGTTGAACCCTGAAAAATATGAATATTTGTCATAAAAAGTTCTTGAGCTACCTTTTGGAGGGGTTGCACAGTGTTCCCATTGATTATAATTTAAAACATTTCTAGGTTGTGCAGATTTATGCAGATAATGATTACTATAGTGATTATAGCAGAACATTTTATCATAATTAGACAAACCCTGCAAATAATCATGTTTTGTAAATTTAGCAGACATCACTAGGTCAGACATCATATTATTAATGCTTTCAACGTCCCAATCATCAGCAACTGAGCTTGGTTTTACAAAGTCACTCAATGAGATCTTGATTTGATGTGGATACTTCAGGATTTCAACCGGACCATAGATTTCATAATCAGTATTGTCCCATGCTACCCCACCGGGTATAGGATTGGCTGTGAAGTTGACTGAAGAAAGTTCTCTTTTCTCGACGTGTGAAGACGTGTGTGGTTTGAGGACCAAGTTGATTTTCTGGCTTGCTGTGTCCATTTTAGCATATTTTCCCTCAATGAAGTGTCCCAAACATAGTACCATGATGAGCCAAAGTGTGAGGATAAGTGCACCTAAGGCCACCCAGAATTCAATCCATGGAGAAATCAGATAGGTTTCTTTCAGATGTTGAAAAAGTTCCTTAGCTTTGTCTTTAAAGGTTTTTGTTGATGTTTGTTCCTTTGATTCACTCAGGTTTTCAGATGAATCATTGAAGTTGATGAAGTAACCGGATGCCGTTCTGTCTATTGTTCCTATTGTTTCAGGATTGCTGTTTGCTTTATTATTGTGTTTTGTTGCAGCAGCATAGTCATTTGTTACTAAATTGTAGATTGGTGTGTCTCTGCTAAATGTTTTTATTTGGGTTTTTAGAGGTTTAAGTTCCATAGCATTGTTGCATAGTCCTTGTTGTTGTTCTGTTGGCATTTCAAATGTGAGTAGCCTCTGTGTTTGTAGCAAACCTTGGTGTTCTACTACTTATCGGGAGTCCACTCGGCCTACTGTTCGTTATCGGCCACATGATTGTGGTTTTATCAGGTCGATTGATACAACTCTGTTCTCCTTTTTACCAGCAAGGGGCGGTAGTACTACTGATCTTGTCCCGTTGATAGACAAGACAGGAACTGCTTTTCTGTAAGAAGGCCCAAATTCCTTCTTTACCGCGATCTTTTCTCTGACTAGATCCCCGACTTTTGGAATCCAGACAGTTCTTGCTGGGACAGGTGGTTTTTCTTCAGTGGTCGTTGGCTGTTGTTTCAACTTTATGTTGCTCAGGTCTTTCCTTGTTTCGTTTAAGTCCTGTAAAATAGCCAAACGATCTTTGATATCAAAGCTTTTTTCTTTAACCACTGAAGTCTGACTGTCAAGATCTAAGACCATCATTCTAGTTCCAAACAATAATTCGTACGGACTGAATCCCCTCAGAGAATTTCTTGGCAGGTTATTTAGACTACGTTGGACACTTATTAGATGTTTGACCCACCCAGCTCCCGAACCTAATACCTTCGCTGTTATAGATTGCTTTATGTCACGGTTTTTTCTTTCTACAATTCCGTTTCCCTCAGGATGAAATGAGAAGAGTCCCGCTATGCTATGCTCATTTGGCCATGTTTTTTCATACGCTTTAGGGCAAGAAGAAAAGACATTCAGCCAAACGTAGCATGCTTCTAGCGTATATGCCATTATAGACTCGCAAATCTTTTTATAACAGTACAGAAGTCGGCCGAGTGCTGGGGTCTACATCACAAGTGGAAACTAGTCTTTATATGTTAATTGGACGCATTAATTTTTATTGTTGATCAATTCTGGAGTGAAACGCCATGCTAATATACCGTTTCTCTCGCCACTGCGATCTCTATTGCAGTCTGGGCAGTTCTTTACAAAGATGTGATGATGCAGGCTCATACCTGGCCACCAGTACACTGATTGTAATTCTTCCAGGGAATCTTTTAGTTTGAGGTGTCTGAGACCCTCACCCATATGTGCGTCTGCTAATAACAAACCTCTCCTGTCCATGTTTGGAATCACTCTGTCCCCCACTCCAGGGATTCGAGCAAAAGGAACGGAGTTTGCATCGATTATGTATGTATAATTGAGTGGATAGTTGATCGGTAGTGCTGAGCAGTCGCCTTTTGATGACGTTTTCACCGCCAGCACTGTTTCACCGTCAATGTATTTTACTGCACGCTTTTTGACTACGGAAGCCGATTCAGTTGCTGCCGTTGTGGCTCTCAGCCAATGAATTCCCTGCAACGTGAACGCCATCACGTTGATGACTCAGTGTATGTATCACGTGAGTCTTTGGTAGTTCTTTTTGCAAATGAACTACTTGTTCCCAAAGCACTTTTTGCTTTATTGTTGCACCTGTGTCATCTTTGTAACCGTTTTGAATCCATTTCTGTAAATCGTTATTGTATGATTTGACGCAGTAATACGAATCGCACACAATAAGTGTCGGGAATTCGCGATCGGCATTATCTAGCGCCATTTTTAACGCTATTATTTCAGTTTGTTGTTCTGAATTATTTTCTACTGAGTGTGTTTTTGTAAGTAGAGGTCTTAATTTACCTCCGCGCCACACTTCTTTTACAATTTCGCATGTGGCCTTGTAAGCCAGCTCTCCCCAAACTGAGGGTTGAGCATGCCCGTCTGTATGTATTACACAGGCGTACTGTCGTACAGGCAGAATGTCGATTGGCAGAGGGTATGTCATTTCATATTCTAGATATTTTAATTCCTTTAATTCTGGATCAAAGTAGTATTTTACTTTGTCCGTTGTAATTGAATTCACCCATTGTATCCATTCTGGATTCAACGCTGTTGTTGGTAAATTACATGGGGTTGTTAATGCCTCAAAGGCTGACTCCGCTGTTCTGACTGTGATACGTCTACCGTCAGCGTTGTCTTTTTCTCTTGCTATAGCCGTTTGAACTGCATGAACAATGTTGTCTTTAATACTGAACTTCTTTTCAGCTTCTGTGTACAAGTGTGATTTGTATGCAATTGGTACCTTTTCTCCCTCATTAGAGGTCAGGTATGTGAATCCGCATCTTCCTGGGATGACTCGAATCACAAGATTGCGTGTGTTGTCACGTGTTTCTAATTTTGTTTTAATTAACATGTCTGTTTGTAAAGATCTCAAAATTTCTGAGTGTTTGAGTCCAATTGATTCTTTTAAAATCTGGTTTTATTAGATCATAAAGGGGTTTGATCCTTTCTGCGTAATTTGCAATGTATGTTCTTCCGAAATTTAGGAAGCCTAGAATTGATTGTACATTTTTTTGTGTTCTAGGAGCTTGGAGTACAGCACATTTCTCTAGGAAATTGTCAGCCAGGCTTTTGCCTTCACTTGATAATTCATATCCTAAAAACAGGACTGTTAGATGGGCAATTCTTGATTTTTTAAAGTTGAATTTGTAACCCTCTGCTGCGAACCCAAGTATTATGGTGTTCACTCTCTTCAAGTGAGTATCCAAGTCATCATCTGTTAGGTAAATGTCGTCGACATATGATAATGCCTCGTCATCGTATGTTTGTAGTAATTCTGTTACTCTCGTTGAGAATAATCCTGGGCTGTTCTTGTGCCCCTGGGGTAAACGGCAGAAACTTTTTTGCGAGCCATTTACCGAGAACGCAGTCAAATATCTGCTCTCTGGTGCTATATTTTGACAAAAGAATCCATTAGAGAGGTCTAATGTTTTGTATTTTTTGCGCACTATGTTATTCATTAGTGCAGCACTATGCGAGTTTTGTACTGCAAATGTTTTGCAACATGAGTTAAGGTGTCTGTAATCCAAAACTAGACGATATGAGTTGTCTGGTTTGGAGACAGGAAACAAAGGGTTGTTCATTTGTGAGGTGCAAGTTTCAATCACCCCCTGGTATTCAAGTTGATCTAGGATCTCTTTTACCTGTTTTTTAGCTTCTTGCTTAATTGGGTACTGCCGCTGTGCAGTAGGTTGTGATTTTAACTGGATTTTGTGGGGAGGAGAGTCCTCATCCCATCCTACATGATTTTTATATAAAGCAGGAGCTTGAGCTACTGCCCACTTTCTAGCAAGTGTATATTTTTTATGAATTGGAATATGATTTGAGAAGGCAGGCATAAATATTTCTTCACCATGAGGACACTCCCTGACAAACTCTGGAGGCCAGTCTCGTTCAGCTAGAAGGATGTCATAGCCCTTGGACAGATTATCCCAAAATAGTCCCCTTATTTTTCTAGTCTTATCCCCCTCTATACGCAGTGTAATTTCATATATTTTATGAGGTTTGCTAACTCTGGTATCTGCAGTTTCCACCTGAATGTATTCATTCAGTCCACTGTCTCCAGATGATTCATAAGGACTTTGCGAGCTATGCTCACTTCTGCTGCGCTGTCTAGCATTGTCTGAGCCCATTCTCCGTTTTTCAGCTGTGTTTTCAGTATTCTCGGCATCTTTGATTATTTTAATACTGGCTACCTTCTTTTTTGGAAATTGTAACTTTTTATTTGGAGGAGCAGGTTCCTTGTCTTTGGACTTGACGTGCTCTTCCCTGTGTTGTGATCGTCCTCTTCTTTCCGATTTCTGCGAGGAAGTCTGAAAAGATTGAGAGGGACGTGTATCATTATCTTGATATCTATCAGGTTTCTTTATATTATCCCTATTTCTAAGGTTGTATTTTTTCCCCGAGGGCTCACTTTGGGGAGACCTGCGTCCTTGGTTCGGAGATCTTTCTCTCCGCCGAGGAGACCTTCCTCTGGACTGGAATCTTTTTTCTTTAGGATTGGAATGTTTGTTTCCATCCCAGCTCTTTTTTTGAGTGTTTAAATTATTTTTAATAAATACCTTTTCAGGACTTTCAATCAGTTGAGGTTTTACCGGTATTCCACCCAGACTATCTCTTCCTAGTTCTTCATAGGATTTCTCTATGATTCTGGCAATTTCAGTTGGTTGGTCTGCTATATCTGTCTCTTTTAACCTTTGGCGGATCGCCACGTTTGCTGCTTCTCCCTTTATGTTGGCTAATAATATAGCCGAGACCTGCTTGAAGTCTTTCAGTAATTTCATACCAAGAGTTTAGGCGGGTTCTGGACCATATTCATCTTGAATTTGTTTTAGCACATCTGGTATTACTGACATGGATGGTACACCATGTGTTTTTGTGTATATGGAAGCAAAGACTGTACCCCAAGTGTCACAGTCTTCCACGTGTGGTGCGATTCCCATTGGAAGACAGATAGTCAGAATCCTGTGTTTTTCTACCGGGGTGGTGTCTGGAAACACCGCCTCTATTTGAGTGATTTTTTGTGCTACCCAGAAAGGTATTTGTTCCCGTTTTGCGGGTACTTTACCCAGACAGGACTGTATGTTCTGTGGTGTAATTTTATTTGTGTTACCCTGATGAGGGTTCAGCTGTGGAATTTTAATTGCTGGTTGGACTGTTGAAGTCCGCATTACATATTGGACTAATTGTCTATGTATTTTGATTAGTTGTTTTAGCTGTATTAAAAGCTCTGCTGCAGGCATTTCTTCAATGTCTGGATGTGGTGTATATCCGGCTAGGACCGGCCACGTTGCTCCTGGTCTACCTAGTGGACCGAGCCTGGTGATGTGATTATAATGTTTTAGGGCGCCATGAAACAAGAGCAGGTGCTCTTGGAATTTGAGTGGTATTTCCACCTCCTCGAAAGGAGTGTAGATATCCGGTGGTTCCTCTATTTTATAATAGTGGAACTCTTTTGTTACAGCGTTTGCTGCTGGAAAGTTTATCCATGAATAGAATACCTCTGTCTGCCGATATTCGTGTGCCTCAATTACGAATAGGACTGTACCACCTCTCGATGTCAGTCCATTTTCTATAAGTTTTAAGGTTATAGATTTCCTTATGTTGACCGGGATGAGTATTGCATTTGGGTCATTTTCCAGCAGAGTATTGTCTGCTACTAGGAGTTCAGCTGCTATTCTAGCTGTCTCCCTTTCTTCATCACAGTCTATCATTTTACCGACAGAAAGGTTATTCTGTTTGTTTGCAGATCAGGTTTCTATGGAAACAAAGATTAGATGCACAATATTTTGGAACAGTCTATCCTTCAACGTTGACTAAACCAAGAACCATACATAGGAGTCTCCTCCTGCGAGGTTTGGCGGATATGACCTTTCACCCACTCCAGACGTCTTTGGAGTATTATGGGAAAAAAGGGGTTCTGTGTGAAAAAGCAGGACTGAGTTACTCTAATGTCTTGCGTTAGTTTTATCGCCTATCCAAACGTTTGGGCGCCATGTAGTGTAGTTCCTATTATCCCAATAGGCTCTGCGCATTGGAATAATACCTTCAATAGTATAGACCTAGGACAGAGGTTAACTAGGTCTTCTACGGACGATATTAGACTTAAAGTTTTTGGTTTTGCCAGCTAGCTCAGAGTTCACTAGAAACTTTCTCGAATAGGCAAGGAGGAGTTTAACCTCCCTGGATAGACAAGAAGGGATTTAGTTTCTGACAACCATAGAACATGACAACTTTGCTCTCCCCTAATCAAGAGTGTATCTCTAGAGTCGTGTGAAAACAAAAGACAACTTATTTTACTCAGTCAGTTCAGTGCATTCTTAGTTTCACCAGATTGTAGAGAAAAGGAAGAGATGGGCGTGTTCAATAAAAGATGTTATTTATTGATCAGTCTCTTTTCTCGTACAAGAGAAATGAATCAATATTATTGCGATACTTATGGTTAAGTAAAGTGCATACAATAAAAGCAGGAGTATAAAATAATACTGCAGAAGCATTGATATGGTTTCTAAGCCATATGATATTTAAAACTGATAAAATAGATACATACATATATACATTTGACTAATCGTACTCAACTGGTGCTTCTAACCACGCCTACCCCAGTGTACCCGACCTAAGCCTAATACGTGGGCGGGAGTAGATAAGTAGCAGTTTAAGTTAAGTTTGTTTGCCAAGTGACTGACTCAAGAATTCTCTGCAAGGGGTTATTCAGTTCTGTACCTGAGATCTAGAATGGTTGAGGGCTGGTATCTCTCGTCTCTGGTCTTGATATTCCAGCTGCCTGCGAGGGCTGCTTGGAAGCGCCGGAGCTGGATTTCTCGGCAGGAGAAAAGCAGCGTCTCGTTCTCAGCGCGTCAGGAAGGCGGGGCAGCGCCAGCGGGGTCCGCTCTGTGCTGGCCTCTTCGGCAAGTCTCGCTGCTCCGATCTCGTCACCACCGCGTGTGTTTGCTTAAGGCAATGTCGGTAATATTTAGACCTGTAAGGTGCCGAGATTGACGTAAGGATGAACATAGATACGTCAATAAGGATGTCATACGGACTGGTCGTTAGCACATTCTTTACTGAAGCCCTCGGTGAAATCAAAACAATGGCCGCAGGGATTTTCCCAGGTTGTCATAGGTTTGATTTGTTTTGAGAACTCCGCATGCCTTATCAGGGGCTGGAGGAATAGTGTTTGCCTAATTAGATGGCAAGCGTTATGACCTAATCAGATAACGCGTTCCTGTGCCGTGGCTTAATCAGATAACGGTTTTTTTGTACCGTGGGATGGCTGCTAGTTAATTATTAACCAGAACAGGGTCAGGAATAGGGGGATCGATACAGAACCTATAGGAATACATCACAGTGCAAACACAGAAATATTTCAAGAAAATGTGATTGAAAAGTAATGAATCCACAACCACAGTGTTTGTGCAAACTAAAATCTTAGAGCCTGATTTAGTCTTTGACAGATGGGTTTCTCGCAGATGGGTTACTCTTTTATCCCATCGATCACATTACAAGTGCATGATAGCCAATGGCACTTGCAATACGATGGTGAGGATATCAAGGAGTGACCCATCTGCCAAACTTTTAGGGCCTGATTACAAGTTTGGCGGTGGCCCGTTCTTGCACTGCCTAATCTGTGGTTGCACCGAGTTTCCTCGTATCTGGAGGGCTATTTGTGGCAGTCCCAGAGGAATGCCCCTGAAAATGGTCACTGCAATGTGAATGCCAAATACAGTTCCTGCACAGCATGGACTATAAAGTCCATGCAGGGCAGATACTGGGGTACTTGCACATGTTGTGCCCCCCTGTATGCGTCCCCTTGCATGTGGATAACAGGGGGCCCTGTTTCAGGATAACCTCCATGACACTGCTGGTATTCCTGAAATTCATATTATGCATCACGGTGCTGCAGAAGCACCACACGCATATAACTAAATCCCAGACCACCGCATCACCATCAGGGAATGACGGTTCCCTGGCAGCTGCGGTAGTGCAATGGCGGTCTGCCACCCATCTTGTAATTGGGCAGTTGGACTGCCGGTGCTGTGGTGTCTAGAGCACTGCCGCCGCGCCCCGCGAGTCTGTCGGTCCTCTGACTGCCAGATCATAATTAGGTGTGAAATCAGGCCTGAAATTGGTTAAAACATGTAAATGCACATTTGCTCACAAGGCCAACATATGTCTACCTAGCTAAATGATGCCACTAAAATAGGATGAAATGAGAATGACACACTTATTTTTGCACCAACAAAAAAAGGTAAAAATATTATAACAAACAATGCAAAAGGCAGTCTTCATCTTGTTCAGCACTGAATACACACCAGGTCATGGTACAGACTAGGTGGGTACTCGAAGCAACTGAGAAGAAGAGGGCACATTGGCATGATGAACCTGCACCCCAAAAGTACCTGAATATGGGAGTCCCGTAAGTACACATACATTTAAATACCCACATAAACACTTCACATTTGAGGTGGCATCTCTGAAAACAACTCACATCCATTTGTGGGTCTGCAGGAGGTATTTTATTGAACATATGCACATATCCTTGTTATGAATACAATGCGGCCAGTTCCCTGTAACAATACAGCCAGTCTAAACATATCCCATATCCTATGAGTGAGAGAACATTGAGGTGAATTTGTGTTTCCCAATGTTTGTGAAAAGCACCTCAAAACCAAACCACAACATGATTACTGAATGACCTTCATTATATGCAAACATAGAATACTCCCACATTTCCCACCCCTATATTTGATATAAACATTAGGAAAATAAAGATTTACTAAGAAGGAGCTGATCAGTCATACACTATACAGATCTCCAGGAAACAGGACTACCTAACAATCATATCCTTCATATAACCGCCTTAAGGCCATCCTTATCAATATAGGAAGGTCACTTGCAAGCCACCAGTAATAGCCCAGCTTGGTTAGAGACCTGTTTTCCAGTGATTCCAAGCATGCCAGTGGCACAAAGAGCCCTCTGATGAAAATGGAGAACCTCAAAAACCCCAATGAACATAGAATCTCTAACTAAGGGGTCCATTAGGATGGCGGACGGATCGCCACCGCCATGCAGCTGGTGGCGATCCGTCCGCCATCCTTGCCCATCCGCCACCTTTCTCCCCCCGCCGTATTACGATGGCGGGGGGGACCGTGGCGGAGGGGAAGACCGTCTGCCGCTTTTCCGCCGCGGTCGGCTTGCGACCGCAGCGGAAAAGGCCTGATATGGTGGTGGTGTCCATCAGACACCGCCAGCCATATTAGGATGGCCGGTGAGGAATGCCTTTCCGTGGCGGAAATGCCGCCACGGAAAGGCATACGGTCTTTGCTTTGGGGGCCCGTTGCGGGTCCCCAGGGTGAAGGGGTGGGTGGGAGGTGCACATTGAGGGGTACCTATGGTACCCCCCCAGCATTTCAATGTACACCATGACAGGCACCGTGCGGTGCCTGTCATGTTGTGCATTGAAATGTACAATGTGCATTTTTTGCATTTCGGCGGCCGGTGCTTCAAGCACCGTCCGCCGCAATGTAAAAAATGCGGGATGCACCCGCCATTGTGGCAGATGCATCCTAATTGGGGGCACGGTTCCTCCGCCCTTGTGGCGGACGGTACCGGCCCCCGACGGGATGGTGGACGGACTTTGTCCGTCCGCCATACTAATGGACCTCTAAGTAGGGAAATGTGAAAAAATGTTGCTAGAAATCCAAAGTTGTATTGCCAATCGTATCTGATGAAGTGCATCCTGAAGAGGTTCTTTCTGCAAATATATTAGTTCAGCGTATAAATGTTGCTCTATTAGAAGTGGTTATAGGTTTTCAGAATGAAGCCAGTAAACAGCTCTTTACTTTCGGATTATTGGCTTTAAATATAAAGTATAGATGGGGTCTCCGGATATGAGCTGGATGGGATACTGGTACCTCAGATGATGTGGTAAATTAGGTAGATGTTAGTTTTCAGTGCACCGTATGCATTTGTGAAGCCCCATCAGATGCAGTTAATGATAGTGTATTCTGGTCTTTATCAGCATCAACACTATTTTCCCGAGGTCATTTAGTGTTAGATACTTTTACTTTGATTTGTAAGTGCATCTGGATACGTATGCAGCATAGCTAGAAGAAGATATCTTTGTAGAGTTTCATCAGAGTTTTGAATTTGTAGCCAACTCTTAATTACATTAAGATATTTATTTTGTTGTATGCTAAAAAAAATTAAGGTATGATTGGGGTTCAGTGGATCATCAGAGAACAGTGTTACACAGGGTCCAAGTTCCTTTCTTGTAAAGTTCATTGGGTATTGAAAAGAGCTAATTGCTCAGTTACTTTGTATGATAGAAGGTCAGGAGTCGATTTTGATTAGTGCCTTTGGGCTAGTTGAGAACTATGCTTCAAGGTGAGGTACAACTATTTGAGATTTCCGTGAATGATTCAAAATCCCAATCTTCAAGACATTGATGTCAGGTCCTTAATCAATTGTGTCAAATGTTGCTAAGAGTATGTTCAGTAGACAGCCAATAAAAGCGGCAATTATGCTGAAGGAATTGTGAAGTTCCACATTATTTTTCTCACTTTATATCACAATCACGAGGTTTATTTTTTGAGTGGCTTAAAAGCTACATAATAGCTGTTCACACCTGTCTTCATGAGAGAGATTGAAATCTCAATGACATTTCAGGCAGAAGAGGAGAATGGCTGCAAGTTACTCTATGCAAAGCCTTCTTGACTGCTTATCCCAGCCTTGTGTTGTAGACAGGCATGCAAAGAGGACAAACACAAATTGGGTAACCTATGTTTATGTTGATTCATTTGAAATATTGACCCTCATTATTGTAATACTTTTGATGCTTCAAGATTGGATATGTAGTGAGCCTTAAAATGAGCTGTAATATGTTAGCAATCATATTAATTAAATGTTTGCTTATGCTCACGTTACACTTTTGCTGGTTGTTACACATATTTTGTTCAATTTTTTCTGCACTAAATCTTGCTTAGAATGGAACCTTTAAAAGTAACAGTATGGATTACTTGTGTGTGTACTTGAGGTGAGAGGTTGATATAGTTCATAACAGAAATAAAGAAATATGCTTAACAGTCTTTGGCATTGTTATGTGCATTATGTTGAGGTAGGTTGGCAGATAGCTGTAGGTCATCGCTTCTTGGTCCCTTTGGACCAGAATTGGTTAGTTGGTCCAATCCTATGTTTCTAAACATCAACTGAGGGTCTAGTGAGTTGTATTTATATAATGCTTGTGTAAACAGAAAAGGGGGCATACCCTGATATGTTCCAGACTGCTCTGCTGAGGTCTATGATTGGATCCCTGGTGATTGCTGACATGAGGTGCCGACTGGGAGAACTGGTAAATGAGAACACTGTGATAGATGGGAAGATAGCTTCCTTATTACTATTATTATTATTATTAACACAAGGTAGCATCCCAGTACTAGTATAAGGTGTAAGGAACATAAATGGATACCCTAGAAAAGCCATGTCTTAAGAAGATTCCTGAACAATTCCTCAGTGGGGCATTTGCTCAATCTAGAGGGCAAGGAATTCCCTAGTTTGCAGTGAGATAAGAATAGGACTGACATCCCTGTCTGACTTTGCATACATGGATTACTACTGCTAAAAAGGCATCAGAAGTCCTAAGAGTTCTAGAAAGCCTATGTGGAATAAGCAAGGGATGAAGATACTTGGGGAAGTTTTAGATAGTATAGCAGTCAAAACACATGGGCTTGAACAGGGTTCTTTTTGTACCGGAAGCCAAAACAGCAGATCAAGATGGGCCCTGCTGGACCCTGTTTTGGGAGGTTCAAAAGGAGGTGAACAGCAAAGTTCTGGACAGTCTGAATATGATTAAGAAGAGCTTGTGGAAACCCTCAATATAACTTCTTGCAATAGTCCAGGTTTTCCTGGCCAAGATAGAAAAGAACCTCAGAAGTTTTCTAAAACTCCTTTGTATTCCAAAACAAACATTTGAGATTGACTTAATCTGGTAGATTAATGATGAGGTGTTATCCATCCACACAAGCAGATTCTTCACCACTGGCTTGGGTGTAGGAAGCTAGCCCATGGAGGCTGGTCACAAAGAGGGGGACCAGATACTTACTTGATTACCTTTTGTCAGTACCTCCATTTTGGAACAGTTAAGTTTGAGATAGTTCTGGCTCACACACCGTGCCACCTCAGACAAATATGTCTTCAGTTTAGGAGCCTGAAAAGTTGGTTATTCCATAAGAAAGATGAAAAATTGTGGGATAACTGCATGGACAGTAGAGTCACCGATGCAATTCAATAAACTCTGCAAGAAACAGATGTACATGTTAAAAAGTGTTGTTCTCATGAGGAACCACGAGGGATCCCCTAATCTAGAGGGAGCGATTCAGACAAAATAGGCTTCATAGCCACCTGAAAGGAGTGGTTGGCTAAGAAAGAAACTAACCAGCTGAGAGCCCTGACTTAGAAGGGACACTCAGCCAGTCTTATAAACAAGATTTTATGCAAGACTGTGTGGAAGGTGGTACTGGAATCCACAAGGATCACAACAGCCGACCCTCTGGCTTTTCGTGAGTGGCAGATATTCTCAGTAAACAGCAAAGCAAATTGCTTCGCAGGGCATATGGAGAAGACATTGTTTATCAAGAAAGGTGGAAAGTTGCTAATTGATATGCTTCTCTAAAATTGTGGCACATAACAGTGTTAAAGAGATTGGACTTCTCTAAATTGGACAATTTTAGGCCAGAGTAGTTTTTTTTAGTAAGGCAATGATAACAGTATGTTTCCAAGGTACAGGGACCCTAGCTGACTGTGAAGGGAGATTCAGAAGATTAGATACTGCGGGTAGAAGAAAGGGAAGACATTCAAAAAGGATATATGGAGGAACCAGATAAAGCTATGAACCAGATTTAATGGCATAGCACAGATGTTGTAAAGATGCCTCATTGATAGGTGCAAAATGAGTATGATGAAATTGACAAGAGCTCAATGAAATGTTGGGGTGAGGATATGTAGGATTCCAAGCTTGTACAGGAAAAAATAGATATATCCTCAAACTTCTGGGAGAAGAAAGTGGCCAGATCATTGCACTTTTCAACCAAGAGTAAACTAGAGGTTAAGGAAGCCAAAGGATTTAAAAGAGATTTAACAAGTGCACATCTTTTGTTGGCTTTAGAAGACATTCCAATCTTTGCCATCTAATATTTGGCATGTGCTGCTTGGATGGCATACTGGTACATCTTAATAGAGGATATATATGCAGATTTACAGTGGATTTCATTGTCTTTTCCTCCAAAGAAGCCTTACATTTTCATATGTATTGTATTGCTAGCTCTGCTGAGAAGCAAGGTGTTAAAGGTTTAGCCGGAACCAGCTTAATTATATTTATTTGAAATATTTTGTCCAAGGTTGATGTAATACATGAGGTGAAAGTCTGATGTGCCCCTTTCAATATCCTAAAATTGTGGAGGGGGACACTTATTAAGGATATCATAGAAAGCCGCTAAATAAAGCCTATTTCATCTGCATGTGGTAAACTCATGGCAAAGAGGAATATTAGGTAAAGTACAGAGGCATACAAAATAAAGGAAAAACAAAATAACCAATCCAGATTAGAGAAACCGGTGAGCCAGACGATAGCTGTGAGAGATTGGATAAAAACCAGGATCCAGATATGTCCCGCAGCATGTGTAGGAGACTTGATATGTTGAAACAACTGAAAAAGCACCATATCAGCAGGAAAAGATGAAGCAAAAGGATGTAGTATATTGTCAATATGTCAATTTAATTCACCAAGGAGCATAACATGGGCTAATTTTAAAGCAAAGGGAGTGAGAGCTTCGAAGGCTGTGAACATACAACTATGAGCAGGGCCCAGAGGCCTATAAACTAAAGCGCCCAACAAGCTGAAATTGTCAGAATTTTAGAGACAAGATAAATGTCTCATTATCTCAAATCAATAAGGCAGAAGTTGTAGAGATGATGTTGGACTGCTGAATGATGGAAGTCCAGTCAACCTCATCCCAACTTTCCCTTGCCTCACTATTGTATATCCAGATGGAAGCGCTACAGCAATATCAGGCAAGGATGCTTCATTAAGGCTGCTTGTTGATGTTCAAAGATTAGACTGAAAATATCCAAGCAGTGCTTAGGCACAAAAATACAATTCATAGTGAAAAGGCTACATTCTGTTTTATATGGAGCAACACAAAATCACGTTTTTCAAGGTGTGGATTGAACGAGTAGTGGCCTATGGGGCCATCTGCACATGGATGGGTGCAGACAGGCTTGCCAGAAAATATCTAAATTAGGCGCTTAGTCTTTCTTATGGCGCTCAAACTCTACCGAAGGTAAAAATTGAAACTCTAATCAAAAGAACTACATTGAAATTGGGCACTTTTGTCACATGGTTCCTGTGACAGCTCCAGAGGTCTTAGTCCATAAATATTCCCAATTATTCAGGGTTCCTGGAACAGCTCCTCTGCATCATTTCTAAGGCTCCCAGTACCTCAGGAACAGGACTTATGTTCCAGGACTCACTCCAGGGGAGACCACCAGCAAAGTTCAGTCTAGGACCATTTGGTAATGGCCAATTTGTCACTTCTGGCAAAAATCTCTTGCAACTTGTTGTGTCCCTGTAGCCACATAGGAGGTGTGCTAAATAACCCTTGGGGTCAACTTCTTTGTCCTGGGTGCAAGAGAGAGCAGGTACAGTCCTTCAGGGCTCCTCTTGGGTTACAGGTCGTGGTTCCACTCCTTTTCTGATCCAATGCAGGTAACAAAGTGTTCCTAGGAGGGTTCCTTTGGGTTTCCACATTTATGGAATGAACAAGGTAGTGAGTTGGAGCAACTCTTCAACAGTCCAGAACCAATGGCGAAAAGGTTCCTGTGGGCAACCCTCCCTACTTATGCCGCACATTCTGTTTGCCTTGCTGCAAACAATCCCACCGTTCACCTCACTCCTAAAATCAAAGCTAGGAGAACCCTTTCTCCCTTACACAGGATCCTTGTGTCCACCCAGGGGTGTGAGCAGGGACATGAATAGTCTTCTCCCATGTGTCTACACCAAACCAATTCTGGGGTATCTTCCCTATGATTGGGTTCAAACTTAACATGGTTAGTGTGGGTAATCGGGACCAATCCTTTCCCCATCTAACTATGTACCAGCCTCCTCCTTTACCCAGCTAGAACAGACAATCAGGAACTTTGTCTGGGGCCCCAACCGACACAGGGTAGCAATCAAAAAACAAGATTTACCCACAGATCAGGGGGGTCTAGAGGCTCCTTGCTTTGAGCACTGCTACCTCGCGGCTCAACTCCAATGGATCACCAGATGGTTTGCAGACCGACAACGCAGCGATGCGGCATCCATCCGTCCACCATACACTCTGCTACAGATCCTTACGCTTTTCCATCCTGGAACATGCACACGCCCTCCGGAACCCTCATATTTGAATGTGGCCTATAGGTGTTATCGACGGAGCCTCTACCTAACACGACATGCCACACCTTATGGCCCCGCCCTCCCTTTGGAAGGCACCCCCAGAGGTCCGACGGTGTGCACAGCTGCCGACCTAGCATAAAGCTGGGATACGGACCTTAGGTGATCGCTATCACGAGGGCTCACTGATTCTTTATGCGACACTAGCAGCAAACGAGGAACTTCCCGCAGGACAATTCCTCGTATATTGCTCACTGGTGGCCACCCTTAACGAGAAATGGGGAGATCTAGGCACTGAACCAAAAATGCACCTCATCATCCAATATCTCCATGTCATGGGACGGGGCAAACACCCAATACGTTGGTTCGCCGCTTCACTGCGTCATCAGATGCAAGTGGGAACATGACTTGGGACCCCAATACTCAGATAAAACCTAGGCACAGATAATGGCCAGCCCGACTCGTATCTCACGAAATATGTGACTCAGGCAAATACAATAGTTTATTACGCAACAAGCATACTTAACACCAGCTAACATTAGCAGATACTTACATTGAGCCAACTCTGCCTGCCCCCACTGTGCGACTCTTGATGCAGACTTAGTGCACATGCTCTGGGGCTGCTCGAACCTCAGCGCCTACTGGAGAGAAGTGGCAGATGCACTCCATGCCTGTACGGAGAGAGAGCTACCCTTTGAGTGGCAAACATATCTGCGACATTTCTTCCATAGGACATGCAATACTAAGGTCGACTCCCGGTTCTTAGATCTGGGCATAGTCACTGCCAAACAACTAATTACAAAATGATGGAAAGCGTCAGATCCCCCACAAGTACAGGCTTGGAAATGTTCCACCATTGAGTGGGCCAGAGCAGAGGGCATAGCGATCAAACGGGAAGAACTAGTGGGTCTCAGGAAAGTACCTATAGCTGAAAACTGGGATGTGATCCTGGCAACACTGCAGCAATCCACAGACCAGCCAACCCGGTCCCTACAGGCATCTGACTTTAACAACCAACACCGCACACGCAACCCTCATTCACAGACCACATTTCCGCAACCGGCATGCGCCGCAAGCTAAACAGTACTATTTCGATGCACTTGCACATCATAACCTTGGAGGCATGAATACAGCATTCTACATAATCAAACCTACATGAGCATTCCAACCCTACTCCAGGTTTGACACCCCATCTACACAGTTATCGCGACATGAACAGCTTAACGATTTTATCTGCATCGAATTGACTATTAAACATAACATGCTCTGCAAAATATACAAATACACCAGATGTATTTCTTATGGAAAATACTGTACTATAAACAATCATATGTTAAAATATTGTGTCTAAAACAACTATTGAATCCTCACTGTTGTATTAACATATATTGATGTCCAGTGACGTGCAGCATCTAATGTTGCTACATACTGCGGAAATGATGAAACAACTGCTCATGCAATTTTTTACTAAAAGCCAATAAAAATAGATTAATTTTTTTTAAATGGGGACCACTGCTTTCCCATTTTTAGCTGTCGCCTTACACTAATCTATAAATGGGCAATCCTCATCCGTGTCCCTTTCAAGTTAATTAAGTACCTGGATTCAAACCAACAGTCCTTCCTGATCAAATCCCCCACATAACATATATCCTGTGACTAGGCCTCAGACATTGTTCTGCTTTGGGCAGCTACTGGGAGGCTAATAGGGAGAGGTGTGGCGCCGCGGCCAGGGCGACTGACGTTGGAATCTGGGGATCACGGTTCGATCCCTGGCTCCGGCTGCAGATTAGCTCAGCACCATGTGACTCTGGGCAATAGCTTGCTTAATCTTCCCGACGGCCCCCAGCGCCTAGAGACCCTTACGGGTGATTGTTTGCACTTTACAAATGTGGATTATTATTATTATTATTAATACAAATTAGTCTAAAGGATCTTCAGGAAGCAAAAAAGTGCTGTCCTAAATATGTATTCAAAATCTAACTTAAGCAGTGAATTGAACTTTTGATTATTTTGAAAAATTGTCTTTGAATGACTATGCTAGCTACTTCAATTCAAAAGATACTGTTACAGGGATTCTGCGCAAACACAGAACTGAGCACAGAGACTTGGGACCTCAGTGAATTAGGGTGTGCCAAAACTCACCTTAGTACCCAAAATCCCCTATCAGACTAGCAATCAGTGTCACATTAGCTCTTCATCCTATAGCAAAGAAACCAATGATTAGATAACCTAGAACATGCGACTTAGGACCATCTCAGCAATGGTGGGAAGTGAGAACACTCTTTTGTTATAGGTTCATACCACTGAGTCTTCAGCACCAGAAACCTAGCAATTGCCCTCTCTAAATTTAGCAGGTGAATCATGAGTTTAATAGACTAGCGCCTAACCATTTTATAGTGGTTCTCCTTCCTTTCAAATCTCTCAATCAGCCGCTTTGTTACATTGTACTTTAGCAATCCAAAAATAAAATAAGTTTACAAATTGTTTTATAATTCTTGTGAAGAAAAATTCAAAAATTAAAATTCTTTCCAAAGGTAGTCATTTTACATCCAGAGACAGAGTCACAAAGATAACTTACACTTTTGAGTAAGTTTGTGAACTTTCTTGTATTCACTAACTCCAAGTGTAACTTACAACTAGTAAAAACAAACAAAAAAAACAATAGTAAGTCAAGCACTACTTATGGCCAACCATTGGTGTTGCAGCACCCTCCTGCAGAAAATATGAAAGCGAGACGAAAGGAATACTCTCTTACAGAGAATCTGACAGAATATGCTGAAGGGATGGATGTAGATAGACATCCCTGCATTCATTTGCGTATGCCATTGGTGAAATCCCCTGCCTTTTTGCACTGTTAACCAACTAGCAACGAATGGTTGCTTGCATGAGGTATCTCCTGGTTTCTTTGACAGCATTCCCAGCTGTATAAGCGTGACACTCCCTATAGATCAAGATGTATTTAGGTGTTATCCCCTGTGTTAAAATAAGTGAAGGTATAAATTGACAGTGAATCTCGTGGGGTGCAGAAGTAAGGTATTTAATATTGCAGTTGGTTTCATGTGTGGAGGGCACCCCTTATCTCGTTGTTTCTCTCTGAACTCCGCCTTGCGGGAAAGCTGAATAAGGCAAACCAATTGTTTTCTACTGTGGTCTACATTTTTTCTACAATGACAGTGCTATGTGTTAGGAGAGTCTGCATTGCCTCTGCAAAGTAGCATATGTGCTGCAGAGAGAGCAGCATGGAAACATGGCGGAGAAGGTATACACTTGTGTAGTATGCTGCTTAGTTTATTATTCTATTGCTAATTCACTAGTTGTCAGGGTGCCTTGTAGAGTGGGAGTGAAGGGAGCAATGGACCCTTCCCTCGAGCTTCGGCAAACCCATCCTTCTACCCCCCAGGCCATGTAAAAATTGAACAACAACTACTGGTTCCAAATATTCACATGGGGGGACTTGAGAGAATACTATTGAGGCCAAGCCAGGTGCATGGCGGTGAGATTGGGGTTATCCCCACCTCGTGCTACGATGGTATTGGTGGCTGTCTCCCCTAACCAAAATCAAAAGCAGAGCCAAAGTGTCTTCTCCTGGAAAAAATAAAAACATTTTTCTTTTCCATATCATAATATTCGCTGGGGTGATCCTTAATTTACGAATGCATTACATTTCATTCCAGACTGTAGTTTTAGTAATATAAAAATACATAGGTTAGGAACATTAAATTGCGTCAATGGATAATAAAAAATATGTTAACCCTTAATCGTCATATTTGTTTTATTCATATGAATTTTTTTGTGGCCCTTTTCAGAGGAAGGCCCTCGAGTACTTTCTCAGAATTGCGAAATGACTGCTGCGTACTTTACAATGTCTTTGATACGAGCCTTCCTTTAAATTCACATTTTAAAGATGCAAGTATTCAGAGACCCTCAATGGGATTGTGTCCTAAACCACATGCTTGATGACAATGATGTGTGTCTAACCAAGAACGCAAATTCATACAATTAAAATGTTCTTTTTACGAGGGTTGGTATCGCTGACAAAATGCTGTATCTCAGTTAGCAACAGTACCAGTGATTCATGCAAAAATTACAAGTTATCTTTCAGAAGCAATGATATAGCCTTTTTCAGAATGACATTTTAATTATCTGAATAAAATGAATCCATTTGATGCCTTGAACAGTTCAGACGAGGTGCGCAATGTGGATGTTAACATTTAAAAGACTGAATTGTTTGCACTCATCTAAAAGTTGCTTTTACCATTTGAGATAAACTAGGACAATGTATATGCCTCGCTCTAGTAATTATGAGTAGTTTGATTTTTACCTGCACAATTTTCTCGGAGGAGCGGAGGGCCGAGGAGGGACAGCGTGGGGGGCGTGGAGGGCGTTAGTAAACTCCTGAATTGGGCCGAAGGGAGTTGAGTAAATAAATGAATAAATAAAACAAATTACATTGCGCACGCTGCAACACCGTTCGGCCCAATTCAGGAGTTTACTAACGCCCCACTCTGCCCCTTCCACGCTCTTCTCCACCACCCCGCAGCACTCCCTCGAGGAACCGCCACTGGTAAAAACCTGTGCAGTTTGTGCAGAGAAAAAGTACAACATTCTCAGATATCCCACCTTAGTTAGTGAAAAATAGCACATTATTAGCACGGTATTCCCCCTTGTGAGCTGTCAAACCCGAAATTGTGTGGCAATACAGGTTTCAGTAGCAACATACATATTAAGAAGAAATCTTTGATTGTCAATCAATATAATGACAGAGTTACATGTCAAAAAATGACCTGAATCCAATGTATCAGTCCTTTATATAAAAAAAGATGTCTGTCTATGTATTCAATTTTATACATTGTACATCAAGGATCGAATATAAACAGCAATGGTGCTCTGTGAAAAGTGATCAATTCTTGGAGCAAACTGTAGATTCTACCGCTTAAATATAGAACTAGTGACAAAAGATGGAAGGGCAGATATACAAGCCCTTTGTGACATTTTTGCGCTGCCGTTGCGTCACTTTTGTGATGCAGCAGCAACGTAAAAAATGAGGTCAGTTTACACCGTGAGGCATCTAGGGAGATGCATCACATTGTAAAGCCGTGCGTCACATTATACCTGCGTCAGATATAGTGTGTGCAGGGTGGGCGTTCCCAAGCAGGAAAACCTCGTAAAAGTGATGCAGGGAAATCTACAAGAATTCACTGCGTCGCTTCTAGGACGCCACTGCGTCAAAACTTCATGCCTGCTTAAAGAAGGCCTAAGGAGTTTGAGTTTAAAATATTTGTAGAGCGCACATACACCTGGTGGTTTCATGGCGCTGTGAAGAACTGAGCCCAAGAGGGCAAGAGGATCGGGGAGAAGGGGAAGAGTAGGACAATTATGATGGGAAGGCCTGTGAAAAAAGCAAGGTTTTAAGCGCCTTGCGGAAGTGTGGGTAATGAGTGGAGGATCTAAGGTGGGCGGGGAGAGAGTTCCAGAAGGCAGGGGCAAGTGTGGAAAATGTCGTGCCCCCCCACTTTTTACGCCTAAAGCGGGGAACTGTCAGCAATTGCTGAGAGGATGAGCGTAAGTCTCTGACGGGGGCATAGGCCTTGATTTCCGAGGAGATGAACGCAGGGGCTGCGCCAGCCCGAGCTTGAAAGATGATACATCCTAGCTTGAAGTGAATTCGTTCCCGAATAGGGAGCTAGTGCAAGGACTTTAGGAGCGGAGTGACATGGTGGAATTTGGCCAGGTTGTGAACCAGGCGGGCAGCCTGGTTTTGGACCAGTTGTAGTCGGCGCATACTGTAGGCGGGCATGCCGCAAAAAAGGGCGTTGCCATAGTCTAGGCGGGAGATTACCATCGCCAGGACAATGAGTTTCAGGGCGGAAAAAGAAAAGAAACGGGAGACTTTACGGATCGTGCGGAGTGAATGAAAGGAGGAGGAAACCACGGAGCTGACCTGGGAGTGCAGAGTGAGTTGGTCGTTCAATTTGATCCCTAGAGTTTTCACATAGGAAGAGGGAGAAGGGAGGGGGATCTAGGGAGGGGGGCCAGAAGAGCGGAGTCCAGGGACTGGAGCAGCCACCTGTCAGAACCAACTCAGTTTTGTCTGGGTTTAACTTCAGGTGGTTGTAATTCATCCAGTCCCGGATAAAGATCATAATAGACTGGAAATTCGCCATGGACTCAGGGGAAGGGGACAAAGTAAAAATAAGCTGGAGGTCGTCTGCGTAATTGTAAACGGAGACCTCCATTTGCTGAAGGGCGAAGATGAGAGGGGCAATGTACAAATTAAATAAAAGGGGAGAAAGGGAAGAGCCCTGAGGGACCCGGCATTGCACCTTCCGGAAGTCCGCCGAGTAATCGCCTAAGCGAACAGCCTGGGTGCGGTCCATCAGGAAGGAGGACAGCCAGACCAAGGCTGAACCACCGACCCCCGCCGCTCCGACAAGAGAGAGTAAGATGGTATGATCAACCGTGTCAAAAGCGGCGGAGAGGTCGAGGAGGACCAGGGCCTGGGGGTGGTTAGTGTCCATGCCTTCTCTGAGGTGGTCAAGGACCGATAACACTACGGACTCTGTGGAGTGTGCGGGGCGAAACCCAGCCTGACGGGGGGCTAGCACTCCATTTTCCTCCACAAAGGTTCTGAGCGCTCTGGTGACATGGCGCTCTAGTACCTTCCCTAGGAAGGGCAGCAGTGAGATGGGGCGATAGTTGACTAGAGCGGAGGGGTCGGCGCCCAGTTTTTTGAGGATGGGGACAATGATGGCCGATTTTAGGGGTTGAGTGACAATGCCCTGGGTCAGTGAGCTATTGAGAAATTTCAGAGGAGGCTGAGCACAGACCAAGTAAATGTGCCTCAAGATGTGGGCAGGGCAGGGGTCTAAAGGTGAGCTCGATTTGATCAAAGGAAGAAGAGAGAGAAAGGCTTCCTCAGTCAAGGGAGGGAAGGAATCAAGGCGTGCCGCGACTAATGGACACTGGGGGTTAGCGAAGGAAGGGGGGAGGAGAAGGGATGTTAGCTTTGATGTGAGAGATTTTGTCTAGAAAATAAGAGTTAAGAGAGTTACATAGATCCTGGGAGGGGGTGGGTTTGGGGGTGACTCTGTCGGAGTAGGCGAGGTCGTGGACAATGGAGAAGATTTCTCTAGGCTGGTTTTCAGCAGCCATGATTTTGGAGGAAAAGTAGGCTGCCTTCGTAGCCAAAATAGTCTTTTTGTATTGAGACAGGAGGATGGTGTACTGGGTTTTGAGGTTGGGGCAGTAGTCACGTCGCCAGGCCCGCTCGGCACTGCGCACTGTGAGTTTTAGTGCCTTAAGTTCCTCGTTGAACCAGCGATTGGCGTCGTTCGCACGTCTTGCAGACACCCGCCTGAGGAGAGCGACAGAGTCGCAGCCCAACAGGAGCCAGGAGTTGATGGAATCGGCTTGTTTGGAGGATGACAGGCCGTATAGATCCGGACTAGATGCGAGGAGAGTGACGGATAGCGCGGGCACGTCCACCTTGCTCCATTGGCGTGCCCAGGTGTTTTTAGGGAGAGAAGGCGCGGTGACTAGGCTAAGGTGTAGGGAAAAGGACAACAAGAAGTGATCAGACCAGGTGCAGGGGGAGATGAGCAGGGAGGCTAGAGGGCAGTTTAGGGACCAGATTTGATCTAGAGTGTGGCCCTGAATGTGGGTGGGGGAGTGAACGTGAGAGTCAAAGTTGAGGGAGCGCAGGGTGTCTGAGAAATCTTTCGAGATCGAGCATTCGGCGGGTCGGACGGCCAAAAGTTGAAATCTCCTAGTATCAAGATAGAGGAGTTGTTGACCGCTAGGGTGGCTACTAGATCTTGGAAGCCGGGGAGAAAGGTTTGAGAGGATTGGGGGGGCGGTACATGAGCAAACATGTGAGTGGGGCTGTAAAAGATGATGAGCGGACGACTAAAAAGTCAGACGATCCGATGGAGGGAAAGGATAACGGCTGAAAGGAGAATTCTCTGCGTGCAATCAGGGCGACGCCACCACCCAGTTTGCCGGCAGGTCGGTCGGCGCGCAGAGCATAATAAGCAGAGGGGAGGGCAGCTAGCAGAGAAGGAAGGGAGTTGTCACAAAACAAAGGAGTGACGCAGTGTAGTGGGAATAGGCGTCAAAATGCGTTGGAGTTGCGTCATGCTTGCGACATGACTCCAGCATCTGTCAATTTTGCACCCACTTGCACTGTGTGGTCACTTTTCTCAGAGCACCATTGTTGTTTATAGTCGATCCGAGATGTACAGTGTGTGCCATTGAATACATTGTCATTTTTTTTATAGAGAACTGATACATTGGATTCAGACCATTTTGTTTACATTTGTCTGTGATTGTATTAACTGACAATGTAATAATTCTTCGCAATATGTATGTTACTAAGTGAAACCTAGAGGAAACTTGCTGCTTTTCTGTTATCTGGATCTCAAACTTGCAAGAGAAGTGGCTTAATGACATGTCCTCAGTGTTCTTCAAAGACCTGGAAAAATCAGGGTAACATGTATCAATGTACTTTTGTCATGTCTACGTTGCTGTCAGCTGACATTATCTATCCATATCACCTCCTGCAGCAGTAATTGTGTCATAATGACAGATTTTATTCTATGTAAGTGCACCTAAAACCTCTATTGGAAGCGACAACCTTTCTAATACTCGAGTTACAAGACAGATCCACCATCCTGCACAATGAAACACATTTCCAGTAGCATAAGGTCACCTGAAATACTGTACACACCCTACTAACTTCCAAATGAAACTAAGGGTTCACCAGCAGCCTAATACGGCTGTGAGTATTGTGGCAATAACTGGCTGAAATAATGTTCTCTCTGATTTTGAGAAAGTGGTTTATTGATTGGGGTAAAATGGTGACTGCCACAAGTGATAAAGTTACATACTTCAATAATTTAAATCAGAGCTCAACCCCTAGTATCTATTGCACAGAGCAGACAAAATGTGTAAAGCAGTAGAAAAACCAACACATTTAAAAAGTCAATACACAAAATAAAAAATCCCACCCCAATCTATTAAAACAGAGAATAATTTAATAAGCAAAATGAAACTAAAAGAATAGAAATCCAAGAGGATCAGCGATATAAATGTTTTACAGATTTGAGTGAAAATAGCACAAAAAAAGAGCAAAGCACCAATGATAGTCAATGGTCAAAGTAGCCCAGGACCTAATCATAATTTGAGGCTGACCATGATGTAGTGCAGGTCGGATATACTAAATAGATTGGCCTCTCTGGGGGCCTGGGAGTAGAGATGTTTGAAAAAGTTTCCAAGTCTCAGTCGGGAAAAAGGATTTTGTAATTTTTTTTGAAAGATTTCTTCTCCTTGTGGGACAAACCTGAAATTCAATCTGACAATGTGGAACTACAGGTCATATACCTTTTGGGGTTGAGCCCCTTGAAGCTTTGGAGCTCTGGAGTAAATATCTTTAAAAAGTTCCCACATTTTTCCTTTAGCCCAAACAACCACAGGAGTATACTTCAAATGCCTGTATGATCCAGGGTGAACACTTAGGCACTATCTGGGTGACAGGCAGAGGACAACAGCAAAGTCTAGTTCAGGTGCCGTTGCCACTGATCAGGGTTTTTTTCACATGAATGTCCTCATGAGCTTTATAATCCTACAGCCACCCAGGTAATAATTCTGATCATCCTTGGAATCTGTCTTTTGATTTTAAGTGGAAGGCAGACAAACCTCCTCAGGTCCTTCCCACAGGCCACTGATGCCAAGTGCAGCAAGTTCAGTCTGCTTGGTATCCTTTGGCAAATTCAGCAGTTTTCTGAGGAAGGCTGGCTTTGGGTCCAGATTTGTAGGGTTCGCTAGCCTGTAGGTGGAACAAACCCCAAGATACTCCTAGTTCCTCCCTGACTATCTGTGTAATGGTTCCTAGGTGCTGACTTATCTCCCTTTACAGTTGTTTCTGTTTGCCTGTTTCCATTCAGACTCAAAATGCAATGTGCCAGGGCAGTGCCAAGATGACTGAAGGCTTCAGCCACACTACGCTTGGGCTGGAGGCTGAGGTGTGTAGGGGAGTGGACTGTGGTATCACTAGTGTCAGCCCTCAACTAACACCAGAATCCAGCTTGCCTCTGTACCCACAACAAACCTGAATTCAAACTTCTGGTAGGACCAAAGCAGGGCCCTTCAGCAATCAGACAGGGGATACTCTTGTATTGTCATTGCATCCTGTTCTCTCCCTTTCTGTGTGCCAAATTGTTACATATAGCTCAATATACCTGTCAGGAGAGATTTAACACTGTGGTATCAATGTAAGGCTGACAGCTTCCACCCTGCAAATTCTATTGAGCTCAAAGGAGTCATCTTTGCCCATTTAGGTCAGCCTATTGTCTTCTCCCTGGGGGATTTCACACCTCAGGTACACCTCTTTCTGGGTTGAACACAGGCTGGGTTAACAAAGGTGTTAAACCTGTCAGTCTTAGGGTGGTCTTCCTCCAAACTGTTTGCCTTCATATCTCCAATTTTTGTTGAATGTCATTTGTGTTGTCCTTAGGACTCTGTGTGCACTTTACCACTCTTAACCAGTGCTAAAGTGATTATGCTCACGCCCCTAACCATGGTTTGTTTGGAAAATACCTAGTGGACATATTTAATTTAATTGTAAGTCCATTATAGAGTGATATACCAAATACACAGGGCCTGTATCTTAAATGCAACCAGTGGGACTGCAGCACCACCTGTGCCTCCCACTTAAGTAGCACCTTAAAACATGTTCTAGGCCCGCCATTCCAGCCTAAATGCAGTTTTAAACTGCCATGTTGTTTGGCAACTAAACCTCATTGCCAAGAGTTAAATGTCCCCATTATTACATTTGCCACCCCTAAGGTATGCACTAGGTAGCCCATATGGCAATAAGCTATGGAATAAATGGTTGAGCATGTACTTTTATATTTTACATGTCCTGTTAGTGAAAAACTCCTAAATGTGCTTTTCACTACTGTAAGGCCCACCCCTCTCATTTGATACCATTGGGATTCCTTATTATATTTAATAAGCTGTAATTCCTAATTTGGAGCTGGAATATAGGTCATGTTTCATAACTGAAGTTGCAATGATACATCCTCTTAATGGTGTAGTCAGATTTTTCATAGCAATTTCGAAAATTGCACTTTTTGAAAGTTGGCATTTTCCTTCCCTAGCCCTTTTATGCCCTCAGCCTATATTTAGTGTCACATCACTGGCTGTGGCTGACAGTTATACTTTGGGAATTCCTCCCATACAGTCACACAATAGAATGATTAGGTGTGTCTCAATAGTCCATCTGCTGGTAGTGTGGGGTGGGGCAAGCTGAGCACCACCCCACTTATACATGAATAGCCTGTGATCTGCCATCACACAAAATGCTTAATGACCCTGCATTGTAACTGCAACCAACCTGGAACCAGGGCAGGTGTAGGAAAGTAGGATCCTTCTGCATGTGTGCCCTTACTTTTTTCCTGGTGCTAAGCTGCTTTTTGACTAGTCTGACTGGGATCCTGCTAATCAGGACCACAGTCTATCTGCTTTCTCCCTAAACCGTTGTGTTCAGTACCTAGGTACATCCCAGATTGGATACTGGGGTACCCTTGTCAGTCCCTAGTATATGTTACCCATGCACCCAGGACATAGGTACCCCAGAGGTCTCCCATGGGCTGAAACATGCATTATGCCACCCAGGGGAGACCATTCAAAATGGAACTACAGGCCTGCCATTGAAGCCTGTGTAAGTTGGTGCATGCACCACTTACTAAAAATATAGGTTTACTATACCTAAGTGTCACCGCACTTAAAACCTACATGTCACCCCTCTAGCAGGCCTTTGCAATCATTAGGGCAGGGTGCTTGGTTCTAAGTGAGAGCGTGCCCCTGCACGAGCAAGGTACCCCTGCACCCTACGGAGTCCATTCTCCGGGTGGTCAGTGAAGCCGTCTTATACTATATCCACACAATGACCATCTTGAAAATGGCTGCCACGACACCTATCATGCTTGGTATTAAACATGTTGGAATCATACCCCCACACCATAAACAGTGTGGGAGGTATGATTCCCTGGAAGCACCCTCTGTTAGGCTCTCTGTGTTCCAGGTACCAGCCTTCTAGTCCCAGACAGCACAAAATGGTTGCTGCCAACCAGAGACACATTTCTACCCTCCTGTTGCTGAGCCAAGCTTGAGCAGGGTAAGCAGAACAATAGGTATCCTGTCAGGGAGGTGTGACCACCTCCCAGACTGGATTTAGAGTATTAGGGCTGGGAGAGTGTGCTTGCCAGTGCCTGAAAGTCTGCATGAGGGGCACAGTTGGTGTCCCTGTGTATAACACAGTTCAAACCAGTCCTGGGATCCATTGGCTCCCGCCCTGGTATGAAACTGGACAAAGGACATGAGAGTAATCTCCCCCCTGTCCAGACCCTCCCCTGGGAGGGTCCCCTGAATCTTCCCAACCCTTTCCTTAGGGTACTTTGGTGCTTACCTGGGTGTAGGTCCCTAGAATCGTTGTGGAAAAGGTTCAGAACTGAAACCATTGCACTTCTACCATCTGGGCACTCTGGACTTCATTTAGGCCTGACTTTATCTCCCTTTCAGTCTGCTGCATTGTCTGTGCCTGTGCACCTTACAAGATCTGTACAGGACCCGTGCAGCATCCAAGACACTTGAAGATAATCTCCCTTGAAGTGAAGGAGTAACTTTCCTGCATTCACAGACCCTCATCACTGCTGACCGGTCTCCTGATCTCACGCTCCTTCGGACTCCGAACGGTTAAACAACACAGATGGTGGTTGTCTACTTCTCCCGAGGCCCAGGCTTCCCTCTCACCAAGTCTGAGGTCAGAATCCCTCGTGGGGGCTACATTAACCAAACCCCTGTGCACTGCATACTTTTGCAAGTGCATATCCTTGTTGGCAAATTTGTGCAAGTGTATTGGGCTCCCAGTAGCCCCAACGTCTGGCAACTTCTTCCACCAAGATCTTTGTGGGCACCGTGGTCGGCTCCTGTTAGTGAGCTGCTTGAGGTCCTCTTGCCACTCCTGTGCCTCTGGCCTATGGGTCCATTGAAGGGTCACCTTGTGTTCCTTAGGCTCCCCTGAGTGATTGGGGCCTGCCTGACTCCCCTGCTTGTGGTAAGCATCCAGGACCTTGCTTGCCCAAACCATGCACCTTCTTGATTTTCCTGCGTGGGTTGCATGTGCCAAGGATTGTTGGTGCTCCCGCCGGACACCGACCCTTAGCACTCGACCTCCTTTGTGGGACAGCTCATATCTGGGTCCTGGTCATCCTCGCCGTCGCCTGGTCCCCGCAGCTGCAGAGTCAAGGTCACCATCATCCTTCCTGAAGCACCCGACATCGGAAGGCATTCATCTTCCAAATCTCCTGGTTGCCCCTAAGTGACATTGACTCAACCCCTCTGCTTTCAGGTACTCCTCTTCAAGAATATACGTTTAGATTCCTCTTCCAGCAGCGGCACTTTCCTGAAGTCCTCCATTGGGTTTGACTGCAGTTTCTGACGCCACTTCACACCTATGCACCCTGCTTCCCTGAAATAGGTAACTTGGGTACCATGGAATCCATGGATGGGGAGGCTCTCCAACCTTCTGTCTTCCACTGGGTTTCTTCAGAGTCCACTGGAAAGGGTCCCTAATCTATAAAATTTCAACCGCAACTTGCACATAGACTTGTACAGAGCACGCAGTTGTGTTCTCACACTGCACCCGCTCTCCATGGGGTCCCTATCTTCTTACCTTGAGTGGTTCTGTGGGTACACAGCAATTCTACGTCCTCTCAACATTGTCCTGACTCGATTCAGGGTTCTTATACTACTTTCTTAGTATATGGTTTGGTCAACCCCTGGGCCCACTGTGTATTAGTGCCATTTACTGTTATTTCTTTGCTAAAATATTGTGTGTTCTGTGTCTATCTCCATGTAGGAGATACTGTAACATACTAGAGAGTGTTCTATAATAAATACATATTTTTATGGATGTATGACGTTACAACGCATACTTTTACCACGCCTACCATTACCACGCATTTTTTACAACGCAGGATCCATTACAACGCATACCATTACCACGCATGTATTTACAACGCATATACCTTTACAACGCATACAATTACAATGTAAGTATTGGTAAGTATATAATATTTTTTAATATTTAATTTAATTAAAATTAATATAATTTAATTTAATCTAATTTAATCAATTTAATTTAATGTAATTTAAATTTAATTATATTTAATTCTTACCTTGTACCCTTTTACCCAAAAACCCAAAACTGACCCTGAACCCTAAAAATACCCCTTTACCCAAAACTGACCCTGAACCCTAAAAATACCCCTTTACCCAAAAACTCAAAACTGACCCTAAACCCTAAAAATACCCCTTTACCCAAAAACCCAAAACTGACCCTGAACCCTAAAAATACACCTTTACCCAAAAACCCAAAACTGACCCTGAACCCTAAAAATACCCCTTTACCCAAAAACTGAAAACTGACCCTGAACCCTAAAAATACCCCTTTACCCAAAAACTGAAAACTGACCCTGAACCCTAAAAATACCCCTTTACCCAAAAACTGAAAACTGACCCTAAACCCTAAAAATACCCCTTTACCCAAAAACTGAAAACTGACCCTGAACCCTAAAAATACCCTTTACCCAAAAACTGAAAACTGACCCTAAACATACCCCTTTACCCAAAAACTGAAAACTGACCCTAAACCCTAAAAATACCCCTTTACCCAAAAACTGAAAACTGACCCTGAACCCTAAAAATACCCTTTACCCAAAAACTGAAAACTGACCCTGAACCCTAAAAATACCCCTTTACCCAAAAACTGAAAACTGACCCTGAACCCTAAAAATACCCTTTACCCAAAAACTGAAAACTGACCCTAAACCCTAAAAATACCCCTTTACCCAAAAACCCAAAACTGACCCTGAACCCTAAAAATACCCCTTTACCCAAAAACCCAAAACTGACCCTGAACCCTAAAAATACCCCTTTACCCAAAAACCCAAAACTGACCCTGAACCCTAAAAATACCCCTTTACCCAAAAACGCAAACTTATAATATTTTTAATAAAATAATATACTTACCAATACTTACGTTGTAATGGTATGCGTTGTAAAGGTACCTGCGTTGTAAATACATGCGTGGTAATGGTATGCGTTGTAATGGATCCTGCGTTGTAAAAAATGCGTGGTAATGGTAGGTCGTTGTAAAAGTTGCGTTGTAAAGGTTGTATACCTATTTTTATACATACTTTGTGTGGTTCCTTTCCATTTAATCTATACTATAAGATTGCATTCTGGTAAAACAAGCTGCTTTACACTCCTTCAAGACTATGCCTGAAGGCTGCTCTCCACAGCAACCACTTGGATAGCTTTCTAAGGGTGTCTGAGGCCTCTTAAATCACCATAAGTGTGTGTTGTCTGGACTGGTTCAAGGTGCCCACATGGACATCATATACCAGGCCAGCTTCTCACAGCAGGAGTGTGAGGCAAGTCCATGTGTTTCAAAGAACCTTTTCAAAGCTTCTGCCACCTATCAGAATAAGGACACCTGGGTAGGAAACTAGGACCTCCAGACCCATAAGGACTCTCAGGGGACTCCATGTTGCTGTAACCTTCTGTGCACTCTGCCTGACTGATGCTGTACATGAAAATACTGCTTTGCGTCCTGGAACCTGCCTTGAACCCTCAGAGGCCTGTCCTGCTGTTGAGCCCTGCATCTTTACCTGCACTCAGGACTACCAGGTGTGATTCCAGGAGCAAGTTCGTTGGCCTATTGTTCAGAGTCACAGCAACATAAAAGGCATCTTGAACCTGTACCTGGACCCAGCCTGAGTGAGTCTGGGACCCCCAAGAGGTTTCCCGCCAGTAATGGACCTGTGGTTGTGGTGCTCAATGTGCCCAGACGGTCAATTACCAAAACGGGGGACTTAGACAAAAATGCTATGATAGGCAAGGGGAGAACCAGACCAACCTGCTCGTATATCTCCTTGAGGCGCATCGCCAGTCAGATTGACTGTCAGCTTCTCCCCCTAGATTCTTCTCCACAGCAGCAAATTCTTTCCAACGGTCCTTCACCAAAGGGGTATCGAACCTTGTGGAACTGTCTTTGGCTAAAGTCCTCTGCTTTGTCCCACTGGAATTTTTCAATGTCTAGTTCGGTGTTTACATCTGAACATAAAAATCATAAATGGGGTTTTGACAGTTGTGATTAGAAAGTGTATAGTGTCAAAGGGAGGTGAGCAAAATTAGAATTACCTCCATTCCTTTGTTCAGTCTTTTATTTACCAAGGAAGGGGCAATATTAAAACAGGGTGGTTGGTCTTGCAGTGGATGTGTTAATGATCTACCGCACCTGGTGTTAGGTCGGGGTAGATCGACATGTTTCTGCCCTCGGTTGCCCTGACAGATCTATGGGCTTCTTCAAGACCAAAGTGAAGCTGGCTACTTTTTAGGTTGTTTTCAGGGAGTAAGTGAATCACTTACCCCTCTTCATCAGTGAGCTTGTTCGCTAAACTTCCTATGTGTGCTATAGGTACACCTTTGGTATATTTCAATTTACAAGGATTTTTATGTTGCTCCTTCGGGATGGAAGGGAAGACTCCCCTGTTGCAATGTCACGTCTGCGCTTCTACTGAAGAGTCCCCCCTTCTATCCTGAAGGAGCAACATCCGTCTCCTTGTAAAGTCCCACTATCTAGGAGCTGCTCATAATTATTTTTCCTCCTGCTCCCATACCCTGTCCAAACAGATTTTTACAGACTAACCAGGCTGTGGTGGTAGCTAGTGGTGGGGTATGGCATGGCACAGGATGCCTTCCAGTCCTTAGGTTACCCTTGGGATCGCAGGTCCCCAGTCCTTCCGTCTCCCGGGCATTTAGGATGTAGTTTTCTATTATAGGTGAGTCCACAAGAACCCACCTGTGCTCTCTGGTCATGTGACAATATGTGCACTTATCATGCCTAGGCAGATGCACTAAGAAAATCACTAGGGGCTTCACCTGGCTTGTCGTGGATTAACTGACCAGCGCACTGCCCTCAGTCGGCACAGAGGCTCAGGCACTTAGCACATGAGAGGTCATCTGTAATAAAGGAGCATCATCTGATGACCTCAGATTTTGCAGGTCCCATAGGCTGGATGAGAAAGATAATTAGTTGGCAGTTTTTGGCACACCACAGAGGTTAATCAAACAGTCTAATGATTACTTGGCAACAATGTATGTGCATAAAAAAGCATGGGAACTATGATTCGGAGTTCAAAGAGAGGGGACAAAGTGAGTACTGGAGTGGCGAGGGGTGGGGTCACAGTGAGTCTAAAATATTTGGGAATTGTTTTATTGGTCTTCCACTTTCAGGTGACTATATATAAGTGGGTGTGTAAGACTGAATGCAGTGAGAATTTCTCTGTCTGTGTATGGGGGAAGTGAGGTCATATAGGTGTTCAAACTCATGATCTTTCAATCTGTGAGCAATGGCCACACATGCATATTTCAATTACCATTGCCTATGAAAGTTGGAAGGAGGTGCACAGTTGTCAAAATATTGATATTGCCAATAAAAAGTAAATAATTGGCATATTTACAAGGGTATTGGGCCACCAGAACATCACTTTTACCAGTATTCTGGTGGCACAATGCCCGGCACCATTTATAGAAAGTAGCATTAAGATTGGTATCCTTTCACATAAGTCCTTGTTTGAAAGAGGCATACAATGAGTGTTGTTGTGAGTGTTCCACTGCAACACCTGTTGCTTTTTGATGCTGCCCCAGATTTACAAGGATCTGTAAATCTGAGGCATCACCCAAAAATAACATCATGCAATAGCTGGCATTAGAATGGCACAATGAGGAGAAATACTTTTGTTTCTCCTCGTTTTGGCTTTTTCTATGTGTGCTACCCTCTGCAGAACACCTAGAAAGACCAAAACGCAATTAATGAAGGGGTCTCTTCCTGCACATAAACAATCATTAATGAATGATGATTTGCTTCTGCAGCACACATTGAAGTAACAAATCACCAATATTGATTGTTTATGAGCAGGAAGGGACACCTTCCTGCACATAAACACAGTCCCTGCAAAGCAGGCACCCTTGCACAGTGGCACAAAGAAGCCTGTGTAGGCACCAGGCAGTAATTCTTAGCACCAGGGCTAGGGAAAACACAGGGGTGTGCCATATTTTTGTAAATACAGCGCATGCCAGCATTTTGGAAATGGGGTATCTCGATGCTATGCAATTTGCAGCCTCGCCCTGCCATTTTACTGTAAATATGCCCCTAAGTGTGCTGACGGCAGAGGAGGTAGAAAGTGGATGGGTGAATGGGAAGGGAGTGACACAAGGAAGTACATGCGAAAGGACAGAATGAAAAGTGGAAGGAGATGGTGTTAACATATGCAGAAGGAAGATTTCAGAAAGATGTGGGGAGAAAAAGGGCGTAAGTGGCAAACAGTAAAAAAAATTCAGAGGAAAGTTTTATAAAGTGGAGAACGTGCGTGATTGCAACATTCCAAAGATACTCCTTCCATAGACCTTTGTAACACACTTTCACTTGGAGGTATCCAAGTACTGGTAATTGATTTGATTTTATAGCATGAAAGTGTAACCTGAACTGTCACACATTTGGCAGTAGAATGTCACTCCTACCCTCACTGACTTAACATAAATGTCACACTTCAGCAATCTGAAAAACGTGGCAGCTATGATGGAGTGTATGAAACAGGATTACAAGCAATGTGTAAAGTATAGATGAAGCAATGAAACATTAACAAAGGGGCAACACAACACAATACAAATCCTAAAATAGAATACATTTTAATGAATAAAATGCCACAAAAATGTCAAAACTCCAACCAGTAGAATCATAGTTATGAATTGGTAAAATGTTAGGTACAAATAGTACCAAAAAGCATGATGGGATAATTGTGGGTTCATGATCGTGGCAGACCAGGACAAAGTCATGAGTTAAGGCTGAGTGCAACGGAGCTCTGCCTGGATACAGGAACAGGTTCATCTTGTTGGATGTTTTACCTTCTGACTTTGATGCGTGGACGGTGAGGAGCAGCTCTGCAGGACTCTGCCTAACTCTGTGTCGCTCCACATTTGATCCAGTGAGGCTTTCAGGCGGGAGCTGTGCAGAACAGTGGGGCTGTGCATCGCACAGTGCTAGATCTTGTTAAAAGTAAATCTTCGATGAGGAGCTGCATGGTGTGGCTCTGCGGGGCTCTGCAACACACTGCATTGCATTGCCTCCAATGAGGCTCCCAGTTGGGTTCTGTGTGAGGCAGCTCAGCAATGCTCTGTGGCAGATCCGGTGAAGTCTTTAGTCAACAGTTGCATGGCTTTCTAGGGCTTTATGTCACTCTGTGATGGTGAAACCATCAATTAGACAAGGAGGAGTGCACTCTGACTCCCACCAAGCATCCAGGAATTTGAGGACAATACTTAGGGGCCACGAATCTAATATAGAGGCCAGCAGAGGGGTCTGGTCAGGTCCAGTTGGCTCTGGGAAGCAGTACAGGCCTCTGGGAATCGTTGTATCTCTGAAGTTGACACAGGAGGTCAGCCAACTGATCATTCAATCAGTTCTGGGGTCATGTGTTCAAGTCTTCAGACAGCAGAACAATCCTCCTTCTGAGACTTCACACGTCTAGGACTTTTCGGATTTCATGTTCTGGAGATGAAACTTTTATGCTGAGTGCCAGACGGTGGGTGGCGGACACCCCAGTTTTCCCTTTCCGATGGGTTTGACTCCAGCCTGGCGAGTGAAACAAAGGGCAGGCATGCACAGGTGTGAGCTGCATCTGCCAGTGACAGGGGGAGTTTCTTCTGAAGTCAAGAAGGTCTGGGTACAACCCTGAGGCTTCCTTTGAGGTGCAATCAGAGCAGGGGCACAGCTCCCTCCATCCATCCTGGCAGGAGACTCTCACCTCTCCAAACCCAGTGCCTATGCCCACTGTCCGGGAGGAATATACAAAAATCCTTTTTGCACCTACCTGCAAGCATAGTGGGACCGGGCTAACGCGCCTATTGTTCTCCTGCTCTCCCGATCTGGGGGTCCGTCCGTGCGAGCAGATCCGCCATCTTGGGAGTAGCGGAGTGGCGCTCTAGTCTCCCACGACCTGACAAAACTCACAGAGATAAAATCAGATGCTGGTGGGAGCACGCAGCAGACATGCGCAGAGGACGTGCCAGTGGCTCGCCAAAGGCAGGCCCGTCTGCACCCGTCCGCGCCTAGCGCCAGTTAAGCTGCCCCCCTTGGGATGGGACAGGGACCAGTTGGTGGGTGTGGTCATAGATGCTACACCAGTAAAGAGCTGAATAACATTGGTGAGTGGGGAAGTGATTTGGGGACTCTTCTGCTGTCTGACACTGCCTTCCCCGTGTCAGACTTTTTGAGGAGCGATACTATAGCAGGTTGTTGAAATGAAAGTCAGGGTCAAGGTGAAGTATGAAGTAGAAGTTTATTAAATCAGCCCCACACCTTAAGGCGGTGCGTAGGTCAGTTAGTCAGAATAATAATGGCAGTGGGTGGCAGGGGAACGGAACCTGGACAGGATGGAATGTTGGGGAACCAATGGGAAGGGTGGGGGGCAAGGGATGCTCTCGCGCAGGAGAGCTGGCACACACCACTTGTCATAGGGTCCCGGGGGGGAACCAGAACTAGGTTACAACACATCTTCCTCTCTTGAGGGTTTTGACAGGTAAGCCCAACGTGTGGCAGGAAGAACTTTAGGGATGAGTGAACTGGTAAACATTGGTCACAAAACAGTTTTTAAAAACATTAGGGATCAGGGAGGCTCTCCCTGACGTTCTATTTGCCACGGGAGATGAGGAACGCACTGTGTGTCAGTCTGGGATTCCGTGTGGGTTCTGCCCACCCAACGCTGAAGCAGTGACCGCCAAGCTGGCTTCAGAGACAGAGTGGGAGTTGCCATGCAGCTCCGTTTGGTGAACGGAGTGCGTGGGATGGCCCCCAGGGACTGGTCTGAGTGATTGACAGTCAGCTGAGTCAGTGGCAGGTGGGAGATGGTGTGAACTGTGTTTATGGGTGTGGGACAGTGTCCAGCTTGGTTGTCGTCCTCACTCACATATCATAGCATGGAACCTTCAGGGTGGAAACATTGTAGGTGATTGGGTGTGACCCATTCCACATCATCAGACTTTGCATCGTTCATCGTGGCAGGGCCTCACACAGTACAGTCATATTCCTAACGTGGATGGTGAGCTTCCGTAAGGGCTCGCTGGGTCTTGTTATCCACAGGTATTATGCTGGCCCGCAGGACCTGTATGCATCTAGTCCGTACCTATGTTTACCACAAGGTGTGGGCATGGTACTGGTCTGAGTGCCCTCTTGTTCCCTTTCTCTGATTCCTCATCGTTCTCTCCACCATGGCACTCCCTTATAGTATAGTGCTCCTGTCTGCTGTTACTAGAACTGACTTCTCCACCCTGGTGAGGGACCACGGCTTTGGAATCCTTTTTCTTGGGATATTTCCAGGACCATAATGTGCCGCGTCTGCGCTTACACTTACTCATACCACAGGTATCCCTCACGTTGTCACTCTCAGGGATGGTTCTGACATCACATCTCTTGTAGTACTCTGTACTAGTGTCACTTGTACTTTCTTTTCCAGCAACACTCATGCCTTCGATACTTGCATCCGCAAGGACCTGTTCTTCATCTAATTTCATCACGTGAGTTCCCCTAAAGGATGTGGTTGTGTCATCTGTGTCTCTAAATTTACATTCACCCCAGCGTTCCACAAGCCTCTTGTTAATCCTTATCTGTACTTTGGGGTGAGGATCTAGTACGTGTTTGTGTGCGTTTTTGCTTTCATTCTCTGGCTCTACATCATATAACCAGTCATAATACTCTCCTTGCATGTTGCATTTCGACTCTACCAGACACTGACCATCATTTTCTTCTAGGTGACCGTCGTCAGCGTCATTCCTTCTTGTGACGGGTGGTGACTTGATCCTTGCAGTAGAGTGCCACACTTCCACATCTTGGTGGCAGGTAGATTTACAATTGTACTCCACTGGTACCGTGGACAGAGATACCATACACCTTCCTCCATAGGTCAGTTCGCTTTTATCTTCCAGGACTTCTTCACTTATATTGTCCTTTACCTCATAACTCGTGAATGCATTTTGTTTAGTTTTGAATTTGTCAGTGACTGCTTCATTTTCCCTTTTCTTACTCCATGCAGCCTTTGTCCATCCCCTTTTGGTCATGGAAGATGGCTTCTCCTCACTTAACGTCTTGGAGCTTGAACTGAGTTTGTTGTTGATTTGTGCCCGCCTATTCAAAGGTTCAATACGGTTGGAATCTATCATTATGTTACATTTCTTCTGTTCTTCCCACCCCAGTACCGAGGGTCCTTCTTCTGAAACATAAACCGTACTCCATGTGCTTCTCTTCATATAGCTCAATTTCGTTACACTACCCCCTGTTAGGTTGATGTTTTCTCCTGTGTATGTTATCGGGGACATTTCAGTTTCCATCAATTCATTCCCTTGTGTCACAGACAATTTACTTTTCCATATATTCATGTTTATCAATGTGCAGTTCGAACCTGAATCAGCGATAACGTCAATCCCAACTCCATTTATGTCTATGGTACTCTCAGGTTTGGTTCCACTCATGTTACATTCATTTTTGTAAACACCATTTTCCCGGTGAATTGTGACATTTTGTGTGTTGGCCAATAGTTTTTGTTTGAAATGTTCACTTAAGTCATCCATCACCTCCTTAAAAACATTACTGTTCGCTTCCTTCTTGGTTTCTTTTCCTGGTGGGGGTAAAATGCACATTAGGTTTTTATCCATGTTGCAGTTGCAAACCTATTAGACTTGTATAATTTCTCTTTTGTGTGTTTTATCACGGAAAGTTTCACAAAACTGAGCGTGTGCCAACGCGGGATTAGAACTCCCGACACCGATTCTAAACTCAGCGCTGATCTCCCCGTATGGCGCCTTACGCTGCGTTCCAGTGACGTGGCACGCCTTGGCGCATGCGCAGACGGGTACACAGGAGGGGCGTTTATGGCGCGAAAATCCCCTGACAGGATTTTCTTCAATCAGACTTGTACAGGAAGGCCAGAAGGGGCTGACGCATACTGGTGCAGAAAGGTCTCTTCACAATGTGCTGCTGAACTGTTAAACAATCATGGGTTTACACCGTCGCACTTCAAATCACTTAGGACACGGCTAAACAGTTGTGAGAGGCACTAATCTTTGACGCTGTGGAGAACTCTATGCATTGGGATCCTTTAAGTGCTTATGTGCTCGTTTGGTCATCAAGATGATCGTGTGCATAAGCGGTTGTGGCCTTGACAATCAGGTGGCGCTGCTGCGTGAAGTGCGTAGTTCTCACCTTCGCGCCAACATGCTGTGGAGGACTCTAAAATAGCCGCCACAACTTCCCTCAAGCTCCCAAACGTGCAGTTCCAAGGTAAGCTAATCACTCCATAGAATATATTGATGACACTCGCCGATGCTGAATAACATTTAACATTAAAATGAGCCTCTTCGCCTCGCGCTGAGGAAGGTCGCCCTTCTTCTTTCGGATTGTTGGACAATCAAGGGTTTGTGCCGCTCACATGCACCACACTTTTACTCAGGACACAGCTTGTCATGCGCTGCACTTAACTTAAACAATGTGAGAGACTTGACACACCACACCCTTTCAATGTCTATGTTCTTTTAGTAGGTGATTCTTCTCTCCCTCAGAGCGTCAACTCGTGCAGCCCTGGGTTACGCTGAATGTGGGGAGGTTAATAATTATCTCGCTTAAACATCAATAAATGCGGCTGCAGACGTTATTTTGGTGTGGGTCCTTGCTCTGCTCACTTCATCTCCACCCAGCTACCCAGGCTCACCTCATGGACCCGCTCAGAATACAGTGGTCCTGCGTTTTTCTTTTCTGTCACCGTCACCGTACTCGCAGGTCCCTCACTGTACTTCACGGCTTATCATATTGATTCGCGAAGAATCTTGTTATACTTAACTCAAGTTTTATTTCGTCAGTTTCACAAGTTCATTTCGCATTCGACCCACTCATAAGTCGATGGCTCCTTTCACGCTCGACTTGCTCAAAAGCCGGCTTGCCGAAATCACAGAGCTGTTCCTTGCTCCTTTCACGCTCGACTTGCTCAAAAGCCGCTCCTTTCACGCTCGACTTGCCCAAAAGCCGGCTTGCCGAAATCACAGAGCTGTTCCTTGCTCCTTTCACGCTCGACTTGCTCAAAAGCCGCTCCTTTCACGCTCGACTTGCTCAAAAGCCGGCTTGCCGAAATCACAGAGCTGTTCCTCGCTCCTTTCACATTCGACTTACTCACAAGTCGAAGGCTATTTCACACTCGACCCGCTCAAAAGTCGACTAGCCGGAATCACGGAGCTTTCCTTAGCTCTTGACCTGTTGCACCGTGCCTTTAGAAGAGGTTGCTTCCGCATTCAAATTGGAAGGCAGTGGGTTCGTGGTGAGGGGCTGAGGTCCTCGTCGCCACTGTTGAAATGAAAGTCAGGGTCAAGGTGAAGTATGAAGTAGAAGTTTATTAAATCAGCCCCACACCTTAAGGCGGTGCGTAGGTCAGTTAGTCAGAATAATAATGGCAGTGGGTGGCAGGGGAACGGAACCTGGACAGGATGGAATGTTGGGGAACCAATGGGAAGGGTGGGGGGCAAGGGATGCTCTCGCGCAGGAGAGCTGGCACACACCACTTGTCATAGGGTCCCGGGGGGGAACCAGAACTAGGTTACAACACAGGTGGACTTCTGAATGTGAGATCCCTACCGAAACACAGTGTAGCGATACAACTGATGCTGGAGGCTAATGAGCTGGACATTCTGTGCATGACCGAAACGTGGACTGTGCCTGAGTGCGAGGTCGTCGCTGGGAATGCTTGTCCGCCAGGGTTTAAAATCCGTCATAGGCCTAGATCTAATGGTAGGAGGGGTGGGGTGGGTGTGATTTTTAGAGATACGCTGGACCTGAATGTTATTGAGATCAGCGCTTGTGACGGTTGTGAATTATTTGGGTTCTCTATCAAGAATACACAGAGGCATCTTTTAACGGGTATTATTTGTTATAGACCCCCTGGGTCTTTACTTTAGCCCAGCAGCAGTCGTTATTAGAATTGTTCACCAATATTGCTACTATTCACAGCCAACTAGTGATTCTTGGAGACTTCAATTTGTGGCTGAATGGCACTATGAATACAGGCCTTCTCAACGTGCTCCATTCATGTGAGGGCCTTAGGCTCTTTCAGCGAGTTTCTCAGATCACCCACATAGGGGGTCATCGGTTGGACTTGATATTCTCTGAGACCAACCTTCTCATGGTGGGGGATGTTTTACCCATGGCCTGGATTGACCATTCTTTGATTACATTTTTTGTGAAGTCAGGCGCATATACTGCAAGGACATCTAGTCAAGTGAGGGAGTATGTTAGCAGGGATTGGAATTCTCTCGCTCGGAAAAAAGGAGTGTCACCTGTGTTTAGGGTTGAGGAGTGTTTCTCCTCTGACATGCAGATAGAGGTGAACTACGCCTCCCTCTGCTCGAAGATTACTTCGGTTTTGGATATCTCAGCTCCTTTAAAACATCATAGGAGCAGGGGGAGACCTTCAGCTCCCTGGTTCACGGACAGCCTCAAAAATTTGAGGCTGGAATGCATCAAGCTGAGAGGAGGTGGAGACATGCATACCTGGACAGGGATAGGCTGGCCTGGAAAGCCAAGCGGATGGATTATAAGAAGGAGATCCATAGAGTTAAGGCATTACATTTTTCCAAGCTGATTCTTGATGCCCCGAATAGCTCCCGCAGTATTTTTAATATCTTAAATAGTCTCATTAGCCCGGACTGTGCCAAGAATGAGTTCCCCCCCCTCCCAGGAACTCTGTGAGAATCTAGCTAGGTTCTTTCAGGACAAAATCAAAACGATCATTGATGACCTGGGGGTGGAGCAGCAACAAATCGGAATCAATCCTTTAGTATCGGCTGATTGTGGCAGTCCACTGAAGCGGGTCCTGAGGAATCTCGGGCCGTCCTTGAGAAGGGGGAAGATAAGTCCTTTTCGGAATTCGTGCAATTGACTGCAGATGAGTTCAGGGGATTGGCCCTTGGCATTACATCCGGGTCTCCGCTTGATCCGATTCCTCTAAATATTTGGAAGGTTTTCGAGGCTGCGCTTTTTCCCACGCTCAGGCTGGTTTGTAACCAGTCGCTCACTACTGGAGTGGTTCCACCTCAGTGGAAACAAACTATGGTGACCCCATTACTGAAAAAGCCCACCCTCGATCCTGAGTGCTTGAAGAACTTTAGGCCCATCTCGCTTCTACTTTATCCAGCTAAAATTGAAGAGCGGGTAGTGGCAGGCACTCTTTCTAGACATCTAGAACAGCATAAACTCCTGGAGGAAGTCCAGTTTGGCGTTCGGCCAGCCCATGGCACCGAGACGGCCTTGGTGACCGTGCTGGATAAGCTTCGTTGGCGGGAATCAGGGAGGTCTTTTTATCCTGTTTGACCTGTCTGCCGCTTTCGGCACAGTGAACCATGGGATTTTGCTGGGCAGGATGAGAGAGGTGGGGGTTGCAGGCAGTGCCCTTGGGTGGTTGAGTCCTTTCTTCAGGACAGAGAACAAGCTGTGTCCCTCCCTCTCTTCCAATCCGCCTTTTCAACCATCTCGCACGGCGTTCCTCAAGGCTTGGCAGTTAGCCCGATATTATTTAACATCTATATGAAGCCTCTAGTTACGGTCATCAATCAATACAATATTGAAATTGTTAACTATGCTGATGACACGCAGCTGATTCTTTCCTTGGAGGGAGATCATTCAACTTCCTTGGAAGTATTCCACAACTGCCTGTGCGATATGGAGGGTTGGTTGAAGGCTAAATTCCTGCAATTTAATACAGGAAAAACGGAGGTCTTATACTGTCCAAGGCCTAGGGTGCAATCTCTTCTGCCCTGCAACTTCTGGCCGGCGGATTTCTCTCCATCGGTACATCCAGTGAAGGTAGTGCGAAACCTGAGTGTCATGTTTAACAGCAATCTTACTTTGGAGACGCAGGTTTCAAAGATAGTAGTTGGCTGTTTTGCCATTATTAGACTCTTCAGGAAAATCTTTTCACTGTTACTGCTTTCCGCCCGGGTAGAGGTGGTGCGCTGCACCGTGCTCAGTAGGTTAGACTACTGTAATTCTCTGTTGTTGGACTCTCCAAATGATCTTATGTATAGACTCCAGAGAATTCAGTCTGCGGCGGCAAAATTAGCCCTGGGGTGGCCAACAAGATCTTCCTCTGCAAGGGCTCTGGCTCAGCTGCACTGGCTCCCGGTGAGACAGAGGGTTCAATTCAAATCTCTCTGTCTGGCGTGTTTAAAGCCCTCCATGGGTTGGGTCCCGTTTGTCTACAAAGGAAGTTCAGGTGGCATGCGCCGGCCCGCAACCTACGATCCTCCATGGCAAGGTTGGTGACAGTACCTAGGTTTAAGAAATCCAAAGCAGGTGGAAGATCGTTCGGTGTGTCCATGGCGAAGCTGTGGAATGCCCTTCTGGCTAAACTCTTTTATTTAGGAGGAGTTTAAAAACATGGCTGTTCCCGAATCCTTAGCTCGTCATCAGTTTGCCCCCGCTCCAATATGTTGAAAGGAAGGGGTCCCAGAAAGGAGGACGTATGAATAAAGAAATTTTAGGACAAAGTAAAGAGAGATAAATACATCTATAATGTTTTATTCACATTATAGGGAAAGAAGTTGACCAAATCAAATATACAATACAAAGTCGTATTAGTGCCCCTGGGGGAGAGGGAGACGTGCAGTCGTGAGGGTAGTGTGAGGGGGGAATTAGTGACAATAAAAACACGTATTATTCAAACATTGTCATAGGTTCAGTGTCAATTGGACAGCATACAGACATTGAATCAGCTTGAAAGTTCATAATACACATGCCCCTAAATCCGTATTCATACAAAATTGGGGTAGGAGGAGGCTGTGTCAGAGCTGAGAAAGTCGACGTTTCGACCCAAGGGAAGCAGGATGCATTACAATCCTTGCAGGAGGGTCTTCATCAGGACGGGAGGAGGGTGGCGGGGCAGACAACCTGTATGAATCAGTGTTGCTGGGTTAAATTAATTTGTTAGGGTCGATAAGTATTTCATCTTGGAAGAGTAAAATACATATCCCACATGGGTAATGAGGAACGAAACGATCCGGGCGCTGGGTTGGGGACCACTCCAAAAATCGATTTAAAGGGAGTCCAATCTCATGTCCCCGTGGAAAGGCTGGATTAGTCAGAATCCGTAACCGGTCTAGCGCAGTTCACTCGGAGCGAAACCTCGAGACAGCCGAGACAAATTAATTTAACCCAGCAACACTGATTCATACAGGTTGTCTGCCCCGCCACCCTCCTCCCTTCCTGATGAAGACCCTCCTGCAAGGATTGTAATGCATCCTGCTTCCCTTGGGTCGAAACGTCGACTTTCTCAGCTCTGACACAGCCTCCTCCTACCCCAATTTTGTATGAATACGGATTTAGGGGCATGTGTATTATGAACTTTCAAGCTGATTCAATGTCTGTATGCTGTCCAATTGACACTGTACCTATGACAATGTTTGAATAATACGTGTTTTTATTGTCACTAATTCCCCCCTCACACTACCCTCACGACTGCACGTCTCCCTCTCCCCCAGGGGCACTAATACGACTTTGTATTGTATATTTGATTTGGTCAACTTCTTTCCCTATAATGTGAATAAAACATTATAGATGTATTTATCTCTCTTTACTTTGTCCTAAAATTTCTTTATTCATACGTCCTCCTTTCTGGGACCCCTTCCTTTCAACGCTAAATACCCAGGTCCCAGTGACTCTTTTGGGTTTACCCTTTTTCTTATACCCCCGCTCCAATATGAGTCTGCCAGTGCCAGGAAGCCTTTTTTAGGTGGTAGTGCGCTTTAGAAGAGAAATAAATGAATACATAAATATACATCACACCACAGGAGAGCAATTAACACTCAGATGGTTATAGACAGTGGCAGAAAATGGCACATTAGGTTAGGTAGGAAAAGGCCACTTTTGGAAAATGCCAACTTTCAAAAAGTGCCATTTTCAAAATAGTAATTTAAAATCTGACTTGACCATTAGGTTGGATTTTAAATTCTTATTCCAATGAGTCAGTGAATAATTTTGCTATCTTATTTGCTAGGTCTAAACTGAAGTTGTGCATTATATGGAGTTTTAATGTAACCCAGTTCTGTTTCTACTGGACAGGCGGCCTTGCCACAGAAAAAAAACACTTTGGAGATTTTTCACTGCAAGTTCTTGAAAAACATTAATAATATATGTCCTACTTTTTAAATGCTATGTAGGCTGCCCTATGGGCAGTTAGAGCCTACCTTGGGGTGACTGGTATTAAAAAGTGAAATGTAGGCATGGTAAAAGGTTTATTTTGCCAGGTCGAAGTGTCAGTTTTAAACTTCATTATAGGTTGCAACGTCAGGCCTGGAACATTTTTGCAGTGCTGCTTTAGTGGGTGGCACAATAAGTATTGTAGCACTCTTGTAGCATTTTATAAAGAGTACCTATAGTACCATATACGGGGGGACATGTAGGTCAATCAATCAATCATTTTTATAGCTCAGCGGATAACCCTTGAGGGCCTCAAGGTGCGGCAGGAGCTTGCTGCTGTGCGATGGTTTGTTCATTCGAAAATCCATGTCCTGATTTTTTTCCTGCATTGCTGGATCGAAGATGTGGTCCTGAGATATAGGGAGAGGTTTTTCCAAGCATTGGTCGCTAGGTGCAAGAAAGAATGTCTACCACTGTGGGTTTTGTGAATCCGTGGGGTCTCTGCGAGGAAGAGGGAAGCTGATCATAGGTGTTTTTTCAGCTGGTGGAAAGCCAGGCATTTGTTGATGTATTCCAGTCCTTCGTTGTGTATGATTTTGTATGCATGGGGCAGCATCTTGAACTGGTATCTCTTCTGGATTGGGAGCCAGTGTAGGTATCTGAGGTAAGGTGTGATGCAGGTCCTTCTGGGGAGGTAAAGGAAGAGTCTTGAAGCTGAGTTTTCTATTGTCTGTAGTCTCTTCAGGAGGTGATGTGTGCGTTCCCGTAGTCAAGTCTGCTGGTGACAAGGGCCTGGGTGACAGTCCTTCTGGTGTTGACTTGGAGCCATCTGAAGATCTTGGAGTGTGCATAGGAAGTTAAAGCAGACGGATCATACTGTGTTGACCTGTTTCTTCATAGACAGCTTGCTTTATTCAATCTCTGTAGCACAGATCATAAAAGCACAAATTCACCACAAGCTCATTAAATACACAGTATAGAGAATGTTAAAAATCAGATAAACATTAAAAAATCTTAATACACTTTAGTTAACATTATTTATTTATTTATATATTCATTTAATTTATAAAGCACTCTATCACCTGACGGCATCCTGGCGCTGGAGAACTCAAAGTACATGGCAAGAGGTGAACAACAGAGCAACAAGGGCAAGCTAATACAGGACAGTACAGCAACTAAACTTTCGGAAACAGCAGAGTTTTTAACTTTCTTCTAAAAAGAAGGAGATCACTGATCTGTCTCAATTCCAGAGGAAGCCCGTTCCACAGCCTGGACGCAGCAACTGTGAAGGTTCTGCCACCCGTTCTAACTTTCCTAAACCTCGCGATCTTAACTAATCCAGCCGAGGTGGAACGAGGTTTCTGGCTGGAACATACCACTCAAATTTCCTCTGCAACGAGACAGGACCCATCCTGTGCAGGGGTTTAAACACTAAGCAGAGGGACTTGAACTGAATTCTCTGTGCCACCGGGAGCCAATGTAGATCTGCCAGGGCCCGGGAGGACGAAGACCTTCTAGGCCAGCCCAAAGCGAGTTTAGCTGCGGTTGACTGAATTCTAAGAAGTCTGTCCAAAAGAGACTTGGGAGATTCAAGCAAAAGGGCATTACAATAGTCCAGTCTGCTCAAAACTGTACTCTGTACAACTAGTGCCCATGCTTGAGGCGGTAGTAAAAGAAGAATTTTACGTAACCATCTAATAATCGGGGGCGGAGCTAGCCACGGAACGAGATGGCCGCACTGTGAACGAGCTCCTCCGGGGCCCGTAAACATCATCCTTATCCTACACTGTAAACGGGGACACCACGCTAACAATTGCAACATCTGTGTCGTCTGAGACGCTCTGGACACCCGACGAGGCGTCGCCATCACTTTAAAAGCTTTCGTTGCCACTTGACGCTGGAGAAGCCTACTGCGGCCTACAAGGCGGCAACATTCTAGGAGCACCGGCCTGGGGTAAGAAGCAGAGCACGTAAAGCGGATTGGGAAGGCCCCGCCAACCGCCACTGTGCAGACCACGTGTAAGACCTTGCTGAGGAACTGGGCGCGCTTGGCCGAGGTCGTCCACCATAGCAGCACCTCTACGGCATGGAGGGCTCCGAGCCTGAGAGGAGGGAATATCAGGTGGCGGAGCCCATAATGAACAAACCCGCCCGAGGCTGGAAAGATCGGGCAGGGGCACACTATCGAGACGAACAGGGCTGCCCTTGGGGTGGCCGATGCTGCGAAGTGCGCCTCACCCGTGCGAAGCAGTGTGGCACAGGAGAGGCGCGATGGGCAAACCAGACAGAAACCAGTCGAAACTTAACTTCGATCAGTCTAAGAAGGTACAAGACCAGAATGGCGACGCACCTCCATCAGAAACGCAGACGGCGCACATGGCAGGGAGTCAGGTGTCGGACAATACACAATCCTTGTTTATAACGATCCAGATGCCACAAACGAACGTTGATGGTAAGATAGACGATCTCACACACCGCGTGGATCAAATGTCTGAAAGGCTGGACAGACATACTGAAAGCGCAGATAGTGCTGGTGCGAAGCAGTGTGGCACAGGAGAGGCGCGATGGGCAAACCAGACAGAAACCAGTCGAAACTCAACTTCGATCAGTCTAAGAAGGTACAAGACCAGAATGGCGACGCACCTCCATCAGAAACGCAGACGGCGCACGTGGCAGGGAGTCAGGTGTCGGACAATATACAGTCCATGTTTATAACAATCCAGACGGCACTAACGAACATTGATGGTAAGATAGACGAACTCACACACCGCGTGGATCAAATGTCTGAAAGGCTGGACAGACATACTGAAAGACTAGACATGGCCGAGCGCCGGATATCGGATGTGGAGGATGCGAACAACCAGCTAACGTCTAAAAAAACTAGTGTGGACATACAACTGGCGGCACTAACTGCGAAGGCAGAAGATTTGGAAGCCAGGTCTAGGCGCAGCAACATAAGTATTATGGGCATTGCAGAAACCACAAACACAGACCCAATGGAGAAATATGTGGAGCACCTCCTGATCACTTTGCTGGGCAGAGACACGTTTTCAGATGTCTTCTTGATCGAGAGGGCCCACAGATCCCTTGCCCGAAGCCGCCAGTGGGTTCCAGGCCGAGACCGATAATAGCAAAAGTGTTAAATTATCGAGACCGCGATGCGGCATTGAGGAAGGCTCGAGAAATGGGCGCCTTGCGACACGAGGGAATGGAACTTGCTATCTATCCTGATTTCACTCAATCCGTCCAAGAGGCATGAAAAAAGTACATACAAGCTAAACAAAAACTGCGTGACCTGCAAATTCCATATGCCATGCTATACCCTACCAGGCTGAAGATCACGGATGAGGGCTCGGTAAAGATTTTCAACGACCCTAAAGATATCCAGAAATACCTACAGCATCGGAAACCGAAGGGAGAATGCAGACGATCACCGAGGGATAGACAAGAGCACTTATCGGATGTGGAATAGAGGGATCATATAGACAGGACCTGCGAAGTGCCGCAAACTCCACATGTGGACAAATGGGATCAATACCACATGATGTTGACAATGAAACGAGCGAGCTGCGTCAGGATGAGACTGGACTATGGCGCAAGGCTAAACAAAGACTGATCACAGCGTGATCCCGTATGTCCCAGGCGCTAAATGGTGAGCGACGCCGGAAAAGATAAGTGATACCATGGAACAATAGAATTTCACACTGTATGAACTACAAAGAGCTGACTGAAAATTGCTGTTTGAATTTATAGATCATGTCAATGACATACAGTTAGGTTGTTTAGTGTAAATTGTGGGACCCTGGATAGCAGTGCACTCATATGTTGTTAAATGGCCTACCCTCTGGGTAATACGTCAGAGGAGGATGGGCCCGGGCTAATTCCGCCCAACAGTGCACATCACAACAGTTGTAAGGGGGGGATGTTGCGAGTTAGGCATGCGAGGAGAAAGGAGGGGAGCATGCTGCTGTTGTACTGGGGGATGTCTTCGTCACAGGGATTGAGACGGTGTGGGTGGGGGAGGGACGGGGGATACCAGAAAAAAAATCACAGGACACCAGGGTTGTGACAGGACTCATTTACGAGATGCAGATATGCTAAGTCTGGAGTGCAATGCTCCACAACAGCTCTATGGCAAAATACAAAGGACCGGAAATGACACAGCCGACTAGGAAGTTAACTCTCATGTCTTGGACCGTGAGAGGACTACAAGACCCGAAAAAAATAAGGAAAGTCCTTGCATACCTAGAGAGATACAATGTGGATATTGCATGCCTTCAGGAAACCCACATAGCGTCTCAGAGAGAGTGTAGAATTGATATCGCTGGGCGCAGATTCGTGCAGCATCGTCCTATTCTAATTATGCTAGAGGAGTCCTAATACTGATTAAACGCAACATTTACGCTGCATACTACGCACAAAGATGACCAGGGCAGATTGATAATACTTAGGGGGGATTTTGCAGGCACAACTCTTACCCTTATAACGACATACGGACCTAATACAGACGATCCACAATTTTATGAAACCATATGGGCAAAAATAAGAGAGATTCACCCAACAGCGATAATATGGGGCGGAGACTTCAATACATGTCTAGATCCTTCATTGGATAGAGCTACTGGCACAGATAAACATGGGAGACGTGCAGCCCAGGTTATCTTGGACGGTATGCAGGACAGGGCTATGGAGGACTTCTGGCGCAAGAGACACCCGGGGCGAAGGGAGGGCACATGCACGTCACTCACACATAATACCTGGTCGAGATTGGACTATTGGCTGACCACGCAAGAGGTGAGCACGTGGACCAAGGCAGTGGAGCACTTACCCAGAACCCTCTCGGACCACTCCACAGTGCGACTAGTGCTGGAGGTGCCGACACACACCCCAAGACAATTCACATGGAGACTTAGGCCAGATGTACTGAAAGATCAGTTGTTCCGAGAGGATCTCCGACATACTATTATGGACTTTTTTCAGAGGAACACCGGGTCTGTGGAGAGCTTTGGGATGGTGTGGGAGGCATTCAAAGTCACTATAAGGGGACACTGCATAGGTGCACTCGCCGGCATCCTTAAAGACATCAGACAGCAGCTACACCAAGTAGAAAGAGATATCAAGGCACTGGAAACAGAATACGGGGCTACCTTACAAGAACCACTCTTGGCTGACATACGGAGCAAGATCAATACGTACAACGAATATGCTGACACATAAATAAAATACTTATCCAGAAAATACAGGGCCAGGGCGTATGGAGAAGGAGGTAGACCAGGCAGACCGCTGATGCACAAAATTAAACCAATGCAAGGCGCCTTGCTAATAAACACATATTACGAATGCACAAGATGAACATCTGCATGACACCCCCTCTATACTGGAGGAGTTCCGCTCCTACTACTCAGCACTATACACCACGCAAGTAACGCACCCGCAATCAGACATACATGAATACCTTGATGACGTGAGTTTGGCCTGGCTGTCCGATGCCCACAGGGAATTCCTGGGACACCACATCACGAGGACGAGTTTCGGGAGGCGGTTAATTCCTTACCTAACAATAAAGCCCCGGGGATTAACGTATTGCCGGGTGAATTCTATAAAGAATATAAAGGCCTGTTGATTCCTCAACTAGCGCAGATGTTAGAAGAGGCATATGAGGAGGGAGCCCTCCCACCTATGTTGCGTGAAGCACTGTTAATAGCGCTACCGAAACCCGGAAAAGACGCCACACAATGTGCCTCCTATCGCACCCTGTCCCTCAAACACAGATGCGAAAATACTTGCCAAAATAATAGCAAACAGAATACAACCACTCCTGCAGCTCCTAGTACTCCCTGATCAGGCAGGATTTATACCTACGAGTTCCACAACCCACAATATTCGAACCATATTCACGATGTATCATAGTCTGGATCCCCAGTTGCCGGCGGCAGCCGCCCTATTAGATGCGGTGAAGGCCTTTGATTCGGTTGAATGGGACTTCAGGATGACCGTCCTCACTAGGATGGGATTCCCGCCCGCCTTCCTGAAGTGGATAGCGTTACTATATAACGAACCCAGAGCCAGAGTACGTATTAATGGACACACTTCACAACCATTTGAGATCAGTCGGGGTACTCGTCAGGGGTTCCCGCTATCGCCCATTTTGTTTACACTCACACTAGAACCGCTGGCCGGTAAGATACGGCAAAAACACCCGGAAACTGCGCTCCAATTTAATATTTGGCCAGTGAGCATATCTCTGTATGCAGATGATATGGTCCTGGTCACTAGAAATCCAGACACAAACCTGAACCCGTTAATTAGAGAATACATAAAGTTTGAACAATACTCGGGCCTCAGCATAAACTGGGATAAATCCGTAGTGATCCCCTTAACGGCAGAAACCCCGGAACCACAGATGGATTACCCCCTAAAATGGTGCACTGACCCAGTAAGATATCTAGGAGTCTGGGTGCACCGCGACCCTGAGACGGTCAATAGGGCAAACTATGTAGTGGCTATAAGCAAACTAGAAGATCAAATAGAAAAATGGATTAAACTACCGCTCTCGATGGCAGACCGCATAGCTCTCAGAAAAATGGTAGTGTTGCCTCGCCTGTTATAGCTGTTCTGGAACATTCCGATCTGGCACCCACAGGTCTTTTTCGCTAAATTACGAATGCTTCTACAAAGACTTACTTGGGCTGGGAAGCAACCTAGGGTGAGCTGGAAGATCCTCACTAAACCGTATCATCAGGGAGGATTTGCTGCCCCAGACATGCGACTGTACTACTATTGTGCACAGGCACACTACTGGATGCAACCTCATTCATACATACCACACATAGTGGTGGAGACAGATAGCATGCACCCGAACAAGTTGACACAATACATATCGGACCCAGGGGGAGTGTATCCTAATGACATCATACACGCAGTTAAATGTACATCGAGAGCATGGTACATGCTGGCAATGCGAGCCCGAAAATTACCAGTGTATGCGCCGGCACTGCCATTAGCACACCATCCCAAACTGTCGGTCACGCAAGAACAAAACATGAGAAAAATCATAATGGGACTCACGACACTAGGCTCTTTATTTCCGCAAAATACATTTATCTCATACCAAGACCCATCTTTATGTGCGCATCAGATGCAGATGAAAAGATTCGCATACTTTAGGCTGAGAGCAGCAATGAGAGACTTATATGATGACTTCCCAAATGAACCAACACCACTGAAAGCATTACAGACTCTACTGACTGCGCCGACACGAGTGGCACTAGTGACCAGATTATACACGACATCTCAAAATGAACAGCACACTGACCCAGACAGGGCGAGGACACGGTGGGTGGAGGCGATCGGGTTCCCTATATCTGAAGAGGATTGGACTTACAGCTGCACGCAGTTACACCTACTTACTCCAAATTGCAATCTATGATTCATACATTTTAGTTTTTTATAGCAAACATATTACACTCCAGAAAAAATGCACAAGTATGGGCTTCGAACAGATGACAAGGGCAAAAGATGCACGGCCCCTAAGGCCGACTTTCTCCATATGGCATGGGCCTGCCCTGTGCTGGACACGTTTTGGCGGGAGGTAGTGGAGCCGCTAACTCTTATGCTGGCAGAATTTATTCCAAACACACCACTGACGTGCTGCCTAGGAGCCTACAGGCTTAAGACAATTAGACGTCGCAAACTGCTGGCGGTGGCACTCCTTTTGGCCAAGAGGCGTGTGGCCATCAAATGGGGAAGCAGACGTCCACCCTGGTTCAAGGACTGCTTATCAGATATGATATACTGTAAAGAGACTCTGGGAACCTATGAGGAGGAACTGCCGCAGGCCTCAAGGCAAAAGGACTTTTGGCACCCCTCATGGAATACTTACAACGACAATCAGATGCCCGATCAGCAGATGATGGAGACGAGATAGTGGGAGTGGGTGCAGGGGCTGCTCTGACCACCAGCACACCTCTCACAGTACTGTAACTACCGAAAAGTGATGAATAACTGTAGTCTGAATTGATATTATTCCTGTACATTATCGAGGTGCACAGGACATAGATCACTGCAAATAGGACGTGACAAACCAAAAATATTCCTAGTAAAGCATGTTGTCATGATTATGGTTGTATTATGCAAATGAGAAGTGTAAGCTGAAGCCAATAGCTGTATAGATAAATGAACAGATTATGTTGTGCTCTGTACTGTTGTCCTGTGAATCAAAAATAAAATTTAAAAAACCAAAAAAAAACCCATCTAATAATCACAAGACAGCTTCCCACCGTTCTGGTGACTTGAGCCTCAATGGTCAGCTTGTTATTAAACATAATGCCCAGGTTGCGAACCTTATCCACTGGTCTCACTGCTGTTGACATATCACTAGGCCAGAAGTTACTTGGCAACACTGAGGGAACCCTCTCCGCAGAACAGAAGAGTACCTCCGTCTTACCGGCATTAAATTGTAATGAGTTACCCTTCAGCCACTGAGCCATGTCATGCAAACAGCAGTGAAACTCCTCGATTGAGGTAGACTGCTCTCCCTCCAATGAGAAAATGAGCTGCATGTTGTCGGTGTAGTTTGTGATGTTAATCCTGTGCTCTTTGACAACTGCAATCAGAGGTTTTATATATATGTTAAAAAGAATCAGACTGATTGCCGAGCCCTGTGGTACCCCATGTGTTATGTTGATCAGTTCAGACCGATAGGGTGGGAGGGACACCGCCTGCGTTTGACCCGTAAGGAAAGATTGGAACCATTGCAGGGCGCAGCCCTTCACCCCCACCTTCTCCAGCCCGCTCAACAGAGTCCCATGGTTGACCGTGTTGAACGCGGCAGACAGGTCAAGCAGGATAAGAACCACGTCCTGATCCCTGTCTGCCCGCGACCGAAGTTCATCCATCACGGTCACCAGGGCCGACTCCGTACCATGAGCAGGCCGAAAGCTGAACTGAGCCTCCTCCAACCGTTTGTGCTGCTCCAGGTGATTGGAGAGGGTCCTACTGACCACTTTCTCCATAATTTTGTCCGGGAAGGGCAGGAGTGAAATCGGCCTATAGTTCTTGGGACATTCTGGATCCAAAGAGGCCTTTTTAAGCAGAGGGGTTACCAAAGCTTGTTTCCACTGCAACGGCACTACACCGCTATTAAGGGATTGAATACAAATTAACCCAGGGTAGGAAACAATTCTGTCTCAAAGGTCTTCCAAATTTTAAGAGGTACGGGGTCTAAGGGGGAGCCAGATGAAATGCCCTGTGCTACTTTACAAAATTCTTCCAGGGTCAAAGGTACAAACCCGGTTAAATCATTATCATTTTTAATATCTGGGTAGTCAATAGGAACATCCTTAAACTCTTTCTCCTTATCGCTGATACCCCCAGAGTCAGTGGTTCCAAGCACCGCATGCTCATTCTCCTCCCCTAACTCGTCAATAATAGTTTTGATCTTAAGATGAAAAAAGTTAGCTAAATTGTTACACAATTCCTGGGAGGGAGGTATCTGCTTTTTTGTGCATTCAGGGTTAGTAAGACTATTTAGAATATTAAAAATACTTTTAGAAGCGTTGGGGGAATTAAGGATCACATTAGAAAAATATTCTGCCTTAACCCTGTTTATCTCCTTTTTATAACCCACGATCTTGGATTTCCATATTTGTTTATCCAAATCCAAGTAGCCCCTTCTCCACCTCTTCTCTGCCCATTTACAAACCAGTTTCATGTTTTTTAAGTTGTCATTGAACCATGGAGCCGAAGGACTACCTCTTGTTCTATGATTTTTTAACGGTACCAATACATCTAAGTCTGCTGTAATCTTTGCGCAGAGAGAAGTATAATTTTCGCCTACTGGCTTAGTTACTGAAAAGCAATTATCTACCGCAAACAGAGGGGCTAGACCTCGCTTGCGTAAAAGCCCCTTCGACCAACATAATTTTTCCTGACCCCAGTTACTCGGTGATTCTTTTTAGCCATGTCCACTACAAATTTGATTAACAAATGGTCTGACCAGACCAAAGGCAAGAATTCCGAAATAGTAAGATGATATTCTTCAGAGAAAATCAAATCGAGTATTTGGCCTCCCTTGTGGGTTGCTTCTTCCACCCGCTGAGAAAAGGCCAAGACCCTTACATGATTTAAGAACATTAAGATACCCTGAATTAAGGGAACCATTTAACCAAAGGTTAAAATCTCCCAGTATAACCAATCTCTGATGTACGGCGGCCAGGATAGTAAAGGTCTCCAGTAATAGCTGCTGTTGAAGCCCCGTAAAGACCCCAGGGGGCCTGTAACAAATGATCCCTGTTACAACATAAGCGTGGGCATTTTTAATGGCAAAGCCTAAAAGTTTGAATCCTTCATTCTCATCAATATCGATAGTGACCAGATCCCAGGAGTCTTTATAGATTACCCCAATCCCCCCCTCCCACTCAGTCTAGGTTTGTGACAGAATTTATAGCCGGGTGGACAAGCCACACCAGAGTCAACATCACAGTCCGGGCGAGTCCAGGTTTGAACAAAACCTCCAAACCATGATGCTCCAGCAGCAATTGGATTTCTACATAATGTTTGGGGAAAGATCTTACATTCAAAAGCCCACATGACAGCAGGTTTTTACTCACAAAGTCGGAGATCAGTGGAGCTGTTTCCGCAAATCTAATACTCCCCGTACCTTTACCCTGATCCCTTATATTGCGTAGCTCAGCACCGGTATACCTTATGGTACACCCACCTACCACATCTCCGAGATTTCCAATAGGAGGGGCAGCGCGGCTGGTGCTGGGCGCATCCTTGGCGCGGACGGGTGGCCCCGCCAGCGTCGTAAGCTGAACCGCTGACTCCAAAGATGGTGGGTCCGCTCGCATGGACGGGCCCGCACTCAGGAGAGCGATAATGGAGCTGATCATGTGGGAGGATCGTATGGGAGGAAAGGAGATCACCCCCCAAGTCTGCCTGCTATAGGTAAGTTTAAAAATAAAATTCTAGCTCTTACAGTACAAATTAAAACAGTATCAGTAAATAATTTAAAAAAACGGACGTAGTTGCCTCTTGATTATCTGCAACACCGCGCCGCGTACTCACAAGCTTCAATTAAATACCCAAGGGGCCCTATATATCTGCCTTCATTTCATAATTGGAATGATTAATTAGTTACATTCTCAGACCACCTCTGCCCATTCTCTTTCTCACACAAGCCCATAAAAAGGAGGCTATGAAGAAATAAACAAAAGGGTCAGATAGAGACTTTAAAAAGTACAATGCCACCCTACATTGAGTAAAATAATGACACCTTAACATTGGGAGTATAAAAGCTTTTCTTTCCATTTGATACAGCTTACAAAACAGTACTAGATGAAGGTCAGACTGGGAAGAGTGATTATTGCACGGACATGGAATCAACTCTGAGTGCTTAAATTTCTTCTCTGGGTACCCTATCAGCAGAGGAATAAGGTTCAAACGGAAGCACAATAGAATGTATCTATGCTGTGCGATGGTGATGCTAGATAGATATGAGAATCCTTCCTCTATTCTTAGGAGGATGAGGTCATATGCAAGGGATGCTTTTTGTTGCGGATTCGTTTCCCTCCGGACCAAATTAGCCCTCTGTATAAATGCCTCAGTTATTTTCGGTTTAGAAACCCTCCTACAGGAAGCTGTAGTGTAGTTCCTATTTTCCCAATAGGCTCTGCGCATTGGAATAGTACCTGCAGCAGTAAAGGCCTAGGCCAGACGTTAACTAGGTCTACTACTGTCGATACTAGACTTAATTTTTGGGTTTGCCAGCTAAGCTCAGAGTTCGCTAGAAACTTTCTCGAATGTTCAAGGAAGGATTAACTTCCCTGATTAGACAAGAAGGGATTTAGTTTCTGACAACCATAGAACATGACAACTTTGCTCTCCCCTAATCAAGAGTCAATCTCGAGAGTCGTGTGAGCACAAGGCAATTATTTTACTCAGTCAGTACGTGCATTCTTAGTCTCATCAGAATGTAGAGAAAAGGAAGAGACGGGCGTGTTCAATAAAAGGTGTTATTTATTGATCAGTCTCTTTTCTCGTACAAGAGAAATGGATCGATATTATTGCGATACTTATAGTTAAGTAAAGTGCATACATTAGAAGCAATAGTATAAAATAATACTGTAAAAACATTGATATGGTTTCTGAGCCATATGATGTTTAAAATGATTAAAATATATTTACATACACATATACATTTGACTAAACGTACTCAACTGGTGTTTCTAAATACGCCTACCCCGTGTACCTGACCTAAGTCTAATGCGTGGGCGGGAATAGAAAGTTACAGTTTAAGTTAAGTTTGTTTTTGCCAAGTGAATAACTAAAGAATTCTCTAGGAGGGGTTATTCAGTTCTGTACCTGAAATTTAGGATGAATGAGGAATGGTATCTCTTTCTCTGCTCTCGATATTCCAGGCTGCCTGCGAGGGCTACCCGGAAGCGCCGGTGCTGGGTCTCTCGGCTTGAGATAGCAGCGCGTCTCTCAGCGCGTCAGGAAGGCGGGGCTGCTGCCTGCGGGGTCTGCTTCTGCTCTTGGCTTCGGCAAGGGTGGCTGCTCCGTCTTGTCACCACGCGTGTGTTTGCATAGGGCAAGGTCGGCTGTATTTATACCTTAAAGGTGCCGAGATTGACGTAAGGATGGACATAGGTACGTCAATAAAGATGTCATACGACTTGCTCGTTAGCACATTCTTTACTAAAGTTCTCTGTGAAATCAAAACAATGGCCGCACGGATTATCCAGGTTGTCATAGGTTTGATTTGTTATGAGAACGTCGTATGCCTTATCAGGGGCTGGAGGAATATCGCTTGTCTAATTAGATCTCAAGCGTTATGACCTAATCAGATAACACGTTCCTGTGCCGTAGTGTGACTGCGTCAGATAACGGTATCTGCATCATGGGGGATTTCTTGCCTCATGGGCTGACTGTTAGTTAACTAGCTAGTAAGTTTAACCAGAATAGGGTCAGGAATAGGGGGATCGATTCAGAACCTATAGAAATACACGACAAAGCAGGACCTCGGATTAGTTCTCCCAGCCCAATTCCACTCAGTTCTGCCTCCACGTATATAATTGTGGTACAGCATACAAATGATGGATGGAATGCTGGCAATGCAAACATTCTCCCCCAGTCAAAAGATCTGGGTTAAATCCATTGTTCTTTTCCCCTATGCCACTCCAGTTTGGACCCAGCCATATGCAAATCAGCCTTGACCCTTTGCCTCATGGGAACAGTCCAGACCGAACTGCCAGGCCAGGTCTTCCCTGGACCAGATATAAGCATCTTGGGACCGGTTTCAGGGTACTTCACCCTTCTTCACCCAGGCTAACTTGAATCCAGTGGCACAGTGATCAAGGAACCCACGCAGGTCAGGCCGAACTGTTCCCATGAGGCACACGGTCAAGACTGATTTGCATATGGCCAGGTCTAAACTGGGGCGGCATGGTGAGCAAAAGAATTATGAATTTAACCCAGATCTCTTGACTAGGGGTGAATGTTTTGATTTGTTCTGCATTCCGTTTATCAATTGAGTGTATTTTGCTTTCTCGTCCTAAGTGCGCCAGGTATGCCCAGACATGGGTCCTGGGCTCACTGTGCCACTGGAATCAAGCTCTCCTGTCTGAAGAGGGGTGAAACCCCGAAAGCAGTCCTTGAATGCTTGTTTCCATTTCAGGGAGGGAGGACCTGGCTTGGCAGTTCGGGCTGGACTGTTCCCATGAGACACAGAGTCAAGACTGATTCAAGGTGTAAATTGTAATTTGAGAAGGAGTGGGGTAGAGATACCAGAGTTTTAAAAAAGCTATCTTCTGTTGCCTTTGTTTTTGCGTAATATATGTTTTTAATTGGGTCCAGGGGACTGGAGTCTAATGTCGTAGTGAAGCCTTCGATGGCTTTGAGGCTTCTTTCCATCCCCAGGATTCTTGCCGCCACCAAGTTTGCCCAAGAGTGTTTTTTAGCAAATGGGACAATACTATACAAGAAAAGTCTCCACCCGAGATAAATCAAAAGCGCGCTAATAAAGTCGCCAAAACTTGGATCTCCCTCCCAGCAAGGTACAACAAATAAACAAGGTTAGAACATATTCACAAATTAGCTTTAATCAGCGTTTATTTATATATACAGTTGATTAATGTAATATCACAAAAGAAAAAGTTAAAGAAAAGATACACATCCCCACAACACAATCATTCAAGCACTCAACACAGCACATATTCCTCATTCACTAAATCTCATTCGTCCTGATCCAGAAAGGATCCAATCATTCAAGCTAAATTTAAAAACGATTCAGAGAAAGGCGGAAAAACCACAGTAGTACTTAGTAGGTCTAAGAGACAAATGGCATTCCTACACATATATCGTTTTTAAATACAAATTTAACAAGGAAAATCAATTTTCAAAAATATAAATGACGTTATTGCAATACAGTTTATGCAGTCCAAATGTCTAATCAAGACTTAAGGTAATGAATAAACAAGAAAATGTGGTGTAAAGTATAACAATATGTGGTTAATCGGCAGGTTTCTTTTCTGTAGTAGTGCCGACGTACGTTTCGGTGTGTGACCTATTACAGGTCTCACCTTCCTCAGGGCACAAGTCTCCGTGGAGACAGAAGTGGGGTGTATCTAGATATGGTAATCATCATAATACACTGTAAGAATAAAGGATAATAAACATTTCCACAGTTTTATTCGGATACCCAGAACCAGAGTGCAAAATGAATAAATCAGTGCAAAAACGCCTGGGAAGGGAGAACAGTCCAAAACAGCATGATATCTGGATAACAATAAAAATAGGACCAAAGTACTGTACATCATAGTGAGAAGACATAAGCCATGAGATGGAGATGATAGATCTGAAAAGTCAATAGATCAGTGCAAACACATACACATAAAGTCGGAGCTGTGCTAAAAAACCAGTGTAACATAAACACGAGGGTAAAAAGTGTGTCCAGAAATAAAGTGATCAGTAGGACATAGGACCAAACAAATTAGTGTGTTTAAAAAGAGAAAAGGAGAACACGCAACAGGATCAAGACATTACCTGTTAAGGCAAATACAGGTCACAACAAGATACTAAATGCAAGGTTCGAGAAACTTGGCAACAAAGTGTCTGAAAATAATAAAGCAAGACAGGATTGATAAAAGCAAAAATAAGACAGTAGAGAGTAAGCGAAGGTTCCCGTATGGGGAAACAAACGTCAAAATCTTACTGCTGGGGACCAGTCATGAAGCCACAAAGTGGAAATACAAGATGACAAAAGTATCCAAAGAAGTGAAGCGAAGGATAAGTAGGTATCAAAGGTGGGATCCCAGGCGGAGAGTGGAACACTGTCGCCTCTAAAGTGAGAGTACGCGGTGAAGCTGATCACTAGGAAACAAATAAACGGGGAAAATGAAAATGTATAGGTGGGGGTAAGTTCGGACAGGACATAAAGGGCACAATATTAAGAGACAAATACAAGAAATCAAGGGAACAATGTGTATAATTACCAGGGGCCAAATGAAGGTCAGAGAATATGGGCGAACAGGGAAACTAGTTAGAAGTGGGTGCTGGAGGCTCACACAGAATAGTCGGGTCCCAGGGGCTCAAGGGTATCCATTCTAAAAATAATAATAGACGTGGAGACAACGGTTTCAGGTATGCAGAATCAGACGGAGTACACTTGAGAAAACGCATGAACCAGGAAAGCGAGAAGCCCTTCAAGTAAGGGAGTACCTACCAGTTGATACACGAATTCGGCGTGTGCGGGCGTCCACGATGAACGGACGATAAGTGGCAAGCGAGAAGCCCCGGGGAGGAAATTGGAGCAATAAAACAGCCAACTAATTAGGGACATCCAATCAGTGGAAGGAAACAACCCCGTACGCCAACGTATAGACGCACGATGATCAGACGTGCAGAGCAGTAAGGGATCCTCTGCAAACAACAGGGGATGGATAAAGAATGATACGCGTGTCGGTGAGAAAAAGAATAGAAGCATGAAAGACCAGCCGCCACGTAAGACATATGGATGCCTCTAGAGACGCATGAAGGAAATAGAGTGTAAAAAATAAATATAACACAGTTGCAACCTGTCAGGAGAAGACAGGAGATCTTATCCATACGAAGGACTCAAGGTCAAAGTTCACACTCATAGAGGTTAGCCGAGGTGAAAGAATCACAAAAGAAACGGGTCGAAATAATACCAAAACTGGGTCAGTACGAGAACTAAGGTAAAATACACACAGGATACTAGTCAGTTAGAGAGAACAATTACCAGGTATTTGCCTGATGGAGCCCCATCAAAGGCAAGGCCAGGAATAAGGGACAAAGTGTCAGAGAATGGCGTCCCTAGTTCAAGGTGTAAAATGCAATTTGAGAAGGAGTGGGGTAGAGATACCAGAGTTTAAAAAAAGCTATCTTCTGTTATTTGAAGTTAGTCGATGTGGGCCATCTCACAGACTCCTGCCCCATACGTTGTTGTGGCCTTTGTTTTTGCGTAATATATGTTTTTAATTGGGTCCAGGGGACTGGAGTCTAACGTCGTAGTGAAGCCTTTGATAGCTTTGAGGCTTCTTTCCATACCCAGGATTCTTGCCGCCACCAAGTTTGCCCAAGAGTGGTTTTTATCAAATAGGACTCACAGGTATGAGAAATACTCTACTACTACAATCTTCTTTGAGTCCAGATGGAAATAGTGGGTTTTTATAACTTTGCCTCCACCTGCTAGAATGATAAAAGATTTTGTTTCATTCACTCTTAGGTCTAATGAGGCCATGAATGATGCATACGATGTTATTAGTCTTTGGAGTGTTACCCCTGTCCTGGCAATTAGAACTGCATCGTCAGCATAAGGTAGTTTAGGGAGGGGGATGTTATCAAATATAGGCACGTCTAGAGGTGAGCCACTCAGGGCCGCCTCCATACCGTTTGTTTGGATGGAAAAAAGAGACGGGCGAGGACGCAACCCTGTCTGCCTCCTCTCTAGATCTTGATAGAGCATGTGCATTCCCCATTTATGCCATACCAGACACAGGCAGTGGCATTGGCGTATAACTGATGAATGAAATTAATTATCAGCTGGTTAATCCCCATCCTCTCCATCATGGGCTACAGCTTTTGATGGGACACACAGTCAAGGGCGATGACAGGCCCATAAAGACCATTTATATCTTCCCACCTTTTAATTAAGTGTATTTTTCTATACAAGGAGAGAGACTGAGGCATTGATCAACTTTCCCCTTCCCCCTCTGGAAACCATATTGTGCCTGCATGAGAATGTTATGCTTACGGGCCCATTCCTCCACCCTAGATAGTGAGAGTCAGCCCATGAGTTTGGCAGTGGTATCCAGTAGGGAGATGGGTCTGTAGTTCTTTGGACTGCCCCTATCACCTTTCTTGAAGATTGGAACTGTGCTTCCAGGATTGTGGAGGGCCTGCCATTGCTATTGCTGTGCAATTAAACACGTTAGTTAGTAGGGGGGGGCACAGATTGTAATTATCATGGAAGAGGTCGATCAGCACCCCATGAGGACCCGGTGCCTTCCCTGGAAGCAGGAGCAATATTGATACCAAAAATGCTTTTGAAGTATTCCACCCGCGCGTCTTCACTTACATGTACATCCAGGGACAGATTTTTGGATCTTTAAAATAGGGGGCATTTATAACTTTCTAAAACTCCTGGCTGCTTTCTGGAGGTCACCCCAGGCCTTCTCCCTAATGTCCTTCTCTCTGTTACTTCTAGCGGACTTATAGCCTCACAGCGTAACAGTCTTATCTGTCCTGGAGCCCTTAGCTGTCGAGCAAGGCAAATCAAACCATCCTCTATCTGATGATCCATTTGCCAGCTTAGATCGAGTAAGTGCTGCTTTTAATTTCACTATAAGAGCTCTGAACTGGGCAACTATTAAGGCTGGGGAGGACTCTTCATCCAGGCAGGATACAATATCATCCCTTGTTTACGCAATAATTGCAGGAGACAAATTCTGCTTTACTGCCTGCGTCCACTTTATTTGGCACCCATTTTTTCTAGTTAGCAAAATATTTGTTACTCTCTGTTGGTGTTCATTCGTCTTGCAGGAAATACTTAAATACTAAGTGGTTAAATAGGATACACAATGCAGGGTTTCAACAGTTGTGGTAGGTACTGCGCCCACAGTAAGTGTGCGTGTTTTATATCTTAATTCCTTGCGGGATAGTGCTACAAGAAGAGGTTAACCCTAAACCCCCTGAGTGATTGACCAACGGTCATAAAAAATAGCAACAAGCCTATGCACACGTGTACGGTATCAACACAATTTTGCATATCTCAAGTGAAACTTTGGACAAAGAGTCATGAGTGATGTTTTCTTTTTTCTTTTTTCTTTTTTCTTTTTTATTCCAGAACGGTTGCCCAGCCAACACGTTTTTCATCTGGGGAGGTACCCATGACTTCTTGAGGGCTTCTGGCAAGCGAATATGGCTGTTAATGTCTCTGCCGGTTATACTTCCGTTCCGGCTGGCGTAGTTAAGTAGGAAGTCAAAGAACGACAAAGTCTGAGGTGGGGGACTTTGAGAGGCGCCAAATGTGGAGGCTTCCCTCTATGCGGTTTGTAATTCCGTCCTGACCTGTGCAGGGAAGAGAATCTTTTTTGCTATCTAGAATTCTCAGATTGCTTGGTCCGCGGTCCTGGATCATAGGGTGGAGCCGGGTGTGGAGGCTTCACTTCGGCAGAGAGTATGCTGTGCACGTCATGTCCGAGAGCCAGGAAACTGGAAGTGAAGCCTGATTTTCCCACAGTAGAGGAACATTAGCTAAGACCAGAACCAGTGGGGAGGCTGCTGGTGGAATATGGAGGACTTGTTGTGAATGATTATATGCAACCGCCATCAGTGTATCTAGTCTTCCATTTCTGCTGAAGGTCAGATCTTGTGTCCCCCAAAACTGTGGATGCCTAGAGAGCAGATTCCATTGTGCCCAGTGATGGTAAAGTGTAAAACCGCCTTATGGGCAGTAGCTATGAAAGGCAGCACACAGGGCGCTATGGCAGAGTTTGTTAAAGTGCACAAAGTAGATGGGGCCGACAAGCTCTGGTCACCGCAGGATTGAGGTTGAATTTTATCCATGCTTGAACAAGCGAGTTCCGCATGCCGGGTTCCAGGTGGCACAGGAGCAAAGCATTCTGGGCCTCGAGACTGGCTAGTCGTTCTCCAATCTCTGTTAATTTAGTTAAGATGGGGTGCAGCAGAGAGGACATCAATTTACTTTACAATGCAGCACACATAGAAACAGCAAAACAAGGAGAAATAAAGCCAGGTAAAGACCAGGTTTTCCCTGGTCTTAATTTTGACGCTGCCCTCTATTCAGGCCTCACTTGTAAATATGGGGCAGTGTCAAAATCAATGGGTGTTGTGGCGGAACGCCCACTGCAACACCAGTTGCCTACCACCTTCACTTAAGTGTACCGTAAAAGGAGGCATTATTCACAGGGCGTTGTTAAGCAATGTTAAGTGGCTTAACGGCACCTTATGAATGAGGCGAAGCCCCTATCACCACAGGAACATGGGAAAAAGTAACATTCCTGTGGCAATAGGCGCTTATAAATATGCCCCATATTCCTCATCTATGTGTGCTGCATAGTGCAGCACACAAAGAAAAGGGAAAAAGGGAAATAACATGGAGAAATAAAGATATTTCTCCTTGTTATGCCTCTATCGGATAGGTGCACCATTTTGGCACAAACCCTGATTTACAAGTCTTTATGCATCTAGGTTTGTGTGAAAAATACATGAGTGCGTGCCTGGAAAGGCACAGGCCGCACCAATGTAATACCAACCCAATGCAAATTAATGTAAGGCTGTGCTATGAGAGGCATTGTGGTACTTTGTATTTTCGAAGCCATGTAAAGTGGCAAAAATGATTTTGTGTTGGGACTGCACCATCTATTACACAGATATGGTGCCAATGTGTATTGTTTGTATATGCATTGCCTTAATTTTATTTACCATAACTTTTATAGCTGCAATTACGCTTATTGACATACTTTGCACTTAACCTGCACTTTAAGTTAATAATAAAGCATTTTAATATAACTGATATTGTATGTGTATATGCATCTTTCAGGAAAAGATGTTCCAGCATGCTACATTGAAATAAATATATTCCAGGCAGTCTCAAGCAGGATTGGTAGTCACCCAATTCCATTATCTACAGGTAAGTGATGGGAGATATGTGGGTTACAATCTGTCTGCCTTTCTCGTTCAAGATGGTAAGTTGGTTAAAATATTCACTTGCCTAAGTCCTAAGAATTGTGTACTGGTCCATACTTGCAGAGAGACCCCAAAATAAATCAGTACCTGTTTCTATAAACTATCATGCTTTCTCCAGACTGTAACATTGGAATTAGTGGCATTGATTAGTTATATATTTCTAATGCTACTTGTTTGTTTTAACATCATAATTTTATTGAATAAAGTATTAAATTACACATTTACTAGTATATAGTTGCGTGATGTTAAGGTAGGGAATATAACCTAAAAGAGTGATAGAACTGAAGCATGAGTGATCTTTTTGTTAATAAATAGCTGCTAATAACATTTGTGACCACCTGGCATGAGAAGGAGATAACAGACTCTAAAACGATCCAATTAAATCTTCAAATTGGAATCATCTAAATTACATAAGAACATGCATACATTTTAAAGTTTGAGATAACATCGGATTACCTAAATGTGAACATCCATAATAGTGAACTGTCAACCAGTGACAGTCCAATTAATCATGTAGATTTAATTTTTCTTCCCACATATTTTTAAAGAGTCTCTTTCTTAAGATGTGATAATGATCTCAAGTATAGAAGATTTGACATTTCCAGTAACCAGGCATTTACAATCTTGAAGCAACAATACTACTTCCGGAGAACAATAACTTGTATAATTGTACTTCTTGCCTACAAATTTTTTTGTCAGCTGTATGCTTTTTAGGAAGGCACAATTAAATACAATTGGCAGTTTTGTATATACTGATTCATACACTTGATAATAAAAAAAATTCTGCTTTCGATTTCTCACCTACAGATTTGAATCATTTCACTGTGCACAATAATAAATACATCGATGCTCCAGAATGTCAGAAATCTCAGCTTAAGATAACTTTAGTTGTAACATTTTCAAGGGTCTATCCCAATAACTTTAAAAAGCATTCTTTGTTGAGCATGTAGGCGGGGACTTTCTGAGAATGGTCTGTGTGTTCTGTGATCACTACATCACTGAACAAAGCTACACCTTGCCGATGAGCTTTAACTAGGGTAAAACTGGTCCTAGTTTGCTTGTGTTCTGGTTTAGGGAGGACGTGACCTGGCAGTTCGGTTGGACTGTTTCCATTGGTACAGGGTCAAGAATGATTTGCATATGAATGGGTCCAAAATGAGTGGCACGATTTGCATATTAACGATGGAATGGGATACGCCCAAGTAATTACCAGGGGCTTAGATTAATTCAAGCATTCAGTCCATATCTTTTTGCATACTTTAGTCCATTTTCAAGGGCATCTTTATTTTTCTCTAGTCCTATATTAAAGTTAGATTTGGGGAAAAAATTTAATAACAATATGCTATCCTGCTTTTCAGTACCTTGCACAACGAAGTTCTGCTTTTCATAACAACTCCTAACTATACCTGACTTCAAATAAAAATAATCAGATTCTAAGTATTCATTTTAGTCAACGCATTCAAATTAATTTTCAATCATCTCTTGAAGTCTGCTCCTATGATTAAACTACATTCACCCACCTACTTGTACAATTAGCATATGTGTGCCTTTTCCTCTATGACCAGTCCTTTATGACCTTCAGTGCAGGAGGCGTGTGTTTAAGAATGACTATTTCAAATCCCTTCACTTTTTCCCATCTAATGTGAATTGTGTTAGATTGCAGCATAAAGATACTTTTTCACTTCATTGAGTAAATTAAGCCTTTAAAATGAAGAGCTAGAACCATTGGACCTGTCACAGATGGGCAATGTGTGGTGACAAATGCAGTAAGAAAAGATTCAGCGCTCCATCCATCATATCCTTGTGTTTGCTTTGTTTGCCCTAAGTTGGCAGGGTATGCCCAGACGTGGGTCCATTGCTCACTTTGCCACTGGATTCAAACTAGCCTGGCCGATGAAGGGTGTTACCCAGAAACTGGTCCCGAGATGCTTGTTTTTGGTTCAGGGAAGACCTGACTTGGCAGTTCGGGCTGGGCTGTTCCCATGAGGCACAGGGTCAAGGCTGATTTGCATATAGTTGGGTTTGAAGAATGAGGTTGGATTCAACCCAGATCTGTGACTGGGGGTGAGTTTCTGAAAAGCTGAAGCGCTCCGTCAATCATCTCCTTGTTTTTGCAATGTGTGGTACTGCCATTGGCAGAGATAGTGCAGGAATTTGGGCTATCCATTGTTTCTTGTGCTGACGATACCCAGCTGATACTATCAGTGACAGAGGGCCCCCAATCCATGCATACCAACTTGGCACCCTGCATGGTACAAGTAGCAGACTGGATGAATAAATGCAACCTAAAATTGAATGGAAGAAAAACAGACATTATGTTCCTGGGTAATAAGGCGGTCCCAAGAACATTATCTGCTGGCCCCCAGAACTGGGAGAACCTCCTGTCCCAACGAACGCGGTAAGAAATCTGGGAATATGGCTAGACAACAGTATTTCAATGGAGACTCAAGCCAGGAACTTATCAGGCACATGCATTGGAATACTCTGCATGCTACGGAAGTTATTTCCGCTCATCCTTGAGCATACTCGCTGAACTATTTTTCAGGCCCTGGTGGTCTTGTGGTTGGACTACGGTAACTCTCTTTATCTTGGCGCACCCAAGTAAGTCATAAACCGATTGCAAGTGGTTCAGAATGCCGCAGCTAGGATATTGCTGCGTATTCCCATACAACAGTCAGCGAAAGCAGCCCTGAGGACACTACACTGGCTTCCAATCCAGGCCAGGATCAAGTTAAAGTCACTCTGCATTGCCCATAGAGTGATGAACGGCAAAGGTCTGGCCTTAATTAAAAAGCTTGTCACACCATATGTCCCGGATAGGTCCTTAAGATCTTCTAAAGATCTACTCTTGAAAAAACAAGAATAAAGGGATCCATATGGTGAGGTAGATCCTTCTCACATCTGACTCCTAGTCTGTGGAACTCCCTGCCTATAGAAATGCGTCTGCTAACTGACGAACTGGCTTTTAGGAAAAAACTTAAAATTTGGCTCGTCCCATAACATCCTCTGCACCCTGACTGCACCTTCTCCTTAGCACTGGGAAGCATTTGGGCAGCCGTGCGCTCTATAAATCCATAAACATAAACTGCTGTATTGATTTCACAGCCTTTCTAGAAGACAGAACCGAGAATTATTTATAACAAATGTGAAAAAAAGATGTGTCAAAGCAGTTGTGGAAGTAGTGGTGAAGTGATCAGGTATATGTCGAAATGGGTGAATACAATATCAATGATTACTGTGAATTGTGCAGCCCGACTACTGCAATACCAATAAATGCAATATTAAAGTATGCCATAACCTGTGCCTGCATGATCATGCCAGTATTTGTCAGTGCAATGTTAAAGGTATGTCATAACCTGTACCGGCACAGAAGAGTTTGTCGGGGAACGAGAGTAGCAGTGCCTGCCACATCGATTCCCGAAATACAACTCCCATGATGCCCGCATACAGGGAGGAGATAAGTATGGCGGCCCACACCGGAAGGTATGCGTCATTTTGACTTGGTCCTATTACTCATCTCGGCAGGGGAATAAAAACTCTTGGCGGATGGACGCTGTCTGTGGACGGCTGCTGTGTGCTCCAGGTTTAGCTTGTGGTTAGCAGCAGAGATTGGCAGTAGCGTGAGTACCACAATTGTTGTGTTCACTGAGCCGAGATAGGCTATTTGTTCACAGACGTTGGACTAATTAGCCATAGCCGAATACTGCAGTGAGGAAACGTGTATTGCTGTGTATGGTGTTTATGTTCAGACTAGGGGAAAACTGATCTGTAAGCATTCACAAAGTGGAATACGGCAGTGAGGCAACCGGGTATTACTGTGTCTGGCAAATTGTGCTGGGTAACTACAATATATCCATTACATAGCGAATACAGTGGTGAGATACCACGTATTGCAGTGCAGGGTGCTATCTGGGCATTACTGGACCCTGAGTTTTTTACTCACACATAGTGGAATAAGGCGGTGAGTCAACCAGCGGGTTGGTAACGAGTCCCGATTTGCATAGGATACCTAGGGAGACCCCTGAAGAGGTATTGGCTGTGGATGGAAAACCACTTAAATATGGTTTAATTGATGAGCAAACAGGGGTAGTCTTACTGACTATAGCTGTGGTGAATGACAGACATATGGATGAGCTAGCCTTGAACATCATTGAGGTGCCACAGTATGAAGTTATTTTGGGAATGCCTGGGTTGTGCCATCATAATCCCACCATAGATTGTAGAACCAAAAAGATCCAGGGGCATATTACCAAGCAATAGCGATAATTATCGCTATGCATGGTTAGCGGCTAAAATTATATCGCCGTGCTCCGACGATTTTTACCGCTGAGATACCTTGATATTATCAAGGTTTATCTCAAAAGCGGTACAAATCCTGCGAAATGCATGAATATCGCTGAAAAATCAGTGATATTCATGCATTATCGTGACAATGCTCTTAGCCATGTTATCCACCCTCCATTGGATAACATGGCTAAGAACTGCTCTGGGCAGGTGTTATCTTTTGGAGATATTCGCGCTTAGCGCAAATATTTCCGAAAGTAAGGCTTTGTTGATAATTGGAGATAGCGATATTAGCGACTGTTTCCAGTCGCTAACATCTTGGCACGCCCACTTTGCATGTCATTAGCGATAATTATCGCTGACATGCACAGTGGGCCCCAAGATGATCGCTATCTCCTACTAGCTGTCACTAACTGGTGTTAGCGACAGCTAGGTAATAGGGCGTTAAAATTATCGCCGCTTTAGCGGGAAAAAGTCCTGCTAAGGCGGCGATAATGGCCCTTGGTAATATGCCCCCCAGTTCCTTTCAGAGGAATGCCAGAGTCATTTCACTCCGATCAACTCACTCAGGCAGAGGCTTTGTTGCATCCTTTCATTATGTCTATGGCAGCTGAGAAGGAGATAGTATTGCCTTTGGTGTACTCTCAGTTCAGGAACGTTTTTAGTGAAACCAAGGCGGAACAATTACCCCCTCAACGGGAGTATGACTGCAGAATAGATTTGGTAGAAGGAGCAACTATCCAGAGTGTACGCATTGTATGTGCCAGAGACCAAACATTTACGAGAATACTTAGATCACCACTTAGAGATCGGATTCATTAGACATTCCCGGTCGCCGGCTGCCTCTCCTCTCTTATTTATAGCTAAGGCAAATGGTGATTTGAGGGCATGTGTGGATTACCATGTGCTGAATAAAAATACACGGCCCAATTCACAGAACTAACTTAAGACAAAATCCTAAACTTACTACCATTCTGAAAGTCTTAAAATTAGGGATTTTTCTCAGTTTAGGAATGGTAAAGTTATGAGTCCTAAGCATCAGCCCGGATTTTGTTACAGGGTTACCTCTTGAGAAAGGGTGTTCAGCCATTGTGGCAGTTGTTGATGGCCTCACTAAAATGGGACATTTCATTCCTTGTGTGAATCTTCCTACAGCTGGACAGACAGCACAGTTACTGCTAATTAGTGTCATCAGACTACATGGAGTACCGGAAGTGATCATGTCCGATAGGGGACCTCAGTCCATAGCCAGATTTTGGAAGTTATGGTGCAAGGCTTGTCTACGAGTTTCCACCCACAGACCAATGGGCAGACAGAACAACTAAATCGGACTCTAAATAAGTACCTCAGGTGCTATGCGAAGGAGGCTCAGGAATAATGGGTGGAACTTTTGTGGAAGGCGGAACTGGCTTACAACATTGCCCGGCATAGTTCTGTTGGTATTTTGGACATGATGCCAGGATACTGCCTGTCGGAATTCCGGAGCGAGTAGCAAATCAGCCCAAGGTGCTGACTCAAGTAAGGAAGTTACAAGCAGTTCACCGAAAGGTTAGAGAACATCTGGTACATGCTAAGCAAATCTATAAGAGGTGGGAAGATAGTCACAGGCGGATGGACCACAGCATCAAGTGGGAGACCGAGTGTGGCTGTCCACCAAGAAGATATGATTCAAGCTGCTTTCACCCTAGGTACATTGGGGCGTACACTATCATCAAGCAGGTCAATCCTGTAACCTACAAGCTGAAATTGCCTGGTACTCCTCCAATCCACACTGTAATCTCTTGCCGCATGTTGAGTGCAACGGAAGGCTTAAGTATGAGGTTAGGAGTATTCGGGATTCCAAGATGCGGAGAGGTGTGCTGTGGTATCTGGTCTACTGTAAGGGTGGAAGGGGTGTCCCCCGGAAGACGACTCCTGGGTGCCATGGCAGAACATCCATTCCCCAGCGGCTGTTCGTTCTTTCTGTAGGAGGTTTCCATCGAAGCCTGGGCCTAGGAGGCGCTAGGCAGGAGAACCTACTGTCAGGGAACGAGCATAGAAGCGCTTGCCACATCGATTCCTGAACTACAACTCCCATGATGCCTGCATACAGGGAGGAGATAAGTACGGCGGTGCACACTGGACGGTGTGCATAATTTTGACTTGGTCCTATTACTCTTTCTCGGCTGGGGAAGAGAAGTTTGTGGCGGACGGACGCTGTCTGTGGACAGCTGCTGGCGTGCTCCAGGTTTGGCTTGTGGTTAGCAGCAGAGATTGACAGTAGTGTGAGTACCGCCATTGTTGTGTTCACTGAGCAGAGGAAGGCTATTTGTTCACAGACGCTGGACTAATTAGCCATAGCGGTATATGGCGGTGAGGAAACCGTGTGTTGCCGTGTATGGTGTTTATGTGCAGACTAGGGGAAAACTGATCTGTAAGCCTTCACAGAGCTGAACACGGCGGTGAGGCAACCGCTTATTACCGTGTCTGGGACATTGTGCTTTTATCTGGGAAACTACAATATATCCAGCACATAGCGGAATACGGCAGTGAGGTACCACATATAGCCGTGCAGGGTGCTATCTGGGCATTACCGGACCCTGAGTTTTCTACTCACACATAGTAGAATATGGCGGTAAGGCAACCTCGTATGATCATGTATGGGAAGGATGTACATTTTTTGCTTTGGATTCCTTGGAACTATTATACAGGCAAAAGAAAGTCTGACGTTGGATTATAAGACTATTGTAAACAGCGTTGTGGGCACTATCCTTCAGTATCTAAAACGTTTTCCACAGGGACTGATCATACTTGCACTGTCTTAAATGTGGTCTGGTATGTATGAGGTCTGCATGCCGCATAATCTGTTCTGATGGTATGCGTGTACAGGATGTACTAATGTTTAATGGTTCTTTGTTTCAGGTATGTTGTTTGATCTGTGTGAAGTTTGATGGTATATTAAGGATCCAAAAGACTGCTATATTCAGAGCCAGGTATAGGAGAGAACCTATTGAGACCTATAGAGAGTAAATGGTATATTACACTGTTTATAGCTTTGTTCTTTTTGTTGTTACAGGTTCTATTTCCCCTGCTGTACCTTCCCTGTCCTTTCCCTCGCCTGATCCCTCGAACACACTGTGTAATTAGGGTGTTGATGATATCATGAGGTGGACCCTTTCTTGCGGCAACTGAATCCTGCGGAGGGTAACCTGACAGAGTAGACCAGCAATGACGAGATCAATGTATGTCATAATCCATGCTCAAATGTTGATATTATTACTAGTAATACCAATGCCAGTGTATGTTATGACCGAAGCAAACTTACCTGTATCAATACCAGTAAGAGCAATGCCAGTGTATACTATGACAACTGTATGCACAATGTTAAGAATGTCGAAAAGATGATGCCAGTGACTGTCATGTTCTTTTCAGGAGTTCTAATGAACTCACATCATTGCTGTTGGATTCACCCAAGTTAATCTCCCCAGTACATCCTGTGTCAGAAATACGTGGTTAGACAAGTCCTACGCCTATCAAATGTGACATCACAGGTGGGGTCTCTCTCAAGCTAAAGTTAAACAGGCGCCCAGGGAAAACCCTGATCAATCCCACAGACAGATAGTTGCACTACAAAAAGGTCCGAGGAAATTTGCCCCAATAAAACACGTTTGGTCAAGGGCTTGTGCTCCCCAAATTACCACAAAGCGAGATAGCACATGTAGATAGAAACACTCAGCCAATCAGGACATGACATACACTCTAAGCGTAACAATCACTCGCTCCTCATGCCGGGAATCTAAAAAACATACACACACTAGCTATCCCTGAGGTCGAGAGCCATCTGTGTACTTTATGACTGAGATGCTTTTTGGAACTGTCGAAAATTGCTTTGTTGTACCTCTTGAACTGTGTATAACAGCAGCCAAAATATTTCACAGCAAGAGACTCGGAGCAGAGCCACTCTATCGAGGCTCTCCCTGCTTCAGAATTTAATTATACCAACGTATTATTGTTTTCCCAAATTCCTCTTGTTGTTTCATTTATTTAAGATAAACTCATATCCAATCAACATTTTAGCAAGCCAGCTAAAAGAGATTATTTCATCGAGCCCTACTGTTGTCTAAGGAAGGACCCCGACCCAAACAGATTCACATTAGCACAAAAAGACAGGTGAGGAGATGCCATATTTGATTAGAGGTTCTGCTAAATCCACAGAGCCAAGGTCCGTCCAGAAGCAACCTTCATAGGGTAAGAGACTAAGGGCCTGATGTACGCCCATTGATGTTTGCGACTCACAAATTGCATTAAAGTGTGAGGCGCAATTTGCCAGTCGCAAACATCAAAGTACAACAGTGTGAAAGACACTGTTTCCAATTCCCAATGGGGTTGCAAATTGCATGCCTCATGCATTTTAAGGAGGCCGTTGCAATTTATGACCCCATTGGGAAGGGCTGGCATTCCCAGGAATGGTGGCCTTCTGGGGTCAGCAGACCTACATGTCTGGGACTGCTTTTAAATAAAGCAGTTTTTTTTAAAAATGCAGCCAGTTTTCCTTAAAGGAAAATAGGATGAATTAAAAAAATAAAAATGTAACTCTTCATTTTCCCCCTTCCTGTTTGCGAGTGCTTTACTACCCTTCTGAGAAGGGTGGTAAACTGCGAGTGTTTTGCGACCGCAATTGCGGTCGTAAAACATTCTTACATAGCTTGTGGAGTCACTAAGCGTAACAATCACTCGCTCCTCCAGACTAGAATGCGGTTCCCTTGTGTTCTTACTGATTTGCAGCGCAAATCGGCAGAGCGCGGAACGAGCACGCCGACAAAGTTACATTTGGAAATGAATAATGCGAGCATAAACAAAGGAGTACACAAGAGTGCACCTCTCCACTACTGATGTGTAGCTTGGGTCAGGCCACATGGGCTGATAGTTAAAAAAATATATTTTCCTCCTCTTAATTAAATTGATGTTAATTGTTGTCAAAAGAGCCAATAGTGACAGACTATCAGGTTCACCTAGCTCCGCATAATATGAAGAACATCCCTTCTCCTCAGGCTATAGGCAGTAGGAGATAGCCAATTTATTTGATAAAATAACTATTTTTTCTGTCAACCTTTTTCATCTCTATTGGATTTTTTCAATTTTATGCATTTATTGATGTTGTGGTGCTGTTGAATTTTTGTAAATCATGCTGCCTGTTTAAATGTTATTTCATGGCAGTAAGTCTATGCTTTAGGTAATTATAACCTGTTTATCAGAGGTTCATGATTGGTAGTTTACTGCTACAAACCAATTCCTACTGCCCTGAACTAACAATTGCACTTTTGTTATATGTTGCCATTATTTCTTTGGATTTTTGTCTCTTTTTAATATTAATCAATTCTTTTAATGCATCTGTATGTTTCAAGCTCATGACCAAGTAGTTAGGTTTTCAGTGCCACGCCTTATACACAGATCCCCAATATTAGAGTAGAATCGTGATTATTTAAAAAAAACTCTTGAGACAATGAAGATTTTGCAAAGACCTTAAAACAAACAAGCTTCCCAATCTATCATGGAAACTCCACCAGAGCACATGTAAGCGAAGTTCCCCAACCTTGCTTGGAGACTGGAGAAACACTGCCGTGAGTGGCACGCCCATAACAGGACTCACGGATTCCCCCGGCCTGAGGGGGGAACATTTGATACCAACATCATACAATGCACCAAAACTTTCATTCAGACCAGACATAAGGGTCAAGAGAGAAATATGCAACCAACCCTGTTAAGAGTGTGGGACGACTTTGAGGTGGCCCCAACATGCAGCATACATGTACACAGAGCTAGCAACATCAGAGAGGAATACTCCAGTTCCTCTGAGTCTGACAGCTCCTACTGCCGGACATCTGGGGACATACACACTGGCCCACACTAGCTCTCCCAAGGTCAAGAGCCATCAGTGTCCTTATTAAATGCCCACATGTGTTGATTTATGACTGAGATGCTCTTTTGGACTGTAGAAAATTGCTTTATTGTACCTCATGAACTGTATGTAAAAGCAACCCGAACATTGCACACTGAGAGACTTTGAGCAGACGCACTCAGTTGAGGCTCTCCTGGCCACAGCATTTAAAAAAATTACCTTGTTCCTGTTTTGCCAAATGTCTCTTGTCTTTTCATTTATTTAAGGTACACTGATATCTAAGCAACATATTTTCAAACATATGTTCCATGCATTTCACTGAAAATAGAAAATGAGCATGTTATTGCCACATAATCAATTTGGACAAGAAACAAAGCTCTTTATATACTTACCGATTTTGCATGACTAGTATCGGTCCCCATAAGCTAAGAATCCATGGAGAGGCCTTCTGTCAAACTGGTGAGGTTGCAATGAGAAAGGATGCAACTTATTGTATGTGCTATGGTATTGCTTCTATCTATGAATGTGTTTGACAGACACATGAAACATACTATCCTGTACTAGTAACTTCAAAATACCCGTCAATCTACTTCGGCCTTGATTCACAAACTTGTGGCGCAGGTCCACAGTTGTTTTGGGATCGAAACACTCATGGTGGGATCTCCCCACTGCAGTTTCCTATGGCAGAGATCCCACCACGGCGGCAGAGCCTTCACCCCAAGTGCGGAGCCTTTTTGTAAATCAGGGCCTTAGTTTTCTGCATGAGGTGAGAGCCATCACTGACCTATCAACCAATATTCAAAGGTGAATTTTAAAGTACATTGAAGTAGCCAAAATCAGTGTCAAAGGTCATTGGATGATACTCTAGATAAGTGATTTGTTCCCACTCTAGATAAGAAAAATTGCACAAGAATAACCAACTGTGAACCCATTATACTAATCATCATTATTGTTAGACACATTTGCTGGTATTGTAGCATTTCAAATAAAATGCATGTCTAGTTGTTTGTGCCTAACTGACCCATATCAGCTGATTACACCCAGGTTTTACTATAAATATATATTTGTCTTCACACCGCTGCTGCCACAATGCTCACTTCATATTATTACAATCACAATTCCGATAGCTAACTTGGAATTAATGTACTCAAAGGCCCTTATGGATCTATTTGTAGATCCATGTATATTTTTACTCAGGGGAATCCCTCAGCAAAATCTACACAGTTCTTTAGTCACCTTATTCCATGAGAATTCAGGCTGTGAATCAACAGTGACTATTTTGTGAGCATGTACCTTGGTCCCTTATTCAATAGCTCTGAGAAAGACTAGAAGACTATCTGTTAACCAAAATATTAATTTTTAATAGACATTGAGATATGGTTTGAAAGACATATTATCCTGGTATAACCCTTAATAATGGTGAGAGAGCCACGGTTACCAAATTAACTGTATATCGATGAAATACCCAGCAGCTATACCTCCCTTGTTTCACCCTCACCTTTCCCTCTTTCTGATTCTGTACCATTCCATTTCTTATTTCGCTACTGGTTGGTCTTATCATTTAACATTTACCTAGAAATTATATATACAAAATATGGTTTGGCCATATAGGTTATTTGCTGAGACACTGCTATTTTGTGGCTTGCATACCTATAGAAATTGCTCTCCAATGACCTGCTAAATGTTTTGTACTTTTCTTTTATAAGGAAGTGTTGCAAAAAGGAAAAATAAATATTTACAACCCCATAGAGAACATACAGCACCTTCTTCATACCCCTGTTGATGGAACCTTTTCTTTTTTTTTCACAACAATTTTTTATTGTCAACAGCCGTAACAGCCCTGGTATAACTAGGATTTCCAGTGATACAAAGTACATGGTAGCAATAATGATGTCAACATTTACAATATCTGGGCAGTATATTTCAAAATCTAAAAATCGCAAAATCATTACTCTAACAATAAACAGCAGTGCCATATACCTGATATTAAGTCTAAAACATGTAGTTCTCAGCCACCCGAAGCTAATGACAATATAGTTATATCTCAAATTATCGCTCATCCTCCTGTCATCACACCAATTACCCAAACGTTGATACAGCAAGAACAGGTTCTAAATATAATCCTTGATAGTCCACCCACCTCTTTCAAATTTTGGGGTGTTTATGGGAGCACCCCCTCACTTTAAATATTGGTTTTACTAGCCCCATACAAAAATCAAGTCTCCCTTCCATGCCCCAACTAGTGGCAGGGATGTGTCTTTCCATGCCCTGGCGATATAGTGTTTCACTAATGTAAGGCCAAGGAGCATTGACTGGTGTTTTTATATGTTGCCCCCTATACTATCAGTGATATGGAGCATAACCAGTCATGGCAAATATGGAATGTCCCATCCCAAAACCTCTGAAAGGCACGTGACCACCTCCTGCCAGAACTTCGAGAGTGCTGTACACTGCCACATGGTATGTATGAGAGTGCCATCCACGATTTTGCAGTGCAAGCAAAGAGGGGAGTCAATCAGTCTGGCCGGCCAGAGCCTGATGTCTAGTGAAACAGACCATATGAAGGTATTTAAATTGTATGAGTCGTAGGTGTGCCGTGATAGTCGCACCACGCAGGGACTCCAGCGCCTCCACCCAGTCCTTGTTGTCCAAGGGGCAGAGGTCTTTTTGCCAGGCTTCGTGAGTTGTGTCAAATGTGGTGGGGCTATTAGTCATGAGTGTTTGGTAGATCTTAGTGATCTTGTCGTCACTCGGTTCCCCCATGAAAACTTGAGCCACAAAGGGATTGAATTTGGTATGCCTGTGAGGTGTGTGATGTATGGGGAAAGGCCAGGGGGAAATTGAAGGTATTTATAAAACTGCGAGCGAGGCATGATATATTCTTTTTAAAGCTCCTGGAAGAACTTTAGAGTTTGGCCATGAAGAATATCTCCGACCGTATCTATGCCAATGGCTTTCCAGCCCACAAAGCAGTACAGTATTGATAGCTGTGGCAGAAGGCCGTTGTGCCAGAGGGGAGTCTCCTTTGTCAGTCTGTCCCACCACCCAATGCGAAGCAGAGGTTGCTTCCAAGTCACAAACACTGTCCTAGTCTCTGGTGGCAACATTTTAAGCATTGGGCTCGAATATAGGACCGTGTGGAATGTCATGGTATCCATCAACCAGCTTTCCACCGCGTACGCGGGATCTCATCTATCTCCATAGCACCAATCATTTAGGATAAAGAGGTGCGAGGCTGCATGGTATGCCTGGATGTCAGGGGTTGCCATGCCTCCACAGTATGTAGACTGAAAACAAGTTCTCAAAGCCACCCAAGCTGAGCTCCCACCCCGGAGGAATTGGCCAAGAATTTCACTCATTTGTCAAAACCAGGTGGGCGGTTTTGAATAGGGGTGATTTTGGAGCTGATTAAGAAGGCTAGGCAAGGAGATCATCTTGAATATGGCAGATCTGCTGAATAGGGAAAGCAGTATGTGTGACCAGGAGGGGACCTGGTCCTCAATCTGTTCCCATAGTGGAGCCCAGTTTTTAACCCAGGAGGTGGGCTGGGAGGCCGGCAAAAACACCCAAAGATACATAAACCCATCCGGGGCCACTGTCCCCTTGCCCGTCTATCCGCCGAGTTGAAATCCCCCTCGCAGTGTCCATAAATAGGACTTACGAATGTTCATATAAAAACCAGAGGTCTTGCCGAAAACCTGCATAATCCTAGGTAGTCTTGGACTTGCTCTGTTAGGGTGCGTAAGAAAAAACAGGACATCGTCCACATATGCTGTCCGAGGCCTCATGTGACCACTCAAAGCCATAAACCTGTGCGTCTATCCTCACCTAAGCAGCAAGCGGCTCTATTGCCTGAGCAAAGAGGTAGGGAGAGAGAGGACTTCCCTGATGGGTACCATGGCCGGTAGCGAAGGACAGCGAAGCCGAATCTGCTATGCGGTAATGGCAGTATAGAGACGGTGGATATAATTAAGAAGACAGGGGCCAAATTTCAGTACACTCAAGAGTGCGAAGAGGTATGTCCAGCTAAGCAAACTGAAGGCCTTGTCCATGTCTGAAGGAGTGCTGCAGGTCCCTCTAGACGATCTACTGATGCAATGGTGTAATGGGCACAGCAGATCTTGATGTCTTGTGGCGCGGCATGACATAAAGCCAGTTTCATCAGGGTATATTAAGTACGTGATGTGTGGTTCAATGCGGTTGGCTATAGCCTTGTCCAGCATTTTAGCATCTGAGTTGAGAAGAGATATTGGCAATATGAAGTTCAGGGGGTCGGCCTGGCTTTAAAAAAAACAACTATTTCAGCATTTCGCCAATCCTGTGGAAGGCACCCTTTATATACATCGGTATTGAGTGCAGCTAAATAAGGGTCTGTCAGTAAAGATTGCTACTATTTGTGGAATTCGCACTGTAAGACATTTGGACCTGGTGCTTTGCCCAAACGCATGTCAGATATGGCGCTCTGAAGCTCCTCAATCGTCAGCGGAACATCTAGTTCCTCTTGTACCAAGTCGGCTAGGGCCCACAGAGGCAAATCATGCAAAAACTGGTAAATGATGGCCGCTGGAAGGATCTCCCTGAGAGCATAAAGGTCGTCTGCTGGTAAAGACTATGGAGCAGGGCACTGGACTTTTTACCACACTAATATATCCTACTGTGAGTAGCTAGCCACGCCATCTTAGCCTCGTCCAACAGTTCACTTGCATATAGTAGTTGTGCGTCAAGCAATTGTCGGTGCGCTGCAGTCCCCTCTACCCCTTACTCTGGTGCTCTAGGTCTATAAGTAACCCTGGGCGTACTTTGCGTAGTAGCGCTAAGCATAGCTACGCGAAGTGCACTTTGCACTACGCACGCTATGCGTAGCTACGCATAGCTACGCGAACTGCGTAGTGCAGTAGGGAAAATGTTGTTCACACTGATTGCACAGTGCTGGATGCTTGTAAACACTGTGCAATCATTGTAAATGACATCTTGCACAGTGCAAGCGGTCGTTTTCTGCCACTAGAGTAGATTTTTACTCAAGCGGCAGCTTTCTCAACGCTGACTGGTAGTTTCTCATCGGGAGTGGTCACGAGCATGCGCGACCACTTGCAATGAGAATCTCATCTGGAGGTTTATTTGCCACGCTCGCGATCGGCAACTTGATGTTGCTGATCGCGAACGAGGAAAAAGTTTCACCGGGAAGTTGATTTTGCTCGCTCGCGGTTACCAGCTTGACGTTGAGGACTGCGAGCAAGCAAAAAATGCCTGCTACGCTAAGCATTTTTGCACTGTGCTACGTGCAATTTGCGTAGTGTGTAGTAGCTCAAACTACACACGCTCCGCGAGCGTAGCATAGTACTATGCCCTGGGTTATCTATAAGTTGGGCCTCCATGCGTATTAGCTTCTTGCGGTGCTGTTTATGTGGTGCTGTGCTGTATGCAATGTCTATGCCCCAAAGAGTTGGTTTCATAGCTTCCCTGAGGGTTTCGGGGGATTCTACTGTCCCAGTATTATAAAAGAAGTAGTCTGAGATGGCTGTATGCATATGAAGTCTATATTGCTCATCCTGCAGGTGCCATGGCAAGAGCCGCCATCGGAGTCTGGAGAGCTTATGGTCTAGTCGCAGCCTCAGCATCACGGGGAAATGGTCTGAGGGGCCCTTGGCAGAATATCCACTGTTTTAAGCCTGTAAAGGTGGGTTGTGAACAGGAAAATTTAGTCAATGAGGGAGAATAACTCCTGAACACTGGAGAAAGATGTGAACTCTTGATCTGTGGGGTGGAGTCGCCTCCAAGTGTCTACCCATCCCATCCCGTGCACAAGTGACTGTAGCCTCAACTCTGTGTTCCCACCAGCCACCCTACGTTGTGCCATCTATCATTGTGGGGGCATATTGCATCATTTCAGTCTCCCCCCCCAATCACCAGGCCAGAGGGGATCTCCGTCCACAGTGTTGTCATGCACACAACTAGGTTACAAGCTAAGGGCGGGGGGCATATATGCTCCCTAGGATAAGTTGTTCACCATGTAGTGACAAGTGGGCACAAAGGTATCCCCTATTTCTTTGAGACCTAAGGGGTGTGGGGAGGAATCAATACAAAGATAAATACCTCTTATCTGGCCTATCTGATTTTCAACATGGTAATGACTCTAATCTAAACATTTCCTCACAACATAGAATCTCAGCACACAAATAGCCTTTCTTTTTAGTTTTATTTATTTATCAAAAAATATTTTTATCTGTTTACATTTTATTTTCACACTCCATTTTTAGATTCAATTATATAAACAAAACAATTTGTACATAAAATAAAATCACAATATTGTTTCAATTAGGAGAAAAGAAGCATCCTTTGACTTTTCTAAACCATAATTTATATAGACATGGATGTGGAGGATCAAATGTCTCAATCTCTGGTGGTCCGGGGCACTCAGCAGTCAACACCAATAGATTGAGTGATGTGCTCCATGGCGAGCGGACTCCACTGCCATTCAGCTGTGATCTGCCACCTTCTATCACCGAGGAAGGCCCGTGGGATGCTGCAGAGGCCACACTATTTATTGCTGTATAAGTCTGTTGCTGTCACTATGTAAAGTATTGGGAGCCAGTCCTCGTGATGGTTAACTCTCTGCTCCTAGGCTTTAGAGGGCAACCTGATATGGCCTCTGAGACCCAGATGTAAGGTGTCGAGCAGAGCAGCCTCCGATCCAGTCATCCGCACCCACTCCAGGCCACAGATCTCCTCCGCCAGGGACCATGTGCCAGGTGAGTCTCTTCGGCAGAAGATTTTGGGTTGGGGTGCCACCTCGGTTGTCTCTAATGGTGTGGGATCAAGACAACCGCACAGCAGAATGATACAGCCGCCGAGGCCCAGATGGACAGTGTCAAAATGAGCAGCGACAGCTCGCTTCCCCAGTCCAGTTGTCTGTACGTCACAGCCACGTGTCGCACCTCCCCGCCGGCGGCCTCCAGCAGCACTGCGTCCTCCCAAAGATGCACCGGGGGTGTTGATTTGGTGTATCTCCTCGGCCATTCACAGCTGCTTGGGCCCAAAATGATCACACAGCGGTCCGATATGGCCACGGAGGCTCAGATGCGAGGCATCGAGCAGAAACACGGTCCAGTCCACTGCTCCTCGCAGCCACAGGTCACTCTTGTAGCGACGCGCTCTAATGTTTGGGGCACACGCAAGGGCTGTCAGGATTGCGCTAGCGGCGACGTGAGTGCCGCGATTGAGCGCGAAGTAACCGCGGCTCCCGCCGCTCGGGTATAAACCTCCTTTTAAAATACATACTGTGTCCGCGTCTTATTTCTAAGGGCGGACACCTACCAACTGGCGACGAGGACGGGATCAGGACGGCACCCTGTGGAAGGCAACCGAACCCACCACGCAGCAGGAAAGACCCGAATGTGGCAGAGGAGCACATAGCTTTTTAGGGACACAAGACACACAGCAACACGCCCCACACTGGGACACGAAGAAGGAAACTCCGCACTGCAGCGGGGCATCGCGTGTGAGTAGCAAGCAGAGCACGAAGGTGCAGCGGAAGTACAGGAGGCGGCTCGAGGCACTCATAGCCTCTGAGGCAGGACTGCCCAGCACAGGCCCATGCCTCATACAGGACCCAGACAAGCAGCTTAGAAGCCAAGATCCCAGTTGCGCGGCGTAGTATCAGAGCCCTGCAGAAGCACATTCTTCCCCACGCGAGGGTGCTGAGACACCAGAGGCCCACACTGAGGGACCGACTCACAAGTGAGTTCACTGGCCAGAACCCCGGCACGCAGGCCCCAACCCTACAGGGCGTAGAACTGGAGTCCCAAAGCTCATCCAGAGACAGGGAAGGAAACCCTGCACCCACGCCGGCAAGCAGGACAGAAGCAAGACAGGCCCCGGGGAGTCCACCAGGTGCAGCGACACAGCAAGGCCCGGTCCAGCACGAGAGGGAGAGAATGAGTGGCCAAACGTCGTCCCTCACCAACCTGGTCCCTTTCTGACCTAAACGGGGAGAACCAGCAAAGCCTTGGGAAGACCGGAGGCGTTACTTTTTTAATTACCTGGCAGCATTAGAAGATGAGGGAGAAGAAGAATTCTCCAGTGCGAGGAGGAAAAGAATACTTCTGCATAACCTAGGCCCAGAAGGCATTAGAGTGTACAACAACTTGGTGAAGAAAACCAGAGCCCTAGATGACACAGACGTGTCCAACACTCGCTGGAATACTTGGATTCCCACTACCGCTCAGTAGTGTGTGTGGCAATAGACAGGTGCACCTTCTTCCAGAGAAAACAGAGCAGCGGAGAGTCGATAGACGAATATGTGGCGGCCCTGCAGAAGTTAGCGGTAACATGCAAATTTGGCACGCTGCACGACGAGCTTATCAGGGATCAGATCATAATGCACACGGCAAATACAGCGATCCAAGAAAAATTGTGGGTAAATGGAGATGCCCCCCTGAAGGAAGTAGTAGCGCTCGTGAAGAAAGCAGAATTATCAAAGCGATGTGCGGAGGCGGCGAAAAGGGAGAACGTCAACAAAACGCCAGTGTGCAAGATGACGGACAGGAGCAAACCTGAGGTGACACATCAACCGACACTGCCGAACACCAGGTTCACGAATAAATACCCTCAAAGACCAGCGAGGACCCAAAGACCACAAGGAGAAGGCAGGAACAACTGCTACAGGTGTGATAGCCAGACACATGCAGGCAACGACAAGGGATGTCTGGCATTCAGAGCAAAATGCTCCTACTGCAGAATAGGCCATAACACGCATTGCTGGAGTTGTGTCATACTTGCGACACGACTCCAGTATTGCATGACATTTCCATCAACAGATGCGTCAGAATTTCTGACTCGTCTGACAATCCTTGCGCCATGGTGCGCTGTATTGTAAATACGGCACATCCATGGTGACTCAATTTGTTTGCTTGGACCTCAGCGAATGTGACACATCTCTACAGATGTGTCACTTTCTTGTAAATCTGCCCCGTTGTTTGTAGTGCATGTAATAGGATTTGAATAAGTGTAGTTGTTTCGTTCATTTGAGTTTAAATATGTTACATTAAATTGACTGTCAAAATACATTCACATTGTTGTTTGTAATGTTGCTATTATTCAAAGGCAGTTTTTTCCCTGTGTTTATTGGGACACGAGTATGTTCACTTGCTTTCATTGTAGGCTATATAAAAGTAAATCATAAACCACAATTTATCTGTTTTTAAATAATTTACATGGTTGCATTCATGTGAATGGCCATGTAGCAACTACACTTCTGTAACTTCTGTCCAACATTTTGTCATGGTTGCCTCATTATATGATTGATTGTATATAATTACAGGTACAGTCCTGAAATATGACTCTTAATGATCCCCAAGTCTGTAGGACACAATGAAGAATAACATTTTTAACCTCCATTCCTGGTCACAGAGATATTAATCTTAGATGTTTTCCCTGGAAGATAGATTTCCTAGCTGAACAGGTAGCGCAGCTCTCTATAGCTACAACATTCTTTATTATAATGACCAGTTAATTCCAAAAGCAGAATAAATGTGCAAATTCCTGAAGAATCCACGCATAACAGGCCAATGTATGGGAAAAGGACCCTGTTTATATCCTGTTTGCCAAACTCTTGTCAGGCAAATAAGAATTTACGGGCACATGCATCAAAGGAAATTGCATTCGCAAATGGTGCGAATCGCAAAATTCGGCCGTTTGCGAATGCAATTCCCGTTTTTGAGATGCATTATCATTTTTGTAATTTTCTTAATTTAAGAAATCGCAAAATTGCGATTTCTTAAATTGCGATTGCATTTAAGGAATCTCAAATTGAGATTCCTTAAATGCAATGCATAAAACTTTTAAAATATGCGAATTCGCAAATAAGAGGAGCAAATTACCATGAAGTTGACCTTCATGGTAATTTGCGAAAACTTTGAAAAATGCACTAAAGTGCATTTTTCAAAGTTCCATTTTACACTCACACATGCCCTTGGGGCATGTGAGTGTGCAAAATGTACTTCTAAGCAGATTTCAGGGGTGCAACAGGGTGTCCTTTGGACACCCCTGCACCCTTGAAATTGCATTCTTAATTTGCGAATTTCTAATGGTGAATTGCAAATTAAGAATGTCTTTCCATTCATTCCTATGGGCCTCGAGGCCCATAGGAATGGATGGGGAGGTATTCCCTAATTGCGATTCTCAATTAGAGAATCGCAATTAAGGAATTTTAAGAAATCGCTATTTTTTCAGCAATTTCTTGATGCATTGCAGTATGCAATTCCTTAATTGCGATTCCTTTATTTTCGCAATTAAGGAATCGCAAAATGCAATATTGATGAATGTGCCAGTTAGTGTTTCAAGAAACATTTTGCAGAAACATTATATATTGTATATATTAATAAGATCATGCAATCTTCTACATCCTCCACCCTATTAGATTTTATCAACTGGATTCCTACTGGACAAATTCACAATACTCAAAGATATCAGGCCCATTTCTTTGAGCTATATTGAGCTAAATGTACAATGCGACCCTTGCTCTGAATTGTCCTACCATCTCATGATTTGGTATACACTTTCATTTACTGAACACAGAAAACACCAAAAGAGCAGAATCCTGAAATACAGAACTCCGTTTGAAGTGCTGTTAAATAGCACCTGTAACCTTAAACTGTTATTTGTTTTTGGTTTCATAATGTGGCATTTATCCTATATAAGTACAGGATATGTTAACATTCTTAATTCAATTAGGAACGTTTTATTAATAGTTTAGTATTTTACTTTGATTAAAGTTTTTTAGACTATCATGTACCAAATATTTATTTTCACTAATAAGAATTAGTGCCATTTTCATTATTTACATATCCAGACCATCAATCTCCTGAGAAAGGATCCAACAATGGCATTAAGGTTTGATGCCACCTTGTCTTCCTCTGATGATGAAAGCTTCTCAGAGCACATGAATGTTTTGGAACCTGTTCCACCCATCTTAGCAAGGAATGACAGTTTCTCCGCAAGTACCTCAACAGACTTCTTCTCCTCAACAGCAACTGCTCAATGTGGTCCTGTGGAGGAGGATGATCCCAAGTCACCTCTGAAAGAAGAATCCACAGGACACAGCATTGCAAGGTTGAGAAAGTCAAGAAGGGAAAAAAAACAGTGTTGAACCACCTGGAAGAAGGTCTCTTAACACAAATAAGAACTTGGCACAGTCTGTCGAAGACACCTATTTTTGGTTCCAGGAAATTGAGGATTCTCTAGCTGACATTATGGAAATTATGCAGGAGAAGACACTAGAGGTACAACCCTCTCACAGTGGGGTGATTGCAAAGGAGCTAGAGAACATCAATTTATCCCCCAATTTATGGAACTGTGACTTGGAACACAAGAGTCGCATTATGAGTTCCCTTAATGAGAACATTGTCTTTGTTTAAAAATATCAGCAGACCCTTGCCAGGGATTTCAGTGACTTGCTTTTTTGATTGGGCAGGAGTGCATGCTACACCGTAACTCTGTTGGTCTTTTCTTATTGATGCACACTTTATTACAAATAATCAGGTTTCTTAGCTTAATTTAATGTTTTGGATTTAGCATTCCATGAGTCATGGTGGACTTGCCTGACCCCCAGTTTACATTTTCCTGTTGAGTTAAAAGACTTAAGGACACCAATATAAAGTACAGCACAATCACTTTATTTGATGTTTGTGAGCTGAAATCCAATGCATTTAGGATTCAGGTACTATCTATTCTTGAAATCAACACAATGTATTCCGTGAAGAAAACATTGAATCTATGTGTTGGTCACTTTATTCTCCTCCCTCCATTCCTTGTTTTTACTGGTCATTTATCTGTAAACAATCAGTTGCATGCCCTGAAGAAGGTGTGTGGCAGGCTGATCACCAGCACCAAAATGCGCATCAACCCCAATGCTAGAGTTCTGAGACACTAATCAATGATTTATATTTGTATAGGGTCAATATAATATGTATATACAAATATGATTTATACTGCATTTAATATGATTCTATAACAAATGAGTGATTGACACAATTTTTGGAATTAACTATTATTAGTAATTAGTCTCTATGACCACTTTTAAGTAGTTTGTTAAGGATAATCTATGTTATGCATCCACTTATGTTATGCGTTTATGGTATGAATGATTGAGTGTAGTGACTTGGTATGAGTGGCATGTATGAATTCTGAGGGATTGTGAAATATGTATCCCGAATGGTGGGAAGTTTAAGATCTTGTTTAAAATGTATGATTTATGATATGCAAGTCTATATACTAACAAGATGTGAGGAGTCATTTACCTGTGTGGGGCCAGGACGTCCTCTTCCCGGGAATCCTCAGCGAATCTGGAGGGCAAGAGAGAATTGCAATAATTGCATGGATGCCACACTAAAAAAAGCCTGTCTCTTTAAAGAGGCAGATCAGACAAAGACGGGCATCCAATCAGAATCCAGGGGATGGAGGAAGGAGGAAGACGAGGAGCAGGAAGGGGGTGTAGAAAGGAGGAGATGGATTCGAACGCAGACAAGAGGAGTGAGGAAGCAGGACCAAATTAAGGCAGACCGGCAGGAACCTTGTCGAGAGTGTGGCAGATGGGCGCGGTACAGCTGGAGACCATCGAAGACTCAAATGAGCCAGACTATGACTGCCAGCCCGGACGGGAGGATGAGGACATCAAGACAGGACCTGAGGAGAGTTGGTTGGCCCTGGAGTACCCCCAATGACTGCCGCAACTCTGGAGAGTTGCAGCTGAGCGGGGAGAGTGGTGGAGAGGGGAATTTAGTGGAAGGAGGGAGAGAGGATAATAAAGGACACACAGTCATGTTGTGCTTGGTGAAAGAAAATCCTGTCACCCTGTAATTCACGCTAAGAATGTCAAAGCATGCATTTCTACCTACAGTGAATTGGTCAATAAGTAAGAGAACCTAGCTTAACCTAAAGTAAGAAACCAAAGGAAAGGTTTTACTCAGGACTTTTCTTCCCATTTTTTTCTTCTTTCTTTTCCATTAAGTGCTCTTTTTTACTTCTTTCCTTTTCTTTAGGCACCATTAAATATTTTCTTTTGGGCCAAAATATCTAGACACAGGAAAGAAAAGTGTTCACCTATCTAAGACAGGAAACCAACTGGGCACAGCACTATCTGAAGAAAAGAGACACACCTGGTAAATGTAAATGTACAGGAATTTATATAGCGCAAATCACCAAGCGGTTTCTAAGCGCTTGCTTAGGGAACCCGTCCTGGTATTCCCCTGTGAGATAACCCCGGCAGGGTATCCGCAAGGTGAAAGCCAGGCATCCCGCCGCGAGGGGCCGTTGTGGAGATTAAGCAAGCTATTGCCCAGAATCGCAGAGTGTCATCCCGTGAATCAAGTAGGCACCGGAGCGAGAATTGTCGAGTCCATGGACATTTTAGGACTCAAGACCCCGCCGAGCCGGGAATTGAACCCTGGTCCCGGGCTGACCTCTGCTTCCAGGTCTGCCTCCTCTAACCAGTGAGCCACACTTCTCCATTGGTGTTATCACTAATAGTGTAGAGGAGAAATAGATTAACAAACCGAACCCATGCTTACCGCTCGCCTACCTTTTCTTTTATTGTTTCTTTTACCTAGACTCCTGACACATCCACTGATACTAAGCAACCTGAAGAGAAGAGCAGAAAATCTGGGTTACACCAAAAGGATTTTCCCTAATGAATTTATAAATAATTCAGTATCTATAATCTCAATAAACAGACATCTTTGAGCCATCAAATAAGCCTCCTCGTGGTCTCCCCTGAACCAGCTTTCTAAAACCCCCTCAAGATGTAAATAAGAAAAAAAAGAAACATTTAGAGTGTACATATAACACATGTAGTGCTTTGAATTGCTTTGTGTTGCCTTTATATAACGACAACTCTATTTTAGAGCTGGTCTTAGTTGCAGATTTTCTTTTTTGTTTTAGGGACTTCAGTGTGACCTTCACATCACTCATTGATGTCTTTGTTACCACAAGGTCTACTTTTTCTTCGCCAGGTGCATCATCAATGCAGGCATGTACTTTGTTCCTCAAAGACAGTATCAGGAGCATGAGCATTCATCAGAGGAAGAAGATATAGGCATACATATAGTTCATCACAAGGTCACTAAATAGACATCAATGAGCATTTCTTGTACAATTGCTATGTTAGGCCTGAAAATATCTTCATGTTTTTTTTTAACATTCTATCATCGATTCGGTCTCAGTGTTACTGTTATCATTTTCTCAATGTATTGCTTACATCAAATATCCTTCTTGGGTATTGGGTATTTTTTCTTTGTCACTTCATTTATTATCTCCATTGCTGTCACTACTTATAGGGTTTGGTTTTGTCAATATATGTTCATTGTATTTTAGGAAAAATGGTGCATTATGTGAATTAAAATACAAGTGACATTCCCTTGGAGAAGATGGTTTGATTTCTGACTTAATGTAAATATATGTTTCTGATCGGGTTTTATATTGATATTTTTATTTAGTTTTGTTCAATATACTCTATGGCAATATCCAATTTTTTTCTCTACACAACCATTGCCAAACAAATGTAATATAAAGTGGAATGTTAGCCATTGCACCATGCATGCAGTTTTAAACTGCCAATTTGATTTGGCAATATAACCTCCTTTCCAAGCCTTAAACTCCCCTTTGTTTCATTTACGTCACCACTATGTCAGTCCCTAGGTAGCCCATAGGGCAAGATGTATTGTAATTAAAAGGTCTGACTGTCACTTTTCTGTTTCATGCCCTTGTAGATAAAATCTCCTAAATTAAATTTTAACTACTGTGAAGCCTACCTCTCACATGGCATAGCACTGGGTTGTCTTATCATATTTAATAGGTGCTACATTTCCATCGGGAATAAGTACACATTTCACTTTTATAATCTGGGATATTGTAACTTAAAGGCCAAAGGGGTATCGGCCTCATGGAACTCTTGTCGGCTACAGTCTCCAACCTCGTCCAGCTGGAGATTTTCAACTTCCAAAAATGAAAAGCCCAGACAGAAATCTTCACCATGACTTCGTTCAGTAGATCCCTGACAACTATGTCTCCTCCTCAGACACATCCTGCAGCCTTGCCCCACTGAACTTTAGCTTCTCAGATAACATTTTACTGAAATTAGGAAGGTAAGGGCTGACCGGGCCACTTATTGTAAACCGACTTGCGCTACATTGCGGCTAGCTATATTTGTTTACTTTGACCCGGTCTTTTGCGACTGAATGTCCACTGTTAGCCCTTTAATCTTCTAGGCACTGTTCCCTGTAGCATGTGCGCTTGCGCGGGCACGCACACTACCTTCTCCCAGCGCGCCCACACTCTTCCAAAGAATGCACTTCACTGTTCCATGCAAGAGGATTGTCACTTTCTCGGAATGTGAAATGTGAGGAGTTTACGGCCGAGTGTATGAGCAGAATCAAGGTAAAATGACTTTGAGAGTCTTCCTTTAGGCTGCACCAGTTTTGCCACAGTGTGCCACGGATTTTGAAGCAGGCAGCTGTTACACATGCTTCTTGCTTTATTACTTTCAGGGGCCAGGGGTCCTGCAAGGATTCAGCAGTAGCAGATGCGTCCACAGCCCGATCCAGGAATGTATCTATTGTTGGCAGTGGTGCTGACAAAAATAATATACAGTATCTGTTGTAAAACGCTGGGTAAAACTGTCCAAGGTCTGTGTTATGTAAAACTGTGCAAAATAAACCGTGGATTAGGCATGTCACCAACATCTAATCACATCCTTTAGGAATTAAGCACAAACCCTTTAAGCTCAAAGCATTATCCTTTGATGACAAAAAGAAATACCTTTCTAGTAGCTGAATTGCAAAGCATGAAACTCAAAAATATGGTATTAGTTCTTGCTTGAGCAACTTGTGTGATCCTAGGCAAATACATTATTTCACCGAGCTTCCTTTTAATTTGTTATCACATATGAGACCATCTCTATTACTTAAGTTCAGAATGTGCAATCCATAAAAAAAAATATTTATCTAACAGCATATAAAGGTTTCTCCATCTTTAATAAAAAGCTAGGCTACCTATACTGCATGCATGACAAATGACTTGCCTCTTTGTTCACTTATAGCTTTGTCATCAGGCAGGAGTGTTTCTCAGTTCATGTTTAAAAACTCTCACTTTTAAAAAGTACTTTTCAAATAAACTGATCTGCTTACGTTAAAAGCTCCAGCATGTAAAAAGAACGCTTTTTTTCATCTTGAAGAAATCTTATCATAGTCTAAAGTGATGTTGGTGGCGCGATTTAAATTTCTGGAGCTGGGCCTAGTTCCACGGCACAGATGGGCTGGTCCCTAGTCTATTTTAAAATGTCTCAAGCATGCTGCCAGTGAAAAGAGAAATCAAACTTGTCACCATGGCTTAAAGTGGGATGAAAAAAGTGGATAATCACGAAAAAGCACATGGCAAAAAGATAAGTAACTGCAACTGTGGTTTGTTGAAGGCATAGTGGTCTTCAGTGTCACAATCACAGATTAGAACTGCATTTTCATTTACTTTTTCCCTTTCACTGTTTAAGGCACTTTGTACCTCCCTCTCGCGCTTTTGCATATTCACAGTTACAATGGCACCAATGCTCTGTGCGTTCTGCAGAGGGGCCAACAATTTGATGCTCAGTATTCTGACCACCAGTCTGAGCAACTGAAAGATATTCTGCAAATCTCACACTTCCATCAGCCTTAACTCCAGTGCACTCCATCATGGCCCATTATGAATACCTCCTTACAACCTGAGCTTGCATGGATGCAAAAATCCCAGCATCTAAAAAAAAAAAACCCAGCATACCAAGTACTAACCGGAGGAGTCAGAACTGACATATGATGATTAGGCTGGTCTGTATTAATGCTATTTTCTTAAACGGTATACTTTGATTCGGCCTACCCACAGGAAAAAAAAGCGTGTGTGTAACACAATTTCACCTCTTTGTTATACAGCAGACTGAATTGGAAGTGACAAAATTAGCATTGTGCTTTTTGTAGTTGGGAGCTTGCATATCACTTTCTATGTATTCAAATTTAACAACCAGCCCAAATAAGATAGTGAGTACTGGAACACAACAAATTCATCCACTGTAATGTTGGGTATAAAATAACACACTTCTCATGACTAGCTACATACTGAATAGCTTTTTTACCCTACTCGTTTTCTTATAGGATTTCAACCCGCAATCAAGTAACAAATAGAGATGCCTTATGCAGACATCCAATTTTTAGGTTCAAGGATTGCCAGGAGAAGCTTTCAGTTATGCCACAGTCTGAGCTCAGTATCCTTTTAAACCTGACTTATATAGCCAAATCAAGCAGTTCCCAAAATGTTTCAACAATTAAAAAATATGATGTGCCCTAGTTGGGACTCAGTGTTATGAGACAAATGCTTTCACCTTTGGTCCAGCTTCATGGTTGCTCAGCAGACACCAAAGTCAATGAAGAGAGTGGTTAAGTGGGTCTGTCTAGGAGAGAGGGGACAGTGATGGTGTTGTTGGACAGATTTTTAAGAAAGTGGATAGTGTGGAGTTCAAGAAACACAGACCTAGGACCGGTGCAAGTCTTGTATTCCATGACAGAGGACAGCCTGGAAAGAGGTGGCTTGGCGGTGTAAGGTACTAGACTCAGAGGCAGCAACCCCAGAAGGAGATAGTAACATGGAAGAAAAACAAACATGGTCATGCCAAGAGCATGTACTCCTACCTGGCCATGATAACCCTGATGATCCTGAACATCATGAACATCATGGAGAAGAGGCTCATGCTCTTCCAGGTAAGACGATACATTAGTCCCTTATGACTTGTTTGCCATTCGGCTCACTTAGGTTGAGGTTTTCTCATTGCACGTTGCTGAAGCTAATACCACCACTCAAAGCCCCTTATTTGGGGGCCACAAAGGCTGCATTACCCGCCTCTACCCCTTTTCGGTCACTTTCAACATGACACTTTACCTTCAGGAAAATCTAACAATCATACAAACCTCTGAGTCCTGTTTTTTACTAAACCTAGAGTGTAAAACCCACTAGAGTAAACAATTTAGGTTATGACTGTGTGTAGCTACAGTGCAAAACTGTCACAAACCCCTATTAGATGGAGATGTCTGTGTTAAATGCAGCTGTTTTAACTGTTTTTGTAAACAAACGTTTGGCGTAGTGATTGCCACAGATTTATTTAGCTGCGCCCTGCACTTGCATGCATGATAAGTTGCTTGGTGCACATAGACTAGGCTGTAGTGCACAGAGGTCTTACACTGCAGCACAGAGGAGAAACAAATTAGAGGAAACATTGCTTCTAGGCATTAGATTTTACCTTAAATTAAAAAAAAGTATTAATTATATTTCTACTGACTGTATTATTGACTTTTTGGTGTCTGTTAGACCTGGCACCTTTGGCGTGGGTCTGCCCTCCATTTTTGCTGTTGCCTCATGTATTTTTGCTGGTGTTAGATGTTTTGGGCACTGTGCCACTGCTATCCAGTGCCACAGTGCAAGTGCTTCCTATTGTAAATTGATGTATTAATCAGTGGTTCCATGTTTGGCTATTTGGTTTACTTGTCAGACCTTAATCTAGTGCACTGAGTGTGCCCAGGGTGTGTAAATCCAAATACTGCTAGTGGGCCTGCATCACTGGTTGTGCCACCCACAGAAGCAGCCTTGTAAATGTGTCTAATGTCTGCAATTGCAGAGCCTGCATGCAGTCTGATACTGTCATGCTGACTGGGCAAGTGCACCCACTTGCCAGTCCCTAAACCTTCCCTTTTCTTCATATCAGTCACCCCTATGGTAGGCCCATGGGCAGGGTGCATTGTACGTACAAGGTGGGGCAAGCCCTGATGTGTGTGGAATGTCCTAATAGTGAATTACAGCCGTTTTTGTTTTTCACTATTGCAAGGCTACCTGTTCTCCATAGGCCAGAACGGGCTGTTAGAATATTACATGTTTATAATCCTACCGGTCTCAGAGAACATGGTAGAAATCTGAGTTTAGTAGGCCTGAACACAGATTGATAAAATGCATCTTTTAGTGACGTTAGTTTTAACATTCTGTGTTTGCAAATACCACTTTTAGAAAGTAGATATTTGCTTGCCTAACCTTTCAGGCCTGCCTCTGCTAGGTTTTGTGAGTGACAGGACCAGGGGATTCCAAGAGACAGGATGAGTCAGCCCAGTGGTGAATAGAGAGATCTGCATCTAGATGGGAGGGAGGAGTTGCACCTGGACCTTGAATAGGGCCGTGCCTGCCTTCCACAATGCTGGCTTCACCCCCTGGGGAGCGGCTGATGTCTCTGCCCTGCACACTGAAGAGAAGGAGTCCTGTAAACAATGTGCTCCAGGACTGTACTTGCCTTCCACAATGCTGGGTCCACCTCCTGTGGGGCGTCTGATGTGCCTGCCCTGCACTGTGAAAGGAAAGGAGAAGTCTGGTAAACAGAGTGCTTCAGAACTGGTTTGGACTGGGCAAAGGCCCCTCTCCCCTCTGCTCCCAAGAAATTAGATCACTTTGGACTACAAGAAGAAACCTTTGCTGAAGAGAGTAACCTGAAGAAACTGAGGAGAGAGTATCCCTGAGCTGAAGGGCTGCTTGAGGGATGGGCCTGCAGTGGTTGCCTGACTGCCAATGAAAGGAGAAAGAACTTTGTGTGCTTTACTTTCAACTTGTGAAGGATTTCCAAGGGCTTGGAAAAGAGCTTGCCTCCTGCTGAAGTCTCAGGGACAACAGACGTCACCCACCAGATTCCCAAAAGTCTCCCTGAAGTGCCCGCTGGACGTTGTGGGGGATTTGCATGTCGCAAGCAGCTGGAAGTGCGACTCAAGATCGAGAAGCGTGTCGCAGAACCGCCACTGCCGCTTCACAACACGAAGCGCCCCGCATCACCGGAGGAGAGAATCGCAGACGCCGACGCATCACCGGGAAGCATGACGCAAGAGAGAAGGACCGACGTTGCCTCAGACGCCGCTGCATCTCTAAAAAGCTTGTCGCAGGGCCTGTAGCGGCTCATCGTTGGAGAAGAGGATCGACGTCACCGCAGACGCCGCCGCATCACCGGGAAGAGTGTTGCAGGGCCTGTCGCGGCTCGCATTGCTGTGGAAGCAACTCGCATCACCAGTAGAGAGAATCGACATCACCGCAGATGCCACGGCATCACCGCGAAGAGTGTCACACCAAGGACAGAGCGTCATCTTTATTTCTTTGCACCTGAACATCACCGCATTTCCATCGCTGCAACATTGCTTGTTGTGGAAGCGCAACACATCGTAAGGTACATTGATGCAAAGTGTCGCATCTTAAGAACTGAACTGAACTACGCTAAATCTACCATCTTAAAGTAACGGTATTGTGTATTTTTGTCGTTCATGGTCTTGGGCTAAATCTATATAAAGTCTACTTTTTTTTAATATAAAACCTGTGTGGTGTCCATTAGTAGTATTGTCACTAGGTTACTGTATGTGGTCACAAATGCTTAACACACCGCCTCTGAGATAAGCCTGTCTGCTCGTGACAAGCTACTAAGGGGGTGAGCAGGGGTTATTTTAGGGGTGTAATCCCCTTATCCTGAGTAGAGGCAAGGGTCCCTATTTGTCACAAGTACCTACCTTTGCCAACTAGAGACCCCCAAATCTAACAGTGTCACATTGCCTCTAAGTTAAACCTGACTGCTTTTTTTACAAGCTACCGGTGTGTAAGCTTAGGATAATTTAGTGACTTTTATGGTTCACCCTGAGAGAGATTGTGGCTGTTGCTTCAGCAGGGTTAAAACTCCACTCAACCAACAATCCAATTTCTCACACTGGTGGCAGTGGTGGAATCCAGTGCTTATGTCTTTGCAGTGCAATACAGCAATTTGTGTAACACAATAATCCCATATAAATGATTTAACACCAAAATTAACCCCTTTTTAAATAAAAAAAAACATGTGATGGACGGAATGTTGAACAATGTAAAAAATTCACCCTTCACAGAGATCTGGGCCTAAATCCATAGTATTTTGCTCCCCATGCCATTCCAGTTTAAATGCAAATCAGTCTTGACCCTGTTCCCCAGCCCAAATTGCCAAGTCAGGTTCTCTGTGAAGTGGAAAACAAGCATCCTAGCACCTGTTTCTGGGTTTCATCCCTCATCATCCAGGCTAGCTTGATTCTACTGGCATGGAGAGCACGGGGCCCATGTCTGGGCATACCCTTCCCACTTAGGGCGACAAATGCAAAAGGTACGAATGATGGACGGAATGCTGAACAATGCAAACATTCACCCCCAGTCACAATGATGTTGGCTTAATCCATAGTTTTTTTGCTCAATGGATTTTTCCCAGATCCTTGTGACTGGGGGTGAATTTTTGCATTACTCAGCATTCCGTCCATAATTTGTTCCTTTTCCAATTTTGAAATTCCTCATAGTTTTTCTTTGGCTGTTTTCTCCTTTTTCTAAATGTAAGTGCCCTACATCCCTTTTTCTTCATCATGAAACTGGAGCTGTTCCACTTTGACCCCTCACCAGGGCTGAGATGCAGGAGATAAGCAAAAAAGGGGGCTATAGGCAAGCAGGAAAGCTACCAAGTTAGTTGCCCTCCAGGTAGCCCTCCGAGTCTATGAGAAAGTACAGGGTTGGCAGTCCACCCCAGAGAGGATGATGAGGAGGAGGGAGCACACTTGGATGATGATTGGGATGAGGACTCAAAATGAGTCTTGAGCTGCAGGAGGAACACAACTCACCCCCAGAGGATGCCCAGAAAGGGGCAGGAAGTAGTATGTCTGCCCGGATCCTTTTTCCAGAGGAGATGGAGGACCATAAGGTGTAGAGGGAGCTCAAACTGCAGCTGGTCAAACCAAAGTTAGAAGCAGAGGAGAGGAAGCCTGGGAGACCCTTGGCAAGGGAGAGACTGCCCATGGAAGGTATGAGAATGGCCATTAGCTCAGTCTCAAGGAGATTGGCATCAGGGCAGGCAGAGTCCAGCATCAATGGTGGCAGTATTACCCAAGTATCCATTGGAGAAAAGAGAGACCAAACCCCAAAGGATCTGGGCCTAACTTTGTTGATGGAGATGACACAGACAACTGGTTTGAGTGAGGCCTATGAGGTTGCCCAAGAGATGTACAAGGTCCTTTTTCTCTCCCTTTTTATTTTCTATTAGGATCTAGGTGTTGCAATATCATAGATATAATTTACAGAAAATATTCACCATAAATTACACAAATTATACAAATATAATTACATATTATATAAATAAAATAAGTGTATGGTGTGTAACATCTTACAGTGAGAGAATATCATCAAAGGAGAAAATATTATAAATACTATAAATGCAGTTGACTTGAAACCAGATAAAAAGAGGGACAATAGCTCATATGTTACCTGCAATAGGATAAGGGAGCAGAGCTTAAATAATGTAATCAATCCCCTTTCAAACTACTCCTACATCTTCAGATTTTCAATGTTGTCCCCAGAATGTCATGAATTTCCTAACTTCCCCAGTTCGTATTGCATATAACTGTTCATTAGTTGCAACTTGCCTCATTTTTTTAGGCCAATTCTTCATTGAGGGGATTATTTGTCTTTACCAATTTTGGAGTAAGAAAGAATCGAACTAAAGGTGTTGCAATATATACTAATTTTAGCCACTTGCTGGACAAGCCCAATAATAGATCATACCCCAAGACTCTCTGCCAAGTAGTTGGAACCAGATTGACCCTCGAAACTCCTACAAGATACTGAAATATTTCAGTCCAGAATCTCGGTATGGATAAGCAGTGGCTGATAACATGCGTCCAGTTTGCTGGGGAATGCCCTGTACACCGGGGCCAGTTACCTGGGAGGGCAGGGTAAATATATGTTAAAAAGGCTGGGGTTCTAAATAAAAGCCAATTAGAAAAAAAGCATCCATTGCAAATTGGCCCCTCTTAAAACACTGAAATGTAATATATTGACTTCCTTCCACATTATGTTTGTCATTTTAAGGCATTCCTATTTGTCCCACTTTTCTTTTCACTTTTTGGGTGGATTAAGGGCCCTTACATGCTAAAAGCATTCTTTTTCATTCCCTAGGCCTTTTCAAAACCCCATCATCACTTAAAGCATACATCACCTCTCTGTTACTAAGGATCCGGAGAAGATCCAAATCAAGTAAAACTTGAGTATTCTAAATAAGCCAGAAAGGAGAAAGTCATATGTATACGCTGTCTTACTTCCCCTAAGTTTTGCCATCTATCTCCCCTAAGGAAGTCCAATATTTCCAACATCCTGCTTTATCCCACTTTTGAACAATTTTGGGTGAAAGCTTCTTCCCTGTGTCCATATCAATTGCAGTCAAGGATGTCACTGCATTGATCTGGGGAATAGAGTATCTCCTATAGCGATCCCCACGTTTCCGAAAGAGCCCCTTCAAGCTCATGTATAGGGCCCATGAGGAAGATTGGAGGCCAAACTCTGGAGGGACATTACCAATGAAGGGAGGAATTCCCTGTGAGCCCCAGGGAAAGGGGGCAGGGTGAAGTATCCTCTTATGAAGGAGGCCCTGACCAGGAAGTAAAGGCTCACCCTAGAAAGATATAGTCAGAAGTTAAGGAACAGCTAGAAGTGGTCCCAGCAGACCTGGGTGGATAGTGTGGATAATTTTTTCAAGGCTCTGAATCAATGGATGAAGGACAGTAAACTGAGTGTTAACTCGGTACTGCACAATTTGAATGCAGTGAGCAAATGGTCAGACTTTGTTTTATAGAGCTGCATCAACACCTTGTGGAGAGTAGGTTATCTGACCCCAGAGAGCCATCTAGGGTGGTAGACCCCTGGATCACCACCAGTTTCCACAAGAAGGTATCCAGGGGAGCTTCCAAAAGGGTGGTAGGGTTCCTACCTGACGAAGGAGGGAGGAGATAAAGAAAGGAAGGAGTTTTCTCAAGGCCCCCAAAAGGTTCTCAAGGGAAAGGGACCCAGTCCCAATCTGGCCTAAAAAAAAAGGTATTTATAGGCAAGAGCACTGGGAAATTTGTCCTCAGAGTTCTGAGTGTTACCAATTTGGGTATACCAAGGGTGAAGCAAAGGTCCCCAAGAGGGCACTGCCCGCAAGTGCTGGACACACCCCTGGATTAGCCAGTGTAGTGCTTGGCTGGGTGGTGGCTCCAGTTAATGTGAGGAAGACCGCTGAAGTTACCCTAAGTAACAAAGAGATGGTACCCAAAACCCACATGCCTTCAAATACTTCCAAGTACAGACAGTGGGTTACCATCGATGGACAGAGGGGGGAAGCTCTGAAAGAAAACAGTAGCCAATATGACCACTGTTAGGGATCATTTGGTGTCCTCAGAGCAGATGATACCCAACACATTTTGCCAAGTTGCGGTAGCAGATAACCGTGAGAGCCACTACCCAGTGACTCTGGCTTCCTTTGGATGGGGCATCACTGGTTCTCTTAGGGTAGCTATGAGCCCTCTACCGCGGGTTCAACAAGTCTCTGTTTCACAAACTCCAGACCATACAGAACACCGCACCCAGACTGGTCCTCGGCATCCCTCGACATGAACACATCACCCAACACATGTGTAACCTCCACTGGCTCCCTGTTGAAAAGTGAGTAACTTTCAAGATACTCACCCAAGCCTACTAATGCCTTCACAACACAGGACCCCAATACCTCAACGAAAGAATCTCCTTCCACATACCCAAGAGAAACCTCCGTTCAGCCGACCTTGCCCTCACTGAAACCCCGCGCATCCGCAGAGTCAGGAACAGGCGAAAGAGCCTTCTCCTACATCACAGCCAAGACCGGGAACGAGCTCCTGATTGACATTAGAAGCACCCCCTCCCTGAACATCTTCAGGAAGACGCTCAAGAACTGGCTCTTTGACTGAGCAGAGCTGCCTACCCCCCCTCCCCCCCCAGTGCTTTGAGACCCTCACAGGTGAGTAGTGCGCTTATAATTCCCCTGATTGATTGAATGATTGATTGATTGATTGATTGTTATGCCTGTGGATTGTTTGAGTGATCAGACCTGAAGTTTTAAAACAAATGGAATGTTGTTCCTAAGGGGCTAAAAGGGAGGAAGGGGGGTGGAAGAAAGGGAGGAAGGGCACGTTAGTGATGTCGAGCATGGAAAGGTCCCGCACTAGGAACTCCTTAGGACACAAATTGGTCCCCCTCGTGACTTGAGCGAGTCTACCATTTGTACCGGCTGGGTCATTACGACCTTACCTTCCTGGTGCACATATCTCCGGAATGTATCACTGTACCTCATGTGAGAAGTTAGCCTGCCATATGATGTCCACTAGTTCTAGTGGGCACCTTGCACCAGTCAAATCAACCCTTATCGATGGTGGTTGTAAAGTCAACCTTATAGAAAGCTATCCTAGTGGTAGCATGGACCAGCAGTCATCAGGTTAAGACTTCAGAGAGCGTATTAAGCAAGTTGTTTTACCAATTATAATCCCTTGAGTACCAAATGAAAGGACACCACACAAGTTATATATCAAATATATATGTATTTATTCTAAACACAACCCCTCTGCACTCTTTATGAGGTCAGATGTAAAAGTACAATACAAGTTACTCAATTACTATACGATAAGTTGCACAGTATACGTTATGCGCTAGAGGCCTCACAAACCATACACTAAAATAGTGATTTAAGAACCATGAGAGAATTATAAAGCAGGCCTGGGGCCTGTTGAATCGCTGGGGCTACTCTAAACAACCAAAGGTTAGGAAGTAGGAGGCCCACGGGAGACGCGTGCAGTGTCTAAACACAGCCGCGGGTTACCATTGACTTTCTATGGGAAACGAAGAAGTTACAAATTTACAATTTAAGGACACTTCTGGATGGACGACGATGGAACCCTTTTAAACTAGGACACTTCGAAAGTCAAGACCCACAGGAGCACCGGAGTACTCGTGTTACCTCACCCAGGGAAGCTGGGTGCATAGGTGCCTTTTCGTGTTGGGTTTCGTCATCGTTTATCAATGGAGGGCTGCAAAGAAGTTCTGCAGGCGACCAGAGGAAAAGTGTCCGGGTGGATCCAATGGTGGATCTAAGATCTGTAGAACCTGAAAGCAGAATGGACAGAGTCTTGGTCACTTGCCAGTGACCAGGGCAGCGATAGAAAGATGCCACCATATGTCAGGTGATTTCAGGTAAAGATGTGAAGTTTGTCTCTTCAGCCATGAGGACCAGGTGGTGTCAATTACAACCAGGAGCTGGATTCGAGCTGCCCCCAAAGGATCTAGTTGACTGCGGTGTCAGTATCCGGACTGAACCCAACAAGCCTTGGCGAACGCAACTCACGCAGGATGTCGAGATTGGCTCCGGTGCAGACCAGGAAGCTCTGAGGAACTTCTCTTCTGAAGGGAAGTTGTAGCAAGCCTGGAGCAACCAGGAAAGAAAGCCTTCGGGGGGCTCACTAGCCAACGAACTAGTAACCGCGAAGACGCGTCAAGCTGAAATGCAAAAGTGGAGCCCACGGGTCACTCATGGAGTGGGGGCCTCTGAGCTTCGATGCAATTGGTGCTCGGGTCTGGGGCTTCAAGCACCCCAATGCACGACTTCGAGTTACCTCATGAAGTGAGTGCAGCTTGCAAAATGCAGGATGTCCAGGAGTTCCAGTCCCACGTCTCTCGTGTCCGCCACGGGTCTCAGCTTTGCTGTGAGCGAAGGTCGGAGTCAGAGATATCTGGAAGTCCATGTCCTGTGTCGCAGAATCTTCGGGATCCGGCAGGAGCCTCGAAATTGCAGACTGACAAAGTTGCTGTTGGTGCCTGTTTGAACAGGGTGATCACTCCTTGACCACAAGGGAGATGTCTCCCATCTTCCAGTCGAAATGGAATGTCGAAGGTCCAGGATTTATGTTTCAAAGTTTCGTCATGGGTAATCTAAAGTCCTAGTGACTGGGTTCCTATACTTACACTAAGTTTAGGGGCTGGACTACCCTTAAGGTCCCTCCTATGGGTGGACCTCGGAAGGGGGTGGTTACACCCCTTTCCCTTTGGCCAGTTTTGTGTCAGAGCAGCAACCGGTTTGAACTGGAAAATGCATGGAGCACCCTGTGTGCCCCAGGCAGTGTCTGGAAAGCATTCACTGAATGCAGCCCTCCCTGCCCCAATACACAAAAGCGTGTCTGGGGAGGTGCCAGCACCTCCTTGGACAGGAAACCTATTGTCCAGGCCTCCCCTTCCGGAGTTTCATCCAGCAACAGGAGGTCAGACTCGTGTCTGTGGCAGCAGCATCCATTTTGTGATGCTAAGGCTCTGTTCAACTTTAACTGGGTAAACCAGTAACTACATATCTTCTCCCTCTAGAAGGGTGGAATGCTACCCCCGCCGCCAGGACTGGCAGGGGGTAGCATTGGAAGTGTTTGATACCTTCCACAACATGTTTTGATAAAGCCAAACCAAAGTTAGCATTAACCGCAAGGATTATAATGCACTTGAGTATATGGTATGGCTATATCATAGAACAGCTATAAGGAGATGGTTCCGAAAGCTGCAGAGGCGCTCAGCTCATGCTAGGGCACCCTCTCACATAAAACTAAGCACTCTGCCTCCAGGATTGTTAAGGCCTGCCATAGGAGTGACTTATAGGTGTATATATGTCTATATGTATATAGAGATATAGGTATACTATATATAATAAGGGGTGATTTCACCACCTTACCCAGGCTGTGTGCACAGACCTGTGGAGTCAGTTTGGAAGGCAAGCCAGGGGTGGCACAATACATGCTGCAGCCCCTGGTAGGCCTAGGGTGCACCTATGCCCTGGGTACCTATGGTACACTATACATGGGCTCACAGGTGTGACCCAGTAACCAATCTGGTATGTACCTAAAGTACATGGTATCAATTTAGAGAGAGAACAGCTGGGCTGTGGGCCTGATTAGCAGGGCCACAGCCACACTAAAGTCGAAAAACCAGAGAATCACAGCAAAAAGTGGCGGGTAACCATAGGAAGTAGACCCTACTCTCCTACACCTTACTTATAATATATATTTTTTTCACACACCAGGGGGACTAAGTATCCTGACATCAGGCGATGTGACTTCACACAATATCTGCCACCCCCTAAAGAGTAGATGAGGATTACATGTCCTGATGAATTACCAAGATCCTTTTGGGCTTTTTAAATAGGCAAGAAACATGCCAACCATTTCACATAACTCACAAGAACTGACAGAGTTCTAATTTTCCCCTCTCCGTTCATATATTGAGACACTCCATGAATAAATTCCCTTTGGAGTCTTCAGGAGCCATTTTTAAACCGAAACACATTCCCACATCTACTCACTTCACACAGGTTTGCTCTCACATAATACAATCTAGCTTCACGACAGCGAAACCGAGAAGACCTCCGGCAAAGAGGCCCCTCGCGGGGCCCGTTGGGCATTGCAGCGCCGGCCCAACGAGGAGCTGCCCTATGATGAAGAATGACACCCCTCGGGGTGTTTGAAGGCCCTTGCTCCTAAATGGAGTTATCCCTGGACACACCTTTATACACCCGACATCACTGACATGCCCTCCTTCCCTTTATCGCCCCTTTCCTCTGTTCTAGCACCTTAGGAACAAAATTCCCATTGTTTTCAAAGTTCTACCGAGCCTGTATGTTTGACCTACCAAGCCCCCTTTCCCCCTGTGAAATTCTAATAAAGACCTGAAGCACACTAACAGGAAAGAAGTGAAGCTCAGGCGACACCTAGAAATGCTGGGGTTGCCTGAGTGGGTCTATATGACCACAAGGTTCATGGGTGCCCAGAAGGAGAGTTGGGGAAGCCTGGCGCCTAGCAGAATGTCTTAGGAGGCTGCAATGAAGGGAAATGGCAAGAGGCATGGGAAGCCAGCCCCTGAAACTCCCACAGTACAGGTGAATAGGGCGACAAACCTGGAGGATACTGGGGAGGACATTGCCTCCCTTCGAGACCTACCTACAAGGCCTTTGTACCTGGGCTGGATCATGAAATACCCCAAGGAAGTCATCTGAGTCAGGACAAGACTGTTGCCAGGCGTGTCTCCAACTTTTACTGACACCAGATGTGGATATCCTCAGATACATTCTGAAGGTCATGTTGCTGATCTTCGCGAAAAACAAATCTATATGGAACCACAGCTGGTGGCTAGCAGAACTTGGACCCACACCTGCGGCAACAGACCATGCTTGCAACCTAGATATCATCCTCGAAAGCAAACTGACCATGAAATAACAAGTCAACGTAGTCACCTCCTCCTGCTTCCACAGCCTCCACATGCTCAGCAGAATCTTCAGATGGAACCCAGTCAACACCAGAAATAGGGTCACACAGGCACTCATTACCAGCTGCTTTAACTATGGCAACTCACTCTACACCACCCTCTCCAACCAGCTCCTCAGAAGACTCCAGACCATATAGAGCACTGCCGCCAGAATCATCCTGGACCTCCTCAAATGAACACACAACACTACCCACATCAGAAACCTCCGATGACTCCCCATCCAGTAGAGATGCCAGTTCAAGATCCTCATGCTCACATATAGGGCTCTGCATGACCAAGGTCTGGTCTACATCAACCACCAACTTATCTTCAATCTGCCCACAAGACACCTGTGCTCCTCCTTTCTAGCTCTTTCTCACATTTCCTGCATCCACTGTAGATGCAGGGGGCCACTCCTTTTCCTACATTGCTACCAAGCCCTGGAAAAAGCTGCCCTCCAACTTCAAACAGCACCCTCCCTTGTGGACTTCAGAAAGAAACTCAAGACCTGGCCTTTCAACTGAAATGCTGATTTACTGATTCACCTACCATGCCAATGGGAAAACAGGGAAAAAGGCTCCCCTAATTCCCTTTCCTGCTGTTGGTACCCTTTTTAAAAGGGTGATCATTGACATTGTTGAGCCTTTGCACTGCAAAACTGCCTTAGGCAAAAGGTTTTTCCTGGTTTTGGTGGACCATGCCACTAGATACCCAGAGGCAATCCCTCTGAGTTCTGTGACTATACCTGCAGTAGCTAGAGCCCTGGTGGTGATTTTCATCTGGATAGTGTTCCCCAAGGAAGTGGTGTCTGACAAGGGCAGCAAACTCATGTCTATCTAATTGAAGTCCATGGGGAAGGAGTGTGGAGTCGCCTACAAGTTCTTCACCCCCTATTATTCCTAACCCAATGGGTTGTTGAAAGGTTCAACAAGACCTTGAAAGGCATGATTATGGGATGTCCTCTGTCCTGCCTACTTTTGCCAAAAAGGGAAATGCCACAGATGTGTTGTGGCAAGCCTGAGCCAAGCCTACCAGTGAAAGGGATTTGCCCTTCTCTACACAGAGTCCTTAGACCAATAGCAAGAAGTTGACACAGAAACTGGAATAGAAAAAACAGAGTTTATTAAACCTCATGAGGTGGAACTACATTCACACAACACCCTTCGGTAGAGTATGAGGTAGCACACTGACTGGAAGTAGCTTGATCTTTTATACCCACACAGGGGCTAAAATGAAGGCGGTACAAGGCAGAGTGTTGGTTTCAAATACATATAAGGTCATACAGAGAGTGTGCTAGCAACAAGTGGGAAGGGCTGACAGTTAGCTAATTCTGGTGGATACATCTTGACAGTTACAAGTTGGAGACAGCTGCATGCTCAACTGAGCATGTGCAAAGCAGAAGGGGATAAATATATCTTGTCTCTAGGCAGATATCAAGAGCAGTTAACAGGAAGGTAGGACAGAGCACATGGCAAACAAAATGACCCTCAGAAATACAAAATGGATTCCGTAAAACGGACAAGATAGTCTCTAAATACAAGATGTCTTCTGCTAATGCATAACCTAATCATTGCTAAATTACCACAGACGACCCTTTCAGCATTTGCTGAAGACATTCATCTATTTGGGTTAATCTAAATCAGCATCCTGTATATTAATGTTCATCATTTCAGTAACTTCACTATTTAACATTTGTTGTTCTTTTGCAATATTTCTTTTGGCCGGTGTACAAGCAGTGAGGCACATGGAACAAATCATGGGACCACATTGTATACAAGAACAGCATGTAAATAGTATCACCAGTAGTATACATTGAATAGTCAGTAGCTTCCAGCCCCAAGTAACAACAAGTGTCCATATCCAGTTGGAAAATGTCCATGTACCAGTCTCTGGGTGAATGTCTGCAGCAATCTTATGCAGCTTAGAGATTGCGTCATAAACTGAAGGTGAGTGGTCAGGTATAAAGACGCAGCAACTGCTACCGATGATGCAGCATGCACCACCTCGATCAGCCAAAATCACGTCGAGCACCATCCTATTTTGGAGTGCTACAATTCTTGCAATTTGCAGTTCTTCTGTAATGTTCCCAAGTGCCACGGCTGTCTGATTGGTGACAGCTTACACAACACAAGTCAATCGTCTGATCTTTCTGCTAGTCAATGCAGCACCCACAAAGAAGAACAAACCCAAATTGAAATCGAAATATTGCTGCAAAGTGGTATCTGTCTGGTCGATCTCATCTGTACTTATTGTTCATTTGTATCTATTCTTAGAAATATCATTGTACAACTTCAGGTCAAGATGATATGATGCAGTTGCTAAAAACACAGGGGGTAACAAAAATGATATGTAGCATACCCCGGACCACCCAACAGGTAATTGATAGTATCCTTTATTACCATACACAAAGTAGGTGTTGTGCGACGATGTAAAACTACTATTATTCATGCCCTCAATGTTCAGTACAGAAATACATTCACTTCGTCCTACGGGAATTCTCCCAACACTGCAATACATAAATGTGCTTTTGCTCTGGTTACAGAAATCACAAAGGGTCCAAAGTTCTTCATATTCCTCACATTTGTGAAGACATATGGTGTCGAAATATTGTCCGGTTGGTATTCATCCCATTCCCATTTAGTCCCTTTAGCTTCAGGATAACTATTTTCATCTTGGTAACATTCTTTATTCAACCGAAAGATGATTCCACCTACTGAAGGCTTCCCATAAGCAAACAAAAGGGGAAACATTCTTTACGACGCAACTTTTACCACGCAGTGCCTTTACAACGCAGGTTTTTCAAAGCAAGTCATTACAACAAATTGCGCTGGGGGACGCTCTAGGATAGGTAATCGTTTAATTTACTATCCAACACCTTCCCTACTATCCACAGCGACTGGAGTTGGAATAGTAAATTAAACTATTCACTATCAGCACCCCCCAACGTAAGTCGTTGTAACGACTTGCGTTGTAAATCCTGCGTTGTAAAGGCATGCGTAGTAAAAGCATGCGTTGTAACAACGTACATCCAACAAAAGGACATACAAAGCTTTACATGAACCATTATGGGAAAACGGTAGAGAAATAAAAGGTGTTCCTCCTTTCTTCTGGTGTGCAGGTATCATCCCACATACCAAACAAATGGTAGTATTTGTAGCATTATGGTTATGATGCAACATCTGGATGAATGTGTTATTCAGATAGGATTGTATATGTGTCTGCTCATGATAAGGAAGAGTATATTAAAGATGCTCCAGTGGAGCTGGAGTAGTTGCAACAAAAAGCTGTTGAGCAGGAACTGCTTTCTCAATGAAACAAGTGGTTATTGCCAAAACCACCAGGGCAACAACAAACCCTACAGCACAAATAATCCTCTCATTATTCATTTCAATGACAGCGGTGATCAATCTTTCTAAGAACCTGTTGAAAACAATTGTTGGAGCTCTTAACCCTTGAGTAGCTGTTGATTTCTTCACCACGGACCAAGACGGGTGTCACTACACTAATGCAAGGCGGATCCCCCCCCTTGCCTCATTGGCTCTCCGTTTCACAAACCCAGGGCGGTAGCTCAATCAGTCTCGTTCAAAACTGCAGATTCTTTTTTCGGTCTCAAATTGTATCGTGATGCTCCAGGAATCGTGTGGTCCGGGAAGAATTCCGTAGACTCGTCAGATGAGATAGCTAGACCTTTCGCGGTCTCCAGAATTTCATGATGGTCGGTCAGCGCAGCAGGTTCCACCAAGGCGGGCGATACACGCTTGCAGTGCGTGGTGTGGAGCCAATTCCTTTTGTTCATCACTCGAACTGCTGTCTTTGTAGCCAACAGCACCTGCTCTGGACCTCGCCACCTCGGCTCCAATCTGTTCGATCTGTCGAAGATCTTGACCATCACGTGGTCACCGGGACGGAGATCATGGGCCTCACCTGTAGATCTATCAGGAAGAGCTTCTCGAACCTGTTGATGAATAGAGGTCAACGCAGGTTTTCAACGCAAGTCATTACAACGAATTGCGCTGGGGGGCGCTCTAGGATAGGTAATAGTTTAATTTACTATCCAACACCTTCCCTACTATTCACGGGGACTGGAGTTGGAATAGTAAATTAAACTATTCACTATCAGCACCCCCAACGTAAGTCGTTGTAACGACTTGCGTTGTAAATCCTGCGTTGTAAAGGCATGCGTAGTAAAAGCATGCGTTGTAACAACGTACATCCAACAAAAGGACATACAAAGCTTGACATGAACCATTATGGGAAAACGGTAGAGGAATAAAAGGTGTTCCTCCTTTCTTCTGGTGTGCAGGTATCATACCACATACCAAACAAATGGTAGTATTTGTAGCATTATGGTTATGATGCAACATCTGGATGAATGTGGTATTCAGATAGGATTGTAGATGTTTCTGCTCATGGTAAGGAAGAGTATATTAACGATGCTCCAGTGGAGCTGGAGTAGTTGCAACAAAAAGCTGTCGAGCAGGAACTGCTTTCTCAATGAACCAAGTGGTTATTGCCAAAACCACCAGGGCAACAACAAACCCTACAGCACAAATAATCCTCTTATTATTCATTTCAATGACAGCGATGATCAATCTTTCTAAGAACCTGTTGAAAACAATTGTTGGAGCTCTTAACCCTTGGGTAGCTGTTGATTTCTTCACCACGAACCAAGACGGGTGTCACTACACTAATGCAAGGCGGATCCCCCCCTTGCCTCATTGGCTCTCCATTTCACAAACCCAGGGCGGTAGCTCAATCAGTCTCGTTCAAAACTGCAGATTCTTTTTTCGGTCTCAAATTGTATTGCGATGCTCCAGGAATTGTGTGGTCCGGGAAGACTTCCGTAGACTCGTCAGATGAGATAGCTTGACCTTTCGCGCTCTCCAGAATTTCATGATGGTCAGTCAGCGCAGCAGGTTCCACCAAGGCGGGCGATACACGCTTGCAGTGCATGGTGTGGAGCCAATTCCTTTTGTTCGTCACTCGAACTGCTGTCCATGTAGCCAAAGCACCTGCTCTGGACCTCGCCACCTCGGCTCCAATATGTTCGATCTGTCGAAGACCTTGACCATCACGTGGTCACCGGGACGGAGATCATGGGCCTCACCTGTAGATCTATCAGGAAGAGCTTCTCGAACCTGTTGATGAATAGAGGTCAAACTATCAGTCAACTGTGCCAAATAATCATTCAACAGAATGTATGGGGCGTGGCTTAGGAACTCCCCAAATATTCATTGGTCTTCCAAATACCACCTCATACGGTGTAAGACCTGATCGTGAATGTGGTACCGATCTTATGGATAACAGTGCCAAAGGCAGTGCATCTTTAGGGACGTGAAAGCCAGTATTTTTGCCAGCTTCAATTTTAAGGTAGCATTATACCTTTCCAACAATCCTACTGATTGTGGGTGGAAGACTGTATGGAATTTCTGTTTGATCCCTAACCCTGTCAGGACATACTCAACAATTTACCCAATAAAATGAGGTCCGTTGTCGCTCCACAAAACTTTACATACACCGTATCTTGGAAAGAATTCCTTCAGAAGCACCTTTGCTGTGGTAAGAGCAGTATTATCCTTTGTAGGATACGCCTCTATCCATTTACTGAAGGCACATACCACCGCTAGGACATATTTTAGATTATTGCAGCATTCAAGTTGGATATAATCCATCTGAAAAACTTCAAAAGGTGCAGTTGGTGTAGCAAACCCTCCTGTAGGAGTTTGTGTCCCTTTTCCAGGATTGTACTGCCAAAAGATCAAACATGACTGTACTATTCTTTTAGCTGTGCTGGCAATTTCAGGATGCTAGAAAAACCAACACTATCACAGGGCTAGAGGGATGTTTAAAGACCAAGCCTAAGTATTATCCCCCAAAGGACTAGATTAATAAACAACAAACTTAGGGGTCTAGTAAAGAAACCCAATAATGCTTCTATATTGTTGTACCCCTGTCAATTGTACATGAGGACCAACACATTAAATTAACAGACCATATCACCAAAAAGTGAGGCACCAGTGAACGTAAGTCACCCCTGGTTGAGGATTCCCATCAAAAGTCTTGTATGGATCAATATTCTCATTTGGTAATCCTTATCGGGTATTGTATCTCTTGACCATTGAGATCAGCATACCCTGATAGCCAGTCCGGGGTAGCGACCCACAATCACTCAGTACTACCACATGATGTTGATATGATGGGAAAGTGCAGTGAAAAAATATATATAAGTGGTGATTAAAAAAGGATAGGAACTTAACAAAAAACAATTTTAATAGAAGTTAGCCCCTTCCTCATTAAAAACAAGAACAGTATAGCAACATGATCGCAGGTCACACAAATAGCTGCGAGGAGACCAACATGTTTCAGCCACGGGATGGTTACCAGGCTTTCGTCAGGGTCTCTGTTCTGTGTATATGCTACTGAATAACGTGTGAAAAACTATACAAAAAAACACACTAGTGAACAACAGTAAAGGATATGATGTTCCTTCATCTGTACAAACTCCTCACTTCGGTACTTGGTTACCTAAATACTGTGTGTGGGGAACAAACGTGCAGGTTAGCCACAATTAGAAAACACGATCTGTTGCAAAGAATGTAATATGTCTAAGTAAGTACCAAACGACCTTAAACAATCAATTACTCACCCAGAGTGACCGGGGAGTGGACCTCACCTCTTCCTGGACCTGGCTAGGTGCTCTTGTCCACTGTCCCTAATGGTTTTGGTGCATTCCTATCTGCATTGTGTCTCTGTGTAAATAGCGGTAGTAACGCTTACATGTATTTTAAGTGTAGTTAACGATAGAATGGTGAGCAGGTGGTTTTTGGGAACCAGTGTTTTTATGCTATTGAGCTCCAATGATAAAAGACTTTGGGACTTCTTTTCTTAGTACATTGCCAGAGTAGTTCTATAAGTAGATCCATCTGGTTTTTTGTCCTTTTGAAGTTGGCTTTTGTCTTTGTAGAGCGGGGTCTCACATATCCTGAGCCAGGTCCAGGAAGAGGTGAGGTCCACTCCCCGGTCACTCTGGGTGAGTAATTGATTGTTTAAGGTCATTTGGTACTTACTTAGACATATTACATTCTTTGCAACAGATCGTGTTTTCTAATTGTGGCTCACCTGCACGTTTGTTCCCCACACACAGTATTTAGGTAACCAAGTACAGAAGTGAGGAGTTTGTACAGATGAAGGAACATCATATCCTTTACTGTTGTTCACTAGTGTGTTTTTTTGTATAGTTTTTCACACGTTATTCAGTAGCATATACACAGAACAGAGACCCTGACGAAAGCCTGGTAACCATCCCGTGGCTGAAACTTGTTGGTCTCCTCGCAGCTATTTGTGTGAACTGCGATCATGTTGCTATACTGTTCTTGTTTTTAATGAGGAAGGGGCTAACTTCTATTAAAATTGTTTTTTGTTAAGTTCCTATCCTTTTTTAATCACCACTTATATATATTTTTGCACTGCACTTTCCCATCATATCAACATCATGTGGTAGTACTGAGTGATTGTGGGTCGCTACCCCGGACTGGCTATCAGGGTATGCTGATCTCAATGGTCAAGAGATACAATACCCGATAAGGATTACCAAATGAGAATATTGATCCATACAAGACTTTTGATGGGAATCCTCAACCAGGGGTGACTTACGTTCACTGGTGCCTCACTTTTTGGTGATATGGTCTGTTAATTTAATGTGTTGGTCCTCATGTACAATTGACAGGGGTACAACAATATAGAAGCATTATTGGGTTTCTTTACTAGACCCCTAAGTTTGTTGTTTATTAATTTCAGGATGCTCCCAGACTTGTGTAAGCAATTTAGTTATTGCTAGAGCTCAAACATGTGCCAGCCCATGTGCCATTTGAACCATAGGTTGTAAATAGGCTGCAGGCAATTTCCATTTATTCATTTCTTTGTTACGCCAACAACCCTCATCATCTTACATTCCTTCTTTAGACCATTGCTCAAGTTCTTCCACAGAGGCAGATCTCTGTATATCCAATACTTTCTCTCTAGCATCATGCTAATGTTCAGCTTGTGATTTTACTACATACATAGATGTAGTGCTTCGCTGTATTGCAGTTTCACGAGGTACACGATCTGCAAAGGCATTTCCTTGTCTTATTTTGTTAGTAATCTTGTGTGCGCTACACTTCATGATGGCAACTTTTTTTGGATATGTAAGTGCAGTCAAGAGATTATGTACTAATTCTCCATGCATTATCTGCATCCTGTGGGATGTAAGAAAGCCTCTTTCCTTCCAGAGTAGGCCAAAATCATGAACCACTCCAAAAGCATAGCGGCTATCCGTGTAAATGTTCACACATATGTCAGTACTAAGCTCACACGCTCGTGTCAAAGCTATTAGTTCAGCTGCTTGAGCCGACTTCTGTGGTATGCAAGCTGTTTCCACTACTGTCTCAAGTGTGGTGACTGCATATGCGGCTGAGATTGTGTCATCTGGTAACTTCAAACAGGACCCATCAACCCACAGCTCCCCATCGACATCTGGAAGGGTGGTATCTTGCAAATAGATGCGACCCTTTGTTTGTTCCTCAGTAAGGAATATACATTCATGAGGCTCCCTTGATTGAGACTGAGTCGCAGGATATGGCAACAAAGTGGCTGGGTTTAGTGTTGCTCACCTCTTCAATGTAATATGAGGTGCTAACAGTGTCAATTTGTATCCTGTCAAGTGAGCACTAGTTAAGTGTTGAGTCTTGGTCTGATTCAAAAGGGCATCTACTGCATGGGGTACTAGCACCAACAGTTTGTGTGACAAAACTATCCCTTCACTCTGACGTATGGACACAGCTGTTGCTGCAACTGAACGAAAACATTCAGGCAATGCACGAGCAACAGGATCAAGAACTGCAGAAAGATATGCACAGGGATGCTGCTTGTCACCGTGTGTCTGTACTAAAACTGACAATGCGCATCCATCTTTCTCGTGTACATGGAGTGTAAAGGCCTTCGTATAATTAGGTGTGCCTAACACTGGTGCTGAGCAAAGAGGTTGTCTTAACTGACGAAAAGCATTTTGACATTCATCTGTCCAAGGAAGAGGAATTGGAGTGTTCTTAGTAAAGAGTGCTAGCAAAGGTTTAACAATGTGTGAAAAACCCAATATCCATTGCCCACAAAATGAAGTTAAACCAATAAATGCACGGACATCTTTCTGTATGGAAGGTACTGGAGTGTCTAGAATTGCTTGAATGCGATCTGATGTCAGTGCACGGCCCTCCTTAGACAGAAGATGACCTAAATAGGTTATCTTCGGTCTACAATATTGCAATTTCTTCCGTGATACTTTATGGTTGTGTGTAGCAAGAAAAGAAAGTAAGGACAAAGTATATTTTTCACACTGCTCAGGTGTATCAGCTGCCAACAAGATGTCATCGACATATTGTATGAGAGCCACTCCTTCAGGCAAAATAAAGGAATCGAGTTGTCTTTTTAAGGCTTGATTATAAATACTTGGACTCTCAGTGTACCCTTGAGGAATTCTACAAGATCTGTATGATCTGTTATTCAAAGTGAAACCGAACAAATATCGGTTATCAGGATGAATAGGAATCGAGAAGAAAGCATTCTTCAAATCCACTACTGAAAATGTAGTTGCTGTTGGAGGAACCAGGGTAAGCAATGTCGTTATATCAGACACTACAGGGTACTGTGGTACTACAGTCTTGTTAACTACTCTCAAATCAATGATAAATCTATAAATGCTAGTGTCAGTATATTTTTTCAAAATGGGAAGAATCGGACTATTGCAAACATTATAAGAAACTTCTTCCACAACCCCCACCTTAATCAAATCCTGTACAATACGTGTAAGTGCTTCTTCTCCTTCTCGAGAAATATTATACTGAGTCAATCTCGGCAGTATAGCACCCTCCTTGACACTAATATGTACTGGTGGAATAACCATTTGTCCTACATCGGTGTCTGAAGTAGCCCACACAGTACTAGGGAGTGAAGCTTTTGCAATATCCTCTTTAACAATACAGGATCTCTCAATCATGGGGTGGTTATCATTTAAAATAACCCATACTCCTTCCGGAGAACATCGTATCGTGGCCCTGAAATATTTAAGCATGTCAAGACCCACAATATGGTGTATTTGGGGAAAGCAAAAACGGACATGGATCAGTGAGCTTATCAACATTGAGTGCAAGTGGCTGTGACAATGGGCTAATGGAAGATGTTCCATCGAAACCTATCGATGTAATAGTTAAGCCAGACAGGGGAGCCCTTGCAATCAAGTGTTTAGACAAGACGCTACGAGTAGCTCCTGTATCAACCAGAAACTGATCAGTAGAACCCAAAACATGTGCTGTAACACAGGGACCCCTCTGATGTACTGGAACTTCAACTGATTCCTTACCCCCTCCTAGGTAATCCAATGCATAAGCAGTATCTTGCAAATCAGACGGCTCATAGTCGGACATTCGATATTGGTTCCGTCTGTCAAAAGGATTAGACCCCTCTTGTCCACGTGTATTAACATCAAACCTAGCACGATCATTTGTGTTTCCTCTAGGCCCTGAATATCCTGAACGATTTCTCATTTGTCCCCGACCACGTGAACCCTGCTGAGCACGCAGTACTGGACAGTCAGAAAGCCAATGTCCAAATTTCTTGCAATACGCACACTGATCAACAGACAAATTCAGACGAGTATAGGGAGGAAAGGACGAACCATGAGACGCACGTCTACCTATATTATTACCTCTAAAAGGTGGGCCATAAGCCTGAGCCATTATAACTTTTGTTTTTAACTCTTTAGATTTTGTATCCTCCTTACTTTTAGCTTCTAATTCTTGTCGTTCATAATACTGAGCCATAGTTAAGAGAGAAACCGGAGAGGAGGTAGTCCATGAACTTTCACTCGCCTTTAGGCAACAAGCTATTTCTGGCAAAAGGATTGTGACATATTTATCGACAAACAGATGCCTTCTTGTGTCATCTGTCAATGACTGACCACTAAAATCGTGGAATGCTTCTTTATAGCGTGTGAAGAAGTCTGAAACTGATTCATCTATCTTTTGCTTACAAGACGCTAACATAGTCCAATCTATCTTTTTAGGGGGAATAATTGTCTTTAATTTAACCAAGATAGATGCTGGAAGATCTAAAATTAGCTGACCCGGTTTCTGTGCAGGTTCTCTATCTTTATCTAATTGTTCTATATCTGTTCACAATGCCCCAAATACCACACGTTCATCAACTTTACGCACAGTTCTCCACATATCAGGCGGTAATATTAATCCAAAAAACAAATCAATGTCAGACAAAGTCATAGTACAAGAACTAATGGTACCCTCAATTTCTTCATAAAAGGCTGTCGGATTCTTTCGCGGATCAGGCAATGCATTTTTAAGAGCCATGACATCTGCTCTATTTCAAGGAGTGTAAACCCAATTATAAATAAAGTACCCTTTCGCGTCGACAGAAGTCTTATCATCACGTTGTCCTGTTCCTTTAGGAGGAGCATATAAAGGCGCGGCTTCCCGCATTGGTTTCACATTTACAACATTCTTATCTATTTCGAGCGTCGGAGCTCGTGCCATGTTGAATCTAGATGTTTGTGCATCTGCGTCTGCTGCCTTTTTCTCCTCCCGCAAACGGACTGCTTCATCACGTAGTTTAACCAAGGGACTGATCGTGTCAGCCACCTGGGAGAAGACAAAAGAACCTTCACGTAATTGCTTACAATCAGCTGTTATATCATCTGGCTCTACTTCCACCGAATATTTCGTAAATCGCTCCAGAACCTCTGCAGCAAATATCTCTGTGAAATATTGTTGTTCCCTTTCCAACCAATTCTTAATAGTATCTAGAATTTTAGAAGCAGTATTAGTACTACAATCGGCTTTACGCGCCGCAGATCTAATCTCAGAGGAACGTTCGGTATTTAACATTGAGCGAGTGTCTCGGGCTTTATCCTGCTCTGTAGGAGAGTCCTCATCTGACTCATCAGGAGCAGAAGGAAGCGTATACGGGGGTGGACAATGATCTAATAAGAGAGAATCATCTTGGGGTTTATTAAGAATAGGGTAAAGAGGCCTACGAATAGCGTATTGGCCATTTACCTGTAACTGACGCTCCCTATCTTACCTTTCTTTAATTTCTTTAATGTCTTTATTTTTTATTTCTATTGCTTTCGCATGCACACTTTTACGCTGTTCTTTTTCAATCAAGGCCTGTTCATGCTTCATTCGCTCACGTACTTCTTTCTCCCACATTCGCACACAGTCTTGCCTAGCCTTTCGCTTGAACATCCGTTGCTCCACATACTGAATCTTTCGCAAATCAAATCAAATCAAATCTGAGGAAGTTAGCATTTCCAAGGGGGTTCCGCAGGGCTCATGTTTGAGCCCAACGCTATTTAACACCTATGTGGCCCCCTTGGCAGGTGTTACTAGAGCTTTTGGTTTCTGTCCAGTGTCCTACGCAGACGATACGCAGCTGCTCTTCCCTTTTAAACATCTTACCCCGGAAATTTTACAATCTTTTTCCGATGGGATGAAGGCAGTTGCAAGGTGGATGTCTTCCAACTTTTTGCAATGCAACGTTGGAAAGACAGAGGTGATGCTCTTTGGTGAAGCCAGGATTCAATGGTCCCCTGAATGGTGGCCTTCTGATTTGGGGCCAGTCCCTGAGCCAAAAACAATAGTCAAGAACTTGGGAGTCAGACTGGAACCGGAGCTAACCATGAAGCAAAACGTTAACATCACTGTAGGATCTTGCTTTCATGTGATTGGCCTCCTTCGTAAAATCTTCCCTTTTCTCCCTGACTCCCATAGGAAAACCCTTGTTCAGGCTCTGATCATCAGTCGGCTTGAATATTGTAACGGGCTCCTGGCAGGTGCAAGTGAGGAGGTTTTGGACCGTTTGCAGGTGGTGCAAAATACAGCAGCCAGGTTGGTGCTAAACGCACCCCCCAGATCTCCTTCTAGACCGTTACTTCATCAACTTCACTGGTTGCCAATACGTCAACGAGTGAAGTTTAAGACTTGTTGCACTATCCACAAAGGCCTCAATCAATTGGGACCTGAGTACTTGGCGAACAAATTTGTTCCTTATGTCCCCATCCGTGCCCTCAGATCCAGCGACCAATTGTTATTAAATGTTCCTAAGATTACTAAAACCAGGTTGGGTGGTAGAGCTTTATCTGTTGTGGGTCCCAAGCTGTGGAACTCACTCCCGTTGTCACTAAGGCAATGTAATGACCACCGTCAATTCAGAAAATATTTAAAAACTTTTCTGTTTGGTTCATTTTAATTGTCTCCTTGCTCACAGTACTTTTAACTTTTTGCTCCTTTTTCAGTTCTGTACCGGCAGTTACAGCGCGGAGATACTCCTCTGGGAGTTTATTCATAGCGCTATATAAGCCCATAAATAAATAAATAAATGACCCATGCATAGGCCAACGCAACTCAGGATCCTTGCGGGTGTATTTATTCCACAATGTGCTGTACATTATGGACGGAATACCATACTTAATATACATGTCCCTATTAGGCGCCCGTCCGGGGGGGCTGGTTGTGCTTCGTCGATTCTCAAATTGGTACCACTACAAAAGCAACACATCCTACGAAGTGTGCTGGAGACAGGCATGCCAAAAATATTGCAAAATATGCAGTATTATAATAAAAAGACGCTCTTAAGGTACTCTTCGTACGTTGCGCCGTTCAAATAATCTTAAATACGGAGAAATCTCCTCATTACCTGCCTATATGTATTGAACACACATATATATATATATATATATATATATATATATATATATATATATATATATATATATATATAGAACAAGGTTGAAGGCAGGAGCCGAAACGCGTAGACCGTCCATTTGATGCACTTTCTTTTTTGCACTGGTGTGTAAATAAAAAACGCGAAGAAATCATCTGTTGCTGTGCTGTGTCTTTGTCCACTAATCATGGAAAGAAGAAGCTTTGGTAATATATATATATATATATATATATATATATATATATATATATATATATATATATATATATAAATATATATACATAGAACAAGGTTCAATATTTGGCCAATTCCATAAACAAATGCCACAGTAAGTGTTTCTAAACTACATTACCAGTCAAAGGCATCAAAACCTACATCAAGTGCCGCAAAGCGGCTCTTACCAATCAAATGGTGTCCAGGTACTTACTGCCAAGTTCTCAAATCAACCAAACGGTCACTGCACAGCGAATCAACAGAAGAGATCTCACTCGAGGACCGGCGCCACCTGGATGGCCGGATCAGAAAGAAAGGGAAAACGCCATGGATGCCAAGACTCGGGTCTCCTCCGGCAGTGATCACGTCTAAAGCGAGATTCCAATCCTTCGTCTCGACCAGTCCTTCGGGCATCCGAGTCGCCGATGAGTCCCACGTTGGAAGCGCCAATTTGTGGTGGCAAGCCTGAGCCAGGCCTACCAGTGCAAGGGATTTGCCCTTCTCTACACAGAGTCCTTAGACCAATAGCAAGAAGTTGGCACAGAAACTGGAATAGAAAAAACTGAGTTTAATAAACCTCATGAGGTGGAACTACATTCACACAACACCCTTCGGTAGAGTATGAGGTAGCACACTGACTGGAAGGAGCTTGCCCCTTTTATACCCTCACAGGGGCTGAAATGAAGGTGGTACAAGGCACAGAGTGTTGGTTTCAAATACATATAAGGTCATACAGAGAGTGTGCTAGCAACAAGTGGGAAGGGCTGACAGTTAGCTAATTCTAGTGGACACACTTTGACAGTTACAAGTTGGAGACAGCTGCATGCTCAACTGAGCATGTGCAAAGCAGAAGAGGATAAATATATTTTGTCTCTAGGCAGATTTCAAGAGGAGTTAACAGGAAGGTAGAATAGAGCACATGGCAAACAAAATGGCCAACAGAAATACAAAATGGATTCCGTAAAACGGACAAGATAGTCTCTAAATACAAGATGTCTTCTGCTAATGCTTAACCTAATCATTGCTAAATTACCACAGATGGGAGTTGGGTTCAGCCTATTTGAACTTCTGTATGGACACTCTCTTAAGGAACCTCTTTGTCTGGTGAAGGAGGAATGGGAACAAGCTCCCAAAAATCCTCCCCAGGATATGGTTATCTGCATGCCAGCCCTCAGAAACCAGATGGCCAAGTTCTGGAAGAAAGCTTCTGAGAACTTGAAGATGAGCAAGAAAGTCATGTAACTCTGGTGACCAGAAGGCAACTCTTGTTGTGTTTCAACCTGGCAGGAAAGTGTAGGTGATGGGAAAAGTGGAGCCAGGGCACTCCAAGAGTACTGGACTGGGCCATAGGAGGTGATTGAGAGGAAAGGGAGGCTACCTACTTGGTGGACCTTATGACCCCTTAAAACTCCTTAAGATACTCCACATCAATCGTCCGAAACCCCACTACAAGAGGTATGAGGTCACCATGATGTTGGATGATGGAGAGGACAATAAGAGTAAACCTCTGCCAAACCTACTGTCATCCAAAGAAAAAGATGGGTCAGTGGAATATGTCACCCTCTTGCCTACTCAGACTCCAAAGCAACAGAGGGACTATTGCCAGTTGCTGGGACAAGTTGCCCAATTGTTTTCTCCCACTCCTGGGCTTTTACCTTTGTGTACCCATTATATTGATACTGCAGACAGCCTGCCTGTTAAAAACAAACTATACAGGCTGCCAGTCAAGGTGAGGGCAAGCATCAAAGAGGAAGTCTCCAACATGCTGGAATTGAGAGTGACTGAGTACTCCAATAGTCCCTGGTCCAGCCCAGTGGTGTTAATACCCAAAGTTATCACATGGGATGCCACTCTAGAAATCAGATCATGTGTGTCATAGTCAAAATATGTTTATTTCAATTCATTAAAACTATTTACATTTACAGATCAGTGCAATATTAAAATTTCAGAGCAATTAAAAAGATAAAATAACGGAATTTTAGCATGGAAGCCAGTATGGATTCAAAAGAAAAGCATGGGGCAATCTTCTGCTAACCACGCACCGTCAGTGCTTAATGTTATTACACTCCCAGGGGTATATGTACAAGAACTGCCGCTAACTATTGTTAGCGTTAATTAGCAGCATTATTCTTAACGCGGCCTTGCACCAAAAATGATCACCCTGTTAGTGACCTATAAACAATATGTTGCTACATGGCGATAGTAACAACTAGCTGTGGTGAAAAGTGCTGCTAACCCTAGCGTCAAGGCAATAAAACATTTGGCGTTATCTGGGGAAAAGTGACCAAAGGCACATTAGCGTCAAAAAGACTACTGATGGTTAGCCCAATGTGACTTTTTTTGCCTCTAGAGGCAAAATTGCCTATGAGTCCATTTCCAATGAAAATTAGGAAATAAAACCAATGGAATGCAGAATGGAGCAGCCAGGGCCCCGTGCAGCACAACAACCCCTCCCCCCACAAACCTCCCAGCAGCCAGGATGACCAGCCAGAGTCCCTTGGGAAGAGGAAATGCAGATTCAGGGGTACAGTTATAAAACGAGGTGCATCGCTGGGAAAAACCAGTGATGTATCACTTTTCATAGTGCCCTCCTTGCAACACCATGGCAGCCAAAACCTTGAATGCTGGGACAGTTCACGTGGCCCCGCGGCCTCGCTGGGCCTGCGTCTGTGACCTAGAGTGGGAGGCAGAGGTGCTGTTGAGTTGCTGGGTCGTGGGGTTAGAAATTGAGGCATCGGCAATCGCCCTTACCTGGTGGTGAAGTCTGGCAGGTCACACAAAGACACATTGCTAACCTGTGTGAGACGAATGCCTGGCACACCTTGGAGTTGTGAATGGTAGAGGCGCTCCTGCGCATCGACATAGGAAGGTCTGCATCGCATACAAAGCGTCACTGCTACATCGGGGTGCACAAAGGAGATTACCAATTGTGGGCCGTGCGTCTCTGCATCACCGGCTGGATAATGTTGCGCTGGCCAAATGCTGTGGAGTGTCACGCCCCTGAGCTGTGCCTAACTTGTGTGGTGGGAGCGCTGAACCTCATGCCTAAGGGGTCTCTGTTGCATTGCCTGCATCGGGAGGTTCCACAGCGGACTTGGCGGTGACTGCTGTACCCAGGCTTGTGAAATTCCACCTCACTGAGGCTCCTGCTGGCTAAATCACATATTTAGAGAGAATGCAGTGCATTGAGTCTTGGTGTCAATAACCAGGTGAGGAGAAGGAGGGACACGTAGCGGAGGAGACCCGGGGGCGAGTCAGGGCTAGGCCCTTGGGTATGCAGCTTGATCCGCCATTACTCGCTTGGGAACTGGGGAACACAGAATCTGATCGCCACTGTTAGATAGGAAGAGGCAACCAGGTGGTGTTGCCTGTCCTTGCCCCCTGTTAGTTGGCCTTTGGGTGTACAGGGGACTAACTCTTAGTGGACTTCCACTTTCCGAAGCGCTGTCCCCATCCACAGCTGCTGTTCCTCTGACTCAGAGATCAGGTGTTGATGTCCCTCCTCCATCCATAGGCTCCTGCCTGCGTATCGTCTCTGGTGGTCCAGTGATAGAGAGTCCTTCTTTTCTGCTGTTCCTCTTCATCATTCTGCTCTTCTCCTTTGCTTTTCTACCATTGTCATTTTTATCTTTGCTTTGTCTGGCTTTATTTTTCCTGTGCTTTTTTGCAGTTCCTTTTTTCCCTCTCCTCCTCCTCGTTGCTGCGGCAATCCCCCTCAACCCTGTCCATTCCAGTGTCCTTTCCCGCGCTTCCCATCACCCAGCTGCCCAGCCCCCTGCAGCGCTACTTAATGGTGGATGCTGTGTAGCAATATGCAGCTGGTGTGCCACTGGTGCGCCGAAACCAAGACTGTCTGCGTCCGTCCGCCTCTGTACTTCGTCCAGCAAAGGGACCCTGCCTCACGGACACTATACAGCTACGACCCCACCACCCTCCTCGCCAACACCTCTGGATACCACGCTGCCTGCCATCTAGCATCACCAAAGAATACCCTTGCCCCCTGTGCCTGGCCATCGTTCGTGGAAGGAGCATAGAACCCCCGTGTCCCGCCGCCGGAACCCTGGAGCCCTGTTGATATCTATTGGACAGGGAGTTATTTTAACCATTTGAATCGACTGCCTTTGAGTAGAAGCAAAAAGGGAATCATCGCTAATAAATATCCCCACATCAGGAGGATTGTATCTTTGCGGCATCACATAAATACATATTATTGTGGCCACCACGTTGTATTTCCGGTCGGCGGGTCTAAACGAACTTCTCCTTTCAAATTCAGGAAATAGAAAAATTAAATATCAACACCTGAGACCAACCAACGTTTGCGGAACACCATTGTTTGCGGAATATCCATCTGTGAACTCCAATTAAAATAGAGTATCTTCGTCATAAAAATAAAGAAAGGACATTCCTTGTACATATAAACCTGATTGCGTCATCAAGTTACCATAATATACTCCGTGTTTTTTAAATACTATCGTGGCTGCTCCAGAAGAAGGCGCTGGTTCGCCGAAACGCGCGTAGAGATTAAATTAGCCACACTCTCTTTTAAAATTGTGTTTATTATTTTTTGTACCCCCATTGATTTCATTGGACTATTTCATTTTTTTTTAACAATGTTGTTGTGTATTCTCAATTCATTGAGTCATATGTGTTAATTGCAAATTGTGAATATGTACTATTATTATTATTTTTATTGTGTCTTAATAATTTGTGAATAAAATTGTACTCTCTTTTTTACAAAAAACCAATGTTGTAGCTCAGTCAATTTCGACCCCTTAACTCGTTTGTTGCCTAGATTGATATATATCATTCATTTGTTTTTCCCTGGTCTAGGAACTGTATTTCCATGTACTCAGGGGGTCCTTGATAAATATTTACGCGCCTGCCGAAATGGCAAACACACCTCCAGCCACATCAGCACACCAGCGCCTCTTGCTGCCCAGTTGACCAACAGCGCATCCGACTGGCTCAAGTGCATCATCCTCAACATGCCATCCCTCTACAAATACGTCACAGAAATCTAGGACCTCTTCAACACCACCTCTTTAGACATCACCTTTTCACGAAACCTGGACCAAACTCTGCTCCAGATAAGACATTGCCATCGCCATACCTAATGGCTATAAATTCACCCGCAAGGACCACCCCGACCATCCTGGAGGAGGCACTGCCATCGTCTACAAAAGCACACTTCGACTGACCATGCACTCTAATGATCCAACGGTGACCATGGAACACCTCCACATCCAGATCAGGACCAACCCCAACATCACCCTCTGTGGCACCCCCGTCTACAGGACCCCCCAGCCATGAACCCCGATTCACCAATGCCATTATAGACCTCATCGCACCCCAGGTTCTACCATCCACCCACTGCATCCTACTCACAGAGACCTCAAGTTCCACCTGGACAACCCCAGTGGCCAGGACACCACTGCCCTCCTGGGGAACCTCGACAACATCGGACTCAAGCAGCTAGTCACCGCACCAAACCCACATAGTCGGACACAAGCTCAAGCCCATCTTCTCCGCCAGCAGGAAATTCAACTACATCAACACCACAGAACTCTCCTGGGCCGACCATCATTGTATACATCATGCCTTCACCACTTCCACCGTACACCACCGCCATCATCGCCCCCCCTTTGCAGCTGGAACAAGGCCACAAAGATTTTCTCATCAACTCCCTCAGCACCACCACTCTGATCGTCAACTGCGCCAACACCCTGGCACCTCTCAAAAAAAGCCCAGGCAAACAACACTCTAAGAAGGCAACTGGTTTACTCACGCCCTCCACTAGTCCAGACGCATCTGCAAACATCTTATGTAGAGATGGAGCCACAACATCAATCAACTCCGCAACATAGTCACCCTTGCACCATGGCGCAAGGATGCTTGCGTTGGCGCATGGCAGCCATTGTGTGCCATCGTAGGGGAAAAAGACAGGGGGGCCTGAGCCCTTTCCCGCAGTTTAATGCCGCTGGTGCATCATTAACATGCTTGTAGCGTGAATCTTGCACCACGTTGTGCTGTATTTGCAAAGTGACGCATCTAGATATATGCATGACCTTGTGAAGCCATGTTCCACATTATACGTGCATCTGGTATGATGTATGCAGGGTGGCCATTCCAACGCATTCCCACGCAACAAAATCTTGTGGGATTGGTGCAGTGAAATCTCTCAGACTTCTCAGCGATAATTCTAGGAAACCACTGCATCAAAACCTTACGCCTGCCTCATGGCAGTCTTAATGGTGATGGCGTGCCGTAGGGATAGGCTGGCCCTATGCATTTCTGGAGTTGTGTCATGCTTACAACACAACTTTAGCAATGCGTGACTTTAGCGCTGGCCGATACGTCAGTATTCCAGACGTATCTGTCATTGATTGTGACATGGAGGACCCTACATTGAATACTTCTGCTTTATTCGGAACGTCAATCAGTGATGGCTACGAGAGCTACGAAAATCTCGACCACTGTCTCAATTCAACCAATACGTAATTCAGCATTTACAACATAACTGGAAGGTGAGTAAGTTACCATATTCAGATTGAATCTAGCCATTTCACTCTGAGCCAATTCATTATGAGCTCATTGAATGTTCATACTCTGTGGGTCTTCAGACAGACTACATATATATTTTTGGTCCTGACGATGGTCTTCCTGATTCTTTACAAGGTAAGACCGAAACGTCGACAAACATAACCCACTCTCAGCATCATGTGATTAAGTAGGTGATCATCATATGTTGAATGACAATTTCTTCAAATACATGAAATGTGTTGTTACAAAAATGATTATGAGATCATATCTTTGTAAAGGCTAATTTTCTCAGTCATATTGAACTGTCTTTTGTGCTCTTGTCTCATGCTATGTGTTAGACCTGGCGTGATTACCCCAGACTTTTTGCCTCTGCCTCCTATGCTTTTAGATGGTTTGGGTACTTTGCCACTGCTGATCAGTGTCAAAGTACGAGTGTTCCCTGTGTAAAGTGTAATGTTAAAATGTTAATAAGGTGCGCGGAGAAGGGAACTCGGGCCTGCAATGTAGGGCCTGCACGCAGTTTGCTAAATTAGCATGTTGTCCTGACAAGTGCAATCACTTGTCAGGCCTTACTTTCCCTTTTGCGTACACAGTGGCCACCCCTGTGGTAGGTCCCAGGTATCCCCTGGGCAGGGTGCAAGGTAAGTAAAAGGCAGAACATATACCGAGGTGTGTGCTATGTCCTGACAGTGAATACAGTCCATTTTGTTTTTCACTGGTGAAAGGCCATCCTGCACATAGGACAGAATAGAGGAGGATGGTTATTGTGTTTGGTAGCCTAGTTTCACATAAGTTTAAAATGGAGAGGTGAAGTTTAGTATGTATGAACTCACAGTGCCCTATTTCCCTCCGCTCATACTTGGCTAAGGTTTTTGAAGCCTATGTAACCACATGACTTTCTGGCTTTCTAGAGGAGTCTGAATATCTCAATCCTCACCAAGCTGGCTTTCACCCAGCACATTCTACTGAGGCAGTGATATTAAAAGTGTTGGACACTCTTCATAGTGATGCTGATAAGGGCTGCCCGCAGGCTCTTGTCCTGCTTGATCTTTCTGCAGCCTTTGACACGGTCGACCATGGTCTATTGGTCAACCGTGTGAGAGATGTTGGGATTCAGGGACCTGCACTGGGTTGGATTAGTTCCTTCCCGGAAAACCGTTCCCAAGCAGTTTGTACCGCTGAGTTTACTGCTCCCAGAATTAGGATCTCATGTGGAGTCCCACAAGGCAACTCACTCTCTCCCTTGCTCTTTAATCTTTACCACCTTCCCTCATACGGGCTCTGAAGTAACACCAAGTCTGCATGTTTAACTACGCTGATGATTTCCAACTTATATTTCCTAACTCTCCTGACTCGGTCCATGCTTTTCAGTGCACCACGCTGTTTATCAGTGAATGGATGAACAGCAACCATCTAAAACTAAACCCGGATAAGACGGAGCTGGTTCTAAGAGGAGGTATTCATAAAAATTCCCAGGGCCCTCATTTTTGGCCCGAGGAACTGGATCAATCTCCCTCCCTTTCTCGTTCGGCCAATAGCCCTGGGGTAACAATTAACCAGGACCTCCCCATGAAGTCCCAGATCGGGTCAGTAATTTCCACTTCTTTCTTCAATCTGAGCAAAATAAAAAAAATCTGAAGATTACTCACCGAGGAAGTTCTGATTCAGGTGACTCTTGCCATGGTTATGTCCCATACCGATTTTGCCAATTTGTTGTATTTTGGCATCCCTTTATACTCATTAAAATGCCTGCAGCTGGTACGGAACCGAGCTGCATGCCTGATTTTCCATCAACCCAGGAATCACCATGTCATTCCGCTTCTGAGGAAACTACACTGGCTTCCGATTACTCAATGCTGCCCCTTCAAGGTCTGTTGCCTCATTTTCATATCTTTAAATGGAAGAAGTCCTGCATTTCCTAACAGCCTGATTATAAGGAATGAATCCACACACAATCTGCGCTCGGCCCATAAGCAAGTCCTGCCTACTCCCTCATTTAAATTGAAGTGTGTAGGTGGTGCAAGGTTTGCTAACCAGGCCCCTTAACTTTGAGAATTCTCTTCCTTCTGAAATTCGCTTTTGCACTGACCTCTTAGGTTTTAAAAAACTCCTTAAAACCTGGCTGTTTCAACAGGCTTACGAGTAACTCCTCAGGGCACAGGTATCTATCAGGTTAGCGCCATAAAACCAGACCTGTGTACGAGCGCTATATATATTCTTTTTAACATAACATAACATAACATAACATAACATAACATAACATACATCTTTCCATGAAAGTGGTTTTGTCACTGTGTGTTCAGAAACCGCTCTTTTAGAAAGTGGCTGAGTTTTGTGCTTTAAGCGTTCCTGTGTGTCTCTGCTGAATGTGGATTGACTGTCTGGATCTGAGAGGTGAGAGGAGCTGGGCAGGTCTTGACCCAGGGAGGGGTTGAGATGGCACCAGGCTGACCTGCATCTGGAGGGTAGGCAAGGAGAAGCGCGGGAGGTGAAGAGGCCTGGGTTGCTACTATAAAACAATTGACCTGTCTCCTGCTGAGTGATTAAGGATCCAGACCCCCAGTATCAAAGGGAGAAAGGTGACACTGGGAGGGAGACACCCAGAACTGATTTATGCAGGGGTCAGGGACCCCTGAGCATAACGAACTTCAAAGACATTTAGGGGTATAACTATGAGAGCTGAGACCCCTGAACGTTAGAATGGACTGAAAAGGCTTGGACCCATTTCGTGGTCAAGAGGAACTTTTGCTAAGGAAGGATCAACTGAAGAGACTGCTGGGAAGGACCAACCCTTGCTTCATGATCTGGGGCTGGTTTGCAGTTTGCTGTTTTAACCAAGGAAGAGGCTGTTGGGGCTGTGCTTTGCACGCTGGGTCCCCCTGCTTGAAGAAGACTGTGCTTTGTGCTGTGTCTTGTTTCCCCAAGGGCCCGACGTGAGCTGGCTCCATGTTTGTAAACACAGTAACATAAAAGTTTACGGGGAAGTTTTAAGCGACGTGGTGGGTGCATGTTGTGGCAGCTTGAGACCCTTGGAAGGTGTGTCCTGTGATCTTGGACACACAGAGGAAAAGTGAGTCTTTGATGCGCTGGGAGTATATTGTGGTGCACCGCAGGCGTTGGTGAAGAGCTCCTGGTCAGCGTGTGCATTGAATGTGAAGTGAGACTCGGACGTGCAGGGTGTGTGTCATGGTGCACCGCAGGCGCTGGTGAGGAGCGCCAGTCAACGTGTGCATCACAGGTGAGGAGAGTCTCGGATGTGCAGGGTGCATTTCGTGGTGCACAGGAGGGGTTGGTGAGGAGCGCCTGGTCAACGTGTGCATCGGAAGTGGAGTGAGTCTCGGACAGGCAAGGTGTGTGTCGGGGTGCACCGAAGGAGTTGGTGAAGAGCGTCTGAGTGATTGAGTGCACCTGAGGGGAAGTGAGGCTCAGACATGGTGAGCGTGTCATGGTGCGGCGGAAGGCATTGGTGAAGAGCGCCTGGAGATTGGGGCACCGGAGTTGGAGTAAGTCTCAGTGAGGCAGTGTGCATGCTTTGGTGCAACCTGGGACTCTGGAGGTGATTGGCTGACCATTGTGTGCACCGGGAGAAAGTGAGACTTTGAAGCGCAGTGTGCATGTCTTGGTGCCAACTGAGACTGCAGGAAGGAGTGCCTGGAGAATGTGCACTCGGAGACGATGTGAAGTCTCATCAGCGCTGTGTGTGTGGCTTTGTGCCAGAGGAGACACCGAGGGTGCTGTGGTGAACGTGCACCCAAAGTAACGTAATCTCAGAGACATGGGGTACGCGTGCCCTACATCCCCCTTAGACCTCCCTAACAGTCGCTGCCCGGCCGAGCCTCTGAGGCCCATTGAGAAAGTTCTGCATGGAAGGCCCAGCTCACTGAAGAAGGAGAGGAGAGTGGGGTCGCGCCCCCCAGGTAATGTGGATCACTATCTGGGCTGGGTGCAGGATCAGAGGGACGCTCTCTCTGCCTCTCAGTTCTTCTGGCAACGTGAGCCTTTGCTTCGACTCAGATTGGGGCCTGTACCGATCAAAGGAGTGGCAGTACTGGGGTCAGAGTGAGAAGCTGTACTTTATGTCATCATTGATATGTGTGGGGGCAACTGTCATCGAAGAGGCTGACTGTCGTAATGCACATTGCCAATATTGCTTCTAACGAACTGCCGGACTGTCTTATGACGCATGACATTATTTCTGCATAACGAAGTACACGATTGTATCGCTATGCATTGCATTATTTCTCCATTATAAAGTACAGGATTTTAGCGGCCCACATTACATTATTTCTTCATTGCAAAGTATATGATTGTAGCTATGCATTGCATTATTCCTTAACTGCAAAGTACATGATTGTAGTGGTGCGCATTGCATTATTTCTTCATTGCAAAGTATGTGATTGGGGTGTGACGCATTGCATTATTCCTTCATTACGCAGTACGTGATTGTAGCACTACACATTGCATTATTTCTCCCATTGCAAGGTACCGGGGTGTATTGTTACGCCTTGCATTATTTCTCCTTTGGCAAGCACAGGATTGTATCGTTAGGCAGTGCACTATTGTTTGTCTAGTGCAACGTGTGTGATTCTAACATTGCGACCAGCAAACCGTTTTGAAAGAGGTGGTTGGGATTTGAACCTATCAGCCAGCTGCAACAATTATTACCCCTTATCATGTGTTGGCTTTTGAATTGTGTGGTCTGATCGTATATCGCAGCAACATTCCTAGCAGCGCTGTCCAGCACCAAATTCTCTGAAATGAGGCCCCAAGTGTTTGCACCAATTTTAAGACCAGCTATTTTCTGGTCTTAAAAAACTGCTTCAAACTGGACTTAGCAGCAGTTTTGGGGGGTTATTGCCATATGAGAATTTCATTGTAAATATTGTGAAGAGGGGTTAGCTGCAGTTTTTGCATGGGAACGCCCACCTTACATCTCATTTTTTCTAAGACCCACTAATGGGAGTGGCGATCATAAAAAATCACGTTTACAAGTGCTGCTAACAACAGTTACAAGCAACTTGTTAATGCGGCGGAAAAAAAAGCTGACGTAACGTCAAAAAATTGACGCTACGGCGGCAGTAAGTTCTTGTACATATGCCCCCCAGTTTTTTGTGCAAAGATGTCAGTACAAACCACTCTTTAAAGTCCTGAGGCAAACAGTCATGTAGGTCTGACGCTGCTGACCCTACACCTGCCTTCTATTCTCACTGCTTTATAATCCTGTTAGGTGTGCATCTCCAGTGTATTTTGCTGTCGCTTTCAAACTTCAGGGCAAGAGTATAAATTTGTTGGTGCAAGCTGCACTGTATAAAGTAAACAGAAAGTTATAATACTCTAGCGCTGGTGTCACCACGTAACCATATATTCTCACCTACTTTGTTCCAGGCTAATATGGGTGTTATGCTGAATACTAAGTTACCGTCAGCTCTGAGCTAACATGATTTTTATGAAGGATGCAATCACTTGGGAGGCCCAGGCAGAACAGTAATGCATGATGGCACGATCTAATGCAATGTTGGGTAAACATATTCTTCAGCAGACTTGCGTTCAGTTAGTAGCACAGGACATATCAATAGGATATGAGTCAAACTCTCTTCCTGTTGATGGTAAAGCCTGCAATTGATGATGGAAGGTTTTGGAAGCCTTTTAGGCAGACAGTCAAATGTTAAAAACAGCCCGAAGCATAGATGGAGCAGCTTGATTTTATTTAGGCTTTTAAGTAGGACTGTTAACTAAGTCTGTGGACGAGTCTGCTTAGAGGAGTTGATAGACATCAATGTATGGTTTCTTTTGCTGAAATTTAGTTTGACTCTTTTCCATGATATTATATTTATGTGTTCGCTTAAGACTATTTCAAAAGCATTCTGAGGCAGGGGCTGTTCCCATAGCTGTGTTGCTTTTAGGTCCTTCAGGGCCAAGTCAAAGGCCTGCGCCCAGACGTTTATTTTTGTCAGAAAGTCTATTTGTGTTTCTTTCCATATCAGAGAACGCAACGTTGCTTGGTCAGAGTTCCATGGACAATAGTGACATGTACTAAGTGTAGAGCCTTTTTGTATTGTTGTTTGACTGATGAGGCCAAATTCCTACCAGATCTGAGACGGAGATGCGTTTTGAGGGAGATTAAATAAAAGACAGAAAACCGTGCCTTGTGCGCAGTGCAGAAAGGACCCAGAATTGCCCTGAAAAGCTCCAGTGCTAAACTGAATGTTGGAATGAACTTGGCCTTTATGATTGTGAGAAAAGGAGACAGAGTTGGGCTGTGCAAATATGAAGTAGAGACTGAAATGTTCCACTGAAAGAAGCGATTCTTGGCTTTATTGTATTTGAATGTAGACGGTGGGGCAGACGGAGTTGCAGCTAAACCCCGAGGTATTTATAATTTGTATTTCTAGAGACAGGGGGGATATTCTCAAGAACGTGTGATAAATACCGCAAAATTAGCTTAACACAACTCTTCTCATCACAGTCTATGGTGGGAAAATAACGCTGTGTTAACGTCCTATTCACAACACAGCTGTACCATGCGATAGGCTCACGATAACGTGTCAAATGTCCACAATAAAGTCAATGCGACGCCGCAAAAATGCAAAACAGGAACGCAAACATTTTTTCAATGAGGCCAATCGCAATACAAAAATCAGCAAAAACCAGCAACAGGCCTGCAATTCCCAAGCGTAAGGCGGGAAAATGCACTATAAAAGTGTCAAAAAAAGAGAAAAAAAGAAACTGCGTAGCACCATGGATGCACCCGGACCGAGTGCAGAGGCCAACGTGAACCCCACAAGCCCCACAGACCACCAGCAAGAAACCTGTTGTAGGGGAAGAATCGCTGTCCACAAGTTATATTATAAAATAATATATAATTTATTAGAGACACCGAGAAATGCTGGTGTCCACATCCAGGCTAATGGGTAACTGACCAGAAGCCCAGACAAAGAACACCACCATACAAAAGATCTAAATGGAACCGATATCTTTAAAGAGAAAGGGCACATAAGCATTATGAAAATACAACAGAACCCTGTGGTCGGGGAAGGCCAAGGAGGAGAGGAAGAGGCAGACGGTGTGCAGTCCGCAGGAAAACCAGATCAGCGTCACAGAGGTGACAGAACAACTGAACATCAATTTGACAAACGTGAATACAGTTGGAGTGTCAATGGAGGAGGCCAAGAGGTGCTGGCATGATGTGAAAAGCCAAACCAAGCACAAACTCTCTGCCAACAGGAAGGCAGCAGTGGTGACAGGAGGTGGGAGTTCTGCGCCACAGGAGAAGCTGTAGGAAATGGAGGCCACAGTCATCAGGGTGGAGATGGTGCAAGGAGTTGGAAGTATGGACACAGCTTAATAGGACCTGACACAACATCAACAGGGTGAGTAACAACCAGGGACTGGGGGGGACAGGGGTAGATGGGCACAACGGCACACATGCACAACAATGTGTAGCACACTGCACACCCACAATGACCCAGGATCATGTCCCTGATTCCCGTGGTACACTGCAGCACACACACATAGCATTCACAGCACATCCGACAACAATGTGGTACTAAGTGCAACACCGACAATGCAGAACAGAGGACACAACTGGGTCCGCTCATGTGCAGAAACAGCCCAATCACATCTAACATAGGAGGAAACTGCGAGATGGAAATGTATGTGTACAACCTCACATCCATAATGTAGTCCAAATGTACCCTGTCCTGCATCAAATATACAGCACCTTCCAAACAGTCACAATGTACATTGTCATACAGTTGGCATGTAAACAAGAACAATGCGCCAACATACATGTTAACACAATTTCAACGTGCATTTCCCCTTCACATTGCAGAGGGACAAAAACACCTCCTTCAGAGCAGACCAGACAACTCATCAGGTATGCTGGAGAGGAAAACCACACCTTCGACACCTACAACAGCTTATGGGCATCTTAGGCAACCCACCCCCAGGAGCAGGGCAGCCAAGCTACATAAAGGAGACCCCAGCCTCTGCACAGAACACACAGCAGGAAGCACCCGCCACCACGGCTGGCTCCCCAAACTTCACTGAGGCACACATCTCATTCCAATGCCAGGTGTCAGAATGCCAAAAGGAGGTGGCCGAACACTATTGGAATGGAAACAGAAAACACAAGCATCACAGAGACAACTGAGGAGCATCATGGTGGTAGCCGGAGCAAGTACAGAGGTCACCTAATATGCAAGCAGAATTGTCCATGAGTTGCAGTGCACTGAGGTTGGGGCACTAGAGCTGAACGTGCTCATGTGAACAAATTGTCTAGGATTGTGTCCCTTCAGGATATTACCGATGCAGCTGCAGTAGGGTGTTTACACCTGCATCATCTCCCTCATCATCGTCCTAGGTCTCCCACACTGCCTGAGGTGACATTGCTGCCTGAGCTCACCACAGCACAAAACTCAATCAGAAATGGTCCATGAGTTGTGGTGGACCAAGTTAGGGGCACCTGGAGTGCTGTGCAGGGGATCAGGCAGTTGATGGCATCCACGGCAGGTGTGAGCAACTCTGATAGTCTGCCAGTATGACTGTTCGGACTCTGGCAGTTGGCATTTGGATGTGGTCCTGATGGTGGTGGTGTGTGCCTCCTGTGGTGATGCGACATCCAGTCCTGTCAGGATTCGATTTGATGCGTGAACCCTGGTGGACTGCAGTTGAGGCCGGGGGCAGCGGACAGCTCAGGGCCACAGACACATGATTTTAACGGTCCCAAGGCCATCGTCTCAGAGGGCATCCAATATCTCATCAGACAGGGTCCCTGACTTGAGCTGCACAGAGTTAGTGGCCCAGGATGCACAGCGGCCGGCTCAGGCACACTGCCATGGGACAGTGACTTGCAGTGCACTGAGGTAAGGCCACTCGGACTGAGTGGGTCCTCGTCGATGTCTAAGGTGAATGTAGTGGAGGGTTGCAGGGGACAGTGGAAGGTGTCCTCCAGGGCATGATGCAGAGGGCAGAAGCCGTCCAGAAACAGCAAATGGAGGAGTGGAATGCCACAGTCTAGTTTTCAATACCAATTCGGTATCAGCTACATGGGGATGAAGACAACCCGCAGTCTATAGACTCAGACGCCACCAAAGTTCAACCAGGGAGTGTCCATGAATGTCAGGGAACAGACTTAGTGGCCCGGGGCTGAGAGGGGATATAGTGTGCAATGAGGACGGTACAATGATATGAACCCTGGCATTGCTAAATCAAGACTCAGTTCCGAATGTGTGACCTACTCGACTGCAGTGTAGGCCGGAGGCAGCAGTCAGCAGTGGCCCACAGCCACGTGTTGTTGGCTTGCGATGGACAGACCTAGCGACACCAGGGCAGTTGTTGGTATAGGTCGATCACCTCCATAACGATGATCCTTTTTTCCTACTGACTGACACAGGTCTTCCTTACACCTCTCTTTGTGTGCAATGATATGAACTCGGCCATCGCTAAATCTAGACTCAGTTCCAAATGTGTGACCTGCTCAAGCGCTGTGTGGCCCGAAGGCAGTAGTCCACGTGGGCCCACACACGTGTGTGGTTGGAATGCTATACACAGACTTGGTGGCACCACATCAAAATGAGTATAGTGATATAACCTCTGCCTCGAACAATGTACTCCGCCACAGTGTAATCAAGACTCAGTTCCAAATGTGTGACCTACTAGACCGCTGTGCATGCCGATGGAGTACGCCAATGAGAAAGGAGTACTGCAGGCCTGTGTCACAGAGGCTGGGATGTTCTTAGGAGGCTGCCAGGGTCGCGGGCCTCCGGCTTGAAACTTACATGGCATGTGGTGGGCCCTCTTTGACACACCATTGTCTGCAGGTGAGTGGTGTGGCCTGGGTGTGCAGGGGCGGGCAAGACTGGTCTGGGGACCAGCCGCCCCGGGTGCAGCAGGTGCACGGGAGCACAGGCAACACCGCTCATGGTGATAGCGTAGGCCTCGTGGCGGGGTGAGAGGTGCTGCCCTGGCAGAGACATTGGGCATTCCAGAAGAGAACCACAACCAGAGTCAAGTGCTTTTTATTCACACCCCTACGCTGGCCTGGTGTACGCCGGACCAGCCCACTCTGCTCATACTTATGGGGGGTCTTAACAAGCTACATTTCCACGATCTTCCCCACTGGCTGGGGTGACATGGTTGTGTCCACTATCCTCTAACCTCCATACACCAGCGGTGTATGTAGAAATGAATACGTGTGTGGTCTGCATACTGTAGTCCGTCTATCACTTCCACGACACACTTGGCATTGTGTACATTCTCATTCATGGGTCACTTGCCTCCTTCGCACATGCCTGGTCCCCACCTCTCCCCACAATCTGCTATCGTTTGGCTGAGGTGCCATGCCGTTGATGGCTTATGGACATGGCTGGCCCAGGTTCCCATAGTAAGTTGTGCTGTCGTGTCTGGTGGGTGGGCATGTTGTTTAGCATGTTGCTTGTGAGTTTGTAATATGTGCATTCCCAGACTGTTGTGAGTTACTTGATTGTGGAGTTGAGGTGTGTGTTGTGTTTATTTAGTAATTGCCAACGGGCAGTACATTTCCATGGGTGCCATCCTGGTAGTGCTGGGTGATGATGGACTGTCGGTAGATGTAGGAATCATGCACACTGCCTGGGTAGTTGGCGATGACGCTGGTGAGGAGTCCCCAGTGGTCCACTATTGCCTGTACATTGATGGAATGTGTGTGCTTTCTGGTGTGGTTATTGTGTGCAGTGTCAGCAGGGGGCACAAGTAGGACATCTGTGCAGTCAATTGCCCCCTAACACGTGTGGGATGCCACATATGGCGTAGTTGCCTTGCTTGGTCTCCAGCTGTTCCTGTGAAGTGTGCGGAAAGTGAAGGTGCTGGGGTACCAAGCTGATGAAGTCATCCAAGACTGTTATGAGGAACTTGGATTGGGCTGGCTTTGAGAATCCTCCGACTCTGGCGGTTGTTGGTTGGAAGGTACCAGAGGCCAACAGGTGCAGCACAGCCAGCAGCTTTGTCTGAGGTGGGATGTTGGGTGTTTGCTGTGTTGGTACCGTCAGCCTGTGGGCATGATGTTCAGGATGCGGAGGATGGTTGTCCTTTTGAGCCTGTAGTGGGCAATAACATTCTCTGTTGTTGGGTCTGTGACGTTGGTCAATTTTCTGAAGGTTGATGTCTGTGCTGCCTCTGTGGTGGTCCACAGGGGGCGGTGGGAGTCTGGGGGGGGTGGGGGTGGTCCTGGGGGTGGTGACTATGAGTCTTGTGGCCCGGTTGGGGCTCCATGGTATCTGTTGCCCTTCAGGTGTGGCTCTGGCCTAGGCTCCCTTTTCTGTTGCAGGCTGTCATTCGACTTTAAACCAGGTCAGAGCAGGTGTTAATTTCCTGCTGCTAACGTGTCTTATCGCCTGTTTGGGGTTCTTATCGCTGATCTGGCTGGTCATTGTGAATGTTGCGGAGTGGTGTTGTCGTGGCTTTTTGCGCGGGAACGCCTACTCTACATCTCATTAGCGATAGTTGCCGGGGTCATTTGTGGTGATGTTTTTTGCGGCTGCTATCGCAGGTAAACTGGTACTATGGGCTGTTAGCACCAGCATGTGATTGGGGCGATATATTTATTGCAACTTTGGCTGCGATAAAGTGCTGTTAACTCGACGATTCATCCTTGAGAATATGCCCCAGGATTTTTAGTTGTTCTTCAAAAATACCACAACTTGAATTTTTGAAGAGTGACAACCATTTAATTTTCAATGCAGTAGGGGTGTAATTTGTAGGACTTCCACCCACCCCTATTTTGTATGCTTTATCTGTGGTTACTGCAGTATGGCTTAATGGGTCGGTGAGAACAGATTAGAAGGATTCTGATGCATTGTCCAATGGATGGAGGCTTGTAGTGTAGTTCCTATTGTACCCTTCTTGCAGGACCTGCGCTGTTTACGGATATCATATACTTTGGGTCTGGTAGTAGACTGACTCTGTACACCCCCACCGAATATATTAGCCTTTGTTTTGCATTAGCTAGCTCGCAGTGCCACTAGTATCTCCTATTATCAGAGAGATTCGTTTTTGCAACCCCAGAACATAACAAACCCTGATTCCTCAGACTTGTGTAAACAATATACTACTTTTCACTCAGTCACTCGTGCCTGCTTGTTTTGTGCTCAGAGAGATACACAGAAGAAACAGTCGGGCGTGTTTACAATACGAATTTATTGTATCGTTGTTCTTCTCATGTAAAACAAATGTGCTGCTATAACTGTGACACGGTAGCAGATATATAGAACCAGCAGTACAGTGAATAAAAAGGAATAGTATTGTTCTACCATTCTGCAATAGTCATTAACACATACATGAATATAAATTGAATTTATAAAATAAAGTACGTACTCTTAAGATGCCTGCCTAGATGTACCTAAATGTACCTAGCATGTGAGTAGGTGCGAAAAGAGCCTAAGCCTAAGAGTCTAAGAGACAGAAATCTAGAAGCCAAGATTCCAACTAGGATTTATTCGAACCCCATTACCTGAATAGTGAGAGTGTGGGACTTCGTCCTGGACTTGAGTTGGACACCCCGCAAGGGATAATCAGACCACTGTCAGCAGGAGCAATTGCATATCGTAGCCGCAGCGTCTCTGGTCAGTGAAGTCTTGGTTCCCTCCTGACTACTGATAGCAAGAGGTGCTGTATTTATATAGTCTATGTATGTGTGTAACCCATTGTTCAGTATGAGAATGGCGTTGGGGATTAAACATTGTGAGTCGATGGGAGAGGTAAAGTGTACCTCCTGGGGAGTGTACTCATAAATTATTCATATGTGCTAAGGATGACCTCTTAGAAATATCGATTGGGAAACCCCCCCCTCTGCATGGAACTAGGTGAAAGGTTTAGTCCATAAAGGCTGCAGTCCTTATAAGGCGTTATGTCCCTATAAGGCATTCTGTCCTTATATGGAGTTATGTCCTTATAAAGCTCATTCATATGAAATAACATGGTGATGATGTAGGGAAAGTGTATGATGTTCCCTGAACCTATATCAGGGTACTGATATGAAATATAACAGGCTGTCTTGGACTTTGTACCAAGAAAGGATGTGAGAAGGTTTGGGATTGTAGGCTTTTGAGAATCGCAGTAGGCATGTAAGACAATACGGTTTCACTGTCACATTGGCTTCTTGAACACTGTTTTGCCTTACTTGCTGGCCTATCTGGCTACTCCCGGGGAGGAGGGACTCCTAGATGTCTCTGTAGAGCAGGAGATGCATGTTCCTTGGGCGACGCCTGTGGCAGTGACGCAGGTAGGTAACTGCCTTGAAGAATCCGCATCAGTCGCTCTAGGCCTGGAGGGAGGCGGGGTTGCTTGGCGGAGTACATTAAAAGACCTACAGATACATCATAAAAAGTTAGCAGACATAGTGGAAATATATGCACTTTCACGGGTACAATTATATTCTTGCCAATTCTAGAAGCTGCAAATCTAACATCAACAACAAGGAAATGCTAATCCATCAGAAATACCATTGAAACTGAAGAATGCTGTGAACACTAAGTTCTGATCTGACTTTCTGGGGATACCTGGAATTGAATGAGCTGGAGCAGGGTCGGGTGACTGGCAACTGAGTACCCTCTGTGTTATATCAGCCACTTGGAGCACAGGCTGAGTCCTTCGAACAAGAAAAATGGCGGGGGGTGGTACTTGGTACTCCTCCATATCACACCAGTGATAAAGCAAGGGTGTCAGTGAAAGAGAGCTAGATGCGTGTCAGATAGCACCTGGGTCCGTTGTGCAATGACACAGGCTTTGGAGCTGTGGTTATCAGCTGACAGCTCCACAGTTCAGCTGTGTGCTGCATGGAATTGAAAACTATTGAGCTACTCATCAGATCGTGTGCCCCATACTAATACACTGCCTATACGAGAATGTCTCTGTCACAGCTGCTCTGCATGCCATGGAAGCTGCTTCCAAGTGCATGTGCGCTGTGGAAGATGCAACGTGGATGCTCCTAATCAGTGGGATGATGCTGTTCCCACCGCTGATGATACTGTCCTCTTAGAGATTCCGAAGCACAGTGCACCTGGTAGGTTGTCCTTTGTGCTTTTCGTACACCTGCATTGCTGCACATTTTGATGCATCTATATTAGGGATACCATGCATGGCCATGGCTGTGTGTAGCTGGGATACTATACTGGTTCTTCATCCAGCATGGTTTGTGAATTATGCTGCTCGTACATCAGGAACACTGTAGTCCCCAGACAGTTCAAAGCCTGGAGCAACATTGACCCCCTTGAGTTTCATTCATCCTTACACGCCTCTCAGCCTGACCTTCCCCCCAATGATTCCGAATTATCTGCCAAACATTACACACTTTGGATCAATGATGCGGTCAATCTGGCGGTCCCCACCAAACAAAGGTCCAATAACAGAAATACTGTCTCAGCACCCTGGTTCAGTGAGACCCTCAGGCGCGAGAAACAAAAATGCATACATCAAGAACCTCACTGGCATTTAAACTGTGATCCCACCCAAAAATCCCTATTCAAACAGACCCTAGGTAATTACAAACGCCTGTTGATCACAGCTAAAAACAATTTTTACTGTAATCAAATCGAATCTGCACAAGACTCTGTCAAGCAATTGTTTCAGGTTGTCTCTAAGCTATCGGGGCAAGGGGCGACTCCTCCCATTACCACCTCCCAGACACTCTGCACCTCGCTAGATACATACTTCCAGGAGAAAGTCAGTTCCATCTATGACAACTTCACATCAAATATTTCATCCATTATAATCACAGTAGAATCCAGCGAATTTAGCGAATCCATAGGCCCCCTGCTCCTCGGGAATCTACTTCCATTAGCACACACCACCACTCCTCCTTTGAGGAATTTAATCAAATCTTTCCTGATCACATCACTCATCTCCCCTCCTCAATTAAATCAGGATCCCCCAGACAATCCATGCCCTCTGGCCACCCTTAAACTTACCCCTGACAGCATAGGATCCAATTTAGCTAACATACTTAACTCTATGGCATATACCCTTCCATTTAGAAAAAGATGGTCATCAAGCCCCTTATCAAAAAGATCAACCTTGACCCAGCTGACACAACTAGCTATAGGCCTATCGCATGTCTGCCCCTACCAGCAAAAATCGCAGAGAAAGTTATGAACACCCAATTGGCACATTTCATCGAGGAAAACCACTCACTGGAAAACACCCAGTGTGGCTTCAGAAAGGGACATTTTTTAGGAAACAACAGTGGTCCCATGCAAATGAATTTACAAGAACAATGAATATAGACACAATCTATTCTATATTGATATGACTTGTCCAGCCGGACAGAGGTCTCAATGTTTTACTTCAGAAGGAATAAACAAGGAATTTCCTTCGACAAATTCACATGGTGGGGCACAAGCCTGTACCCTACTAAAGCACATACAGATTAGTACATTCGAGAAAACAGTGGACGAGAACAGGGATTTTAGGCAAAAGCTTCAGGGTTCTGAAATAACAATTAGAACAGATAATTCAAAATGCACCTTTACATCTACATAGTACATGGTATAAACAATGTATAAGGTACATAAAAGGTCAACGGCGTTTCGATCCCACTATTATGCCTAATTCGGTCAAGCCTCTATTGCCTGGAAGAAATGTGGGGAGAGAGAAGGCATTGAGAAGTAAGTTGAATACAAGTAAGGTTGTGGAAGTTATCTTACATTGTGGTGATTGGTAAAAGGTGGTGAAAATTTTAAAAGCGACATGCCATTTCCTTAGTGGTGGAACATGAAAAGAAACTGGGCCATTTAACACCCTACGTTTGTTGGTATATAAATAGTTCCACTTCCAATGGTCATATAACAGTACCTAGAGTTCGAGAAGGCTAATCAATTGCAGTACAAACGGAACAAGAGCCGAGACGCCCTCCGTACAATTCGATAGTAGACTCAAGGCGACGGCTTACGAGACCGGAAGAGAGAAGGACAATGATGGACCATCGGCGTGGTGAAAGTGAACGGAGCGGCCATGCCAATGGCAGGGGGGGGAAAAGGAAGAATTAAAGTGCGGGGGGACTAAGTGAATCAATGCAGTCCCCCGTGAATGGACAGCCGCAGTGGAGATGACCCAGTATGATTAGACAAGCCGAGTAGGGAAGTGCGGGCGGACTAAGTTAAACAATGCATTAACAATTCAATTCAAAAGTGCTTTATTCGAGTGTTACTCATAAAAGCAGATATACAAACACGTAATAAAAAACAATTAAATTACAAAGGTCATATTTGACATAAGCACATATCACATTAAAAAACAAATGTATTTCAGCAGAATTTACATAATCACAGGTGTAAAGTTCACTACCATTAAAAATACAGTTAAAACAGATGTAATATCAATGCTAAAAGTCAATAAGATTTCAGTTTGAAGTGACACGTGAAGTATACCAATACAGAGAATAGATAATCTAGCAGTCTCTGAACAACTAGGCAGAGAGTAGTTACCCTACTAGCAATCTCTGCCTAATTACCCACGCCCACCCCAGGTACTTAGCAGTCGCAATTATAATCCAAGTCAAAGAAGTAGATCTAACAATGCGCAAAGCTACCATACTGCTTTTAGTACCCAAATTCCTGCACATAGGTGCCAACCAAACTCGCCTTGGAACAGAATATACATGGCAGGAGAACAAAAAGTGACCGAGTGTTTCGTTTCCATCCCCACAGACTGGGCAGGTAGCTTGTCCTCCTTCTCTCCACTTAGATGTTAAATTACCGAGAGGGAGAGAGCCAGCCCTTAGTTGGAAAAACAGTTTCCTATCCATAGGTTTCGATATATAATCCCAATACATTTCATATATAGGGAACAGTATAACCTCGAGAAAACTGATAGTCATGGACCCGCTATTAGTACTGAGCAAACTCCTATTAGCAACCCGTTCCCAGAATATGTTTTTTAGGATTGACTTAGTGGGAAATGATGACCCAACTGGATCAGACCATAATGCATTTAGTCCTAGTTCAAATAGGGCAAGTTTTAATGATTTGAACCATCTAATTTTGTTAAAATGATCTGCTTTAATGACATCAATGAACCCATCCGCATAGTGGGAGAGCTCAGGCGTAGTCCAAAGCCTGCGCCAGTATAAAATCGGACGTAGTTTACCCATTTCTGAGATTTCTCTCCTGCCAAGCTCATATCTCAGAGGCAGCAGCGGGCTACTCTGTGGGGTGCCTGTAAGTTTCCTGAAGAATTTATTCTCAGATGTTTGGAGCTCCTGCAGATTTTCATGCCCCCACAACTCAGCCCCATACAATGCTGACCCAATTGCTTTTGCCTCATATATGATCAAGGGTGGTTTATTCGGTTTGGTCAGCGATTTCCTATGCTCCTTTATAATGGTACCAGCTAATTGCTTGCGCCTTAGTGTTGCAATGTTTAGATGTTGGTTCCATCTATTATCATTGGAGATAAGAATCCCCAGGTATGGAAAGGATTTTACAACTTCGAGGATGCGTCCACTCATGGTAATTTTGGATTTAAAATTTCTATGCGGATTAAAAACCATGAGTTTTGTCTTAGATGCGTTCACCTCCAGACCGTGATCCCCACAGAACTTATCAAATATTGCCAATGCTTTTTGCAGACCATTTGGGGTTTTAGATAAAATTAACGTGTCATCGGCAAACATTAAAATAGGAACTTTTACACCTGCGAGAGAGGGAGCATCCACTACCTGTGATTACATGCGGGGGACAATGCCATTAATAAAAAGGGTAAACAGTGTTGGTGCCATTGAGCATCCTTGCTAAACCCCGCGCTCAACAGGAAATTCGGCAGTGTCATTACCGTACCCTCCCCATTGAATTTTGGCATAAGTACCTTCATGTAGTCTCATGATCAAGGTCAACAAGACCCCTGGGACCCCCAGAGCCGCAAGCACTGCCCACAGTTTAGCCCGTGGTACCAGGTCGAATGCAGCCCGCAGATCAACAAATGCTGCATAAAGACGGCCTCCACCTAGCACCACGGTCCTCCACTGGATCAGTTGAAAGCGAAAGACTTGATCCACAGTGCTAGTTGCCCTGCGGAACCCAGCCTGAAAAGGAGATAGAATATTGTGGTCCTCCGCCCAGTCGAGCAATCTATTTATAATCACTCGCCCCACGATTTTTTGAACAGTATCAATTAAACTGATTGGGCGGTAGTTGCAAGGTTGGGCGCGATCTCCCTTTTTATATACAGGGATGATTACAGCACCCCGCCACGATACCGGGATTTCAGCACCCTTGGCAATGTGGTTTATTAGCAAGTAAATATATTTACTCCACCTTCCAGTGTCATTTAGGAAAACATCTGCTGGGACCCCATCAATGCCGGGAGCTCGGCCACTATGTACAGTTTTTAGGGCAGACAATACTTCACTCTGAGCGAAGACGTTGTCTTCTGCAAACAAATGAGTAGGGCAAATGCTATTTACAGACTGATCCCTGGTAGCGTACTGTTCGCTGAAGAATTTGACCCATGCGTCCTGTGGGACATTATTGTTACTTGCTACTTAAGACCTTTCGTGACCCCATTTGACAATGTGCCAAAATAATCTAGAGTGTTTACGATCACTTGCACATTTCAACTTGCTCCAATGGGCTTCGTCCCAATCTCTTTTCGCCTTAGCAATACAGTTTTTATAATGCTTCCTAGCAGATCGAATCTCCCCCAAATTTTTACTCTTAATCGCTACTCCCAGAGAGGTTCGTGCCACCTTGCAATCATGATTATACCACTTAGCAGCTTTATAAGCACATGCCCTCTTTCTGTTTACGGGTTTTAAAAAATAACATTTAATTTCATTAAAGAGAGTCACATGTACTTTAGTAGTATCGTCATGGCCCATAGAGATCCCTGCCACACACTCCAAGGCCACAATAGCCTTATCAGTCGCAGCTCCTATTTTTCCTAAGACCTGCTGATCTGTCCTAACACCTGACCACCTCAACCTGCGCATGTCATTTGTTGGTACAATCAACGGTGGTAGAAGTTCGTCACGGGGGATAGATACAATGTCTTCAGAAAACCACCATTTGTGAGAAACGCATAAAGGGTTATGGTCGCTCTCTAGCCTTTCTGTTACTACCATGTCACTAACAGTTGACCAAAGAGACATGCTACAGATGACATAATCAATGCGGCTTTTATTTCTCCCATTATCGAAGGTCATGGCTGGTACTCTATCTGACTTAGTTCGACCATTCAGGGCTCTTAGCCCTTGTTCGAGGCACATTGCATTTAAACCTAAAATATCCTCGGTCCAGCGAGTTACTGGAGTAGTATCTAATGTGGGAATATCCCATTGCTTTTCTTCCTCTACACCCAGGAAAGCCTCACCAGTGACCAGAGGTTCAAACGTACGGTTTAAGTCACCTGCAATTATTATGTTCTTCCTTGTTGAATGTTTCTCTAGAAGATTATACAGGGTCAAGAGAACCTCAGATTTTCCTGCATTTCCTCCTCTAACATATATGTTATAGATGTCAATGGAAATGGATAAATCACTCATGAGTCTAATGAGCTGGATGTCTTTTTGATCAAGCTCCACACTTTTTACTACAACCTTTAGGGACTGCCTGACCCATATAGTAAGGCCCCCCATCGGGCGCCCTTTTGCGCCCTTGATGGCTGGAACGTAAAAATGTAAGTACCCCAAAGCAAAAACAGGATCACAGGCCCATGTCTCTTGGAAAATGCAAATATCATATTTGCTTACAAACCCAAACCAGTCTGCACAATCCAACTTGGAACATAACCCAGCCACATTCCAGGACAATAGATTCCCCGTTTTGATTTTCATAACAGGTTTAGGACTAGAAACAAACCCATTCAACACCGTATCAACAATACTGTTGCAGTTTACATTTTCGTTGATTGGACCTACTGTAGCCTCAGAGTTGACATTCTTAGTTCGAGCTTCTACTGGATGACCGGTCTCTCCAGTAGTACATGCATCATAGGTATTTTGCAACATAGAGTTAGGGTTAAATGGTTGTCAGTCACAGGCATCCAGGTTTGAGAGGGCAGAGAATCTATTTTCCAAGCCTATTCCACACTCAGTAAAACCAACGTCCATCCTGCCCCTTTTGGTCACAACGTTCCATTTTGTTCTTAAAAAACTAGAATTCGGACCTCTTCCTTTCCGAGGGTAAAAAAAGTCCAAAGTCAGTGGAACAATTGAAGTAGATCTTCGCTGTGGAGGTAAGATGTTGGGCAAGATGTTTGACAAGACCCCAGGGTCTGAAAAGTGGAGGACAGCACACTCCCCCTTAAACTTTTTGACCCTATTACCAATCCACTCGACCCTTTTGGCATTTACAAGCTCTTCAGATAGTTGCTGCTTTCCCCAGGGAGAAATTACCATGTTATTAGTAAGCCACGATAAGGATTTGTTTATTAAGGATGATGTTGATTCATTCTCTCCTGGTGCTAGTGGAGGAACATTTGCAAGGACGAGAACTAATGGAGAAGCTTCTACTACAAGCTCAGATGACCCTTTCCCAGTATTAAGATCACCAGTGGTGGGAACGGGAGGTACAACATCTGAGGCACCACCAAAGGAGTCAATCTGTGAAACCATTGGTGGGTTTGGCGCAGGAATAGAAATAAGGCCACTTTTTTCAACAGAGGCTGTTTTACTCACTAATGGCACTATCCTAGACAGAACGACTTCCAGGAGATTTCCTACCTCCACCAGAGTTTTTTCTAGTAAACCTTCCAGTCTACTGACCTCGGCGGTTAGTCTGTCAATTTTACTGACCAGAGGTTTAACTAAACCTTTACATTTTGTATCCATCATATTCCATAGTTTATTAAATTGAGCGTTAGAGAGGGTAACATAGGCCTCACTAGTCAAATCATCCTCCTCATCCTCAGGTGATTTCCTTGGTGGGGTTGCAACTTTATTTTTAGCTGACCTTAAACCCTCCCCTTTTGACATAACCTTTGTTTTATCCCCTGTAATCCTCGGGGCTGGAACAGGGGCTGCAATGTGGATTAGGGACTCATTATTAGTGGCTATCACAGTCACAACTTCACTATCACTATTGTCTTCAGTACTAGCAACTATGCCACTAGGCTGGATGGTAATGGTATTGTGGAGAGAATCATGTACCACCCCAGTTAGACTGCTATTTTGTGGTGCAAAAGGATCCTCTATCTCTTTATCGTCCAAAGGAGATTGGTTAGATAAGTCTAATCCCAGTGAGGATCTCCTGTCGCTGTTTATTTTTGCCACGACTTGTACGAGATAATTATCTATGGTGTTATTGACTGGGGTTTGCTTTTTCGCAGGCATCGTTCAGATGGACAATACACTCAAAGCAAGATAGATTCTCACAGGACTCAGCAAATATTTTAATTACCCTGGGCAGTGTAGTCCAAGATGGGCTCTATCCAGCATGTGGTCGAAGGGATTTTCAGGCAGGGTCCCAGGCCCAACCCAACCTAGTCCAACCTCGGACGGCCTCAGACGGCCCGCCCTTTGTCCGGGCTTCGTCTGGGCGTCCCGCTCGCGTCCCGCGACGCGGAGGGAGCAGTGAATTTCAAGCGCCTCCGGGCGCGGTGACCCCCGCTGATGTGTTCCGGGTCGCAGGGCAGGCTGGGAAGTGTAGTCTCCCTCCGCTCGGCGGCCGCAAGGAGGACTACAGCGGCGGCGGGAGGGAGACCAGGGCACAGCCGATAAGGAGAGAGTGCAGGCAGGAGCAGCAAGTGGCAGGTGAGATTCCCTCGCTGTCAGCAGAACACCCACTCCACCGAGGGAGCAGTGAATTTCAAGCGCCTCCGGGCGCGGTGACCCCCGCTGATGTGTTCCGGGTCGCAGGGCAGGCTGGGAAGTGTAGTCTCCCTCCGCTCGGCGGCCGCAAGGATGACTACAGCGGCGGCGGGAGGGAGACCAGGGCACAGCCGATAAGGAGAGAGTGCAGGCAGGAGCAGCAAGTGGCAGGTGAGATTCCCTCGCTGTCAGCAGAACACCCGCTCCACCGAGGGAGCAGTGAATTTCAAGCGCCTCCGGGCGCGGTGACCCCCGCTGATGTGTTCCGGGTCGCAGGGCAGGCTGGGAAGTGTAGTCTCCCTCCGCTCGGCGGCCGCAAGGATGACTACAGCGGTGGCGGGAGGGAGACCAGGGCACAGCCGATAAGGAGAGAGTGCAGGCAGGAGCAGCAAGTGGCAGGTGAGATTCCCTCGCTGTCAGCATTAACACGTTGTCGTGGAGCTGCAGTGGAGACGGCAAAATTTAGCTAGACAAGCCGAGTGGGGAGTGTAATAGTCAGCGAATGGAGATTGGTGACATAAGACCATGAGGGTCAAGAGAATGATACGGCCGACGTGGTGAATCGGCGCAGTGAGGGTCAAATTATAGGGGTTGCAGGGCTTACCTAGGATGACCTAGAGCTTACGGAATGGATGGTTCGTAACCTGGGACTCCCTAAGAAAAATTACGGGAGAAGGAATTAAGGGTCGGAGGGAAGGACAGAGCTACAAGGGCGCGCCTACCGTATTCCCAATTTTTGAGACTCAGAAGAAACTGTTTTTAGAAAAGTGACTATTTCAATGAAGCAAATACACTGTCAACTAAACTTAGACTCAGGGGCTACCCACGTCGCCTGATAAAGAATGACATGAAAAGGGCCTGGTACTGCCCACGTGAAACACTGCTAGAACCTAAGCCAAAAAAGTCCACTGATAAACTTGTATGTGTTACAACATTCTCCACAATTTCCAATAAACGCGACTGTGGAACATGCTTCCCGCTGAGCTCAAGGGCCAGGCATCTCTCTCTTTTTTCCATAAAGCCTTGAAGACCTGGCTATACGCAGAAGCCTACCTGTAGTCGACAAATGTTCTACATCTCATTCAGCTGTACCATCTTGATGCGCCTTGATGCCCTCGGGCTAAGTTCGCGCCGTATAAATCCTAGTTCATTCATTCATTCATTCATTTTCAAAAGTACTTATGGAGGAAGCTCCAGTAAAGGGAAAATCTCCTACTTGAATGAAGATGAGTATGATGACAGTATGAATGGTAATAATCGAGGCATTGTTGTTTCAATTACTGATGATGGATGTACCAAGAATGTTGAGTTCTGTTTGACACTTCCCAAATGTATTGTGCATGTTCTTGGTTTAAATATGGAACTCATGGCTGATTCGGGTTCGCCTGGGACAATAATTACTATAGCATATTTTATTGATAGCTTCAGGGGAGTTCTAATTCTTGAAGACTTAAAAAAAATCTGACATCGTTGCTAAAGCCTTTGATGGTACCGTTATTGACATGGAAGATTTTGCAAAAGTCGACATGGAATTGAAGGGGCGTGTTGCATGTGAAGTTGTATGTTGCTGTCAAATGTGTGAATGTCTTGGGCTGGGAGGATCAGTGCAGTTTGAGGATAGTTCTTAATCTTAGGAGTTACGTAGGAGTTAATCTTAATCTTAGGAGTTACTTAGGAGTTAATCTTAGGAATTTGGGCAAATTTAGTAATTCCATCCATAAAATTAAATTAAAGAAAGGAGCGGTTCCAGTCAAGCAAAAACGTAGCAACGTTCCTGTGAATGTGAGGGAATGTCACAAACTTTTGTTGCAGAATCTCAGTGATGATAACATCATTGAAGAAGCGGAATCATCAGAGTGGGTTTTTCCCATCATCTTAGGCAGGAAAGCTGGCAAACGTTTTAGGCTCTGTGTGGATTGAAGGGCGTTGAATGCAAATTTGGTGATGGACTGCCACCCATTGCCTAATATTAATGAAGTGGTGTGCATGCTGGAGGGAGCCAAAGTGTTTCCCACTTTCGACTTGCGCTCAGCATACCATCAAATTGCTTTGACTAACGATTCCAAGGACTTTACAGCATTCCTTACACCACAAGGGGCTTTTCCAGTAGCCTTTTGGTGGCCTCTGTGGCGTCTTTCTTTCAGAGAGCTATGCATCATACTTTTAAGGACTTGGATTCTTTCGTAAAATGTTTTCAAGATGACATTCTTGTGTTTTCCCCCAGTCATTAAGTACTTAAGGAACACGTTATAGAAGCTGGCAAACATTGGGAATCCCGTGGTTTGACCCTCAAAGACAACAAATGTAAGATGTTTAGTGATTCTGTTGAGTATTTGGGACATACTCTCTCTGGCAATATTGTGGTTCCTAAGAAATCCCTTGTTGATGCCATTGTGAAAGCTCCAGCACCAGACAACAAAGAGAAACTTCTGTCATTTGCTGGGTTGTGAGAATATTACGGCAAGTTTATTAAGGGGTTTGCTACCAAGATGGAGCCCCCTAGGGAGCTCACCAGGCAAAATACAGTGTTCTGTTGGAGTAAAAGACAACACAATGCATTTCAACAGATCAAAGATTAAATTGCGCAGACACCTACCTTGAAACCTTTCTGTCTGAATAAGTTATGCATTGTCACAGTTGATGCCAGTTTGTATGGTGTAGGTGGTATTTTGTCCCAGAAACGTGTTAAGGATGAGTGGTGTGTCGCTTTTGCCTCTCGCACCCTTAGTGACTCAGAAAGGAAGTATTCTGTCATTGAAAAAGAACTCCTGGGCTGTGTATGGGATATTGAGCATTTTCAAAATGTCCTATGGGGGAAAAGGTTTTTACTTAGGATGGATCATAAGCCCTTGGTATCTATTTTGTCACCTGGTGTTGGTTTTAACTCCCCTCTTGATTCATATTTTGGACAACAGACCTTGGTTCAGGCCATATTTGACCTTAGCCCAAATATTAGAATATGATAGTTAAAGGGCACCTAGCAGTTTTGTGGGAATATTCCAGCTGGCCAACTTTCTCCAGAAGTGGGTTTACATGGTCAAACACCTTTGTAAAATCCACGAAACAGATGTACAACTGTTGTTCTTTAATAGAGAATTTCTCAATAATCAAGGAGAGTGCAACCAAGTTATCCCTGGTACTAGACATGCCTCTAGATCCTGTTTGATTAAATCCGATTAAATTCCTATTTTTCCAATGGCCTGATTACGAGTTTGTCGGTGTGGTAGCAGGCTGCCATGCCAGCGCCCCACTTTCACACCACGAAACTCGGCTGTTGGCTGCCCTACCGGATTCCGAGTTTCCTCGTGGTCTGCCGGAAGGTTCTTTGGCGGCCCCACGGCGGTGTCTATTAGAAAGGCACTGCAATGGGAGCACCAAAGACTTCCATGTCGGGAAGGAAAGGGGATGCATGCACACAGAGGGGCATGACACCTTGCATGTATCCCCAGGCTCAGAGGCAAAATAGAAGCCCAAATAGATGATCTGGAGAGAGACATGTGACCTGTAAGGCCCCCTTAGTTTCCCCAACCCCATGAGTGCGCTAGTGGAGAGGAATCGCGTAATATGCGTGGAAGTGCAGCAGTGGCCCAGCCAAGCATATTATGGCCTCAGACTGCCCACCACTGCCAGGGATAATGGGTCTTCCATAATTGCTGTGGTCCTATGGCAGTCCAACCACCAGAGTCATAATACGGTGGTTGGACCACGGGTGTGGCAGTTGCCCCACCATTGCACCACCATGGGTTTGGCGGTCCATGGACCACCAAACTCAAAATCAGGACCTTTATCTTGTCTTTGATTTCTCTCCAAAAGAAAGACAAGGGAATTGTGGGTTGTCCTTTGTGCCCAAGAGTGGAATTTTGATCCTGGCTCTGATATGAAGAGCTTATGTGATCAAGCCATGGTTTTTGAGTGACATTATTATCTGTCCCTCCCATGGTATCTTTATTTAGCGGATTTATTAATGACCATAGAGATATGTGTTTGTTGTTGTTACAGTTGTTACAATATCTATCCAATCCTGAATGTTTTCGGCCCTTTTTTCCTCTCACATTGATTTATAGTAATCATTTTGTAGCTCTCAAAACTTTGCATTTTGAGATACTAAATCTGAAAGGAAATTGATTGCCTCCATTTCGTTTTACATTGCCCGGCGATGTAGCTTGAGTCAGTGTGAATACCATTTTTGCTTCCAGGGCCAAAGCATCGTAGACATTTGATTTATGGGCTCTGGGAAGTAGTTCTTGCTGAGCACTCCACCCTGCTGAAATTTGATTTTTCTGATCCTAATTGGCAGTTACACTGGTCTGCTTCCACTCCTCATATTGGGCCAGCAAGTGGGTGTTCCATCCAACCCTTTGTCAGTGGCTTCCTCTGGCTTGTGTGCCAATGGTTCTCGGTGGTTGAACCTAATCATTGGAGTTTTTGCTGCTGATTATCTGTGGTGAATGGTCGCTCATGCACCCTGTGACTATATGGAAACCCTCAAATTTATGGAAACGAGAAAGGGATACAAAAGTATAAACCAAGCAAGGTTTCTACTTTGCTAGATTTTCTTACGGGAGACATTAGAATATTTCCCTGGGTACACCCATTGAGTGCCCAGGGCCCAAGAGTTACTAAACTGAGAAGAAACTTGTGGTTCGATTTATTGATGGAACTGGATATGGAAATGTAAATCTGTATCCCCAGCTTATGCCTGCTCTTCTTAAACTCCGATTTCTTTTCAGATGATTTGGTAAGTGAGATTAAAATCTCTGGTGAGTATTGGTAGAATTCCTTCATGGGAGGCCATTAGGAGAGTTCTATAGTTCTTATAATGCAATGTTTTTGAAAAGAATTTGGATTAACGTATGCGTTAAGGATGATGATTGACCTATGATGCTTCCAGTTATGTATTATTTTACAGAGCATATGTAGCGAGTGGAAATCCAAGCAGCTTAAGGTAAGGGTCTCGACCAGCATCATGTAGTTGGATAGACTACCCATTGGGTGGTCATTTCTCTTGGCTTTTTCAGCTGGAATGAAGAATTCCACCTATCCCCCCACTGGCAATTCTTCTTCTTTCCAGGTATCTTGAAGACAGACCAAGTCAAAGCACCTCAAGTAGTTTTCTAGTTCAAGGACTGAGTTGAATTTTTAGTTTCTGTGATGTTCCACAATATGATGGATGTTGACGGGAGTTTTTTAAGTGGGGAAGGCCACCAAGAGTATTTATGGCTTGAGGGTCCTGTTTTAGATAAAACTGTTGGACTGGGTTCTTTATTTTAGTGACTGCAATGAGATATTCAATCGGACATCATCCCCTTTTATTTCGATTGACAGTGGAAGATAACCAATTCCAATCAGTTGGTTAAGGGTTTGGGGATTTGGAGAGCAAACAGCTGGTACCCTGTGACTTGTTCAGTAGTATTGTTACAGAGCCTGTTAGAAAAATGTGATTAATTCCACAGGGCCTGTCAGTCACCAAGACTGATGCTTACCCCATCCCCAGAGCTGATGAACCCATTGACTGGTTAGGGCCTGCCAAGTTTCTGAATACATTTGACCTTATTTCAGGGTACTGGCATGTTGCCCTAATGGAGGGGTAATGAGAGATTGGCATTCTCTACCCAAAGGGCCATTTTCAGTTTAGAGTAAGGCCCTTTGAAATGAAGAAATCCATTGCCACCCTCCATAGGTTGGTGAACCAGGTCTTAGTTGGGTTGATGTCATTCAGTGTTGCTTATCTTGATGATATAGCTGTATACAGTAGCAGCTGGGTGGATCACCTGTTTCACCTGGAGGAAATGATTCAGGCCCTGCAACACACAGGCCAGACTATCAAGGCCTGTAAATGCTGGAAAGGGCAGGATTCTGTGGTGTATTTAAGAACCTTGTGAGCAGGGGACGGTGCACCCCCTCCTGGCCAAATTAGAGATTATCCTGACCTGGGAGAACCCAAAACCCAGGCAGAAGTGAGGCCCTTCCTTGGCCTAATTGGTTACTATTAAAGGTTTGTTAAGGGATATGGCACTATTGTTGCTCCCTTAACTGAGCTGACTTAAAAAAAGAAGCCTAAATAGATGATCTGGAGAGAGACCTGTGAGAAAGTTTTTGATACCCTCAAATAGGCCATGTGTTTAGTCTATGTTCTCACGGTCCCTGACTTTTCCCAGGATCTCCTTGTGCAGTCATATGCCTTGGAGCATGGCATGGACAGTCTTATGACAGCTAAATGAGGAGGGCCTAGATCAACCTGTAGCATTCATCTCTTGGAAGCTACTTCACAGGGAACAGAGGTGGAGTGCTATTGAAAGGAAAGCTTTTGCTGTGGTCTGGGTACTGAAACAATGCCTGTTTGAGACTCACTTTCGATTCAGACAGACTATAGGCCCCTCAGATGGCTCATGCAGGTGAGGGGTGGGAATCTAAAACTGGTTAGGTAGTCCATCTTCCTATAGGGAATGGACTTCATGGTGGACCACTTCCCTGGGTCAAACCACTCCAATGCTGATGGTCTGTCCAGGTTCTTCTGCCTTAGTGATGGGAACTCTCAGGAGATTGGATAGTTCTCCCCACTTTCAGCTGCGGGAGTACCTGTTAGACCTGTCAGCCTTAGGGTGATCTTCCCACCCTCCTATTTTTGTGTAAATTCATTTTGATTGGCTTTAGGCCTCTGTACATTTTACTACTGCTATCCAGAGCTAAAGTGCTTTTGTTCACTCCCTAAAACATGGCAAAAATTAGGAATCTCACAAATAGGCGATGTATGGGTGGGAGATCACATGCATTCCTTTAAAGACCTTCCAAATAGATACTCCCTGCATCAGATGCAGTTCTACAGGTACCTGCAATTGCGACATGCTCTCCATACACACCTCACAACGGGTACACTGCTTCCTGACCATAGCAGGCCCGAGGCACAGATTATGTTGGGGGACCTGGGGAAGGGTGGCATCTCTCGCATCTACTGCACACTAATCAACAATACCCCTACTTCCCTGGATCGACTGTGAGCCCAATGGTAGGAATGGATGGGTGTCCTGGAGGAGGAGGATTGGCACGATGCCCTTATGGCCCCTAGGACTGTCACCGCCTCAACCAGGCTACGCTTGGTATAGCTCTATTATTTACATGCAGCCTACCTTAACCCGGTGCGCCTTCACTGAGCGGGATTTAGCCTGCTCACAGCTTGTACTAGGTGCGGTGACGATCCAGCTGAATTTCTCCACATGGTATGGCCATGCCCCCGCTTGACGCGGTTCTAGGGGGATATCGAGGAGGAACTCCCCGAGATATTGGGGTGGGAGGTTCCCCACAATCAAAAGCACATGATCCTGGGTATTACTGACGGGTTGGATGGGTCTTCACCACAGCAATGGTGGTAGCCAAAAGGGACCTCCTGGAAGTGCCCCGAACCCCCGAGTGTTTTGACGCTTCAGACTGGGGTGGATTGGTGTGCCGTGCAAGAATAATACATGTATGAGGCACGTGGGTGTCCCAAGAAATATCGTGGGGTCTGGGGGAAATGGTTGGGGGGTATGGTTCAGTCTCAAACGGAATGTCCAAATCCATGATGCTTTGCATTTATTAGTGTCTGTAAACTGGGTTGCACTAAACCTTGTATGTACTCCTGGACTTTCATTGTGTTGTGATGACTGGCTGGTGCCTTCTGTCAAAACATTAAAATCAATAAAAATGTGTTTATCAAAAAAAACATGGCAAAATTGGTTTACATGTGATTGGTATATTTAATTTACTTATACGTCTCTAATATAGAGATATTCTATATACCCAGAGTGTTGGACTTGGCCCTTTTTGCAGGGTAATCCCTGAACTGTTTGCCTTCCTGCTGTATTTTGTCTGACCTGTTTTTGTTGGTTTTATGACTCCTGGCACTTTACCACTGCTGATCTGTGCTAAAGTGCATATGCTCTCCCTATTGTTAATTGATGTATGAGTTAGTGATTCCATGATTGGCTGGTTTGGTTTACCTGTCAGACCCTAGAACAGTGCACAAGGAATGCCCAGGGCTTGTAAACCAAATGATTGGCGGTTAAACATTGCTGGCGAGTAAATAGAATTCTGCCCACAGTTGCTTTTATTAATTTTATGGTGAATTTGCCTTTGCTATTTTGCACAAAGTATTTTTGCTGCTTGGAGGGGTTTTAAAAACGATTCTATTTTTTAAACGGGGTGGAATCAGTCTTCATTAACTGCTGCTAATTGTTTTTTGCACATTTACTCTGTTTGAGGCTTCCCCGGTCTGCCACGGCTTTGCCGATTGTTGCGGAGGGAAGATCTCATTTCTCCTCACTTCCTGGTGCCTTCTTCCACCCAGGTCAGCGGTCCAGTGGCCAGGCGTGACTATTTAGAGGCGTGCTAGTCGGGGCGCTTGGCGGTTCAACACTGCTGGCGAGTAAATAGAATTCTGCCCACAGTTTCTTTTATTAATTTTATGGTGACTTTGCCTTTGATATTTTGCACAAAGTATATTTGCTGCTCGGAGGGGTTTTAAAAAGATTTTGGTTTTTAAACGGGATGGAATCAGTCTTTATTAACTGCTGCTAATTGTTTTTTGCACATTTACTCTGTTTGAGGCTTCCCCGTTCCGCCACTGCTTTGCCGATTGTTGCGGAGGGAAGACCTCATTTCTCCTCACTTCCGGGTGCCTTCTTCCACCCAAGTCAGCAGTCCAGTGGCCAGGCGCGACTATTTAGAGGCGTGCTAGTCGGGGTGCTTGGTGGTTCAACACTGCTGGCGAGTAAATAGAATTCTGCCCACAGTTGCTTATATTAATTTCATGGTGAATTTGCCTTTGCTATTTTGCACAAAGTATATTTGCTGCTCGGAGGGGTTTTAAAAACGATTTTAGTTTTTAAACGGGATGGAATCAGTCTTTATTAACTGCTGCTAATTGTTTTTTGCACATTTACTCTGTTTGAGGCTTCCCCGGTCTGCCACGGCTTTGCCGATTGTTGCGGAGGGAAGACCTCATTTCTCCTCTCTTCCGGGTGCCTTCTTCCGCCCAGGTCAGCGGCCACGCTGGCCCGGACGCGGAGCAGATGCGCGCAGCGGCACGCCTAAGGTAAGCCTGTCTGCGCCCGTCCGCGCCGGAACCGGGCCCAGGGCCAGTCATGCTGCCGGTTTTGACCAGGGCGATGTGAGCCGTCGCACCCATAGTCGGGCAGCGCTACTATCTTCGAATCCCAGCACCCATGCAGGTCAGACTCGCTGCGACTTGATATTTAACACCGATTGGGGATGTCCTGGCTGCATTTTTCATTTTAGCACTTACCAGCCTAGACCACACATAACAGATGAACAAGTGCCGACCGTGCTGGCAGCCCTGATTAATGCACGGTCTATGGTGAAACATGCTGCTAATATGTACGAGCTTATAGGTGAAAATAAGTTGGATATTTTGTTTATTACGGAAACGTGGCTTAGAGAGTCCTGCGAACCAGTTGTTGAGCTAGCTGTGCCTAGAGGATATGGCTTGGCCCGGGCTGACCTTAATACGGGGAGAGTGGGTGGCACTGCTGTGGTGTTTAAGGAATCTTGGGCATTTGTATGTGCAAAATCCACGGACGTTTTGGAGGGGGAGGCTCTTGATTTCTCCTTCACCTTAACGCCCCATTTTACGCTAGGGGGCACTCTGATTTACCGCCCCCCTGGGCAGCTTGGGACATTTCTAAAGTCCCGGGCGAGTCCATGGCGGATCGAGTTCTTCATTTTGCCAAGTTTCTTCTTCTAGGAGACTTCAACATTCATTTACATTCCCCGGAGGCCCCGGACTCATCAACCCTTCTGGACCTCCTGGGCTTAACACAGCTGACCCAGTGGGTCTCCAAACCCACTCATTCAAGGGGTCACCTGATAGATCTGGTGTGTACCAACTTTGAACCAGATGTTAAAGAACCTCTGCCGGTAACTTGGTCCGACCATGCCTTGATCGTCTTCTCATGGGCTATGGGCAAGTCTTCCCGCCGCCCACCACTTACCTCCGGGACGTCAGCCCGTAGATTAATATCCCAGGGCTGGTTGAGGCCCTGACTCACTCTCAGGTAGCTCCTGCTGTTGATCTGGAAGGGGCAGTTGACCAATTCAACACCTGGGTCAGACAAGGGGTCGAATCTACATACATGCAAACCTCTGCCTAGAGCGCCCCAGCGCGAGTCGCCCTCTCAGCCTTGGTACTCTGCTGTGCTAAAAGAATTGAAGCTGAGTTGCAAGAGGTTGGAATGCCTCTGGAGGGTTGCTTACTGCCCCTTAGCTAAATCTAAATTACGTTCATCTCAGACAACATACTACACTGCCGTGAGGAAAGCCAAAAGCGAGTACTTTGCATCTAGAATAATGAAAGCTAATAACAACAGCGAAGAGATCTTTTCCACCGTACAAAGCTTTATGTCAACTTGAGCAGAGCTTAAGTCCATTCCCGTCTCCTCAGGGTGGTGCGAGGAACTTTCAGCATTTTTTATTAACAAAATCAAACTAATTGAAGATAGTTTAGCCTTGTCTACTACCCCCTCATACTCCTTCCCAGTACCTACTATATGCTCCCCCCCCCAGCAAGTGTTTTTCTCAGTTCGACCTGGTGGAGCTGCCAGATATTCTTACCATCCTTAAATCGCTAAAATCAGGATCTCCTTCAGATCCCTGCACAGCCAGAGTCCTGGCCGGAGTGGCAGATACTGTAGGAATGGAAGTCACGGCCATTGTTAACAGGTTGCTGCAGTCAGCAACAATGCCTAGGCAATGGAAACAGGCTAAGCTTCTTCCGCTGCTAAAGAAACCAACAGCGGATCCTCTCATACCGGCAAATTATCGGCCTATTTCTCTGTTACCAGCACTGGCCAAAGTTTGAGAGAAGGTGGCTTTCCGTCAACTGAATGTATTTGTAGAAACCTCGGGGGCTCTTCACCCAGCACAGTCGGGCTTTAGATCATCCTACAACACGGAGACAGCATTGGTGGAGGTGACTGAGGCTATTAGGGAATGTCTGGATAGGGGCGGCAGAGCGGCTCCGATTTTATTGGACCTCTCTGCCGCCTTCGACACGGTACCTCACCAGCTTCTTCTTGCTCGCTTATCATCCACCGGCCTCTCCGGTTCAATGTGGTCGTGGCTGGAATCTTTTCTGAACTCCCGCAAGTCTGGATGCCTCCTTTCTCATCTTCGGCCAGAGAGGTTCAGACAGGAGTCCCTCAGGGCTCGACTCTGAGCCCGCTACTTTTTAACATCTATATGACCCCACTGATCTCCCTGGCCGAAGAACTGGGTGCCAAGATTATGGTCTACGCCGACGACACCCAGCTTTTGTTTACCTGGGACGACTCGGAGGTATGCACTGATTTGGTGCAAAGATGCCTAGCCGCCGTGTTTACATGGCTCGCTCAGGCCAAATTAAAATGTAACGAGGGGAAATCAGAAATCATACTATATGGCCAGTTTCCTCCTAGTTTTACAGAAGCTTTGTGGCCTTCTGATTTCCCCCGACCTCTATCTGAGGATGGCCCGGCCAAGAATCTAGGTATTTGGTTTGGAGCAGACCTTAGGTTCGCAGAGCACATCAAGAGACTGACGGGCGTCTGCTTCGGGATGCTCAAGTCCTTAGACAGATTCTTTCCCTTGCTCCCTCAGCCGGCCAAGGAGATGGTCGCTCGGGCACTCATTTTATCCCGCCTGGATTATGCCAATGCGCTCTTTCTTGGCATCCCGGCATATCTGGTAAATAAAATACAACTTATCCAGAATGCGGCGGCCAGACTTCTTCTTGGCATTTCTAAAAGAACCAGTATTAGATCACAAATGTGCACTCTCCATTGGCTGCCGGTGATCCAGAGGGTACCGTTTAAGGCTCTTGTCCTAGCACATAGAGCCTTACACGACTCTGGTCCCTCCTATATTAGGAAAAGAGTGGCCTTCTACACTCCTCGTCTATCTCTAAGGTCTGCTGCCCATCGACTGATGGCGATCCCTCATTTCCGTCGGGCTAGGATGGGTGGCCAGTCTCTTTCAGTTAAAGTAGCCATTCTTTGGAAAGCCCTCCCTATAGCACTGCGCCATACTCAGGACTTAAGATGCTTTAAGAAGCTTCTCAAAACTCACCTTTTTAAGCAGGCCTACTAATTTCTTTTGTTTCTCGCCATCTGTTTGATACCGCATCGCGCCAGGATACTCAAGAGTAGTTGTGCGCGCTACAAATTTCCATATAATATATAACATAACATGATGCTGGTGGGCTTGCAGCACTGGTTGTGCCGCCCACAGAAGCAGCCTTTAAAAGTATGTTTAAGGCCTGCCATTGCAGAGCCTGGGTGCAGTCTCGTACTGCCATGCTGTCTAGGCAAGTGCACCCACTTGACAGTCCCTAAACCTTCCCTTTTCTTCATGTCAGACACCCCTATGGTAGGCCCAAGGTCAGGGTGCATTGTAAGTATAAGGTAGGACAATCCTTGATGTGTTTGGCATGTCCTAATAGTGAATTACAGCCATTCTCGTTTTTTCACTATTGCAAGGCTACCTATTCCCCATAGGCCAGAATGAGCAGTTTGATTATTACATCTTATAATCCTAACTGACTCAGGGAACATGGTAGAAATTTGAGTTTAGTATCCATGAACTCAGAATGATAAAATACATCTTTTAGTGAAGTTGATTTTAACATTCTGTGTTTGAAAAAAACACTTTTAGAAGGTAGGTATTTTCTTGTCTAACTATCCAAGCCTGCCTCTGCAAGGTTGTGTATTCATTGTCTGGAGTTTGAGTGACAGGGGCTGTGGGATTGCAGGAGACAGGGTGTTTGTTATCCCAGTGGTCAATTGAGAGATCTGCATCTAGATTGAAGGGAGGAGTTGCACCTGGGACCTGAATAGGGCTGTACCTTCCCTCCACAATGCTGGCTCCACCTCCTGTGGTGTGTCTGATGTCTCTGCCCTGCTCTGTGAAAGGAAAGAAGGAGTAATATCAACTGAGTGCTCCAGGACTAACCATAACTGGTTTGGACTAGGCAAAGGCCTCTCTGCCTTCAGAGAACAAAGAGAAACTGGGTATAAAAGAGGGGACCCAAACCCAGCAAATTAGATCACTTTTGGACAAGAAGAAGAAACCTTTGCTGAGGACAGGAACCAGAAGAAACTGAGGAGAGACTATCCCTAAGCTGAAGTGCTGCTTGGGAGATTGGCCTGCAGTGGTTGCCTGACTGTCCAAGAAAGGAGAAAGGGACTTTGTGTACTTTCATCAACTTGTAAGGATCTGCAAGGGCTTGAGAGAAGAGCTTGCCTCCTGCTGAAGTCTCAGGGACAACAGACTTCAACCACCAGCTCCCCAAGAGTTCTTTGGAAGTGCCTGTTGCTCTTTTGGGCCTTCTGAGGGACTGTGTGTCGCAAGCAGCTGGAAGCGCGACTCACGAAGAAGAAGCGTGTCGCCGTTGCAGCCTCTGCCCTCACATCTCTTAACAAGGATTTTGCCACTGTAGCTGATGCATTGCACCACAGAAGTGCCTCGAATCCACGGAGAAGCGTGCCGCCCTCGGAGCCGCTGTCGTTGCATCTCTGAACAAGGGTGTCGCCGCTGCAGCTGTCGCATCGAGCGGAAGCGTCTCGCATCGAGGGAAAAGAGTGTCGCCGCTTAAGCCGCTGTCGTCGTATCTCTGATCTGTGTGCCAGGGACTACAGCATCACCTTTCCTGCAACACTTTTGTTGCCCTGCGTGTCACTTCTTGAGGTACAATGACTCAAAGTGTCGCATTTTAAGATCAAAGAGAACTAAGCCAACTCTACCATTTTAAGTACAGTATTGTGCATTTTTGTTGTTTATGGTCTTGTGTTGAATCTATATAAAGAATATTTATTTTGATATAAAACCTGTGTGTTGTCCATCTGTAGTGTTGTCACTGGATTACTGTATGTGTTCACAAATGCTTTCCACACTGCCTCTTCTTTTACGGTTTTGTGGACCATTTACTTGCCTTGAAGAAGACCGCATGGGTGAAATACATTGGCTGTTCTGTACGAAATAATGAAAAAATCGATTTACAGCACCGTCTAGAGAAAGAATGATTATTTCTGTCATCGCCTTCCATCTTCCTCTGTGGGATTAATCCCTATCAATGTTGTTTTTACATAATGCCTCTCTCATCTTTTGTGTTCATAAAGCAGATCCTTTACAAAGCAGCAGGGCAACTGTTGAACAATGTATTATTCTCAAGCTTTTAATTGGCAAATATGCTAGGGCTAAGGCGGGATCCTTATACATATGTTTGCTGACATGAGCAGTGCTTTCGATTTAGTCGACCACAATCTACTTAGGGCATCATTGATCTCTTTAGGTGTACCTGGACCAATTGTTGGGTTTCTTTCACTCCTCCATGAGAACCTATCCAGCCAAGTTTGTGTTGGCCCTCAAGGGGGATGTACTCCAAGGTTCAAAGTGGGGTATGTAATTCATCAGGGTTGTGTACTAGCCCCATTACTTGTTTCACTTTTCATTAATGGGGTGGACAGTCATCTACAGTCCATGCTGGGCCGATGTCCCTAAGGCTGCAGGACGGAAAACACCAGTGCTGCTTTATGCTGATGAAGCAGTACTTTTAGCAAGAACACCAGTGTGTCTGCAGAGATTGATGAATGCCTTTGCTGAATTTGTGGCATCCAAGAGGAGAATGGTCATTAATAAAACTAAAACATTTATAATGGCCTGTGGCCCAACACGGTAGCCATGTAGAACCTTTTCTTCTGATAACACCTCAACATTCTCGGTAAACCCTTTCTGCTATCTGAGGATCCTATTTGTGGGTAATGGCTCATGGACACAGCATGTATTGAATACCAGAGCTAAAATGAGTGGGGTCTCCCAGGGGATTTCTAAGTTTTCCTCTAAACTGGGTAGTCAATCCATAAAGGAAATTGTTGCTGTATAAAAAGCAAAGGAAGGGCTGCTGCTACTTATGAGGCAGGCTTCTGGAGCCATGTCAAAGGCTCTCCTTTGCAAATAGAGGAAAACACATTTTTAAAACAGCTTTTAGCTGTTCCACCCTCTGCCCTGAATACCACTGTTTAAAAGAGGTTGGCCTACAGTTCCTAGAAGACCACTTTTTATGAGACCTTTGCTATTATGGGTATCACTATAGGTAAAGGAAGAAACTAGCCTTACCACAACTATTATCCTAGACTGTTTAGCCTTAGATAAGGTTCTAAGTATTCCTTGTCTATCCCATATTAACTCCCTTCTTGGCAAGCTGTTTAATCTCTCAATTGGTCAGACCCTACAAGGATTACATCGGCAACCAAGAATAAGATTGAATATACTGTCTATCAATACAGATTGGATAAATGTGAGCTAGAGGATGGGAAAAAAATTGTCAATAGTTTTCTACACATCCTTGGACCAGGTGGAGGGGGGCAATAATTATCTATTATATATAACAAATATGCAGCACTGTTTTGTGCTGGTAAGACTGTGATATGACATTGTGCATCATCTAGTTGCTTTCCCAAAAAAGGGAAACAACGTTTACAACGCAGTCATTACATCGCACTACACTTACAACGCAGTCATTACATCGCAACATCCTTTACAACGCATGTCACTACAATGCAGGCATTAGAACACATACCAATACAACGCATGACACTACATTGCATGTCACTACAACGCAGGCATTACAATGCATACCATTATAATGCATACCATTACAACGCATTGTACCCCTACACAATCCAACACTTGCCTTTATGTTGCACCCCCTGGAGTTATAATCGTAATTTGTACCCCTACACTATCCAACACTTACCCTACTGTTGCACAGACTAGAGTTAGAATAGTAATTTTTACCCCTATACTATCCATTACTTACCATAAATGCAATGTAATGGTATGCGTTGTAAAGGTATTATGCGATGTAATGAAATGCGATGTAAAGGTAGTTTTTAAAAATGCAATGTAGTGTCATGCAATGTAATGGAATGCGTTATAAAGTATGTTGCAATGTAAAAACTGCATTTTAAAGGCATGCTTTGTAAATGTATGCGTTGTAACGTCATACAACCTCCCTAAAATGAAGTTGTGCCCCCCGATATGACGCTCTACCCCTGTGATGGCTAAAATAAACAAAGCACACTGCACTTTTTATTGTTCTGCAAATTGAATTTTAGGATTTATTATCTGAAACCTATGATTGTTGCCCAGAACATTAGATCTCATAAAGTTGCAATGAAATACTTGGTGACACTAAGTGACCCCTTTGCATGTCATAATGCTGCCCTTTTCATATTGGATGCCATTAAAGTAAGGAATATTCAAAAAGGGAAAAAAACTTTACCTCACTTTCTTTTAAGCATCAATACTTTTTCTTTATGGCCAAACACATTCCTTTTTGTTTGTACCGGTATTTGATTTATACCTTTTATTTTACAAATTATTTTTATTCTTCATTTGATTATTTCAGCATCAAAAAGACAAGCGTCTAGTCAAATCTACATTCTGTGCATAACCGTTTTACAAAACATTTTAAATACACATCATTGATAAGACTTACTATACAACATGCATCACAATTGAGGTTTATGTGAAAAAAGTACAAACAAGACATCCAATACATAAATACTTTCACGGCAATATATAAGTACGGCCCTGCCTGCACCTCGTCCCTTGGGCCTAACTCCCCCATTTTCCATTAAAGTAAGGAAAGCATATTGCAACAGTTAAGGAAATATCGTACTACGTACTTCTCATTCTTTTGTAGATTTAAGTGATTTTTTGCGGCTTTACCTAAACTAATGACTGACGTATAGAATATTAGATTAAATAATGTGTGTATGAATTTCGGATCACTGACATAATATCGAGGACCAAAATATAGAATGGACAAAATATCGACTCCAAATTATCGATGTACAAAATATCGTCTCCCTATCTACAAACATATAAGTACAAAAATATCGAAGACAAAATATCGTTGGTTAAAATATAGTTAGTAAAAATACCGAATTTGCAAAATATGTTAAAAGTAACATTAACTTAATTAAAAAATAAATATAAATAAGTAAAACATACTTAAAATTATTTAAAACATGTTAAAATTAACAAATAATATCTGTAATCTCTTTAAAAAGATGTACATCACTGTTAGATAGTGTGAGGGTAAAATTTACTATTCCCACTCCAGTGAGTGGAACAGTGAGGAAAGCGTTGGATAGCGGGAGGGCAAAATGTACTATTCCCACTCCAGTGAGTGGAACAGTAGGGAAAGCGGTGGATAGAGTAGGGGTAAAATGTACTATTCCCACTCCTGCGAGTGGAACAGTAGGGAAAACGTTGGATAGCGGAGGGTAAAAATTACTATTCCCACTCCAACAAGTGGAACAGTAGGGAATGCGTTGGATAGCGGGATGGTAAAAATTACTATTCTCACTCCAGAGAGTGCAACAGTAGGGAAAGGGTTGGATAGCATAGGGGTAAAAATTACTATTCCGACTCCAATGAGCGGAACAGTAGGAAAAGCGTTAGATAGCGGGAGTGTAAAAATTACTATTCCCACTCCAGAGAGTGCAACAGTAGGGAATGCGTTGGATAGTGTAGGGGTAAAAATTACTATTCCCACTCCAGTGAGTGGAACTGTGGGGAAAGCGTTGGATAGCGTAGGGGTAAAATTACTATTCCCACTCCAAAGAGTGCAACAGTAGGGAAAGCGTTGGATAGCGTAGGGATATAAATTACTATTCACACTCCAGTAAGTCCAACAGTTGGGAAAGTAATGATTGAATCTTTAAATAATAATAACATAATTATCAATACTAATACAAAATTAATCAAATGTAATTACCAATTACAAAATATGTATTAATTTATTAATTATAAATACCAATAAATATTATTTATTAAAAATGAATTACTTATTAATAATTAACTAACAACCAATTAATTTCCAACACCAAAAATTTAATAAGTAATCAAAAAAGTATTAATTAATAATTCATAAACAATAAATTAATTATGAATACACTTTTTTTTCAATATTTACCTAAATACTATTAAATGACTTCCCACCCTATTCCACTATAAACCCACAACCCTCTCCGAATGATAAAAAAATACAATTAACATAATTATCAATTAATCAATTAATTAAAATGAATTACCAATTGATAAAAATGAATTACCAATTAATAATTAATTAACAATAAATTAATAAACAATACCAATAAATAAAAATAGAAATGTTCCTAATTACAATGAAATTACTTCCCACCCTATTCCCCTATAAACCCACAACCTGCTACAGAACTAAAACACAAAATTAAATTAAAAATAATTAATTCCTAAAAATGTATATTTAATTTACTATGATTAAATTACTTCCCACCCTATTCCCCTATACACCCACAACCTGCTACGGAATTACATTACGCAAAAATTAAATAACATAAAAATCATTACTTTAAAAAAATTAAACATATATTACAAAAATAATATACACGTTTAACATATATACAAAGATACAAAAATCGTCAGGCAAGATGGCCACCGGCAGACCGTAGGAGGTAGCAGCTCCCAACCTACTCTCCAATGGTGATGTGCTGATCCCTGGTCTAAGAAAATCTGAGACGCTGTCGGACCCTTTCTTTAGCATATGTAAGAGTATGCCGTATGCTGTATACTGTATGTTGAAGAAGTTACAGCTGAGTCGTGTAGAGTGATGCTCAAGGATTATATCAACTGGCTTACTCAAGCAGAGTGGGCCCCAGCTCGCGTGTACAGCCATACCAAGGAAGACCCGAGTGCTCTCTGGCGGATAGCCGGGCTGGCGATTGTGGAGACATTCCGACGCTTCTACACGGGTTGGGACACTTTAAAGCGGGTCATGGCCCCGAAAGTACAGAGGGCGATTAAAGATGCGACTGGGAGAGAAGACGAGGATCTGCTAGCGAGCGACTCTGATATCCCGGCGGCAAACTTGAGAGCAAAGGGCCGTCACAGAGCGCAAGCACGAAGGGAGGCTGCGCGAAGAGGAAAGGCTGTCTGCAACCGACAGAAGAAAACAGGTCAGAGAAGCCGAGAAGAGGAAGAAGGAGCTACCTGGAAAAGGACCCCTCAAGAGCATGGATGTCGGCTCTGACCCCCGAGGGAAGTCAGCCTGTGGCAGCCTACGCTGTTCGAATCATTCCCGGCGGCCAGACCAGAGAAGGCGCCTGCGCCTGCGGATGCTACCAGGCCCACCGGGGTTACAGAGCAGCTGAGCTCACTGACTGTTGTAGGAGAGGCCGTGCATCAGGAGGCTGAGGCTGAGGATGACGTCATTGACCTGACGAGTGAGGCACAGCCCGGGGCAGCAGATGCGATGCAGCTGAATCACAGAGAAGAGCGATCGGAGCAACTGGACGCCGAGAATGATGGCAGCGGTCCACAGAGCGAGGTATTAGGCGAGGCAGCAGCTCCGGTGCAGCCGACTCAGGGGGAAGAGAGTGAGAACACTGTGAATGCTTCTGATGTCGAGAGCGTTTTCAGTAGTAAGACACAGGTCAAAGCAGCAGCTGTGGAGCAGCTGGCCGACGCGAATCAGATAAGTCTCGTGTCTGGGAGTGTTGGGGAGGAAGCAGTCCCACAGGGGAATGTTTCAGCAGTTGTTTCAGAGGCCGTGACTTTCTCCCCAGTATCAGTACCTGTGCAGAGTGTGCAGCAAGCTCAGACAGGCAAGGTACAAGAGGGGACTAAACATTTGAGTGATGGCATCTTGATAGTGGAGGAGGCACAGCAAGCACAGCAATCACTGGGCGATAATGAAGCACCGGGGGGTGCCCCTCCAAGCACGAAGCCAGCAGACAAAACAAGTAAAGCTAAAGGTGGTAGTATGGAGAATACTGGTGAGGGGGCAGCCTATAAAAGACCTGATAATGCTCAAGTGGTGGATGTGGGGGAGGCTAATGGGGGAGTCGACAGTAGGAAAAATTATTTGCCTCCATCAGCCACTGGCTCACCTAGTGATGACTGCTTTTATAAAGGTAATGATGAAGATAAAGAGGATAATGAGGATAATGAAGAGGAGGACGATGACTCAGCTTTAAGTGATGATTTGTCTACTAAGTCAGATGTTCTCTCACCATCTACGGAGAGTTGCTCGGAGGAGTCAGAGATGGATACTTCAGAGTTAGAGCTAGAGTATAACACTGCACTGAAACGAAACCCAGTATGCAAGTCGAGTAGAGTCAAAGGAAGGTCCCGCAGGAGAGCCAAGAAACTTGGGAGCACAAAGCAAATAGGGGTAGCCAAGAAATTGGATTGGGACTATGCAGCTACTTCGCAGCTGTACCAGGAGGGCGCAGTTGGTGGCCCCCAACAAGCAAGTCAGGCACAGGCACAGGCTCAGGCGGGAGGCTATGCAGCTAGCTTCGATCTTCTGTTTTCAACCCTGAAGCAAATCCAGGGGAGGCTCGGCTTGAGAGTCAGAGAGCTAAGCACGCAAATAAGAAAATTCAAGGGTCTCTGCGTAAAGTTAATAAAATGTATGCGGAAGTGTCTGGCAGAGTGGAGGAGGTGGAGGAGAGGACAGGGAAAATGGAGGATGAAGTAGTGAAACTACAGGAGTACAGACACGAGCAGGGCACGGTACGGCAGCAAAAGTTGGAATTTTTCACAGGAGAAGAGGTGGGAGGGAAGGGGGATTGAGTTAGGTGCTTGGGGCTTGAAGGAAGGAAGGCACTAACTGGTGGTTGGCACAAAGTAAAAGAATCAAAAAATAATGGAAAAATAAAAATAAATGTGGTTATTAAACGCATGAGTATAGATGGTAAAAGTCTAAGAACTTATTTATGGGGACTAGGTATGTAACATGGAATGTCTGCGGTTTAAATGATGCCCAGAAAAGGTTAAAGGTTTCAGTTGTATTAAGACAAATGAACGTTGATTTTATCTTTTTACAGGAAACACATGTTATGGCCTCATAAGAATATTTTCTGAACCAGCTGGGTTTTCACGTATTAGTAAACTCGCGGCAGGGTGTCAAAAAGAGGCGGGTAGCTATATTAGCTAAAAATAAAAATCTGTTATTAAGAAGAAAGTCACAGGATCAATGGGGGAGATGGGCAATGGTTGAGTGTATGATAGATGGGGAGTGGACTACGTTAGTAACAGTATATGGATCAACCGAGGACGATCCTGAGATCTTCCAGTTTTTGGATGTGGAACTAGCTACCTGGGCGCCTAGAATCATCTTGGCAGGGGATTTTAATATTAATGGTGCTGATGGTCTGGGGCTGGGTTCATTTGGTAAATATCAAGGTAGCAAGAGGAGAGTAAGACAGGCACTACAGAGCTTAGTAGCAAACAACGCATTATCAGATGTCTGGGGAAAAAAAAGGGCAGATAATAAGGGCTTTACATATTATTCCGCTCCGCACCAAACCTGTGTAAGATTGGACTACTTTTTTGTTTCAAGTACAGCTCTCTCGGACTCGAGGATAGAAAGACTCCCGCGGATCCTTAGTGATCATAATCCCCTTGTGCTTACAATAACTAAGCCAACAAACACTAGACAGCAAAGAATGTGGACTTTTGAAAGAGGGCTTCTACAAGAAGATAAATATGTGGAACATATGAAAAAATGGATTAGGGAATTTTTCGGGATCAACAGGGGTAGTGCTGCTACAGGGGTAGTCTGAGATGCTTTTAAAGCGGGGGTTCGGGGTGAGACATTGAGCTTTAATTCTTTTAAACGAAAGCAGGAACAGTTGCGGAATATAGAATTAGCGGGGGAGTACTCAAGGCTGAGGAGGAGTTGGAGAAGTGTGTCATGATTGGAACCCCATTAGATACTGTTATGAAAGAACTCCTGAAAGCTAAAGGGGAGGCAGAGGGAGACATTGCCAGAAAAGCTGCGAAAATATACACGACAAAAAGAGAGAGATGCCCTGAGTTCAGTGAGACAGTAGGGAGAACTTTGGCTATACGGACAAGGCAACAAGAAGCGGCAGGCACTGTGAGAGAGATCACGGATACCTCAGGCAGGACTCATACAGACACAGAGGAAATAAGGGAAGTCTTTAGAACCTTCTATGAGAAATTGTATGACGAACCATCGGGGGGAGATATCCGGGGAATTAGAGATTACTTGCAGGAGATCCCGGTAGTTAAGTTAATGGAGGAGGATGCAGAAGGTCTGGAAGAGGTCTTGCATGTAGAAAAAATCAAGGATGCTATCTTAAACCTCCCTTCAGGGAAAGCAACGGTCCCTGATCAAATCCCAATCGAGTTCTATAAAGTGTTTTGGGATACACTAGAAGGGGATATAATTAAGACAATGCAGCAGGCACAGACAGGTGAATCTATTCCTGGATCATGGGGGGCGCGGAAATTGTGATAATTTTGAAAAAAGGGAAGCCTTCGGAAGAACCTGGATCGTACAGGCCCATCACCCTAATGAATACGGATACTAAGGTATTTTCTAAAGCTTTGGCAACAAGATATGCCAGGGTAATAAATAAGGTGGTGAGCAGTAGTCAGCTTGGTTTCATACCTGGAAGGGGCACCACCCACCACACATGTAAGGTGATAACTCTATTTGATGCCACCGCAGTCACAGGGGACCCGATGGCGGTTATGCTGTTAGACGCAGAAAAGGCATTTGATCGGGTCTCCTGGGACTACCTCTGGCACGTAATGGAAAGATCAGGTGTTAAAAAGCGATTTGTTAAAGCAATCCAGGCACTATATGCAGATCCAGTGGCTTCTGTGCGAGTGAATGCGGGGTCCACAGGACAATTTCGGATAAGGAGAGGTACGAGACAGAATAGTGATGTGTGAGCTAGTAACACCGTTGCCTACACGTATTGGCCATTGTAAGATACTAGCATACGCCGACGACGTGGCAGTGATTACGCCGACCCCTATGGAGGCTATAGTGCAAGTTGAAATTGAGGCCCTGAGGTTAGGGCAGATTTCAGGCTACAAACTGAACACGGCCAAGACACAGATAATCAAAAATTGTCATTCTATCTGCACTGATAGCCGAGTAGTACAGGCAGGAACATACTTAGGGGTGACTGTCTCGGCTGATCTAGATAGCTTAGTAGAAAAGAATATAACACCTTTAATCAATAAAGTACGGAAGGATTTGGATAGATTGGATAATCTGCATCTTTCTATTGTGGGGCAGATGAATGTAGTAAAGATGTTGGTCTTACCTAAGTTTTTATACTTTTTCAGAGCAATACCCTTATTATTTGAGGCCAAGCTGTTTAAGAATATCGAACAAATGATTAATAGATTCATCTAGGCAAAGGGGAAAACTAGGAGGTCACTCAGGTTTATGACACTTCCACGGGAGAGGGGAGGATGGGCACTGCCAGAGTTAAAGCTATACTATTGGGCAGCAGCTTTACAATACATGGTAGGCTTAATGGGGGGGGGGCAGAGTCTGAAGGCTGGAGTGAGTTTGGTTCATTGGCAATATACGGACTAGTTTTGGGACCTGAAGCTGAGAATGTGCTTTTGAAATATACGGAGGCTAGCTATTTTAAAAGGACATGGTTTAAGACGCTCATTGCGGCTTATACAGTTTGGAAAGCTTTTGCTAAAAGGTTTGGGCTGGGGAAGTATAATTTTTATACTAGATTGAAAGATAATCCAAATTTTCCAGAGGAGGTATTTGCTGGACCCATTTTCACGGAGTGGGAAAGGAAGGGAGTCAGAAGGGTAGGGGATGTTTTGGGGCAACAAGGGGTCTACCAGTTTTCTGAATTACAGACAAAGTTTGCTTTAGATACTAGACAATTTTACAAATATTTACACATAAGGAGTTTTTTGTATAATAAGAAGGGAGGACCGGCGGGCTTCAGTAAAAACCCTATTATGGAAGTGATTCAAGTAGGGGAGGATTGCACAATAAAGAGAATTTATGCTGAATTGATAGTCTCAAAGCAGGATGATATGGAAAAATGGGCAGACAAATGTAAAAATAGCTTGGATATTAGGGGGAAAAGCTTCTACATGTCTCTAGAAAAGGGATATACGCTGTTGTGCTCGGCGCCTCTCCAGGCACAACACTATAAAACTATATACCATCTATATCATACGCCTGCAAAGATAGCTCAGTGGGGAGGCACAACAGATATTAGCTGTTTTAGGTGTGGAAGCCTGGATGCAGATTTGCTACATGTGTTTGCAACATGCCCTCACCTGCAACTGCTCAAAAAAGACATTGAGGGTTTTATAAACAGGGTATTGGGAACCGAAATTCTCTTAACACCTTCGATAATCCTTCTGGGAGTGAACGAGGACGAGGGGCAAATGCAGGGTGGGGGGGAATTTTTGTTTGTAGCTTTGTCAGTTATGAGACTTTGCATAGCATCTGCATGGTTAGACCCTCTGCCACCTTCATTTCATCATTGGTTGGCCAAACTACTAGCAGTATATAATTTGGAGACTGAGATATATGCAAGGAAGGGGAAAAAGGGAAGGAAGCTTGGTAAGCAAATTTGGGGTCCCATTAGGCGATGGAAAGAAGGGAGCATGGATTGAAGTATTAGAAATGTATCTGCTCATTGTGTGCTGGACTAGAGTTTTTGATGTTTGCCTTAGTTCCCTCTGTTTTCTATTGTTTGGTAATTTGTACTTAATCCTATTACTAGATGTTAAATTGAAGAGACTTTATGTATTAGAAAGATTTGAAGTATCTCAATTGCTTTCCCCTGTGATTGTATTGTGGCTTATTCTTTAACAGAGAAGAAATAATGAAATACTTTATATTTAGCTCTGTTGTAACATTTTGCCGTGCCCTGCACGTAAAAAGCGAAAAATTTCTAATAAAAAAAATAAAAAATAAAAAATACAAAGATACAAAACACTTTAAAAAATCTATATTATAAAAAATACTATATATTTTAATGCCTATATTATGTACTTCGATATTTTAACAGTCAATATTACTTACCTGCATTTCGATATTATTAACCACTATATTATGTCCATTCGATATTATATCAATTCTATATTTTGAATTCGATATTCTGTATATTTTTTTCGATATTATGTCTAGTTAGCATAAATTTCTAGATGACCTCGATCGTACCTTTTAATTGGTATAATGTTCCAATAGGGCAAGTATTGTATATACTACTATGTTTTATGTTCTGTATAAATTGGAGTTTTTTAATGATGTGATTGGGGGATATTTTATTGTTTTTATCCAATGTATGTGTAAACGTTTTTATTCATGCACTTTTATGGCTGTATTTCTCTCCAGCCGAATACAGTGAATGAACTGAACAGAGTCAATTTATTATATATAGTGCTTACATAATACAAAAAGCTACACACTTTTAAGTGTACTTGGTAAAGTAAAAAGTAAGGCTAAACTTTGTAAATTCATACGTTTTTCCCATTTTAATTTTTGGAAGATTATGGATGCCTGGTTCCTTAATTATTAACAATAACAACCTCTTTCATTCTGTTAGTTTTTTAACATTGTGTGCAGGGAAACACTGCTTTCCGTGGCAACAGTGTAGGTGCTGTTATTTTTTGCTCTGGGACACACAAGATCTTTAGCATGGGTGTTTAGGGGATACCCTGGAAAATGTGACTCAGTGATTTGGATTTGGCCCAGAAGAAACAGATACTCATTCGATAGACATAAATGTTGAAATGGCAGCAACTTCCTTGGAGCACTTGCTGGATCTGAGCAAGTACCATACATGGTAGGACATGCTCTCTTTGACCAGAGAGAACACATGAATTAATTTATTTCCCCAATCATTTAGACAAGACAATGAAGCGAACTGGAAGTTGTGTGGCATCCTGTGTGAATAAAAGCACAGTGCAAGCTACAAAAGCACTTTTCCCTTGAGTGGCCAAATGACCATTAACAAATGAACAAAATGTTTACTCTGTTGAAACCTCTGTTGGAGTACGTCCTGACCCTCACACGCTACTTGTAGAGTCCTGTTATGTTTAGCTGTGTCTGCCTCGACTTCTCCTATCAACCATGTCAAGCCAAAACAAGACCCCTGGATGACTGGTGGAACATCTGCCAAGGCAATCCACAGAAGGTGCAGCCTGGCAGGTGCCAACAATCAATTTTAACAACCTGTACTTTTGAGTATGTGGACTCCTATGGAGAATTTTTCAACACTTGTAGATCCATCGTAAGCTACAACTGTCTGCCTTGCGCCACAGATGTACATTTTTTAAAGAAAACTCACATGGTTTAACCTCCAACTGGATCCAACATGTATGTTGCATCATACTGCTATTCTATTGCAAAGGGCTTGAAAATGGCCCTGGATCCCAGTTGACACCTTACACTAGTCTACCATTGTAGCTTACTGTATTTATGGGCATCTTACGTTTATAGCCTGTAAGATAGTCATCTTAATTAACAATTTCAGTGCTGTATTTATTTTTATAGAAGCTTTATTTTTAACATTTATTATTATTGGGAAACTGATGGAATATTTAATGTTGAGGGGACTCCACCACAATACAAATTATACCTAAAATATGATGTTAGTTCCAGTGTAATAAGGTTTTGGTAAAAACCTGGACTGAGTGGCTGTTAAAAATGGAATAGATCAGAAAGCCTTACCTTTGTGTAAAAATGTAAATCATGTGAAACAACAATTACAGTTGAGAAGTCAAAAACAAAACACACTCCATAAGTTATTTCTGCTTTGTGATGGAAAAATCCTTATAATTTTATTGATGAAAAAATACACTACAAAGAGATGAACCAGAGATGTGGTGCATCTACTTAACAACGAAAGTAAAATTATCAGACTATAGTGCCCTTTTTAGTGTCCAGTGGAATTAGCACCTAATTTATGTTTTCAATTATGCATGCTGACAAATGTCCTTGGATATGTGCTAACTGACTCATTTAGCATATTGTAAAATCCGTTTTAAAGATGTTGTTGCTCATACACACAAGCATAGAATGTTTTCTATGTTTTTTGGCTTACAAACTTATTACTAAGGGTGATTGTGCACTTGAATTCCTTTGGCCATGAAAAAGAGCGCAAGTGGCACAAGCTAAAGTCTTTTTTGGGAACCAATCCTGGAGTGCATGTATTCTTAAGGCATACTCTTCAACACAGGGACTTGTATAGCATTATAAATGGTACTTGCACCCATAACTCGCACTGACTTTGACAAGTAGAAGTAGATCACCTTTTGCAGTATTGGTTTTGAATACTATATAACAATTGTGAGAAATTTGGTTGTTGGTTGACTTGGGTATGAGCCCTGGTCAAGCAACATTCCACAGTTCCGTGTATGGTGAAGCACATAAGTTATTAAATTAACCTGTGCTCAACCCTGGGTAGTCTGGCACCAAAAGCAGTCAGGTTTAACTTACTGGCAACGTCTAAAAAATGTATGCAGCATGCAACAGTAAAACACACATAAATTGACACACCAATTTAGAAAAATAGAGTACATTTTAATAAAGTATTTGACACAAAAACGACAAAATTAGGAGAACTGGAGTTATGAATTTTTAATGTGCTTAGTCAAATCTAGTGTCTAAAAGATCATCTAGTTGTATAAGGCAGGGTCAAAGTCGTAAAAAATGACCCACCGCGATGGAGTGCAGGTCGGATGCAAGAAGTGAATTGGGCCCGGTCAGCATTTGCCTTCGGACTTAGAAACGTTTCTGTGAAAAATGTTCTGAGATGGTGAAATTCAGTGGGGCAAGGCTGCCGGGGATATCTGAGGAGTTTCTTGGGGCTACATTAGTTGCCTCTCCACCACTCGTTTCATGGTGAGCTCACCAACATGAAAGGGGTGGTGGAAAGCCTGGATCTCCGGCGGACGCATCAGTCCTGTGGCGGTCCGACCACCACACTTGGAATACTGCAGATGGGCCCACAGTGTTGCGGTGGTCAGATCCCCACCGAGAGTATGGCGGTCCTATGGATCGCCATACTCGTAATAAGGCCCTAAGTCTATAAAATGTAAGTTGAAAATCTCCAGCAGGACAAGGTAGAGGGCTGTAGCCAAAAACTTTTCCACAAGGCTGTATATCCCTATTGCAAAAGACAGCTGTAATGGATTTGCTGGTGTGGAGCAAAATGTAACAGGAGAAGCTGCAAAGTCAATCTGACCGGCTATGCACCTCGGGCGGATGGGTGAGCATGTTCGTCTCCATCTACTGCTTAGTTCTCAGAGCAGGTTTTAGCAAAAACCTTTTAAGTCTTTCAGATCAGGTGGCATCCCTTTGGAGTCACCCTGTTGGTCCTGGGTTCAGGTTGCAGGTCCAGTCCTTCTTCTCCAAGCAAGAGGGCAGCAGGGCAAAAATCAGCAATTCAGCAAGGCAGCAGCAGGTCAGCCGTCCCGCTGAGTGGCAGCCCTTTTAGTAGCACAAAAGCAGTCCATCTTCCTGTCAAAGTATCCACAAGTCCAGAAGTGTACTCAAGAGTTGGTGTTGAAGGACCCCTTTTTATAGCCCGGTGCCCCCCTGGAAGATGGGAGAAGTATCTGGGCAGTGGTTTTGAAGAGCATGACATTTTCTGTCTCCCTGCCCTGACTCCAAGCTGGCTGCAATGACAATGTGTAAGTGTTAGGCCCTTTGTGTGAAGGCAGAGCACTCCATATTCGGTTGCAAGTGTGGCTGTTTGCAGCTCTAATCAAAAGAGAGGTAAAGGTGCACACCTATTGCTTATCACAATTATTAGGATTTTTTTGTCTTTGGCTAATACCACTGGTGCTACGGTACTGTTTTCTCTGTCACTTCGGAAAACTAAGTGTAAAAGTATAACAAACTGCAGGAAAACCTGCAGGTACGATGCACTGTTCAATAGGTTCAATAATCCAGAACCCACCTATTAGACAAAAATGATTAAGAAACTTGAATCAAGTTTATACTGAAGCATTTATGTGCAGTATCTTGAAAAGTCTAAAGCACATTGCATTGATAAGCCTATAAACCATACATCACATAATCTTTGTAAAATACAAAAATACTGGTGCGTAAATAATGAACCTAATCCAAACTTAATAAATTTTTACAATGAATTGTCATGTACAGAAAATTCTTCATCCATTGTTAATTTGATGCATGATGCATTTCGGGACGGTAGGTTCCCTTCTTCAGGGATAAACCCTATGACAAATATAATTCAATTAAACATATGGGAATTAACTTAACAGTGGTAAATATACACCCAACAGATTAATTTTGTTGAAATTCTTTTGAGATGTAGTTTGACACGTAAGAATTTTCTGTAGGACAATTCATTGTAAAAATGTATTAAGTTTGGATTACGTTAATTATTTAAGCACCAGTATTTTTGTATTTTACAAAGATTATGTGATGTATGGTTTATAGGTATATGATTGCAATATGCTTTAGGCTTTTCAAGATACTGCACATATATGCTTCAGTATAAAACTTGATTCAAGTTTATTGATCATTTTTGTCTAATAAGTGGGTTCTGGATTATTGAACCTGTTGAACAGTGCATGGTACCTGCAGGTTTTCCTGCAGTTTGTTATGTGTTCAGCTCTGCCACCTCATTCTGCCAGCAGATGGCCCATTAAGGCACACAGTTATTCCTCTATTGTTTAACTGTCTTGGAGAACTTAACTTAGTCTCTATTATGAGACTGTTTTGGAGAAATCCATGAAGTCCAAATGTCAGTTACACCCAGTCATCTTAATCTTCATCATCAACATCTTTATTTGGTCAATACTGACCATGAAAGCTCAATAAAATCACATACAGATATTTCAAACCTCGATAAAATCGTAATAAAATATCACATTTAATTTAAAATCTTTATCCTCCTCAAAATAAATTAAATTACCACAAATGGCCCTACAGAGTTGATCTTACCCACATTTCACATTGCCTATAAGGATCCCTTAATGCAAACCAAATCTATACTAAGCTATCATAGGGAACCTGAATCAGGGTCAAAAACACGGATCTCAATGCATATCTCTTCATTAATCTCAGTGCTTGAGTGATAAAATTCAGAACGGCAAAGCATATCAGAAGAGACTCAAGACTCTGTAAATAGTGCAAACACAGTCATTTGACTTAACACATGCTTCAGGCATAAAAGGGCTAAGGGTAGAAAAATGCCAACTTTATAAAAGTGGTATTTTCAAAATTGTAATAAAAATCCCTACTGAGTATTTCATTTCAATTCCAACGACACCAACAATGATATACTATCAGCTTCCAATTGGAAATGACAGTTTATTAAATGTAATAAAGATTCTTCAATGTTATCCTATAGGCGGGGTTGGCCTCCCTGTAGTGAAAAACAGATGTAGGTGTTTTTCACTCCCAGAACATGTAAAACGTAAAAGTACATGACCAACCTTTTAATTACAAAAAACCTTGCCCTATGAACTAGCCAGGGCCTACCGTAGGGGTGATTTAAGGTGCTAGTGTGTGGCATAAAAAGTGCTGCAGGCCCACTGGTAGCATTTAATTTACAGGACCTGGGTATATAACATACCACTCTACAAGGGTAATACAAGTAATTAAATATGCCGATAGTGTCTTAAATTGACAGCAATGGGTTAGCATTTAGCTGAAGCCATCTTGTATTTAGAAGTTATCTTATCCGCTTTGTGAAAGCCATTTTGTATTTCTGGCATCCATTTTGTCTGCCATGTGCTCACCATGTGCTCTGTCCTCCCTCAGTGTTAACTGCTCTTGAAATCTGCCTAGAGACAAACTATATTCAGCATCCTCCACTTCGCACATGCCCAGAAGGGCCTAGCTAGTAGAATGCACCTGCTTCTCTAGTATAACTGTCAGGCTATTTTTGCTGCTGTATGGAGAAGTAACTCTCCTCCCACTTTGTTGAGCAAGAAGATCTTGTATGCCCAACTTAATCATTTTGCATGCTTACATGAGCCAGGACTGCCCCTTGCATTTATGCTTACTATGTAACTCTAAGCTTATATAAAGCCCCAGTTTTCTGTACTCCTTAGAATGCCTCATGCAGTTGCTAAGGCTTCTGTGTGACGTAGTCTCATCCATTTGAGTTTAATAAAAATGATCTTTTATATTTCAGCTTCTGTGCCAATTTCTTCTTTGTTGGTTTAAAAGGACCAAGTATCAGTGGGACCCCTAAGCAGGAGTTTTGATTTCTTCAATAGAGTATTAATCAATGCAACCCTTTTTTAGGGGAGTGTACATAAGCCCTTTAGCCCTGGTTAGTAGTGGTAAAGTGCATGGAGACCTAAGACCAACAACACCAAATTCAGCAAAAAGCGGACAACAAAAGACAAAATATTTGGGAGCGACTTTGCAGAGAGGGCTAGGTCCAACAACTATAGAAAACATTTTGCCTGTAGAAAAATTGAACAATGATGAAGCAAAAACTGCTGAATGAAATTACACCAATCTTGGCAGAAAGCTAGACCGTGGTCTAGGAAGTGTGCTTGTTGTGATTATATTGTAAATTAATCCAGTAGTATTTAAGAAATAAAGGCTCAAAACGTGTATATTTCTTGCTGCAGAGGATCTGCAAGGCAACAGAATTCAAGATAAGTGGAGTACTATTAAACTTAACCCATAGACTATGTACTCTGAGCAGTTATCCTACCCCACCCATCTTCTCCTGTAGTTTTTTCTGGATACTGTGAAACACTACACTCATCAAAGGCAACCATGTATGTCCTGTCCTGTATGATCATGAGTGCCAAGTAAAATGAACATGATCAAGTTTTTTTTAACTTTGAGTAGGAAAAAGCAGGAGCATTTAAATAGCTTGCCAAGTGGATTTAGATGCACTGTCTGCATCATCTATTTCTCCTGGTTTCCAGTGGTTTTTGGCACATGTACTTGTATCTTTGATATTGATGTACTGGATGTAAAATGTTTTTGTTCAGCGTAGAGAGAAGCTAACTTGAAGACCACAGGAAGCAAGACACAATATAGAGTGGGCCAAGTAGTGCAACCCATACTTCACTATTGTGAGGAAACCTGCATGTTTCTGCAAGCACAATCATGCTAGATGTGCTCCACTGTATTGTTAATTTCTCTTCCTTGTTTTATGTCCAATTACTACCATGATGAGGCATTACTAGGGCTTGAGTCACAAAGGTAAACTTACATGTTGGTTGTGTAAGTTTACTCTTTTTCAGTAGTACACAACTGCAATTTAAATGTAACTTTAGGACTGTGGAGATTCTGCAGTCGGGGCAGAGAATTCAGCTTCTCAAAGGCAGTCCTTATTAAGGCCCGATTACAGTTGGCACGGAAAAGTGTGTGATATTTACCGTACCTAACAGTCCGACCCATCACAAATGCATTAAGTAGCATCCAGTTAAGAATGTGTGCCTTGCAATAGCACCAAAATATCTCGCAATATTCAGATTGCAGTTTTCCTATAGTGTTAAAGCACACATCGCAATTTTTATTGCGTCAGGATGACAATATTGAGAATTCCAATAGAAGCCACTGTTCACACCATAACATGGGTTTCTACAGGAATTCACAAGGCTATATTATCAAGCCTATTATCGCCGCTTTAGCAACAGTTTTCTGCCGCTAAAACGGCCATAATTGTTAACGCCCTGCTTGATAATATGCCCCTTCATCTTTTAATTTGACTTAATTTCTGCAAATTTATTGAATGAAGCTAGGCTGTGGGCGGTTTTTAAAGAAACATTCTACGTAAATGCTTTTCATACACAGAAGAAAATCTGCCCGTTTGTGTTTTTTTCCCTCCAACGCTACTGCCTTTTGCATCATTACATAAATATTCTTTTTTGTGGAAAAAAGTTCAATTTTTCCATGGTCCAACTAGCGCATAATATGAATAGTCCTGTCAGATGTTGTGACATACTCTACTTCAGATGCTACTTTCTACAGCTTATGTGCCCCCGGGGTCTCGTTCTAGGAAGCAGGGAGTGGACTTGGATGCATTGCTTTCGATCTAAATCCTTTTAAGGAACAGTTGATTGAGGAGTGCATTACCTACAAGCCCTTGTGTGATCTATCGGACAAAAACTCAGTTGCCTCCTTCTCTTCTTCCACCAGGCATTTTCTTTATTGCCGCCCACTTTTCTTGTCTACTTCTTTATTAAGTTGTCTAGCTTAATTACGTACATAAAAATTGCAAACAGAAAGAAATGCCTGCAAACAAACCTGTTTGTTGGCTGAGCCTTCTATGCAGCAACGAGTGTAGTATATTTTATCACTTTCCTTGAGTCTGTGTATTGTTACGTTTTGTAAACACATGTAGCTGTAAATCGGTTAATGATCTGCAATAGTTGTTCCAAATAGGGTATCAATTATTAAAACACATTGTGGTGAAAAGTGTGAAGAAACAACATGATATATATTTTATTTTCGATTTTGGCAAAATCATATAGGCACCATGAGAATTTAATCCAACACATTCTAGTCACCTTTTACACACAGTAATAATTTTCAATGTATAGGTCGGACCTCTATTAATCTTTGTAAACATATACATCAGACTTACATAGAGTACTATTATGACCAGCCGCGGCCCGTGGAGGGAGTTCCTTGGGGCAGACAGGCGGGGTGGGGGGAGGGGCAGGGTGGGGTGTGGTAAACACCAGAATATGGATGTTTGCAGGTAAGTAAACAATTACATTAATAAAAATGAATTTCGTAGCGCGCCCTGCATCGCATTTTGCGATGCAGGGCGTGCAACAAAATGTGTTTACTTAATTTGTTTACTTATCTGCAATCATCCATATTCAGGTGTTTACCGCCCCCCACCCTGCCCCTCCCGTGCCCCGCCTGTCTGCCCCACGGAACTCCCTCCACGGTCCGCGGCTGATTACGACTCTTGCCTAACCCAACCCAACCCAACGTTTCAACTTTTCACTGAATTGTCTGTGTACCCATTTATACTCTGTTCCTTTTTTCTTGCATTCACTTGTTATTTAAAGCATTTCCAGTGTGAAATACTCCTGGTCATTTTATATGAATAATTATATAAAGAAATATATAATCCCATTTCTTTATTTTGTGCATTCTTTTCATATGAAACAAAACCTTTTTATAAACAAAATTGTAGATTGTGCATTGTTTTGTTTAAAAACATAAACACATTAGTGTCATGTGATCATGTGCAGTAGGACCCTTGTGGTCCTTGACGGAATCCTTACAGGTCATGTGTCTGAGTGTGGCCAATAAAGATGAAGACACGATCCGTTCAGTTAATGGTTGCATGCTGAAGTATAGAGACATATGTCACTGAGCTCTGTGTGGCGTGGCCATTTATGTGTTCCAGAGCTGGGATTGGTGCAGCAGTTGGCAACCAGTAGGGGATGTGTGACCCAAAAAATAAGACTACCCTCTCTGAGGGTTTGCCGTGGTCCAGCATACTGTTCTTACTAGCAATGTGCCCCCAAAGAAGCAATAAACAGTTGGCGTATGTGGAGTCAATGCTTTGCTCTAGCTCTTACAAGGCCTTCGAAGAAGAAGACCCTACACAGTCAGACTCCCCACCAGAAGCCTACCGATTAAGCCAAAAGAAGAGCCATCATCCATACAAAGCAGAATCACTAAAGGTAGCAACAGCCAGGTACGACGAAGCACTGATGGCAATGATAGCCAGGTGCAAGACAGCGCTAAAGGCAGAGACAATCAAGCACAAAGAAGAGAGTGAACGATCGACAATCAGGTATAAGTAACAAACGTCTGCTTACCAGCGTAAAGCAGATAAAGTGTATTGCAACCTAAAAGCTGGTGAGGCAACTCAAGAGAAAACACGGAGGTTCTGTCTAAGAAACCTTTGGTCCCTGCAGAAATTACCAAAGAGATCGCTGGTGGCAATTAAGCACAACTCCAAAGATTTTCAAGAAATTGTAGTTCTCCAATGGCTGCAAAAAGGAGCACCAATATACCCAAATACAGAGCAGCAGCATTCTTGAAACCTCCACCACCATTTAACACAGCCACGGTAAGGTAATTTGTAAAGTATATTTGAAATTTTTATTGAGAACAATGAACATTTTAAAGAGTATAAAAACATTAATACAGGGAGATGTGACCGTACCTACTAGAGAAGTGGTAATCACACCAACTGAAGGTACACCTGCTTTGTGCATTACCCAAGAGAGAGGCTATCATACATGTGCATGGTTAGAGAATTGGATGACCTTTATCTTTTCCACAATATGGAACATTAAATATACAAATTCTTGAAAATTTGAGGAGACAGTGAAATGATATCAAACCACCACCAATACCTATGCTATTTGAAGTGCTCAGAGAATGGGAACATGTTGCCCATCAGAAAGAAAAACAGAAACATCACGGAAGATATACAAACACATTAAATAGATATGTCAAGGCTAGATGGGATTCCCGACAGAGGATTTGGAGAAAAGACGTTGTAGAGGAAGCACAATGTATCCTGTAGTAGTTGCACAAAAGGGTGAAGGAGAACATTTAAAGAACAGAAAACATCTTGAGAGCTCTCAAACATTGGCATTAATTGATGAGAGTGAGAATAAAATAGATGATGAATTCTTAACTGAATTGTTGTTGATTCGACCTCGACCATATAACAAACACAATCCCAAACAGGGTCAAACCCTTTTGCACGAACATTACCTGATGCACCTTCACTGCCCGAGAGATCAAATCCTCATAATCCATTTTTGTTTGAAAGTCAAAAACCTAGAGGAGCTTGATTTACTAACGCTTTGTTGCTGAATGCTCCTGGTGCTCTTTCAGTCCCAGTAACAATCGGACCTGTTGTTCCTTTGTATCAGTCAGGCAGTGGAGGACAGCAAGAACATTTATTGACTATTCCCACTGGTTTGAAAAGAACACATATTATTCCACAAGAGTCGAGTGAAGAATGAAAAAATCCCAATTCGATAAATCTAACTTGTGATAATTCTCATCAAGGAAATGAAATAGGAATTGGTATAGAAACAGGTCAAACCAATGTATAACATGATCAAATGAGACTGACCCCATTATCAGGTAAAATAGAAAGAAATATAGAGACTGCCAATAGAGGAACTTAAGCCACGGTAAGAAAGATTTTACAAAAGGGTATACAAGGTTCTGAAACATATGTTAGGAATGGAGGGAGCTAGTGGAGGGTCGCAAGAGGATGTATCAAATATACCATAAGGACCTACCCTGCAAGAACTTGATTATTGGATTAAGGATAGCTCCCATCTGCATTTCACAAGGGTACAGAAATTCAGGCAACATCTGTGGGAAAAATTCAAAATGAAAAATCACTTGATGTAGCTAAGCGTCATTGGAAACAATGATTTTGGGTACTATGAGTCCTGACAGAATCATTCATTGTCAGGATGATTAATTGTTATTTGTATGTAAGGACATTAAGAGAAGACCCAGAAATACTAATGAAAAATTAGCTAACATTTCACAAAAATATGGGGTGGATATAGAAAAATCAAAAACATTACAAAAGACTTGTCGATTAGACTTCAGCGACAAAGATCCTGAGAATCTAAAACACTCAGGCAAAAGATTACAGATTACGGAATGATTGACAACATTTAGAAAAGGGGGTGAGTTGGAGGGAGGGTAAGGCAGATGGGCTAAAAAGAAGGAAACCAAGAAAACAGTTGTACCCCTGGATCCAATGTTTGAAGCAGAAACAGACACATCAGAAATATTCCAATGAGGGGGGTTCCTGGAGGAGGTTATGTTCATGTTCCATGGACTAGAACAGATGTACTTTCCTTTACAAATTACTTCAAAAAATTAAGGGAGAAACCTGTCAAATTGTATAGACAAGTTGAAAGATTTGTGAAAGTTTAAAAGATTTTATTAAAATATTTGGATACCTTATTTGATACTGTGTTCCCTAGTGATTTATGGACTGAATGTAAAATTGCTATAGATTGACCTGAAACAGAACCTGCTATGAATCCGAAACTGGTGCTCCATCAGCTGGGGTCATGAAAAAATAAAATCAAACCATTACCTATTTGAAAGTAAAGATTTTGCCAAACGAAATTGATTGGGTTACAATTGACAGAACAACACAGGTATTAAAGGAAACAATACACGTGTATTATGAATGAATTTTATAGGCATTTAAACAGTATACTGGAATGAAAAAAGTGTCTGGAAAAGATATGGGACGTTTTGTTTATGGACTAAGACCTGAAATAAGTGCCATGAAAAATGTGCATTTTATTTTTTGGAAGAGGAAACCAATAGATGAGATACTTTGGTATGCTAAATATTGTGGAGGAAAAGCAGATTCTAAGAATAAGAGATTAAAGGAGAAATTGATTTGGCACAAATTAGGGCAGCAAAAAAAGTTACATGAGGAGTTGGTGCACATTGTGCAATTATCATACAGGGAAATGGTCAAGCCAATACAGGCATGCAAGGAGTAGCAGGTGGACAACAACAGAATGCGCTGACTCAAGGTAGAGGTAGAGGGACTTCAATAGAAATGTTGAAAAAGACCAATCTGTATCATGTTTGAGATACGTTCGGGCATTGTAAGCATGAGTGTAGGTTTAACCCATTGAATAAAATGAATGGACTGGTATCCCAGGGTAGAAATGTATAGCCCCAAGTAGGTGATATGATGCAGAATTAGCAGATTTAAAGGCCGAACATTTTTAGTTTAATTATGCCAGGAGCCTTCATTCCATATTTGAATGGTAAAGTTCAAAAATATAATGTGAACACAGGATTACATACTGATGATCCAATTGACAACGGGGGTGGCATGGTTGTCCAGGACAAAACAGTCTATTGTGCAGAATGCCAAAGACTATTGTCAGACCAGAGGAATTATCGACATCCAACCCCACCGTGGATCTTAAACAAGAAATCAGATGCCTTGTGGATTATGCTGAATCTATGGGACACATCTCGAAACAGGAGGCAGACTTTCTCTGCAACAGTGAGGGCAAAAGCCCATATTTCTACACATTGTCCAAAATGCATAAAAATAAGACCCCTCCCCCAGGCAGACCCATCGTGTCTGGCATAGGGTCTCTACTAAAACCCTTGTCACGCTTCTGTGACTCCTTTCTCAAAACCCTAGTACAAAACACCATGACCGACCTACAAGATACCAAAAGCTTACTGAAACTACTTAAGGATATTGCAGTGGGTGAAACTACAATCCTGGGAAGCTTTGATATTGAAAGCCTGTATACCAGCATCCCCTGAATGCCATTTTGGAAGTACTAAAGAGAGCCCTGAATGAGGCAAACTGGACATACAGGACACCAAAGGACTTCATCCTTGAATGTGCCAGACTGGCCCTGAAGAGAAATTATTTTGAATTCAAGGAGCCATGTACCTCCAGACTGGGGGCACTTCGATGGGGAGCACATTCCCCCCTATTGTGGCAAGACAATATGTCTTCAAGAAAAATTTCATACTCAACTACCAGAACCCCTTCTCTCCCAACATCGTCTTCTGGAAGAGGTACATCAATGATGTCCTTGCAATATGGCAGGGACCTAACAATGCCCTTTCAAGCTTTATCACATCGATCAACACGTGTGATCAAATCTTGAGGTTTACCCATACTAAGGATTACAATACAATGATTTTCCTGGATGTTGTGATCACCTAAGAAAATGGTTGTCTAGAAACAAAGACCCACCATGAACCCACTGCCAAGAACAACCTACTCAGATATGAGAGTTTTCTTCCCAGACCACTGAGGGAAAACTTGCCCTAAGGCCAATATCTAAGGCTATGCCGTAACTGTAGTAAGATCACAGATTACCGTAGTCAAGCAATTGACCTTGCAAGTAAATTGTCTGACAGAGGTTACCCCGAAAGAATTCTTAACAAATGCCAGAAAGGAGCACACAATCAACTGAGAGAGGCCCTTTTAGAAGACAAGATACAGACCGAGGAAGAGATTCCATTGACCGGTGTGACCACATATAGCACAGCCTTGAATCAAGTCAAAAGGTTCATCAACAAAAATTGGGCCATCCTCAATAATGGAAATTTACATTGGGAAAAACCTCTGTTCTCCTTCACAAAAGCAAGGAGTATAAAAGTCTCTGTAGTAAGCACACGCCCTAGGGAAACCAGACAGGAGAACTCAGCCACTATTCTCAATGCCTGGGGCCTACCAAACATCGTAGGCCAGTACCACTGCGGGAACTGCAGCGTTTGCCACCTAACAAGCAACACCAAAACACTAGCACTGGAACCTGGGAAAGTGTGGACTCAACGGGCACACACTAAGTGCAACAGCACCAAAGTTGTCCATCTGATCAAGTGCCCTTATGACCTCCAGTACGTGGGAATGACCTGCAGGAAAGTCAACAGAGAATCTGTGATCACTGCAGCACAATCAGGTGTAAGAAAACAACAACAAGACTGATGGTTCACTTTCTCCAAAACAACCACACAACCAATGACATAAGGTGGACTATTATTGAACAAATAAAAGCAGGGGAAAAATTCAACAACGCTTATTCGAAAAAGAACAGCAGTGGATATACAGCCTATCTACACATAAAAATGGGTTGAATTAAAATATCCTGTGGTACTCAGTCCTTTCAAAATAACTATTTAATACACCGAAGCAGAAGTGTACATTAACTAGTGGATATGACACTTCCTCCATATCCCGCAGCCTGTCCCTAACAGGTCCTCCCCCTATTGATTAATGCGGGCTACCAGATCCTAGCACTGCTCTACTGGGATCACTTTCATGACCCCCACCCTTTTGGTGTTTATCCACATACTCCATCCGCCTGAGGTTGGAGAAGTTCAGTAGTTTATCCTGTTCTATCATCCTGGGTACACACACCCTTCCCATTTTCCCCCCTGTTGCCATTTAATATGTAGTGACTGTCTAGTGTTTCAGGTCTTTTACCCACTAAGCGTGCGCCCGATTTTGTATTTTGTGATACCACTGTTTCACATAACACTTTATTCCTACTTTGGCACCTTGACTACTTACATGGTCCCATTGTGTGGCGCCCTTTACTACCCTCAGCCAAGTCTGGCATTCCCTCCGGAGTGTCACTGTGCCTGTGACGCATAATTAACGCTCCCCCATTGTTACTGACCACCTTCTGCCACCACGCCCTACTTGTTAGCATCCCTAACAATGCGGCAAGCTGCGCCCAGCAACACCTTCACTGAGCGTGTTCAAGCTGGTCATGTGACCACGCCGGTCACGTGACCAGGCCACCACCCCCCTTTGCCACGTGCCCGGAAGTGCCTTGCATTTAATCAGCACTGATGCTTCTCTTTGGTGATCCTCCGGACGCTGATTGGGGTCTCTTACTAGGCGTAGCAGCCTGTGACTGGTCTTCACACAGTGGGTATGATAGACATGATGCCAGTGGGATCCGCTGTGTCCAGCCCTTCCCCGTTATTTTTACGAGCATTACGATTACTCTAATATGACTAGCCTTCCTTATTCCCAGACTGTGAATAGAGCCAGCACCTTGGCCCTGGCTTCCATGAGGCATGCCACCTTGAGTCTCGAGTAAGCCCCCTTTTCTTCGCACCTGCGATTCACGCCATCTCCTTCATTACGCTCTGAACTAGCATGCATGCTTTTACCTGCATTATGCTCTCACTGTTATACATTTGAGAGTGTAGACACCCACTTTAATTGGAGTACAAAATTGGTGTTGATCAAGATGGGCGTAGTTCGCGTAGCCGCACTCCGCGAAGCTACGCGAAGACGCACTTTCACTCCGCGAGCTACGCGTAGCTCCGCGGACATGCGTTGTTGCTTGCTAGACCCGTTCGCGTGCCGTTTTTTGTCTTCGGGAGCGCGGTGCGCGTGTTCGGGGCGCTGCCTGCATGCTCGAGATAGCTAGCGCGCTAAGTTACTCAAGAGGTTTGTCCCGCCCGCTTGCGTTCCCTTATTTCCTGTTCCGGGTCACAAGTAACGTGTTCGCGTTGTGTTAGACATGTTCGGGAACTCATCTTCTCGTTCGCACTGCCAAAGTGCGTGATCGCGTCAAATATCGCGCGAACTTACCCCGGCGGTCGCGACGGGCGGAGCCATCTTGGATTTCACACTCTGGCTATGGTTTTGGGCCTACTTTAGCATCTAACTCCTATCTCTTCCATCCTGGTCTTTTCACTCACTTTTTCAAACTTTCTTTACTTATTACCTATCTCTCTCTGTGCCTAGGTTTATTTTTTTCATTTTATTTTTACTTTTACAACTTTTTTTGCAACTTTTCTCTTGTTTTATATTACTTCCTTCTTTTACCTTGCTTCTTCCTTCCCCTACCTTTTTGTCTTAAACTTTCCTTCTCCCCTCCACCCAGAACCATGGTGAAGGGTGCCAGCAGCATCGGCGGCTCAAAGGGCAAGGCGGCTGTGCCGAAAAAAACCCGGCTGCCTTGCGGCAGAATGCGCCCCGCAGGAGTGACGCCCCGCCAACTTTTTGGGGAGGAGGAGGTGGCTGCCCTGGTCTTTTTTATCCAGCGCCACCTCCCCTTGACTTTGGCAGCAGGCGGCAGGCCCGGCTCCGGCTACCAGCGCATTGAAGAGCGTCTCCGGCGGTGGGCGAAGGTGCGCCGTGCAGTCTTCCGCTGCTCCGGTATCCGGCGTACCCACCATCAGCTGTCCCACCGCTGGGCCGACATTTTGGACCGGGAGCAGGACCTGTTGGACCTGCTTGGTGTCGAGGTTGTGGGTCTTGGTGAGTGGCTACCCCAAAAATAAAGTGTGTGTGTATATATATATATATATATAGATATATATATATATATTCACTGAAAAAACCATAGGTTATAGACCATATATAGTTAGGAATTAGCATTTACAAAACCTTGAAAATTCACTGAAAAAACCATAGGTTATAGACCATATATAGTTAGGAATTAGCATTTAAAAAACCTTATTTTACTCACACAAAACCATTGAAATTCCATATATAGTTAGTTGTACTAACTATATATCGCGCACCCGCAATCCACTGCTGATGATGTCACATATTACATCATTCATGACATGGTCAGTGACATCACTGATGACATCACTGATGACATCTCAAATGACATCACTGATGACATCACTGATGACAACATCCAGTGACTGTATGTTTCTGTAAAGTTAAAATATGTCTTACATATTGAAGAATGAGTGGATGTATAAATGTCTGGATGAAGGATTTAGTAGGTGCATGACTGACTGTATGAGTGAGTGGTTAAATGTGTCTCACTGAGTGCATGGGTTAGTGACTAAACTGTCTCAATTTGTGCATCATTATGTCTGTTGTTCTATAAACTGCTGCATGTGTTGATCATTAGCTATATGATTAACTATATGCGTTATTGATTGGTTGCCTACGTATTTGTATGGGAGACTGAGAATGTGTATGGGTGGCTGGGAGGTGTATGACTCTGTGCATAGATGTGTGAGCAGTTGATTCACTAGATGTATGGGTTCAAAAGTGCATGTGGAAACAGCTGTATGGGCGGTTGACTGTGTGCATGAGTGTATTGCTGAGTGAATGGATATCTCAGTGCTACATGTAAAAGTAAGTACATATGTAAAACACAGTACATGTGAGAGTTGACATATATAAATAACTGTGCATAAGAGCCAGTGAATGTGTGAGTGGCTGTATGGATCATTGTGAACTTGTATCAGGGATTGTATAAGAGAGTAAATATGTGTTAGTATATGTTTGAATAAGTAAGGTGTGTATAACTGTATAGTTGAGAAAATGGATGTGTGATTGATTCTTTGCATGACTGACTAGGTGTGTGTGTAACTCTATGGATGAGTGACAGTCTGTGAGTGTCTGTTTACACTTACTGTATCTAAGGTTATATTAGAGTCTGAAGAGCTTCATCGTATTATCACATGAATGATGTCATCAGTGATGTCATCAGTAATGTCAAATGAGATGTCATCAGTGATGTCATCAGTGATGTCATTTGAGATGTCATCAGTGATGTCATCAGTGATGTCATTTGAGATGTCATCAGTGATGTCATCAGTGATGTCACTGACCATGTCATGAATGATGTAATATGTGACATCATCAGCAGTGGATTGCGGGTGCGCGATATATAGTTAGTACAACTAACTATATATGGAATTTCAATGGTTTTGTGTGAGTAAAATAAGGTTTTTTAAATGCTAATTCCTAACTATATATGGTCTATAACCTATGGTTTTTTCAGTGAATTTTCAAGGTTTTGTAAATGCTAATTCCTAACTATATATGGTCTATAACCTATGGTTTTTTCAGTGAATTTCATTGGTTTTTTAAAAGCTAATATCTACAGCTGTAAAATGTATTCTTCTTTAAATCCAAAAATATATTTTATATGTTTATTAATAAAAAAATTTAAATATTTTTTTTGTTTCGCTCCCGGTCCGCTAACCGGGAAGCTTCCCGTTAGCTCAATTCGATTCCGCGATCCGGTCCGCGAACCGGTAACAAATCAACATAGTGACGGTATCGCGTTGCCGCGTAATGCGTCTTATGACGTACTGCGTTAGCGCACCCGGAAGTGCCCCGGGGCGCGGACCGAGGCGCGAAACGCAACTCCCCGGAAGCGATCCGCGGCGCGAAAGCGCAACGTATCGCGTTGCCGCGAAATGCGTCTTGTGACGTATCGCGTTAGCGCACCCGGAAGTGTCCCGGGGCGCGGACCGAGGCGCGAAGCGCAGCGAACCGGAAGCTAACCGGGGAGCGTTCCGCAGCGCGTAACATGAGCGTGAGAGGTCATGTGACTTGTTAATAAAACTTTTCATTGGTTCATTTCACTTTTAGTTTCATAATTATGGAAGGCTAGGTCATGTGACCTAAAAATAACACTTTTCATTGGTTAAGAAGTATTGTTTTTTCCAAATGATGAAAACCACTCCTTCTTTCCTCACTCTGACTTTCATTATTGTGAGAGGAAGACCTATTTTGCTTCTTGGAAGACATATTTGGATTGTATGAAAATGGCTTCACTGATTGCTTCAGCTGGTGCACCCCCACCACCACCTCCACCTCCTCATGGGAAGAGAGGACCACCTCCCCAGGTGGTTACCAACACTGAGGAGGAAGATGAAGAGATGGATGAGGAGGGAGAACAACCACAATTCCTGGAAGAGTTGCCCCGGGTTTCAAGAAAGAAACCCAGTTTCATCTGGCAGTTTTTTTCCATCCCTCGTGGCCAAAAAAAGGTCAATGCCAGGTACGCAACATGCCTCATATGCAAGGAACAATTGTCCAGAGGGACGGACAAAAAATACAGCTACGGTAATCATACCATGCATAGGCACATGATGAGGAAACATCCCCTAAATTACAGCCGGGCGGAATTAAGGGATATGATGGACAATCCTCGACCAACTCCTGTGGCGAGACCAACAACATCGGTTTCTTTATCACCAGAGGAGGCACGGGAAACTGTGCCAAATATCCAACCTAATTTTGGGAACATGATACACTTATGTATGCGCTGTCGTGCATTATTAGCTTGTGGCAACATGAGCATCAATGCACTGAACCTGGCGTATGAACACCATGATTGCCCTAACCGCCCCCAGTAATTTTTTTTTGCTCCTGTTGAGCCCTTTTCAACGCCTGTTTTTTGTTGTTTCCCCCCCCCAAAAAAACCAAAAAAAATATAAAATCGTTCAAAAAATACAAAAAAAACAAAAAATGTTCAAAAAATACAAAAAAAATATAAAACAACAAAAATATTAAAAAAAAAGTTCTTTTCAGAACTACCTTCCCTTTCCAAAAAAATTGCTACAATGTTTAGCACTCTGGCAAGCTCTCTTTCTTTTGGTTCGCTCCCGGGTTAGCTTCCCGGTACGCGGACCGGGAGCTAACCAAAAAAAAAAATTTTTTTTAAAAAAAAGTGTAAGTATAAGGAAAGTAAACAGAGAGTGATGTTTCAAGAAAGACAGCTATAGGGAGTAAAGAAGAGATACTGTTTAATAGATCTATTTACCAAAGAACAGACAGAAGAGGGTATAATTGTGAAAAACAAAATAGATAACGAAGTGAAAGAAAAACAAGCATTGGCATAGCCAATAGGTATCGACTTTGGGACCTTCTAAGTATTTAGTTATGCAGCATAATATCCTTGGTGCAGCAACATCAACTGTTGCATGGCTAAACACGTATAAGGTCCCAAAGGCGAGACCTATTGTCTATGCCAATGCTTGTTTCTTAAGTAGAATTGCAATACGTCTGGCTCTTCCATGTGAAAAGATATTATCTTGTGCTCTAAAGATTGCTAAAGTCTCGACAGAGAACAGGCTAGATTGTAAGTAGGGTAAATTGCGCTTGGTGATCTGTTTGAGGGAGCGTCTGCTTTGCCTGGTGTCTTTGGAGAGCAATTTTGATTGTTATACTGGACAATATAGCCCTAATGTAAATAACATAGGGGCATATTATCAACATAGGCAATAAAAGTTTTGCAGCTTTTATCGGCAGAAATGTGTCGCTAAAGCTGCTTTTGCGGCAGAAAACTGCCGCTAAAGCCGCTTTTGCACCAGTTTTCTGCCAATAAAAAGAGCAATAATTTTATTGGCTGCATTCATAATATGCCCCTTAGTGTGCTTCAACTACACAGAGAAAGCATTATGAACAAATAGTGATACAGTGATCAGTCAAAGACACTAAGAGTAATAGAGACGGAGTGAGTGAACAAGAGTGAGGAACTATGAGAAGAGAGGGACTGAGAAAAAGAGTGGAAGGAGTTGAGTAAGTAGGTAATAGAGAAAGGAATGAGGGAAGTAGCAAAGGCAGGAAACTGAGGATTAAAGAAATGAAGCAGTGGAACTAATAGTAGTTCAATGTGATAGAAATGTAACGAAAAGAGTACAAAATACTTACCTTATAATTGTCGTTAAATTCCTCATTTTTTATTTTTATACTTTCAATCTGTGAAAGAGAGAACAAACATTTGAAAAATATAAAAACATGTATTAAAAAATTACAAAAGACAAGGGCAAAGATTGAAGGACAAACAGTTTTTCAATAACTTTGACACTTACAGAAGCTACACAGTCCTAAAGATATACATTTTAAACTAACAGTATCTTGATGCAGATGAAGTGAGGCCTATCTTAAAACATGGTGCATCTTTTGCATTGCTGTTGTCTCAGAAAAGTGTCGCAAGACACTAAAATTTAAAATAATTGCTTCAGGATGCCAATAAGATGTCTACTATCCAGAGTTTTGTTTCAGGTGAGGCCTACTCAGGGTTGCAGATGAAATTTCGAGTTGTTGAAGAGAATAGAGGACATAATACATGTGAAGGTCTACCAATGAAGTGAGTCATGTCCACTGCAATCTTCAACAAAGTCCAAACCTCCTATGTTTCCCTGGACAGACCTAAACTTGATCTGCACAATGTGATTCGTAATGATAGGAAACACAGGTGATGTAATTGAAATACATGCAATTTATTTTGCTCATTTCACAATCACATCACTTGTGTTTCCTTTGCTTAGGTATCTCATTGTGCAGATGTAGTCTAGCATATGAAAGAATACGCAGAAGTGCAGCACTGCATGCAACAACTTTGACACTTACAGAAGCCTCAGCTTCTCCATGCCTCCTACACAGTTCTACATATACATCATAAATGCAAACAGTACAGAATTAATTATACATGTTAAATGGTTTATTTTTGCTGTTCTCAGAATGTATCAAAATTCACTAAAAACAGTGACTTGAAGGTATTCATCATGTAACAGCGGGGAAAAAAAAACACAATCAAAATGATTGTGTTTAAAAAACCCATACAACATCAGAAATCAAAAATCAGAACTCCTTAAAGTTAACTTACTTTCCATGACGTCCAAGGATGTCCTATGAATAGCTTACACTCTTTTGTGCTGTTATTACTTTCAGCCCGCCACTTTCTGAAAGAAAATCTCCATCGTTTTTAAAAACATGTTACATACAATAAATGACTTCTTGCTCTCTACCACAAGATTCCACAAGGCCAAATCTTGTCAGAGCCATGTATAACTCTTGGATTTCTTGTTAGCCAATCCCATCATTTGGCATTTCCGCAACTTTCAGAATTAAAATGTTGAAGATCATTTTCACAATCCTGGAATAGTAATATCTTCCCCTTCTTGCTCAGTCATGTTCTACATTTCCTATGACACTGATACTGCTTAATATGAAGCAGACTTACACTACCTCTATGACTACAACAATTATTTAATTCTCTACATCACTTTTAATCACAAAGCAATGTAAAACAGTAGACAGCATTGCAGACTTACATTCCCTCTACTCCATGTTTTGATTGGCTGCTTCAATTAGCTTATAAAAAGAAACAGTTTTTCTGAACTCATTCAAAGTGCACATATATCTCCATGATGTCCAGTCCTATGATTAGAAGTTATGTCTCTGAACTACACTTATCCTCAAGGCCAAATTGTGTAGGAGCCATTAGAACTTCTTGAAATTCCACAGAGCACATCCCGAGATTATTTCCCTAAAATTTTGGTTTTAAAAACACCAGGTAAGAGTTTTTAAGGTCATACGGCAATTTTTTTTTGAAAATTAAAACAGAATCATTGCAGAATGACCAGCCATTTCTAGACTTTAAATAAGCTGTGTAATGTCCTGATGATATTGAAGGGCCGTCATGATATATAATTGCTGTAGTTACAAAAGTCCTTCCTGATATTGACAACTGCGAAGCTACAAAATTTTTTATTAAAGTTGTCAATTTTGTTCCATCAGGCCTACATCGTTGGAACATTAAAATGACATACTGGCCATATGTTCGTATAAATAATGTGGACATCATTTCAGATTTACATTGGCTACACTCCATGTTGTGATTAGCAGCTTTTACTAGCTTATTAAAGGAGACTGATTTACTGTCTGGCAAAGTTAAATATATAAATCTTTCTGAGTCTACACTAGTAGTACTTGATATCATACAGTTCTCGCAGTCATGCTGCCATTGATAAGAAAGCCCAAACAGCTGATCTACATCTACACCTTCAGCATGTAATACATCAAGCATATACATTAAAAACTCCTGACAATCTTGCTGAATATTTTGAGAGAATTGTGTTTGGCCTGAACATCTGTCTAACAGATTTCGAATTTCAGACACACTTTCTATGTTTCTTCTATCAGTGGTACATTTCTCTAACACAGAATTTAACAAACCGCAAAATCTTTGATCAGAATTGACCACAATCTCTTCTTTTACATTTTTTAGAGAAAACAAAACATTAATTACTACATTAGCATAGCAGTTGACACCAGAACTGTTTTCAAACTGAAAACCAACAACATCTTCAACAGAATCCTTTTTGTTTCTGCTTGTAATTTTAGGTTCATTCACTTTTTGTCTTTTTGCTATAACCTCCCCAGTATTGTTCTCATTTCTTCGTTTCCGGCCTACCAGACGTTTCTCAAACAAAGGAAACTGAGGCAAATGTGGCGCATACTCTCTTCTTAACCTATTGTATTCCTTAACACAATCTAGATCTGCACAAATGTTTGTGACATCACACTCAATCAAGTACAATCCCGATAAAGTTCTAACTCGTGACAATGCCACATATGCCATACCCTCCTTGAACACAGAACTGCCAATATTCACCAATGCACTGTCTACACTTAAACCTTGCGATTTATGGATTGTCACCGCATATGCCAAGCAAACAGGAAACTGCTTACGGCGAACATATAAGTCTTTTACAAGCAAAAATATAGCAGAACAACGAGCAATTAGCTGTACTTCCTCAATGCCATCAAATTTAATTTTTAAAAATTCAATTCCATCTCTATTTCTGTATTTCACAAAATCAACAACATTACCCATTGATCCATTTACCAGACCTCTTTCAACATGTAAATTCCTTCTTAAAATTATACGGCAGTTCAAGCACACATTCAGAGTCTTTTAAAAACCTGCAGTTTTAGATATACTCTTCTCTAATGAATCCAATTTTGTTTTCAGATTCTCAGACAAAATAATTGTTGATCCCATATGCTCTACTCTGTCAATAGCTTCCAGTTTCACAATCTCTTGCTTTTCTAAATGCAACATTTTGTTGTTAAATTTGGCACATTCTGCAAGAGTTGGCATCAAACATATTCCAGATTTCTTCTCAGTAATTTTCTGAAAAATATTCTCAGGCACAACATCTTGTTCTGGATATAAATTTGACAGTAATCGTGCATGTAAAGCTTCTTTCCCATGCTCGGTCACTTTTCCAATTCTAACATCTTGTAGAATAGTCTTGTAAACTTCATCCTTCGCCTGACGCATATTTTCATGCAGTTCAGCATAATTGAAGTTTAACCATATATTGACGTTGCCAATGCTGCCTAGGCACTTCCTGGTATCTTCATGCGTGAGCATTTTGAACACAGGTTGCCCTTTCACTGGTGTCAGCTGCAAAAGATCTCCGAAAACAATGATGTGTTTGCCACCAAATAACACATCATACTCTGTTTTGAGAACTTCTTGCATCCTCAAATGCACAAAGGCAAGCATGACATTGGAAACCATGCTTACTTCGTCAATGATAAGAAGTTTCATTTTCCTCAAGATTCTTGAAACTTCAAAACAAGCATCTCCAGATAGCTTATGATATTCTAATTTGTTGTCATGCTCCACTGGCAGCATCAGTAAACGATGTAAAGTAATCCCTTTAATATTATGTGCTGCCAGTCCAGTTGGAGCAGTGACAACACAAGACAGCGATGACTCTGTCCTTTCCTGCAAATAGCATGAAATTGCTTTAATGAGGAAACTTTTTCCAGTTCCCGCTTCTCCACTCACGTACAGTCGGACAGGCTTCAACGACGTACATGAGCACTCTTTCTTATCATGACTTAATCCATGATCAATTTGCATGGTAACTTCGTCATATATTTTCCTCTGCTCAACGTTGAGTTGCCTTTCCAACTCTTCTAAGTTAACCGCATCCTCTTGAGCATGTGCCATGGCTCTTTCCACTTCATTCATAGCAGTGGCAGCTTCATTTTCGATAACAGGTCCTCCTAGTGGATCCTGACTCAATGAAGCAGAACTCTGACTGTCCTGAGAACTGTCTCTGGCAATCTCGGCTGCAATCGTTGCTTCCTGCTCAATTTCCGCATTCAACATTTCTACATATTTGGGAAAAGCAGGACATTCTATGGTCTCCTTGGCGACATTGAAAGAGTCTTCGTAACAGAGAAAATCTCCAAGCAGTTCCTCTTCTGCACGCCAAGGCTTGAAAAGTTGCAAAAGTGCTAAATAGAAAAACTCCTTTTTTTCAGGAGATTCGCCACTCAATTTTCGATGGTTTACCAAGTGGCATTTTCTTTGCTTGACCAGACATCCCTCACTTCCTATTACAGCATACACTCCTTTCTCAGTATCTTCTTTGATGTTCCTCTTGAATATGTAATTTTGCAGAACCTCATACAGACAAACATTCTCGAGGTGACTGCTTCGATTTGGATAATATGTATCCAACATGTTTGTCTTCAAAATGTCGGTACTGTTTGGCTCCTTTTCCGCCAAATACTCAATTTCCCGCACAGGTTTGAGAACTCGATTACGCGTTGCAGCAAGACCAAGACTCGCCCAAACGATACTCCTGGACTTGGCATAGAGACTTGCTGAAGACAACCGGTCAGAACATTCGTACGCTCCGATTTCTCGATGCGACAACATCTTCAGACTGAAACTGTACAACTTCTTGCTGAGGCTCTTTTCATGGGAAATGTCCTCCCACATATCCTTCAATTCTGTCTTCTCTTTTTTGGTGATGTAAGACGTCACATACCGCGCCACAGCCATACAGTTATCAGCCACAAACTGTATATCCATGTTAGCATTCCACATGGACAAAATCACCGGGTTGTAGTCGTTGATGTACTTGGACTCTTCGTTCCTCTTCAAATTGTAAGTGTTTTTAGGTGATTTCTTCATGACATTGTGTCGCAACGAAGACATCAAACTGTTTACTCTTCCTTTAGAAATCACCGGGCGTGGAAAGCCGAAACGACATTTAGTGTAGAACTTGTCTTTGTTTCGGAATTTACGACGGCAGTACTTTCCACATCGATGGCTTTGGAAACGCAGAACTTTTTCTCTTAGGCTTTTCTTCTCCTTTGCATTTGGAACAGCACACGTAGAATACTGTTGGATGAAACTCATCACTGAGTCTTCTGGATCCGTTCCAAATTTAGGTGCATCCTTGATCCACAGCAACATATGTATATGAGGAGCACCTCTTGCTTGGTACTCCTTTCTCCAGAAGAAATCCAACACCTCTCCAAGAGGTGGATTCTTCTTATTCATGATGAAAGACATCATAGCTTCAAATCTATGATTGAAGTACCTACATACATTGACTGGATCCAAAGAGTACAGTTCTCCGGGTGTCTTGAATTCGATGTTATCTACGTTAGCATTTGCCTCTCGTAGAAATTCAAGTAAGTCTTCCCAGCCATACTCGGCACAGCTCAGAGTGAGGAACCATGTGGGAGTACCTAAGTTCCTCAGCATACATTTTAAATCACCATGACGACGGTACCAGTACTCATTAGTACCACGCTGACACGCCATGAGATTAATCAGGTGAGAATCCAAAATACTATCTTGGACATTGACTTTATCCATAAAGTCACTTGCCGAGATGTTTTGCATGTGTATACCACTTTTCAAGATGTGGTTCACTGCATATGACAGTCCAGACAGATCGCTTTCAAACAGGAGATGAAACAAATAAGGAATGCATTGTCGAAACCTAGCATCTCCTGCATACAATCGCAAAGTCCGGTATTCAGAAGCAGGAATTTGATGAGGTCGCTCATCATATCTTCCTCCCTGACCTGTTGGAAAAAGCTGTGGGAAACACCGAGCTTCCAAACTTTCCTCCCAAACACTAATGGGACTCCCTTTGGCTTGTTTCATTTGAAACAACTCAATAGCATTCCCCATGACTTCCTTGGAATGCAAAGGATGAACACTATAATGTTCATATATTTCTTCACTAGTAGAGGGTTCTACTTTCTCAATTTGACCAGCACACAAATCGCTATCCTCTTCCTCACTTACTTCCTCTTCTGCAACATATACATTCTTATAGTATTTATTATTTTTTTTCAAATACAATGTTGCCTTTTTAACTTTCCTAACATCTACTAAATCTTGCCATATTTTCTTATTCTTTGTCGGAACCCCATTAACTAAGATAACCAGAGGTTCCTCTTCCACTTTTTCTACTCCAATTGTGTTAATGTTTTTCTTGAAATCTAGAGGCAAATAAACAACTCTTCCCTTTAATCCTCTCTGTAAATCTGATGGAGGCAATTTCCCTGTCTTTGGCTCCATTCTTACAATAGCCTGAAAGGGATGGATACTTTGAATCAAAATAGATTCATAAGTATTTAAGTCCTTCAATTCAGAAGGAATCTCAACCAATTCCAGATTATTATTAACTGCTCTAGCAGGCATCTGGTTTTGTTTTAATTTGTTACAACAATAAGTACACACACGTTGATCCAATCCCAAATCAAAACAATTTTCTACCATCAAGTATGTTGCAAAATCCTTCCATTCACTATTATTTTCCCTTTCACTTTTTGCATATAAATCCACTAACTTAGTCTGATTCTTATAATAAGTGCGTCGACAACACACACAAGTGAAATTAGGCCTCTCACTTGATTTCACCTCAAACGTCGCAATTTCCTTCTGGAAATTATCTGTACTGGAAACCTGTACACTATCTTCCACATGACCCTCTACTTCTTGCTCAATTTCAACATTCTCCTCTTTACTTCCAAAGTAACAAAACTCAATTTCTTCACACATATTCTTCACATCTATTTCAGAACCATGCAAAAGAGCAGCGCATAATTGTTTCAGCATAATTGCTGGACTCTTAGCATAATACAACATTCTAACTAATTTCCTCACTTTGTTATGATGCACTGCTAGCATCCTGAAATGATGAAAAACACTCTGGCATACTCTCCTGGAAAGACAAGCCAGTGAATGACCATGCAAACCTGTCACTTCTCTTACTCTGCAAGGATCTAATTCTTGCAACAACATCATTTTCTGCTTCAAACTTTTTTTGTTAAATGACCGTACAAAATCACAAAGCAAATTGATGGAATCCTGTCGCACACTGCAAATACTACTACACTTCCAGGTGTACACAGGACCCTTAGCACGTCTTCCTAAAACCTCATTACCTAACACCTCTTCTGCCTCTGTTGTCACAAGTTTTTCTTTTTCAACTGGACAACCATCTTTCACTTCATAAGCACGACCACTGGTGTCAACTGCATGCACCAAATCATTATCCTGGAAATAACTCTCCTCATTAAAAAATGCCTCACAGCTTGAACTATGCATCCATTCTCCAGAAAAAACTTCACAAAAATTACTACGATTAACTATTCTCTTCCATCTACTATTTCTTTTGAAATCAAAAATTGCCTTGTTTAGCTTCCTAATTCTATTGATTATCAAAATAAATAACTTACGTTTAATTTCAAATGCCTGATCAATAACTTTCTCAACTTTTTTTTTTCTCTTATAAAAAACTAGTTTCTGTTGACCTTTCTTAATATTTTTTAACAAATTGCCAATTATCCTGTTGCGGAACATTCGTTTACGAATCTCCCTAAACTGTTGTTTCCTTCTACTATAATGCACAGATTTATCTCTTGCTCTAGCAGTAACATTTTTCATTGTCCTTTTCTTTCCATTTGATTTCCTTCTCGTGTTATGGACTGAAACATTTTCTGTAGTAATATTTTTTTTATTACAAATATTTCTTATGAAATATTTAGAGCTCTTACCCGGTGCTTTCTTCGTGGCTTGAGAAATCTTTTTGTTAGAGGACTGCTGGGTTTTTGTTTTCACCTGCTGTCTTTGACGTTTTGCAGCCTTTATCTGTCTTTGTATTGTAGGCATGGTTAAATCTTGAAATGATCTGCAGTTGAATCTGAGGAAAAATATAATAAAAAATGTTAATAAACATTATTACCAAACAGTAAATCAGTAACAGTGATCAAAAACTTAACACACTACTTGACATTTTAATTTGAAGATTTTTTAGTCATTGGCAATCTTACAATACAAAAATACCAGAAAAGAAATGACATTTATATTTATGTTACCTATGCTATTTTATATGTGAATCTGATCTAATTTTATGAACATATTTTAATATTTTATTGAAGACACTACACATAACCTGTTTTTGAAGGTGTCTTTATTTTTAAATTAAACGGTTTACCTTTTTACTTTTTATTAATTATAAAATTTAAAAATAAATGTTTATATTTCCAAAGGCTCAAGCAGGTCAGCTTCCCATCCTATATCATATAGTTCGGACAAATCTGCATCCTCATCACGCTCTTCTTCATCCTCAGGATTTAAATCATCCAAAGGATCAACATCCACTGATGTTTCAATTACAAGTTCAATGATGAGGTCAAAATCAACTGATTGCAGATTGTCGCTCATGTTGAGGTTGTCTTTATCTTTAAAGAAAGATAACAACAATGAGATGTTGCAGAGTAAGAGACAAATCTCAGAGATTATAATAGTAAAATTGTTTAACAAGATTAACATTTAGCAGCTATTATTTAGCCATGTCCAGCAATGCTGAGCAGGTGAAGCCTATGTCTAATTATTCACTGAACAGGACTCATCTCTTCTTAACCTTGGATAAGCCTCACCGACTCTGTGTCCCCTGCACATACTTAAATGTAAAGGGGCAGATTTATATTAAATGGCACATCCCCAGGCATGCACCAGTTAACGTGCACCACTGCTCTGCCACCCATGGTGTGCCGCATTTACAATCAGATAGGAGAAAGCTGCGTCAAAACCCTGCGCCTGCTTGAAGCTGGCATAGGTCTTGACGCAGCATTGTGGAGATGCGGCACCCCTGAGCCTTGCTGGAGCTGCATCGCACTTGCAATACAACTCCAGCAATGCGCCACCTTTACGGCACATATGCGTCACGCATCTGTGCCATTTTTACCCCATGCTGCGCCGCATTGTAAATGCAGCACACCATGGGTGGCGGAACAGCGGCGCAGGATGACTGTCACATCCCTGGTGATGCGCCAGTCATCATAAATGTATCCCTAAGCTTCTTATCTTGTTAGAGATGAACTGCCATATGTATCATCAAAATATTTTACATTTCCTAAATAGCGAATTTTAAGGAATAAATAGCGATTCTTTACCATTCCTAATTTGCGATGAGCAAATTGCTAATTGCAAGTTACCCATTCATTTCCATGGGCTAGGAGGCTCATAGGAATGAAGGTTTAATTTGCGATTACCAATTTGCTCATCACAAATTAGGAATTTTTCCAAGGGTGCAGGGGTGTCTCAAGAACACCCTGCTGCACCCCTGAAAAAGAAATTTGGGGGCATATGGCACACATACATGCCCTAAGGGCATGTGTTGGCGTCATATGGCACCTTTTGTTTTTTTGAAAAAAAGCTTTTTGAAAAGAATTCACAAATTACCACCAATTTACCACAATAGTTTCCAAATCCTTAATGTCATTTTTTACATAGTTTTTGTTTGATACATTGCATTCACGTAGTCACAAAATTTGCAAATCCTTCAGTGCAATTGCAAAATAAGGAATAGCAAATTTTGCTACTCCTTATTTTGCATCAAACTTGTTTGATACATACCATTTGTCTAATTAACATTCACAAAGGCCGAAATTCGTAGAATTTTGATCTTTGCAAATGCTAATTACCTTCATACATATGGCCCCAAGTGAGGCCTGTCTTGCGGCATGGTGCATCTTTTGCATCACTGCTGCTTGGGTTTTATGTGGTACGTTTTTTTTACACCATGACATATCTGCCTAAATGCATCAATTTGTAATGTTGTCGCCTCATAGCAAATCTTTTGCACCACCGCTGCATCATAAAAGTGACGCACAGTGGCACAAAAGAGGCATACACCTATCATAAATCTGTCCCTACCATTTTAAATGATTAATCCAGGATGACAATAAAGTGTGTCCTATCCATAGGTTTGTTTAAGGTGAGGCCTACTCAGGATTGCAGATTAAAGTTACGCTTGATGAAGAATACAGAGGAGATAATACATGTAAAGGCCTACCAATGAAGTAAGTAATGTGCACTTTATTGCGCTAGTCATCATAAATGTATCCCTAAGCTTCTTATCTTGTTACAGATGAACCACCATATGTACCATCAAACTATTTTGCATTTCCTAAATACCAAATTTTAAGGAATAAATAGCAATTCTTTACTATTCCTAATTTGCAATGAGCAAATTGCTAATTGCAAATTAACCATTCATTTCCATGGGCTAGGAGGCTCATAGGAATGAAGGTTGCAATTTGTGATTAGCAATTAGCTCATCACAAAATAGGATTTTTTTCAAGCGTGCAGGGGTATCTCAAGAACACCCTGCTGCACCCCTGAAAAAGAAATTTGGGGGCATATGGCGCACATAAATTTTAACAACATTCCTTTACCTCAACAACGATTTTCAAATCATAACTTCAAAACACTACACATGGGAAAATTACTTAAATTGTCCTTAAGACACATAAACGCGTTTTTTGATTGGCTTTCCTGCATGGTAGGGTCACTTTTAACATGGCTATGTAACACAAACATTCAAAATCTAAATTTTCCATGCACATGTGGGAGCATATTTACAAGCAATTTGCGCCACAGAGAAAGGTCTTACACTAAAATGAGAAAAATAACATCAGGGACAGTCAATTGCCTTATAAAGAAGCATACACCATTATGTCCTCTTCATGATTTTAAAAACAATTCCTTTTCCCCAAAAACGATTTTCAAATCATAATTTCTAAACACTGCACATGGGAAAATGACTTAAAATGTCATTAAAACACATGAAAGCGTTTTTTGATTGCCTTTCGAGCATGGTTGGGTCACTTTTAACATGGCTATGTAACACAAACATTCAAAATCAAAATTTTCCATGCACACGTGGAAGCATATTTACAAGCAATTTGCGCCACAGAGAAAGGTCTTACACTAAAATGAGAAAAACAACATCAGGGACAGTCAATTGCCTTATAAAGAAGCATACACCATTATGTCCTTGTCATGATTTTAAAAACAATTCCTTTTCCCCAAAAACGATTTTCAAATCATAATTTCTAAAAACTGCACATGGGAAAATGACTTAAAATGTCCTTAAGACACATAAATGCGTTTTTTGATTGGCTTCCCTGCATGGTAGGGTCACTTTTAACATGGCTATGTAACACGAACATTCAAACTCTAAATTTTCCATGCACATGTGGGAGCATATTTACAAGCAATTTGCGCCACAGAGAAAGGTCTTACACTAAAATGAGAAAAATAACATCAGGGACAGTCAATAGCCTTATAAAGAAGTATACACCATTATCTCCTTGTCATGATTTTAAAAACAATTCCTTTTCCCCAAAAACGATTTTCAAATCATAATTTCTAAACACTGCACATGGGAAAATGACTTAAAATGTCAATAAAACACATGAAAGCATTTTTTGATTGCCTTTCCAGCATGGTTGGGTCACTTTTAACATGGCTATGTAACACAAACATTCAAAATCAAAATTTTCCATACACATGTGAGAGCATATTTACAAGCAATTTGCGCCACATAAATCATAATTTTCTCCTTAAAGCACACTATTCTCTATCTAAAGTAAAGAAATATTTTCTCACCTTAGCAAATACTTTGAGTTTGAAAACAGTCTCAGAAACACACCAATTTGTCTGCAGCAGAGCAAAAGGTATGCACTCCAGAGTCTGCAGCTATGAAAAGCACAGAAATGCTGTAATTCTTCACACATATCTCTCATGTCACCCAATCAAAAGTCTTCCCTCACTTTTTTCAAATGAAAACCCATCCCCCCTCTGCCCTTTCTGCTTTATCTGCATGGCAACCACCTCCTGGAAGAACTCTGTTGTTTGCAAGTTCACACAACAATGTTGCAATTGAACTCTGAACTCTCAGTGCACCTGCATATCCAGTGCATTCTTTCATTTAATGATTTTTTATTGACCACTCAAAATACATCTTTCAAAGAACACATCCGTGCACCCTAACTTTTTGTTTTCAGCAATCAAAATCCACCAATCACTGTTACTGCTTCATGAACACAGAAACTCCACAGTTTTTTTCATTTCAAACTCTCATTTTTTCAACTGCCATTTCATTGCCACACTTCATCTGACTGCAGGAGAACCTTCTCTCACCATGTTTTCTGTCTGGATTGTTGGTCATAGTTATATTCACTGGGCTCAAAGGTACGTTGAAAGCAGGAATTTACCTAACCTCAATTTACAAGATGTGGAAATTAAGTGGTTTGGCCACAGAGGATTAAAATGTCACCAATTGATACCATTGGTGAAAACCTTTATGCATTTGCCCAAACCTGACCTGTTAATTGTGCACTGTGGAGGTAATGACTTGGGCACTTTGACTGGTGTAGGTCTGGAAATGCTTTTAAAGGACACCTTTGAGCAATTAATGGCACTTTTTCCTCAGACTGCCTTGGTATATTCAAATATATGCCAAAGACAGAAATGGAGGTGGTCAAACCAATTTTGTCCACAAATTGAGAAGTCGAGGAAGCATGTAAACAAATCTGTTTCAGCTTACATGAGAGACCATGGAATGGGCTCCCTGTACAACAATAACTTGCGTTACTACATGCAAGATATCTACAGAGGAGATGGAGTTCACTTCTCAGATGAGGGCAACAGAGTTTTCACTCTGAATTTAAGAATGTGCATTGGTACCTACTTATAAGTACCTAAATGTACCATAAACCCAAAAGCTCTTCTCAGAGCTACCCTACATCTGATCACTCACAATTATTATTTAACTCTAACATGTTTCACTAATTTTCAACAAAATACGCTACCGGGGCCGCTACCCGGTACGCGAACCGGGAGCTAACCTCGCGAAATTTTTTTTAAAAATGTTTTTTTTTCGCACATATAAGCCTCCTCAGCCACCCTCAGAAAACCTAGGGGGTCAAGATAACTCTACCGTGCCCCCTTCTACCCATTCTGAACATTATTTGCCCTCAATCTTGTATCTTAATTCAACCGAAACACAAAATGGTGGACTCCCGGAACGCTTAAGGTCCGCGAACCGGGGCGCTCAACGGTTCGCGTACCGGGTCGCTCCCTGGGAAGCGCACCATCAAAAAAGGTGGGAAAGTAGTTCACACAAAAGCCACTTGAGACAATTTCACCAAATATAGATTAGCTCATACTACATACCAATCCCTACCATTTTCACAAATTTGATTGGAATTCCATTTAGCCATTTAGCCTGTAGACCTCTCTAAATACCGTGAGGTAAATTACTTCACAAAACACATCTGAAGTGTTGGAATTGACAACCAATTAAAATGTTACTTTCATTTTCTACTTTTTTTACCTGACATTTGATTGGTTATGTACCCGAATATATATAAAGGAAGAGAAGGAAACACAGCCATTTTGACTACTACTTCCTGGTGTACATTTCAATAGGATTTTCATTAATAACTTTAACTTCTTTTTAAAGGTAAGTTGTTATTTTTAAAACTGAAGTATATTGTGCACTTTAAGTTAATATGGCAAACTTTTTCTGTTAGTTATATACTATCCCTCTGTAGTACTTATAAATTTAGATACAATTTTTTATATTCCTACTTCCACTCTGATACTATACACTGCCCAAAGATAAATTCACTGTTAAAAACTGCCTATCTAAAATTAATCCCAACAGTGCCCTACCTCTACTAATATATATTTTTTTTATGCAAATTTCAGGGAAATGGAAAGCGAACAAAAAATTTCATTTGAAATTGTCCTTCCAGAGTCCAACACAGAAATCATTGATCCAAATGAGATTGAATTTATGGATGAAACTTGGGACCAAGAACTACTGCAATGTGTACAAGCAGTAGATAACCTCCTTGCAAATGAGGACATTTTACAACCTCAGAGACTACAATGTATATTCCATGATAATTATGAAATTTCTGACAATGAAATGTTAGAAAGTTTAATAAATTATGAAACACAATAAAAAATGCTTAAAAAATAAAAAAAAATAAAATCAACAAAACCAACAATCATTTAACATACAGCATTTGAAAAGTCTATCATTCATTTTTCATTGCAGTACGCTGCCCAGAACGCTTCCCGGTTCGCGGACCGGGCGCTACCCACGCAAAAAAACAAAAAAATTTTTTTTTTTTTTTTTGCCCCGCGGGGCCCTTTTAAAGCCTCCACATTAAACCTAAGGGGTCAGGGAGGATCTACTATGCCCCCTTATGGTTATTTCCACCTTTGTTTTGGCCTCCTTTTGTCTCTCAATCCTACCGAGAGACAAGATGGCGGCCGCTCCGGACTGTTTGGAATGTTTACAGACGCCGGATAACCAATCAGCTTCGCTACGCGAAGTTCCGGTACGCTTAAGGTCCGCGGACCGGAGCGCTGCCTGGAGCGCGCTTACAGATATATATCTTTTTTTAAACGTTAATTTCTCAAAATCCACTGGAGCACATATATTGAGACCTACAAAAGGCACATCGGGCTACCAGTCTCTACAATTTTGCCAAGTTTCGTGCAAATCCATTCAGCCGTTCGGGCTAAAAGTGCGACAGACCGCCCTATGGAAAACTCAATGTTAAAAACACGTTTTGGGACCCCCCTTTTTTCTCGGCCCCCCCTTGACGAACCCCCCCCAAATTTCCAGGGGCTGCTCAGAAACAAAATGTTCCATTTTCCAGAAAATTTCAGCCAATTCCGTCCACAAACGCCAAAGTTATTAGACATAGAATTTTCAAAAATCCCATAGGGAAAAAATCCTAACTATATATACCTACTGGCGACCGCCAGTAGGTAATATATCTATAGATATATATATATATATATATATATATATATATATCTATATCTATAGATATATAGATATATCTATTCACTGAAAAAACCATAGGTTATAGACCATATATAGTTAGGAATTAGCATTTACAAAACCTTGAAAATTCACTGAAAAAACCATAGGTTATAGACCATATATAGTTAGGAATTAGCATTTACAAAACCTTATTTTACTCACACAAAACCATTGAAATTCCATATATAGTTAGTTGCACTAACTATATATCGCGCACCCGCAATCCACTGCTGATGATGTCACATATTACATCATTCATGACATGGTCAGTGACATCACTGATGACATCACTGATGACATCTCAAATGACATCATCTAGTGTCTGTGTGTTTTTGTAAAGTTTAAATATGTTTTACATATTGAAGAATGAGTGGATGTATGGAAGACTGAGTGTGTGTGTGGCTGGCTGGGAGGTGTGTGACTCTGTGCATATCAATGTGTACTTGTATCAGTGATTGTATAAGAGAGTAAGTATGTGTTAGTATATGTGTGAAAAAGTATGGTGTTCTGTGTTTAACTGTATAGATGAGGAAATCGAAGTGTGATTGATTCTTCACAGGACTGACTAGGTGTATGAGTGCATATGATAGTGTTGTAATAATGAGTGACTGTATGTATGAGTGATTGTATGGGTGAATGAGTGAATGTGTGTGTAGACGTAGGAATCAGTGAGTGCGTATGTAGTAACTGGTATTGGTGTGTCATGATGTCATCAGTGATGTCATTTGAGATGTCATCAGTGATGTCATTTGAGGTGTCATCAGTGATGTCATCAGTGATGTCACTGAAGTATGGTGTTCTGTGTTTAACTGTATAGATGAGGAAATGGAAGTGTGATTGATTCTTTACAGGACTGACTAGGTGTGTGAGTAACTCCATGGATGAGTGGCAGTGTGTGAGTGTCTGCATAGGTGTATGAGTGCATATGATAGTGTTGTAATAATGAGTGACTGTATGTATGAGTGATTGTATGGGTGAATGAGTGAATGTGTGTGTAGACGTAGGAATCAGTGAGTGCGTATGTAGTAACTGGTATTGGTGTGTCATGATGTCATCAGTGATGTCATTTGAGATGTCATCAGTGATGTCATCAGTGATGTCATTTGAGATGTCATCAGTGATGTCATCAGTGATGTCACTGACCATGTCATGAATGATGTAATATGTGACATCATCAGCAGTGGATTGCGGGTGCGCGATATATAGTTAGTGCAACTAACTATATATGGAATTTCAATGGTTTTGTGTGAGTAAAATAAGGTTTTGTAAATGCTAATTCCTAACTATATATGGTCTATAACCTATGGTTTTTTCAGTGAATTTTCAAGGTTTTGTAAATGCTAATTCCTAACTATATATGGTCTATAACCTATGGTTTTTTCAGTGAATTTCATTGGTTTTTTAACAGCTAATATCTGTAGCTGTAAAATGTATTCTTCTTTAAATCCCAAAATATATTTTATATGTTTATGAATAATTTTTTTTTTAAATATTTTTTTTTCTTCGTTCCCGCTTCGCGAATCGGGAAGCTTCCCGTTAGCTGACCTTGATGCCGCGAAATAGACCGCGAGCCGGTAAACGTTTCTTTACCGCAACTGCCGCGTTAGAAAACAACATCGTGACGCCTCCCGTCCGCATGACGTTTCGCGTTGTCGCGTGATACGTCATATGACGTGCTACGTTAGCGAACTGGTACGCGAAGCGAGTCGCAAAGCGCAGGTTTCTGGAAGCAAACCGGGAGGCCCTGCAAAGCGCTTAACGTAAACACAGCAGGTCATGTGACTTGGTAATAACAATTTTCATTGGTTCATTTCACTTTTGGTTTCCTAATGATGTAAGACTAGGTCATATAATCTAAAATGAACACTTTTCATTGGTTGAGAACTCTTGTTTTTCCCAAATGATGAAAATCCCTCCTTCTTTCCTCACTCTGACTTTCATCATTGTGAGAGAAAGACCCTTTGTGATCACTGAGCAATGGCTTCTTTAGTAGCTTCAGCTGGTGCTTCCCCACCACCTCCACCACATCCAAGGAAGAGTGGACCACCTGCTCAAGTTATAATTCAACAAGAAGAGGAAGAAGAGGAACAGAACGACGAGCACGAAGAGAGGCAGTTTTTGCCTGAGGAGCCCAGGAGGCCTCACCGGAAAGAAAACTTCATTTGGCAATTTTTTAAAATTCCCAAAGGTCAGAAAAAAGTAAATGCAAGATACGTAACTTGCCTTATATGTCAAGATAGACTGTCCAGAGGAACCGAGAAAAAATACAGTTTCGGAAACTACACAATGCATCGCCATATGACTAGGTGGCATCCTAACAACTACAGTGCTGCACAGTTTCGGAACGACCTAGATAATCTCCCTATTATGGCCAGAAGATCTGTTGTACCGGAAGTAACGGGACCAGAGGGCAGGGAGATGGTGCCAAATATACAAATGAGATTTGGTGAAGTAAAACACATCTGCGTATTTTGCGATGGATTCATTTGCTACGGAGAAAGAAGCATCACTCTGATCAACAGAGCTATTGACGATCATATGCAAGTTTGTACGAAACGCCCAAAATAATAAATACTTTTTTTTTGTTTTGTTGCTCCTGTTGAGCCCTTTACAATGAATCGTTTTCATTGCCCCCTCCAAGAAAAACCCCAAAAAATATAAAAACTATTCAGAAAAATTCAAAAAAAGTAAAAAAATGTTCCGAAAAATAATAAAAAAAATATAAAACAACAAAAACAATAAAAAAAAAAAGTTCTTTTCAGAACTACCTCCCCGTTATTAAAAAATTGGTACAATATTTGGAACTGTGCCAACCTCTATTTCTCTTAGTTCGCTTCCCAGTTCGCTCGCCGGTACGCGAACCGGAAGCGAACCAAAAACAGTAAGTATAAGGGAAGGAAACAGACACTTATGTTAAAAGAAAGACAGCTATAGGGGAGTAAACTAGAGATACTATTACCCGTAATCCACTGCTGATGATGTCACATATTACATCATTCATGACATGCTCAGTGACATCATCAGCAGAGGATTGCGGGTTTTTTGGCAACGTGCCTTATCCACGGTTTAATAACGCTGCCTTTTGCTTTATATAAGTTTTCAAATTGTATGAAATATATACCAATAGGTCGTTATGAACCTTTAGGTAGTGCTTTTCTTCATGAGGTCTGGTCGCTTCCATACACATACAGATGTTTCAAAGATGATCAAGAAGTTTATCTGAATGGAGAGGAATGCACTGAGACGCCAGATCATTCACTAATGTGTAGGCACATACAGTTACACGGTTCATGCAACAAACACCGACCAAATATGGCTTGCGTGTTGCAAGGCACGCCAGTTCCTGCTATCATCCCCACGTTCAAGTTGTTAGAAAATGGTAGTTATTTGATGCTCAATAATGAAGATTGTTCTGGGTTAATTAAAAGTATTCCTTTTATCGTAACAGTAAGTGAACGGGTTATTTGCTGCAGAAATGTTCTATTTCCTCCCACACATGAACATAGGGAGTTTTCAATCTCGCCACAAATACCAACCTTGGGAGCAGATTTCAACGGCATGGCAAGAATAAGAGCTCTTTTGTCTCAGAGAGAGGTGGCCTTGAGTTCGGCCCGTGAAACTTTCGTGCTTCACATAGCGAACACCCGTACAGAGGTGCAGACCCTTTTCAATTCAGATTTGCCTTTCCATTTCAGCAAGATGGTTCGGACTATCTCTAACGCGTCCTCCACAAAGGGCCTGGCGCACTTTTTTAAAGTTGTTACCAGTGGTCTCGTGACTTCATTTGAGAAAATCTTTGGAGTCATCCCTGCTTTCTTTCATTCTATTTTTTCCACTCTGCTTCGTGGATTGCCATTTTTACTTGCATTACCAGCGGACACTCTTGTGCTTTTTTACATTTTTAAATATGGATGTCCCTCCTATGCAACCTCCCGCCCTGCAGCTGCTGACACTGTTCCGCAATCGCATGCTAGAATATTATGGCACAATGCCGTTGGCGATATTAAGCACGGCATATGGATTATCTTTTTGATTCTCTTACTTCACCTGTGTCCAGCCTGTATTTCACTGCCTGACCTGTGATTTCGATTGGGCCATTGATTTGTGTCTCTGCGGACCGGTTTCTCCTGACGTCGACTTTAATCAGCTGATGACTCCTATCATTACTCACGAGTTGGTTTGTCCTGGCGAAAGGATTATGGCTGTGGCATTGATGCATGGACTAATTGGTCCCTGTAATTTACTGGCGGCAACACAGTCTTTCTTGGAACAGAGCTTTCTTGAAAACCCACCAAGCTGTCCTCTGATGGTGATAGAGGATCCGGTGCTGGGAGAGCACGTATGGTCTTTTCCGCTTTTAAATTGGATGGCTGAACTGTTTTCGGATGAAGACGGTGACTTCCTATTGGAGGCTGTTGCAGCTTATTTTGCATACACAGTTATGTCATAGACCTTTTTCATGTTTGATATGCTGAGTACTAGCATTTCATTGACAATTCATTGACTTATTTGTCAAGTTTTTATTATTTACCTTGCCTATTGGCTTAAGACTCGATAAAGTACTTGGCTGTTTTATTTTTCTTTAGCATTAAATTTTCCTAGTTTTTAATGCTTTACCTTGCGGACCGTCCACATATAAACTTGCAATCTGCTCTCATGAGATGGCACTTCTATTATCTTATTCAGTTCGTTTCCGGATCATGGGGAGGTGTCATCTAGGTCCTGGATATCTTTACACCGTGTTAAGTTAGCATGGGCTCATTACCGGTTTAAACGCCATTTTTCCTTTTTTGCAACTTCTGCACACGACACTTAGTTGTTGCTTTAGCTTTCAACCTAGTAGTTCATCGTGGTTTACATGAGAATAAAATGTTATTGCTCTACTATCTGCTTTGCTTGTTAAACTATATCTGTACAGCGAGTGCTAAAGTTTCAAGAACAACACGATACAGAATTGTTATGAGGTCTGATCTCCACGACTTCATCCTCATAACATAAGTGCAACTTCTGCCAATTCTGGGCATGAGGCGGGTTTTATATTGCTTTGCCGAACACACATACACAACACTTGATGCGGTTCACATGAAGAGAGAGCTGGTGTATGCTGATGTGATTCCTTCAAATCTAAGACACTAAAGTATGGGCACGCCCTAAACCAACACAAAGAGACCTTCTTAGCAAATAATATAATATGTGTATTAGGGAGGGTGAGATATAAGCAGCCGCGGGCCGTGGAGGGAGTTACGGTGAGGCAGGGAGGCGGGGAGGGGGAGAAGCATGGTGGAGCCCTCTCCACCCTGCCCCTCCCCCTCCCCGCCTCCCTGCCCCACCGTAACTCCCTCCACGGCCCGCGGCTGCTTATAAGTGTTGCTAACTCTTATTCATTTACAGCATGTTAACATACTGTCACCATTCGCTTTTTATGTACTAGTAACTATGCTGGTAATTTTGCTACTGATAATATGTGTACTTGTATTATCTAAGATACTACGCCTGAGAAGACGGCATTAGTAAATAAACATTTCAAATACACATGTGTTCTTCTTAACTCCATGTTCTGGTTTCTAAGAAATATATAACGACCGACTGTTCATGAGTTCCACGTATCCTGATGTACTATAAGTTCATATTCTGGATTGTCTAAACATTGAGAGTTTGTTATATCCAATGTGACACTGTACCTAGCTTGCTAAGGGGTTTTTGATTACTAAGGTGAGTTTTGGGACACCCTAATTCGCCGAGGTTCCAATCCTCTGTCCACAGTTCTGTGTGAGAACAGAAACCCTGCGACAGGGGCACCCCCGACCCTTGCTGGAGCTTCATCACACTTGCGATACAACTCCAGCAATGCGCCACCTTTACGGCACAGATACATCACGCATCTGTGCTGTTTTTGCCCCATGATGCGCCGCATTGTAAATGCAGCACACCATAGGTGACGGAACAGCGGCACAGAATGACTAACACATCCCTGGTGATGCGCCAGTCATCATAAATCTATCCCTATGCTTCTTATCTTGTTAGAGATGAACCGCCATATGTATCATCAAAGTTTTTTGCATTTCCTAAATAGCGAACTTTAAGGAATAAATAGCGATTCTTTACCATTCCTAGTTTGCGATGAGCTATTTGCTAATTACAAATTACCCATTCATTTCCTTCATTTCCATACGGCGGTTGGACTCACTTTTAGCTCGAACGGCTGAATGGATTTCCACGAAACTTGGCAAAATTGTAGGGACTGGTAGCCCTATGTGCCTTTGCTATGTCTCAAGATATATGCTCCAGTGGTTTTTACGAAAATTAACTTTGAAAAATATATATTGGGCTACATTGGCCTATATATATGTTGGAGCCCAAATGTAGCCCAATGTAGCCCAATGAAGCCCAATGAAGCCCAATGTAGCCCAATGTAGCCCAAAGATGGCCGCCAGAGACGAAAAAAAACAAATGTAGCCCAAATATCAGCCAGATGTAGCCCAACTATAGCCCAGTGACAGAATGACCAATCAGCTTCGCAAACCTCCGTTACGCGAAGCGGAGCGCTGTTACAGATATATATCTTTTTTTGAACGTTAATTTCTCAAAATCCACTGGAGCACATATATTGAGACCTAGCAAAGGCACATCGGGCTACCAGTCCCTAATATTTTACCAAGTTTCGTGCAAATCCATTCAGCCGTTCGATTATTATTATTATTTTTTTTTTTTTTGCCCCGCGGGGCCCTTTTAAAACCTCCACATCAAACCTAGGGGGTCAGCGAGGATCTACTATTCCCCCTTATGGTCATTTGCCCCTTCGCTTTCGCCTCCTCTTGTCTCTCGATCCTACCGAGAGACAAGATGGCGGCCGCTACGGACTGTTTGGAATGTTGACAGACGCCGGAGAACCAATCAGCTTCGCTTCACAAAGCTCCGTTGCGCGAAAAGTACGCGTCCTGGAGCGCTGCCCGGTCCGCTGTTACAGATATATATCTTTTTTTAAACGTTAATTTCTCAAAATCCACTGTAGCACATATATTGAGACCTACAAAAGGCACATCGGGCTACCAGTCCCTACAATTTTGCCAAGTTTCGTGCAAATCCATTCAGCCGTTCGGGCTAAAAGTGAGGCCAACCGCCCTATGGAAAACTCAATGTTAAAAACACGTTTTGGGACCCCCCCTTTTTTCTCGGCCCCCCCTTGACGAACCCCCCCCAAATTTTCAAGGGCTGCTCAGAAACAAAATGTGCCATTTTCCTGAAAATTTCAGCCAATTCCGTCCACAAACGCCAAAGTTATTAGACATAGAATTTTCAAAAATCCCATAGAGAAAAAATCCTAACTATATATACCTACTGGCGACCGCCAGTAGGTAATATATATATATATATATATATATATATATATATATATATAGTTTTATATATATATATATATATATATATATAGTAGTATAAATATTGTTATTGTATCTTTGTAAATATTGGCTGAATAAGTAACGCGATGACTGTTGCTCCTAGTTACATTTCCGATGTATTCCGGTATATCTACTGTAATTGTATGACAGTGTTCTTCACTGACTCTTGCGTGTTGTTTCAACTTGGCGCTAGCTGTTGCTGTTTATTGATGTGAGATTTTCTTTATTGTAGAGAACTGAAGTTAGTTAATGCTATTAATAGAGTCTTGTCCTTCCTTTGTCCGTCAGTGAAATAGCGGTGGATGGATAATTGTACGTAGTTTGCATATTGTAGCATTTTTTTCACGGCCTTCTCTTCTGCATGAATCGAATCCTCCTCTGGCAATGAATGCTAACGTTACTTTGTTCTTCTTACCTCAGCCAGGGCCGGCTCTAGGCATGTGCAAGCTGTGCAGCTGCACAGGGCCACCAAACTTCAGGGGCCACCGCACCAATATATATCCTTAATTTAATAATACTCTGAGGATGGATACATATTTGCGTTGCGGCCCCTGGCATGGATTTGTTGCCTCCGGCTCTGTTCCACTTCCAAACACCCTGACTGACTCCCCCTCTTCACTGTCCTCCGTCCTCCGCCCCGACCTCCTCTTCTGGGGCCCCCTACCTACGCTCCCTGCCCAGGAGGACCACCATGAGCCTAGAGCCACCCCTGCCTCAGCCCTCCATAGAACTGATGTAGTTTGTTTAATGAGTGGTAGGCTTGGCAGCAGTAGCATTCAGTCAGTAGCAGAACAAAATATGATGCAACGAACGTACAATTTCGTGTATGCACAAAATTTCTGCATGTCTCCTCCTTATGATCTATGTCATTTTGCTGGCAAAAATGAAAAAGAAATGACTACTCACAGATAATTGATTACCCCATTCTTGAATCTCTTGAATCGGTGGTGTTGTTCAGGTGTTAATGCCTCTGTGTTACTTATTAATCTGCAATCAGAATGTTTATGGAACATGTGATTTGTTTCCTACAAGTATACAGTCAGTGAATCCTGCAAGGCAGTAGTCATTTGTTAGATCAATGTTTGTTTCTTTTAATGTTCTAGCAGTGTTTTTTGCAATGATGTCTATGTTTCACAGCACTCAATGTTTTTCTCTTTGTTTATTATTTTTTACATGAACCACAGAACCCAGGGGCAAGCAGAATGCAGGGACCGAGTCGGCGGGTGAACAACCACGGACACAGAGCTCCTCTACTGAGGATCCTGCTGCTGTCCCCAGTAAGTCCAACAGTGCTTGTTTTTTCCTCTGTAATGTGTCTGCTTTGGCAATTGACACCAACCAAGTATGCATCCAGAATGATGTTTGTCTAGTATTTTGTAAACGTTAGTATACCACTACTAGTCTTGTGGGTATTCTATCTTCTATGGAGTCATATACATATTACATAACTATGTATGCACCAGAAAATTGGATGTTGGTACTGATAGACAGGTTGGACCTTACTTACACCTCAGTCACAGAACTCTGAGGAACGCACAATTCACTGAACGACAACGTTTATGGGCTCAGTCATTGGTCAATTATTCAATTATCACACTCCTGAACCCCAATACCAAGATGCCGAATGCTTTTAGTACACAAACCATTACCTAAGAAACCCCCTTTTGCTCACTCACTCGTGTGAGTCTACAAGACAACAGACACTGAAAATAAACTTCAGAGTCAAAGTGGTACTTCAAAAGCTTTATTTTGTTAGAAGTAAGTAAGTAACATCAATGTTTTTAAGTTGTTCCGTGAAATACGTCGAAGGGCCCACCAGAAAAAATCCAGAGTTAAAAAAGGCAGAATAAAGTAATCAACATTTGTACAGCTACTAGTGCACAATAGGGAAATGTGGGAAATATCGGAGACCTCTCACCATTTAACGTATACTGGTTAGATATTCCTCTTTTTTTGTAAGCTCTGGAAATGTCCGCTTCGTAGAAGGAAATCTTCTCATCTGCCGAAAATTAATGACAAAAGTGGTGCACGTTAGACAGTATGAAATACATTTATGCCAGTTTTATGCAGCCATGCTAAAAAGAAGTTGTAACCTGTAAGCAAACTCTATTCCACAATCCACATAGAAAACTTAAATACGGGCCCTTTTATTTTCCAACCTCTTCAGGTGTATGCATTGAACAATGATGTGTTGCCTCAAAGCGTCTTCTCGTACTGCGCAACAAGCTGCGAGTTAGCATGCGCAAAACTGGATACATTGATGTACAAAGGTTACATAGTTCACTTCCAATTTCCAAGGACTAGAGTAGCAGGACAGATGAGATGAGCTTGGATACCATACTATAACAATGAATGCTAATATGTGTAGTGAGTGACTCTGCTGTACTATGCAATGTGGACTCCTACTGATTACGTACGTTGTACTTAACTGTTTTGAAGAACTCCATTCTTGGTGAACAAGTACAAAGGGGGCTGTGCATCCATCTAAAAAGGTGTACTTATTTTTATAGGTGCGGAACCCTTACCATCCACCAGTGCCGACGGGGACAGCGGCGCAGCTTCAGCGATCCCGGCGGGGACAGGAGGACCAGAGGCACCTACACCTACACCAGCAGCAGTGGGGGGGGAGCCAACAGCGGCGGGCGATGGTAAGTTACATTCAATAGTGATCCGCATTACTTGGTGGGAGGGGAAAACTTCCTCACTGTACTCTACTGGACAATATATGATGTTACCTTTACTTGTCATTACCATGCTTAGCATTACCACTACAGTAATGCAAGTGGCTGATAGCAGTCGGATGCATGGGTTGTTGTTAAAGCATGGAAAGGGGAAAACACAGCTGCCAGCGTGATTGGGAGACACACCCAATACCGGTGGTTAGTGGATAGTCTCAGCAGCAGTGTTTTGGGCAAACCCAAAGGCAAGGGAAGGAGGGGACGACTGGGTGCATGGGTCGTTGCTGGTGAAACACAAACCAAATCAGGTTTGTTGCGCGATATAAAGAATGATAGTCTCTACTAGACATGTACTACTAGCTGCCCCCTGTTAATTAATGTTACTTTGAGACTGTTCCCGCCTTCCCGGAATCAGAGTATATAATATAAAACGAGATATGAAAAAGACAGGTGTTCGTTCTAATGTGTGTGACCGTTGAAGTACACCCATGCTAATAGGGCAGGCATAATGCCGTGCCAAAAAGTCCAATAAATTAATAGAGGCTGTAGAATGTTCAAGATAGATGCAACACAATTTTTTGTACTCAGCTTGCTTGCTAGTGCTACTGTGCCGCCCACTATGTGTTGAATCAATGTTGTGTTCTTGATTTGCGGGGATTTTGGATTACAACAATTCTGTTTCTTTCTTTATAGTTACTCCTTCCAAAAAACCAACAAGGAAGGAGTTGGCAGACCGGGCCCGGCAGCGGAAACTGCAGGCTATCGTAGAGGCCTACCGCCGGCTGGTGGATCAGGCCGAGGAGGAGGAGGAGGAGGCGGCGGCAGCAGCTGCTGCCTCTTCCAATGCCCCGGCCCCCAAGCCTGCAGGACTACGTCGCCGTGGTCAGGCAGCCGCCCGCCGCCGAGTTGTTACATCTTCGGCGGCCCCCCCCACAACAACATGCGTGCAAATGTAGGTGCCGGGAATTCCAAGAAAAGATTCTCCGCCGGGTAGCGACTAAGTTTGAGGAGGAGCGGAAGAAGCTGGAGGACGGTATAGAGGAGCGTGTAAAGATCATGGTGGACAAACACCTGAAAGCCCGCCGGCTTTGAAATGGACCCTGTTTTTTGCCCCTTTTTAAATCCTTTTGTTGGTGGGTGGGATGTGGGTGTTGGGGTGTACATTTAACGTTGAAATTTGGTTGGGGTTAGGGGAGGGTAGGGACAGCTCTGGGCCTGGGGGTAACATTTGATATATATTTTATTTTTCTATCATCGTTATGTTAAAATAAAAATCAGACAAAGATATTTTCAAAAGAAAACATTTGAAGTTCATTTGTGTTTGTTGGGGGGGTGGAGGGGGGACTGTTTCACCAAATAATGTACGTTGTGCAACATCACAACGTTTAATGGGGCATGCAGGTCAGGGGGGACAGTGCTTTCGAATTAAAAAATATATTGTCCACATCTTTAACATGCAGACAGGTAGATGCGCTAAACCCTCACCGAGTTCTATTTGTAGTATTAGAAGAACTACCAGTCTGTCTTGCGTTATACCTCACAGCAAACTTATCTTACCTGTGATTGCTGATGATGACGTGGGCTGCATTTGTTTCCCAAGACAATGGATAAGACTCTGTTGTTCTGAACTTCTGTGATAGTAGATAGTAGTAGACAGACCCTGCCAGTAGCATTTTGAGACAAAAAGAAAGAGACAGTCATTTTCGTGATAGACAATGTGGGGGTAGTATAAGTATTAAGTACAGTAGATTACACGACTGAGCCAATACCATTTTGAAACTGCTAAACTGAAACAAAACAATGGTTTTGGGGACTGGAAAGTAATTGCAAGAGAAGATAAGAAGTTCAACTGTAGTTGTAGTACTCACGTCAACGTCAAACTTTTCTAAATCATAATGCTGTAAACTTAAACACAAACAATGACACCAATTCATTACGTATTGCTTGTTTGATGGTAATGGTAAATTAATTGGCATTATACACAGAGCTTGAGTTGGGAAGCAGAAGAAGATGCCGGCCATGCCTTGTTGAAAATGAATCTGACACTATTGTTGCTTTTCACCACATCTGCCCCAGCAAGCGCGTGATCAAATTGTTGGTGTATATTTAATGTAACAAACATCGCACCTCAATGAAACCACGCAGCCCGGGGGAAGAGGGTTAGGGTTTGTTGAATGGATGGGTACGGGGGGTTGTGGAAAGGTTTGAGAAATAAAAACAGTACGCATGTAGACAACAAAAGGAAAACAATGAAGACGTTGATTTATGATGTTGAATTTGATCCAGTAGCCAATGAATGTAAGGAATAAAATGTAGAACCAGGATACGCAGAACATCATTCTTTGTTTCCCGCCATCCAATTGCTTGATGATGATGATTAGTGGTAATGGACAGTGAGTAGACGCTCATAGTATAATAGCAGTGGGTGAACAACGTCCAGCCTGTGTGGATTGAAGAAGAAAAGGCAAATACAAAAGAATGTGAATGACCTAAACAAAGTGTATTTGAAATACAGTGCAGATCAACAAAATAATACAAGCGGAATAGTCGTAAAGAGAGAGAGGACTTTCAGACTGAGGCGGCTTCGATACAGTATGTTATGTATAAGTCTAATAGTTGCACATCATTATTAATCTAGAAGTACAAGAAAATATAGGAGCCAGCACAGAACAGACCCACGGGCCACGACACAGGGTCGCAGTAACACAAACTGCATGTACCTAACAATTTGCCTGAGCCAGAGAACGGGGCATAAAAATTTAAAAAAGCAACCTAGCGTTTACAAAATTAATCAACCAAATCAATGCGTCATTCTCAGTCATCAATAATACCACTATTGTACTGTACCACTGCACAGTGCAGTGCACACACATGAAGTAGCCTGGGTCTACTCTACTGTGCTGTGCCTCTTATTTGTATTTACCTTGTATTCCACTCCAAGAAACATCGTACATCAATCAGCGCAGATCGAACTGACTGGCCGCGTGCAATGATATGTGTGGGGTCACCATCATTATCAGGTCTGGCACGTCTAGTCCAACAGCACCAGCAACTCAGTCTACTCTGTAGTGAGTGACTACGAACGATAAATTAAGTACTGACTGCACCTGTAGTAGTAGGATCACAAGTGCGTAAATAATTTATATTACTAAATAACATGGGAAAATTGCCCATCACGTGAGTCTGAACTTACTAGTATACTTTAATTCCATGCACATTTGCTCAAAGTCCGCTAAACATCCTATGCAATGCATTGCATCATTCATTTAATATACCTGTCTTGCTCTTGTCTTTCACTATCAGATGATTGATCACAGATGCTGCCGAGCCTTTTCAAAAAGCACATCAAGTTGACTTCAGTTGTGGATGCCTGCTCAAGTATTGACACTGAAGAGTCTCTATGAATGCCTGCAGACAGAGGTGGTAGCCTTAAGAGTAAGACAGTGATGAGTTGCAGATTTCAGATGATATAGAGGATGGCTGTAGTCATGACTGTACGGTTCACTTGTTATGGAGGGACTGTTAGAGGCTACATTATTGTACTATACTCCATCTACATACAACATCCAATGTATGGCTGGCAAGATGGAATTGTATTGACTTGAGTGGGAGGCAAGAAGATGGAGCAAGACTCTGAGGAGTGCTGCAGTCAACAAATGCACAGGCGGGCAACTCCAGTAGGTAAATAAAAAGATACAGTGAAAATAAAAGCAGTCGTGCAACTCCAGTAGGTACATAAAAAGAATCAGTTGTGGGGATGGATTAGGTTGTGGTTTTTTTTTATTTGCAGTTTAGCACCAGAAAGCCATTGTTAATAAGAAAATAACACAAATAAAGGAAGGGAGAAAGTAACAATTTAAAAGCCTAGTTGTCAGGGAAGAGGAGCTCGTCCTCAAACTCTGTGCGTTCGGACAGAAGTAGGTCATGTAACCCAGTAGTGAGGAGGTCTTCGGACTCGCTTTCTTCATCCGGCGCTGATTCACGTACTTGATAGTCTGGTGGTATGAAGCGTTGATTCATTTTTATCATTGTCAGCCGCTCCACGCTTTGGGGGGAGAGACTAGTCCTTTTCGATGTGACAATGGCACCAGCAGCACTGAAAACCCGCTCAGAAGAGACACTGGCTACAGGACAAGCCAGATACTTTATCGCCAGCCTGCTCAGCACTGGCCACTGTCTCCTTCTTTCATACCAATAGACCAATGGGCTTTGCTCCATGAACACCTCTGTTGTGTCATCCAGATAGGCCTGAACCATCCGCTCAATGTTCATTGGGGCTCGGCTTTGCTGGTCCTCTTTTCCCTTTGCAACAGCAACGGACTTACCCATCCCTTTCTGTAGAAAAAAAGCAGTTATGCTTTTGGTTGGGTCTGCTGAATCAGATCGTGTAGGTGCTGCTTTTGGTACTGTTGGTGCCTGCTGGAAAGCAGACGCACTGCTCTCATGCTGTGAAGAACTTGCATCAGGAGTACTTGGACTGGCCTGGGCTGGCAGTGGCAGGCCTTTAAGTAACAGCCGTTCAGTTTCTAACTCATTAGCTTCCGCAGCTATGGAAGTTTTGTACTTGTCAACATCCTCATCTGAAAAAGGAATTACTGCGCTACTGCTGACAAATAATTTGTACCGTGGATCCAAGATTGTTGCAGTTATATAATGTTCACCTGACACAATATTGTTGAGCCTTACGTTTGCACACAAGCGGTTGGTTAAGCCCTTGGCCAAGGTATATGCATCAACTTTTTGTTCGTCACCTTCGTATGTTTGACAGACCTCCTTCACCTGTTGCTCAAGCATGTACAACAATGGGATGGCTTGGCCCATAGTACAGTCCTCCCTGCTAACTGCACGTGTGAAGACCTCAAAGGGTTGTAGCATCTCTGTGATGCATTTAATGAGGTCCCACTGCCACATCTCAATGGTCAGGGCTTTAAGATTAACAGTAGGATCCCCTAATCTTCTTGACATGACATAAGCATTCAGTGGGATATACTGCTCAAAGAGACGCTCAAGCATGAAATAAGTTGAGTTCCAACGTGTTGGGACCTCCTGGATCAGTGCTTTGACTGGCAACCTATGCTCATGCTGAATGACCCGTAGCAGCTTCCGTCCTTTAAAAGAATGGTTAAAGTGCGTGCATATTCTTCTGCAGATGGCCAGTATGTTGCTGACTTTGGCTTCAGTTTTCAGAAAGTCTTGCACGACTAAGTTAATGCAGTGTGCCAAACAGGGTACCCTGAAATAATGTCCTTCTCTCATTGCCTTCACTACATTACTGCCATTGTCGGTGGCAACAAAACCAATCTTAAGGCCTCTTGGTTTCAGCCATTCAAAGACCTTGGTGTTAAAGTCAGACAAAATGTTTTCAGCAGTATGACTTTTGTCCATACCAAACATGGCTATAGTTGCATGTCTGCGTGTATCATTAAAAATTCCAGCAACGTCACGGAGGCCTGAAGTTAACTTGTCTTTAACACCTGCAAAAGAGATCCAGTGTGCGGTGATGCATATGAAATCTGTAGCATCGCAACTGCTCCACATGTCTGTTGTCAGGTGGATACAATGGACAACACTCTGTTGTAAGGCTTTCCCAATCAATTCCAGCACGTCGTGGTGTAGTGCTGGAACAGCAACTAGGGCAAAATAGTAGCGACTGGGAACGTTCCATTTTGGGCAGAGAGTTGCCACTAATTCCAGAAATCCAACAGCCTCAACAAATGAAAATGGGAGAAGGTCCAGTGCTAACATTTTCGCAAGTTTGGCATTGTACAAACGTGCTACTGGGTGGTTCCGCTCGTACTTTCCCTCCTGCCTTAACATGCTAGGAATGGTAAGCTGCTTTGCATTTCTTTGAGTTATGCTAGACGGACCACCTTGCATCGCAGACTTTGCACTCCTTGGTGTTTCCAGCTGACTCTGGTGCCACTGAGAAGTTGCTGATGCGGAGGATGTGGACTTTACCAGTCCAGTGCTGGCGACAGGGGTCCTTTGTGTACCACTCCTAGATAGAAGGTCATCGTCTCCCTCTTCTTCTACCTCCTGGTCAACCATGAGTGGACCTTGTACCACTGTATCCCCACCAACACCAGCGCTAACATTTTTTAAGCTTGCAAGGTGGTTCTCCCACCTGATCAAGTGTGTTTGTTTCAAATGGGTCGTTTGGCCTCCAGTACCATAGTTTGTACCAAGCTTACCACGACTAACATTGGCATGACAAATGGTGCATACAGCAATGTTCTCCTGAACTGGGTGAACCGTAAAGAAGTCCCACACTGGGGAGGTAAACTTTTGTCTCCTGCCATAGGAAGAGGAGGACCCACTGCCAATGCCGGATGGACTGGAGGATTGTTGAATTTCACTATGTGACAGCTCAGTCCTAGTACTGCCACTACCTCCTTCTGTTGAAATGGCGCTTCTGCTGGATGTCGGATGCTGCCGGGCCTTCGCTGATGAAAAAATGGGAGCTGGTGTTACTTTGGGTGTTGAGTGTGTAGGAGTTATGCGTGGTACCTGCTCATCACTAATTGCAGCATTTCTGGATAGGGTGAAAATGTTGGTCTCTACATCCTCTGCACCAGGAATAACGCTCGTGATGATGACAGTGTCAGACCCGTCTTTATCACCAGCAGTATCCTGCTCACCTACATCGACCTCCATAAGTTCAAGCCTGCCTGGAAACTTCCTTTTTCCTAGCCTGGTCTTCTTGGGATGTCTCTCCTTTGAATGCGCAGATAGTTGTGGCTGCCAATCCGTATCAAGGTCATCGGAAGGGATGCTTGGCGAAGAACTCGATGCACTAACCCTCCTTTCCCTTGGTGAATTCAAAGGAAATAGATCACCTCCAGAAGTGGCTTCCTCTTCTTCTTGCTCGGAAGGAGGCTCTACTTCCTGAACTGCCCCGACTTCGGGAGGAACAACTACTACTATTGCGTGCGGAGATGGTGGTTGTTGTTCTTGAGGAAGTACTATTGTGGGCTGGGGTTCTTCAACAACAACTGTTGCGGGCGGTGGTTGTGGTTGTTCAACAACTGTTGCGGGAAGTGGTTGTGGGTGAACAACTACTATTGCGGGCGGTGGTTGTGGTTGTTGAACATCTACTGCTGGCGGTGGTTGTTGAGCACTTCCATCTTGCGTGGATTGTGAACTACTTTGAGACAGCGATACGTTTAGTTCAGGCTCAGTATCACTGCTCGCAAACAGAAGGCTGGCTACCTCTTCGACCCTCATCATGTGCTTGGCCCTGGGATGCTGGCTTGCCCCCACTAATGCGGATGTGCTGGTCCCAGCTTGCACCCCAGACACCGCTGCTGCAGGCGTACCTTTTGGGGTCCCAAAAAAGGTTTTGGGGTCCATACCAGACTTAAGTGACACTTCCTTCTTCTGTTCCTTCTTCTCAGCAACTTTCTTCGTGGTGGAGGACCTGGTAGCTTTCTTAGGGCCCATCTTCTTCTGAGATGTCTGGTCAGATGAGTCACACACCACACGTGGCGTACAACTGAAGGATGTCCGTCTGGCAGTAGAACGAGCGATGGATGAAAAAACAACCAGCTACTCCTCAGTCTTTTTTTGTGCACCTACAAGTAAAGAAGGCAGAACAACATCAGTCAAACAAGCAGTAAGGCAACATGAACAATTGAAAGACACACAGGCCAATGTATAAAAGACAAAACAGAAGACTAATAATACCAGTCCAGCACCACAGCTCAAAGCCACATGAAGTCCAGAAAGAACCAATAAAGTCAAGCAGGCCTATATATACCAATATGGACAGAAAAAGCAGGATGCCTGCTGCACATGACAGGTTAATGCAAGGAATAAAATACCCCATGGCTAAGACAGAGGTTGTAAACCTAACACCGCAAAAACACATACAAACAAACCCCTGCCCAGACAACACATTTTGGAATGCAATGCCATACACACACATGCCCTAATGATGTTAATTGCATACACCGAATTAAAACAGCTACATAAAGGCAGCACCCCCGCTAACTACTACCTCTGGGACTCTGGCCTACTGTCAGATCAGACCAAAAGCTGGGAGACCAATGATAAATGCACAAAGGAAGTACCTACAAAATGGCCGCCACCACATGGCCTAGCCACCACCAGCAACATGAAAAGAAAGAGAAAAAAGAAGACAGACAATAAATGCCTATGGGAAAGGGACAATGGTTTGTTTTGTTTCACAAAGTAGCCGCACCGCTGCCCACGTGGTCAGCCCACCCACAAACAAGAAGACAGACACAGGAATTGTTCCAGGCTCCAAAAACTACAACCAAATGACAACTTCTGTTTTTTTGGGTGCACAAGAAACACCTGCAACATTTTCGAGAAACTTTTATGCAACTCGGGACATATTGTCCGCGAGAATGCAAAATCGGCGTGTTCGGCAGCGCGAATAGAAGAAAACGTCGTTTTCGCGTTCCCGAGCAAGTACATTGAGCGCGCGAACAAGACAAAAAATTTAATGTCGCGTGTCAAGAGTTGATTAACTTTAATGCACCTATGGCTATGAGTAGTAGTAACTATACCCTATTGCCACAATACAATAGTCAAAAACCTTGGATGCCTATGGCAAAAGCACAAAGGAAGGACACACAAAATGGCCGCCACCATAGGGCCTGGCCACCAACAACAACATGGACAACTTTAATGTATACACAAAATGGCCTCCACCACATGGCCTGGCCACCAACAACAACATGGCAAAATCACAAAGGAAGCATACACAAAATGGCCGCCACCACATGGCCTGGCCAACAACAACAACATGACAAGAAAGAGAAGACAGACAATAATGCCTATGGCAAAGGGACAATGCTTTGCTTCACAAAATGGACACACCACACCACCACCCAAATTGGTCACCCCACCCAAAAACAAGAAATCGTTACATAGAGGACAGAAAATGGAAGTGGTCCATGCTCCAAAAAGAGAAAACTACAACCAAATGACAACATAACATAAATGAGGACTTTTTGTAGCACAAGAAACACATTAAACATTTTCGGCATGTTCGGCAGCGCGAATGGAATAAAATGTCGTTTTCGCGTTCCCGAGCAAGTACATTGAGTGCGCGAACAAGACAAAAAATGTAAGGTCACGTTCTCACACTGTGCGAAGTTACCAAAACTACCCAAGCTGTATTCCTAGGGTTACCTAATGGCAGAAATTGACACAGTATTTAAACACACCCAAAACCTGAAATAGCCCACACATAAAAATAAGATTTTCTACATCAATCCAAGCCATCCATGATTTTCACATTAAGGGTACACCACAAAAACAGTTGATTAACTTTCATGACCCTATGAGTAGTACCTCTGGCCTACTGGCAGAGTAGGCCACAAGGTTGGAGGCCTATGGCAAGAGCAAAGTGGCTGGAAACATAAAATGGCCGCCAACACATGGCCAGGCCAACCACAGAAAGTTAATACAATGAACTCAAGCATGCCTACACACTAACTACATGGAGTACTAGGGTCAGCTATTGGCTTAAAAAATAAAAACATTTTAAATTCCACAAACAGAAATTCCACAACAGACATTGCTATTGCATAATGAACATAATCCAATGCCATCCATGATGTTTGTTTACAAACTGGAATAAAAATTTAAACACAGACTACAGAAACATGATTGGACTCATGGGTACCTCTCTATGTAGCCTGGATGAAAGTTAAAAAAAAATACAAGTTGGGACCTCATAAAAGTACAGGCCTCCATCAATAATTTAATTCCAGGATTGAATACTGTAGTTAAAAAAAAACTCAAATCAAACAAGCACAAGTCTACATCATACTCACTCATACATTACACAAACTTACTTGAAAAAGAGAATTCCAAATCCAAAAGTCCTCAATAAATCCAAGATAAATCAGTAATGCAGCCAACACACACAGAAAGTGATCCTTCCCGCTCAAAATCCAAAGGAAAGTGAGCACTACATGGACAAAGCACTGGGAGGAGCCTGGTGGACAGGAACAGGAAGTTGTAAACTCAAGAGCCCTTCCTCCTTCCTCCTTACTCTTCAAAACAAGAGTAGAAACAAAAAGAGGGCTCCTACCCCCCAAAAAATAAAGCCAAAGGTACAACTTTAAGGTTTTTTTGCTTTTTTTTCCTAACCAAAATGGTAATTTATTATGGTTTTAACATGCTCGCTAGTTATTCTGTGCAAGAATGCAGTTTCTGCGTGTTCGGCAACTCGATCTTACCAACAAGCATCCTCGCGCATCCTTATGACGCTATCGCGCATCCAAATGGCGTTATCGCGTTCGCACAGTCGCACGGGATTGTGCAAGAGTGTTTCCAAACATGGTGGCACACGCGACCAGGAAAAAACGAACGCAGAACGAAGGTAAGCCATTGCCGCGCACGCGATAATGTTATTCAGCGCGCGAGAACTACGCTACGCACCGGATCGCGGAGTAATCGACAGCTTCGCGTTCTCCGTAGAACGCGGAGTTGCCGAAACTCCGCAAGCTCCGCGAGTGGAGCGTAGTTCTTCGCCCAGGATTAATTCACTGGCTGAATATTTACTGTGAGTGATTGTGCGACTGGCAAAATATCACTCCATTTACCTTACAAATTTGCGTGAGCGTGCAGACACCCACTGTAATGAATGTCAAGAGTGGGTTGTAACGCAGGATCACAGGCTGATCTTTTATCCTGATTGATTGTGTGATTGGCTACTATTGCCTACTGGTGCTGCACACTGAATGGGGCATACCATGGGTGATTACTACTAGTAGTCACCAATCACATCTTGTGTATTTTACGTCTAAATGCACTGGATTGTGAAAAAGTGTAGCACTGATCACTTTCACTAAAGACACCCTTGAAGCAACTTATTATGTTTTGCGTATGTTTGCGCCTGACTGTGAGTACATGGTTGGGTCTAGCAGTGAGTAAGGGTAGGGTACAACTTAGCATGCGTAGGCCGCCTGGGTCACACCCACTGGTCCTGACAAAAACCTGGAATTATTGCCATCAGGTTGAAACATGTAGACCATTTTTATTCACTTTTGTTTCACTGTAAAGATGCCGAAGGTTAATTTAACCGAGAATGGCTTCTTACGAAGTTTCAACATTGTCCAGTTTCTCCGTTTCTCCAGAATAAAAAAAATTTGAGGTAGTTAAATCTGGCCAATTTTTAATCCACTTTTTTCACTCACTTGCCCCATGAAAAAACCTGCTCCACTGTAATCAGGTGTCATAGCACACCCGGATAGCATTCGGTTATTCGGGTGAGACTCCTATGATGAAGCATGTCACCAACTAGGTTGCTGAGTGAGAGGTCTTCTTTAAAAGGAGATATTCGCCTTTTTGTGCACCTCTCCTTGTACCTCGGAGACATTGAGGCATCTCCAGGGTGTACTCCTCCAACTGTTTGATTACTCCATTACAAGGGAACTAGGAGTATTCTCTTACAAAATACCCTTTCTCTCTCCTTTGTTTTTATTAAAAAAAGATTTTGACAACGCATTACATAAATGATGACAAATGTGTTAAACTTCAAGTTTTTTGAAAATGACAAATGCAACTTTGATTCAAATACTGCATCATAAAAGCATGCAGATGCTTGAATAGCTCATGTGATATTTTAGGTTCACTTTTATAGATGTGAATTATTAGCAATTAATAATGATTTGATCTTATGATTGGATAATGCGATAATAAATACAAAAACGTTTATGAGAAATAGCTTATTTGACATGTGAGAATCTACATATTTATCATTTCATGCTGTAACGTGTGCACCAAAAATGACAAAAGACAAGTATGTGTTACACTGGGTTTTGGTTTAAATGTTTTCGTGAAACTTTCCATTAACGTACATTTTAAATGTGTGCCTAATAGCATATACACAAAGAAAACCTTACTTTTCCTATAGGTGTGTAATGTTGATGTATGCAAAACCTTTATGAGTACCTTATACTTACATGAATTAATTATGACTTACATGAATTAATTATGATTTGATTGAGGGGTTTATTAACACATTAATTTATGAAATTAATATCAGTTGTTATGAATCCGAGATTCATAACTCAGCCTAATTTGTCGTGTATGAGCTGTATTTCATGTAGGCCTCAAATTCTTTTCCAAAAGTAAATTTATGAACTGAATAGTCTGAAGTCTGTGGGAACATTTAGCAGAGTTGTCACTTGTATTCTAACTCGCAATTGTTGCCTTCCAAATAAATTCCGCCAAAGCATTTTAAAAAATTGGCACCTCATACAGAACTTGAAATATCCATTGCAAACACCAATATTTGCAATGAAGAAAAGTGCCAGTATCGGCCAACAAATTGTGCGGGACTAGATTGCTTCTTCAAGAAGAAAAAAAGATCTAAGATCACAATGGAACATAAAACCGATTGAGGGCTACCATAAGTTTGGCAATTGCTCAGTGTGTGAATCAACAATTGAGGGAACAGAGTTTGTACATAATAACCTGAAATGGACTCATACAATTAATTCACATTTTAAAACAAAAAACGTTGTTTATGCCATCATATTCCCAAGCCAAAAATTATATATTGGGGAGACAAATCAAGAGGCAAAACAACGCATTGTACAACATCAGTCAAGAATCAGAACAAAGGTAGTCACTGCCACAATGGTCAGTCATTTTCTGGAAAGAAACCATAGTGAGAAAGAGCTTACATGGACTATTTTATGTGCAATTAAACCAAATCTAAGAGGAGGAGACACTGAAGCAGTACTGCTGCAAAAAGAAGCTTATTTAACGTTGAAATTCAACAGTACTGTTAGTGGCCTTAATGAGTAGGCAGTAGGCACAACTTAACGGCATAGAAACCTGAATTGATTTTCAAGTATGGATGACAAGTAGCTCATTAAAGAGCCAGAAAAAGGTGAAGAGTATCAAAGTGTTACAGTTTTAGCTTGAATCTCAAACATCATATCATAATAGGAGCCAATAAAGGAGTAGTGTAAATCTCTATTGTAAATGATGCACTATAAATCCCACAATGCATCATTAGCAACAGCAAGGAGCGTTGACTATAAATAAACAGGAAACCGGAAAACGAAGATTTAGCTGTCTTGAGGAAATGCACGAAAAACGCTGAAGGTAAAACAGTTGACAGTAAGTGTATGGAAGGTTTGTCGTTTGCACGACCGTAGGTTGTATTACGTTTACTGCAACAACAAAAAATTAAATTGGCAATGGATTACAGAATATCCTTGTTGTGTGTCCTGTTCACTTTAGAATGGAAAGAGAACTGTGATTCATTTTGATTGGACTCAGAACATAAGCTCACCTCTACTGAACAAGACGAGTAACCCCAGTAAAACATACTGGTTTTGAATGACTACAAAGAAAAGCACATTAACCCCTTCGCTGCTAGACCTTTTCCCCTCCTGTGCTAAGCCTTTTTTTGGCGATTTGGGGTAGTGCGCGCTTAGGCCCCTGTAACTTTTTTACCACATAAGGTATCCACGCCAAATCTGCCTCCTTTTCTTCCAACATGATGTGGATTCTAAAGGTGCCCAGGGTTTGTGGATTCCCTTGGAGGGGTCCCAGAAATGATGCAAAATACAGTAAAATACTGGGAAAAACGGGCTGCAAATGAAAGCCTATGGGTTTTTCCCTGCAAATGTTATCAAAAAAGGGTTTGTGGGGCTGACATTTCCATTTTCTCAGCTTTTAGGGAATGACAGTCTTTTGTCAGAGAACCAACATTTTTCACACGGTTTTGGCATTTTTCTGGGACATAGCCTATTTTTGCTATTTTTAGAGCTTTACATTTTCGAAAAGTAGACAAAATTCTGAATTCAGAAAGGGATCATTTGTCTAAATCCATGAAGGTTTCTTTATAGAAACTAACAGTTAAATATTGGAATAATTGAAAATTAGTTGAAAATAACAGCCTTTTGTCTCAACGTTTTCACCTGTAACTTCTTGTAATTTTGACAGCTCTTTGAAAGCAATATACCGTTACATCCGTTTGACCTTCCTGTTTGTGGGGATATATAGTACTTGTAGTTTAACCAAGAGCCCGACGAACCCAGAGCCAAAAACTGAGCAGCAACTTGCAATGGTATTTTATTATTTACCGGGTATAGAGCACTTATTCTTGGGAAATGTATACATGGAAAAATCGGTATGAAAGACACCTATGTAGTTCTGAATTGCGTACAAATTATAGAGTTTAGAAACAGTATATATTTGCACATTTTCAAAATTGGGAATACTCATACTAGCATGAGAATTATTGGTCATTTTTCAAAATGATTTTTTTTTACACAATGTCTTTCATTGGGAAGGGAGAAATGCATAGAAACTAAATAGGTAATAACAGTTGATTTACAAATCTGAATTACCCTAAGTCTCCCGATAAAAACGGTACCTCACTTGTGTGGGTCGGCCTTGTGCCTGCGACAGGAAACGGCGCAAAATGCAACCTGGTCACACCTCAATTTTGCAGTTAAAAATTGACCCTTTTATGGCAAAGTGCCTAGCTGTAGTTTTTGCACCCTAGCTCTGCCGGCACCTAGGGAAACCTAGCAAACCTATACATTTTTGAAAACTAGACACCCAGGGAAATTTATGATGGGGTGACTCTACTGCCTCCCACCAGGTTCTGTTACCCAGAATCCCTTGCAAAGCTAAAAATTGACCAAAGAAACGCATTTTCCTCACATTTCTGTGGTGGAATGTTCTGGAATCTGCGTAGATCAACACATTTCTATGCACCCCGCGTTCCCCCAGGTCTCCTGAGAAAAATGGTACCTCACTTGCCTGGGTCTGCCTAGTGCCTGTGACAGGAAACGGCGCAAAACGCAACGTGTTCGCACCTCACTTTCGCAGTCAAAACTGGCCCTTTTTTGGCAAAGTGCCAACCTTTCCTTTTTGCACCCTAGCTCTGCCGGCACCTAGGGAAACCTAGTAAACCTATAAATGTTTGAAAACTAGACACCCAGGGGAATTCAGGATGGGGTGACTCGACTGCCTCCCACCACGTTCTGTTACCCAGAATGCCTTGCAGAGCTAAGAAATTGACAAAAAAAAGCATTTTCCTCACATTTCTGTGGTAGAAAGTTCTGGATTCTGCGTGGATCCACACATTTCCACCCACCCCATGTTCCCCCTGGTCTCCTGAGAGAAATGGTACCTCACTTGCCTGGGTCTGCCTTGTGCCTGCGTCAGGAAACGGCGAAAAAGGCAACGTGGTTGCACCTCAATTTCGCAGTCAAAACTGGCCCTTTTTTGGCAAAGTGCCTACCTGTATTTTTTTAACCCTAGCTCTGCCGACACCTAGGGAAACCCAGCAAACCTATACATTTTTGAAAACTGAACACCCAGGGGAATTCATGATGGGGCAAATCGACTGCCTCCCACCAGGTTCTGTTACCCAGAATCCCTTGTAAAGCTAAACAATTGACAAAAGAAACGCATTTTCCTCACATTTCTGTGGTGGAAAGTTCTGGAATCTGCGTGGATCAACAAATTTCCACACCCCTCGCGTTCCCCCAGGTCTCCCGAAAACAATGGTACCTCACTTGCCTGGGTCTACCTAGTGCCTGCGACAGGAAACAGCAAAAAACGCAACATGGTCGCACCTCAATTTCGCAGTGAAAACGGGCCCTTTTTTGGCAAAGTGCCTACCTTTCGTTTTTGAACCCTAGCTCTTCCGGCACCTAGGGAAACCTAGCAAACCTATACATTTTTGACAACTAAACACTCAGGGGAACTCAGGATGGGGTGACTCAACTGCCTCCCACCAGGTTCTGTTACCCAGAATCCCTTGCAAAGCTAAACAATTGACAAAAAATGCATTTTGCTCACATTTCTGTGGTGGAAAGTTCTGGAATCTGCGTGGATCAACAAATTTCCACCCACCAAGCGTTCCTCCAGGTCTCCCAATAAAAATTGTACCTCACTTGCGTGGGTAGGCATAGTGGCTGCAACAGGAAAAAGCCCAAATCGTACGGTGGAGACTTAAAAATAACCTATAGCAAAACTACCTTTTTTGGGGGGGGGGAACCTGAGTATTTGGCCCGGGGCTCGGCAGCAAACTTTGGAAACTACCAAACCCAAACAGTTCTGAAAACTAGACACCCGGGGGAGTCCAGCGAGGTATGGCATGCTTGGGTTGCCCAACGTTTTCCTACCCAGAATTCACTGCAAACCTTAAAATTAGGTTAAAAAAACACGCTTCCATACATTTTTGCATGCCGGCACAAATGTCCTACCACCCAGCATTCCCCTTGTTCTCCCGAGTAAAATTATACCTCACATGTGTGGGTGGGCCAAAGGCCTGTGACTAGGATGACCCCAAAACAGTAGAATTCTTGGTGCTTTCTTGTAAATACCGAATTCTACAATATTTTAAAAATACATTTTTGGCCTGTTCTCGGCAGCAAACTTTGGAAACTACCAAACCCAAACAGTTCTGAAAACTAAGCACCCGGGGGAGTCCAGCGAGGTATGGCATGCTTGGGTTGCCCAACGTTTTCCTACCCAGAATTCACTGCAAACCTTAAAATTAGGTTAAAAAAACACGTTTCCATACATTTTTGCATGCCGGCACAAATGTCCTACCACCCAGCATTCCCCTTGTTCTCCTGAGTAAAATTATACCTCACATGTGTGGGTGGGCGAAAGGCCTGTGACTAGGATGACCCCAAAACTGTAGAATTCTTGGTGCTTTCTTGTAAATACCGAATTCTACAATATTTTAAAAATACATTTTTGGCCTGTTCTACTTTGGCCCACCCACACAAGTGACCTATCATTTTACTCGGGAGAAAAAGGGGAACCCTGGGTGGTAGGACATTGGTGCCGGCATGGAGAACCCACGCAAAAATGTTTGAAAAAGTGTTTTTTTAACCAAATTTTAAGGTTTGCAGGGAATTCTGGGTAGGAAAACGTTGGGGAACCCACGCATGCCATACCTCTCTGAACTCTCCCGGGTGTCTAGTTTTCAGAACTGTTTGGGTTTGGTACTTTTCATAAGATGGCTCCCATGCCTGGGGCAAAAAACACAGGTGCCCCCCCCCCACAAAATAAGGTAGATTTGCTGTAGGTAATTTTTAAGTCTCCACTGTACGATTTGGGCCTATTCCAGTTGCAGCCACTATGCCTACCCACGCAAGTGAGGTACCATTTTCAACGGGAGAACAGGGGGATTGCTGGGTGGGAGGATATTTGAGGATCCACACAGATTCCACAACTTCAACACATAGAAATGTGAGAAAAAAGCAATTTGATTTACAAAAGTTGAGCTTTGCAGTGGATTCTGTGTAGGAGAAGGATGAGGGACCCACGCAAGCCATACCTCACTGGAGTCCCCCGGGTGTCTAGTTTCCAGAAATGTGTGGTTAGATAGGTTTCCCTAGATGGCCGCCGAGCCCCGGGCCAAAAACTCATGGGAAGCCCCTTGCAAAACCAAAATTGTTTTGACTGAATTAAGTTTTCAATTCGAGAGCGTGAGATTCTTGGGACAATATTGCATGGAAATTGTGACAGACATTTTCAAGTTTGCAGGACATTGTGGATAAAAAAAAACCTTAGAATTTCCAAGAAAGACATAACTATATACTCCCATGGTTTAACAATAATATCTACATTTAGTAAGTTATTTATAGCTGTAATGTACACCTTAACAGAGTTACTCAAAAGTCAAACATTCCAGCACGCCTATCTATTCCTCAAAGACACACACATACAGGTTGGATTTGGCACGAGGGCGAGTGATGGTTCAGTACATCAAATTTTATTAACAAGATATTTCAACGAAATGAAATGCTCTGTCAATAAATAAATGCATAAAAACCGAACCAGTGACTCGCAACTCGTGAGCTGTAAAGCCACGACAAGGCACCAACCATTTTATAGGCCATTCACGCACCTTTCATACCCGATACACACCAGACCATTGACAAGCAACACATTACAACATTCACAAAAAGGGACAAGGTACACACTACTGCAGAATGAGAAAAAAGACAAATATTACTGCACAGCCATCTAATCTGCAAGCACACACACATACTGGTTGGATTTGGCATGAGGGTGAGTGATGATTCAGTACATACAATTGTATTTGCAAGTTATTTCACAAAAATGAAATGCACTGCGAATAATTGAAAGTATGGGAAACTGAACCACTGACTCACAGCTCGTGAGCTGTAAAGCCACGTCAAGGCACCAACCTCTTTACAGGCCATTCATACACCTTTCATACGTGTGACACATACAAAACATTCACACCGCCAGCCGCGGACCCATCACATTACAACACTCACACCAGCAGACAGCGCCATTCAAGGGCCCATCACTTTCACATGCCCACATTCCTGACACTGCAACTACACAAAATGATGGACTGCGTGGAGTGTCACTCAACTAGCACTGTGTGTAGTGACCAACAGAAAGTAACTACTCACACACCGCCAGCCGAGCGCCAGTCCACCCACACCACCATCCAAGCACCAGGCCATGCACACCGCCAGCCAAGCACCACTCCGCGCACACCGACAGCCAAGTACCACTCCAGGCACACCACCAGCCAAGTGCCACTCCACGCACACCACCAGCCAAGCACCACCCCACGCACACGGCCAACAAAGCGCCACTCCACACACACCGCCAGCCAAATACCACTCCACACACACCTCCAGCCAAACACCACTCCAAGCACACCGCCAGCCAAGCATAACTCCACGAACACCGCCAGCCAAGCACCACTCCACGCACACCTCCAGCCAAGCACCACTCCACGCACACCTCCAGCCAAGCACCACTCCACGCACACCGACAGCCAGGCACACTCCACGCACACCTCCAGCCAAAAGCCACTCCACGCACACCACCAGCCAAGCACCACTCCACATACACGGCCAGCCAAGCGCCACTCCACACACACCGCCAGCCAAATACCACTCCACGCACACCTCCAGCCAAACACCACTCCACGCACACCGCCAGCCAAGCGTCACTCCACGCACACCACCAGCCAAGCACCACTCCACGCACACCTCCAGCCAAGCACCACTCCATGCACACCTCCAGCCAAAAGCCACTCCACGCACACCGAAAGCCAAGCGCCACTCCACGCACACCGCCAGCCAAGCACCACTCTGCCAGCCAAGTGCAAGCCTACGCACACCGCCAACACATTTTGAAGTTTTTTTAACAAAACAAACAAAATAATTGCAAATAGATAAAAATCTAGTAACACAAAATCTGTAACTAAATACATTGCACAAATGCCAACCTTAAAAAAGAATACAAATTATTTAAAAAACACAGACCAGGCAGTACATTTTACCACTAATGGATACTCCCAAAAATCATTTTGTGTGTGGTAAGCTCTATAAGAAGCAGGCACACACAGCCCAGGGTTAGAAGGACACCCAGGGCAGTAAAGATGAGTATCCTTCCGCAAACCTCTTCGCCAACAGACTCTACATCTCCTAGTGTGAAAGTCTTTTGTAGATGTGGGAGGAATGTAATCAGGAAAGTGGCAATCTTTCAATCGAGCCATATCCTCCACCACTCCAAATCTAGGAACACTTACTTGCTCCACAACAACAAGGCTAAATATCACAGAGTGCTGAAACTGAAGAAATGTCAACTTTGACCCAGTAGAACACTCCTTGAACACAATAAAAGCATTGAAAGTTGCTAAGTTGAAAAAATGGATGGCCAACTTCTTATACCAAACATAAGCCTTCTGAATAGCAGTGTAAGGTTCCAACCTCTGATCTACTCTGTCAACACCACCCATGTGCTTTTTGTAGTCCAGAATGCACACAGGTTTGTGCACTTCAGCAACCTGACCCCAAACTGGCAGAGGTGAAGTACTCTCATCATGGATGGTACTCAGCATGTACACATCCCTCCTGTCCACAAATTTCACAGCTAGTAGTTCGCCACAACGTATGGAACTGCACTGACCCCTCTGAAGTTTCTTGCAAACAAGCTCCTTTGGAAAACCTTTGCGGTTAGAGCGGATTGTGCCATATGCAAAAGTGTCCACTTTAAACAATTCCTTAAACAATTGCGCAGCAGTGTAGAAGTTATCAAGGTACAAATGGTGGCCTCTGTTGAACAGTCTTCTAGCAAGATCCCACACAATTTTCTCTGACACTCCAAAAGTGGACGGATAACCAGGGGGGGTCAATAGTGGAATCTCTACCAGTGTACACACGAAAATTAAAAACATACCCTGTCTTACTCTCAGACAACATATACAGTTTAATTCCATAGCGAGCCCTCTTGCTAGGAATGTACTGCCTAAAAACCAAACGACCCTTGAACAAAACCAAAGACTCATCAATAGAAATTTCTTTCCCAGGAATGTAAATATCTGAAAATCGATCAACAATGTGATCAAGAACAGGCCGAATCTAAAAAAGACGGTCACAGTCAGGGTGACTACGTGGCAACGCAAAAGAATTATCCACAAAATGCAACATGCGTAGCAAAAGTAAATACCGATCACGAGTCATAACAGCTGGAAATATGGCTGTTGCCATCAAGGGACTGGTAGACCAATATGAAGCCAGGTTCGGCTTCTTTAAGAAACCCATCAATAAAGTCAATCCCAAAAGCTTCTTCAGCTCTTCCAGATTTGTGGGAGTCTACCGGGTAGCTCTAGAGTGGGGCCTAAGTTTGTCACTGTTGACCCTCAAAAACTGTTCAGCATACAAATTAGTCTGCAAAACAATGTCACCCAAAAACACATCATCCATATACTATGACACCGCTTACAAAAAAAATACATACATTACAATATAACTCATGTGGAGTACATACAACAAAAATTATTTTTCTTACCTAAAAAATGCAACTACACAAAACTGCAGAACAACCACTGTCAAAAACGCAAACAGGAAGCAAAAGCTTTTCACTAGATTTAAAAAGAAGAAAGAAAAATAGATTCACATATTCAAAAAAAGCAGCAGTCCACCTGCCAAGCTAAGGGGTAGGTGGGCCTAACAGTATAAAATCAAAAGGGGAGCAACCCTTGCCCATGAGGCCACCCCCACACACACAGATGAGTCACACACCACACGTGGCGTACAACTGAAGGATGTCCGTCTGGCAGTAGAACGAGCGATGGATGAAAAAACAACCAGCTCCTCCTCAGTCTTTTTTTGTGCACCTACAAGTAAAGAAGGCAGAACAACATCAGTCAAACAAGCAGTAAGGCAACATGAACAATTGAAAGACACACAGGCCAATGTATAAAAGACAAAACAGAAGACTAATAATACCAGTCCAGCACCACAGCTCAAAGCCACATGAAGTCCAGAAAGAACCAATAAAGTCAAGCAGGCCTATATATACCAATATGGACAGAAAAAGCAGGATGCCTGCTGCACATGACAGGTTAATGCAAGGAATAAAATACCCCATGGCTAAGACAGAGGTTGTAAACCTAACACCGCAAAAACACATACAAACAAACCCCTGCCCAGACAACACATTTTGGAATGCAATGCCATACACACACATGCCCTAATGATGTTAATTGCATACACCGAATTAAAACAGCTACATAAAGGCAGCACCCCCGCTAACTACTACCTCTGGGACTCTGGCCTACTGTCAGATCAGACCAAAAGCTGGGAGACCAATGATAAATGCACAAAGGAAGTACCTACAAAATGGCCGCCACCACATGGCCTAGCCACCACCAGCAACATGAAAAGAAAGAGAAAAAAGAAGACAGACAATAAATGCCTATGGGAAAGGGACAATGGTTTGTTTTGTTTCACAAAGTAGCCGCACCGCTGCCCACGTGGTCAGCCCACCCACAAACAAGAAGACAGACACAGGAATTGTTCCAGGCTCCAAAAACTACAACCAAATGACAACTTCTGTTTTTTTGGGTGCACAAGAAACACCTGCAACATTTTCGAGAAACTTTTATGCAACTCGGGACATATTGTCCGCGAGAATGCAAAATCGGCGTGTTCGGCAGCGCGAATAGAAGAAAACGTCGTTTTCGCGTTCCCGAGCAAGTACATTGAGCGCGCGAACAAGACAAAAAATTTAATGTCGCGTGTCAAGAGTTGATTAACTTTAATGCACCTATGGCTATGAGTAGTAGTAACTATACCCTATTGCCACAATACAATAGTCAAAAACCTTGGATGCCTATGGCAAAAGCACAAAGGAAGGACACACAAAATGGCCGCCACCATAGGGCCTGGCCACCAACAACAACATGGACAACTTTAATGTATACACAAAATTGCCTCCACCACATGGCCTGGCCACCAACAACAACATGGCAAAATCACAAAGGAAGCATACACAAAATGGCCGCCACCACATGGCCTGGCCAACAACAACAACATGACAAGAAAGAGAAGACAGACAATAATGCCTATGGCAAAGGGACAATGCTTTGCTTCACAAAATGGACACACCACACCACCACCCAAATTGGTCACCCCACCCAAAAACAAGAAATCGTTACATAGAGGACAGAAAATGGAAGTGGTCCATGCTCCAAAAAGAGAAAACTACAACCAAATGACAACATAACATAAATGAGGACTTTTTGTAGCACAAGAAACACATTAAACATTTTCGGCATGTTCGGCAGCGCGAATGGAATAAAATGTCGTTTTCGCGTTCCCGAGCAAGTACATTGAGTGCGCGAACAAGACAAAAAATGTAAGGTCACGTTCTCACACTGTGCGAAGTTACCAAAACTACCCAAGCTGTATTCCTAGGGTTACCTAATGGCAGAAATTGACACAGTATTTAAACACACCCAAAACCTGAAATAGCCCACACATAAAAATAAGATTTTCTACATCAATCCAAGCCATCCATGATTTTCACATTAAGGGTACACCACAAAAACAGTTGATTAACTTTCATGACCCTATGAGTAGTACCTCTGGCCTACTGGCAGAGTAGGCCACAAGGTTGGAGGCCTATGGCAAGAGCAAAGTGGCTGGAAACATAAAATGGCCGCCAACACATGGCCAGGCCAACCACAGAAAGTTAATACAATGAACTCAAGCATGCCTACACACTAACTACATGGAGTACTAGGGTCAGCTATTGGCTTAAAAAATAAAAACATTTTAAATTCCACAAACAGAAATTCCACAACAGACATTGCTATTGCATAATGAACATAATCCAATGCCATCCATGATGTTTGTTTACAAACTGGAATAAAAATTTAAACACAGACTACAGAAACATGATTGGACTCATGGGTACCTCTCTATGTAGCCTGGATGAAAGTTAAAAAAAAATACAAGTTGGGACCTCATAAAAGTACAGGCCTCCATCAATAATTTAATTCCAGGATTGAATACTGTAGTTAAAAAAAAACTCAAATCAAACAAGCACAAGTCTACATCATACTCACTCATACATTACACAAACTTACTTGAAAAAGAGAATTCCAAATCCAAAAGTCCTCAATAAATCCAAGATAAATCAGTAATGCAGCCAACACACACAGAAAGTGATCCTTCCCGCTCAAAATCCAAAGGAAAGTGAGCACTACATGGACAAAGCACTGGGAGGAGCCTGGTGGACAGGAACAGGAAGTTGTAAACTCAAGAGCCCTTCCTCCTTCCTCCTTACTCTTCAAAACAAGAGTAGAAACAAAAAGAGGGCTCCTACCCCCCAAAAAATAAAGCCAAAGGTACAACTTTAAGGTTTTTTTGCTTTTTTTTCCTAACCAAAATGGTAATTTATTATGGTTTTAACATGCTCGCGAGTTATTCTGTGCAAGAATGCAGTTTCTGCGTGTTCGGCAACTCGATCTTACCAACAAGCATCCTCGCGCATCCTTATGACGCTATCGCGCATCCAAATGGCGTTATCGCGTTCGCACAGTCGCACGGGATTGTGCAAGAGTGTTTCCAAACATGGTGGCACACGCGACCAGGAAAAAACGAACGCAGAACGAAGGTAAGCCATTGCCGCGCACGCGATAATGTTATTCAGCGCGCGAGAACTACGCTACGCACCGGATCGCGGAGTAATCGACAGCTTCGCGTTCTCCGTAGAACGCGGAGTTGCCGAAACTCCGCAAGCTCCGCGAGCGGAGCGTAGTTCTTCGCCCAGGATTAATTCACTGGCTGAATATTTACTGTGAGTGATTGTGCGACTGGCAAAATATCACTCCATTTACCTTACAAATTTGCGTGAGCGTGCAGACACCCACTGTAATGAATGTCAAGAGTGGGTTGTAACGCAGGATCACAGGCTGATCTTTTATCCTGATTGATTGTGTGATTGGCTACTATTGCCTACTGGTGCTGCACACTGAATGGGGCATACCATGGGTGATTACTACTAGTAGTCACCAATCACATCTTGTGTATTTTACGTCTAAATGCACTGGATTGTGAAAAAGTGTAGCACTGATCACTTTCACTAAAGACACCCTTGAAGCAACTTATTATGTTTTGCGTATGTTTGCGCCTGACTGTGAGTACATGGTTGGGTCTAGCAGTGAGTAAGGGTAGGGTACAACTTAGCATGCGTAGGCCGCCTGGGTCACACCCACTGGTCCTGACAAAAACCTGGAATTATTGCCATCAGGTTGAAACATGTAGACCATTTTTATTCACTTTTGTTTCACTGTAAAGATGCCGAAGGTTAATTTAACCGAGAATGGCTTCTTACGAAGTTTCAACATTGTCCAGTTTCTCCGTTTCTCCAGAATAAAAAAAATTTGAGGTAGTTAAATCTGGCCAATTTTTAATCCACTTTTTTCACTCACTTGCCCCATGAAAAAACCTGCTCCACTGTAATCAGGTGTCATAGCACACCCGGATAGCATTCGGTTATTCGGGTGAGACTCCTATGATGAAGCATGTCACCAACTAGGTTGCTGAGTGAGAGGTCTTCTTTAAAAGGAGATATTCGCCTTTTTGTGCACCTCTCCTTGTACCTCGGAGACATTGAGGCATCTCCAGGGTGTACTCCTCCAACTGTTTGATTACTCCATTACAAGGGAACTAGGAGTATTCTCTTACAAAATACCCTTTCTCTCTCCTTTGTTTTTATTAAAAAAAGATTTTGACAACGCATTACATAAATGATGACAAATGTGTTAAACTTCAAGTTTTTTGAAAATGACAAATGCAACTTTGATTCAAATACTGCATCATAAAAGCATGCAGATGCTTGAATAGCTCATGTGATATTTTAGGTTCACTTTTATAGATGTGAATTATTAGCAATTAATAATGATTTGATCTTATGATTGGATAATGCGATAATAAATACAAAAACGTTTATGAGAAATAGCTTATTTGACATGTGAGAATCTACATATTTATCATTTCATGCTGTAACGTGTGCACCAAAAATGACAAAAGACAAGTATGTGTTACACTGGGTTTTGGTTTAAATGTTTTCGTGAAACTTTCCATTAACGTACATTTTAAATGTGTGCCTAATAGCATATACACAAAGAAAACCTTACTTTTCCTATAGGTGTGTAATGTTGATGTATGCAAAACCTTTATGAGTACCTTATACTTACATGAATTAATTATGACTTACATGAATTAATTATGATTTGATTGAGGGGTTTATTAACACATTAATTTATGAAATTAATATCAGTTGTTATGAATCCGAGATTCATAACTCAGCCTAATTTGTCGTGTATGAGCTGTATTTCATGTAGGCCTCAAATTCTTTTCCAAAAGTAAATTTATGAACTGAATAGTCTGAAGTCTGTGGGAACATTTAGCAGAGTTGTCACTTGTATTCTAACTCGCAATTGTTGCCTTCCAAATAAATTCCGCCAAAGCATTTTAAAAAATTGGCACCTCATACAGAACTTGAAATATCCATTGCAAACACCAATATTTGCAATGAAGAAAAGTGCCAGTATCGGCCAACAAATTGTGCGGGACTAGATTGCTTCTTCAAGAAGAAAAAAAGATCTAAGATCACAATGGAACATAAAACCGATTGAGGGCTACCATAAGTTTGGCAATTGCTCAGTGTGTGAATCAACAATTGAGGGAACAGAGTTTGTACATAATAACCTGAAATGGACTCATACAATTAATTCACATTTTAAAACAAAAAACGTTGTTTATGCCATCATATTCCCAAGCCAAAAATTATATATTGGGGAGACAAATCAAGAGGCAAAACAACGCATTGTACAACATCAGTCAAGAATCAGAACAAAGGTAGTCACTGCCACAATGGTCAGTCATTTTCTGGAAAGAAACCATAGTGAGAAAGAGCTTACATGGACTATTTTATGTGCAATTAAACCGAATCTAAGAGGAGGAGACACTGAAGCAGTACTGCTGCAAAAAGAAGCTTATTTAACGTTGAAATTCAACAGTACTGTTAGTGGCCTTAATGAGTAGGCAGTAGGCACAACTTAACGGCATAGAAACCTGAATTGATTTTCAAGTATGGATGACAAGTAGCTCATTAAAGAGCCAGAAAAAGGTGAAGAGTATCAAAGTGTTACAGTTTTAGCTTGAATCTCAAACATCATATCATAATAGGAGCCAATAAAGGAGTAGTGTAAATCTCTATTGTAAATGATGCACTATAAATCCCACAATGCATCATTAGCAACAGCAAGGAGCGTTGACTATAAATAAACAGGAAACCGGAAAACGAAGATTTAGCTGTCTTGAGGAAATGCACGAAAAACGCTGAAGGTAAAACAGTTGACAGTAAGTGTATGGAAGGTTTGTCGTTTGCACGACCGTAGGTTGTATTACGTTTACTGCAACAACAAAAAATTAAATTGGCAATGGATTACAGAATATCCTTGTTGTGTGTCCTGTTCACTTTAGAATGGAAAGAGAACTGTGATTCATTTTGATTGGACTCAGAACATAAGCTCACCTCTACTGAACAAGACGAGTAACCCCAGTAAAACATACTGGTTTTGAATGACTACAAAGAAAAGCACATTAACCCCTTCGCTGCTAGACCTTTTCCCCTCCTGTGCTAAGCCTTTTTTTGGCGATTTGGGGTAGTGCGCGCTTAGGCCCCTGTAACTTTTTTACCACATAAGGTATCCACGCCAAATCTGCCTCCTTTTCTTCCAACATGATGTGGATTCTAAAGGTGCCCAGGGTTTGTGGATTCCCTTGGAGGGGTCCCAGAAATGATGCAAAATACAGTAAAATACTGGGAAAAACGGGCTGCAAATGAAAGCCTATGGGTTTTTCCCTGCAAATGTTATCAAAAAAGGGTTTGTGGGGCTGACATTTCCATTTTCTCAGCTTTTAGGGAATGACAGTCTTTTGTCAGAGAACCAACATTTTTCACACGGTTTTGGCATTTTTCTGGGACATAGCCTATTTTTGCTATTTTTAGAGCTTTACATTTTCGAAAAGTAGACAAAATTCTGAATTCAGAAAGGGATCATTTGTCTAAATCCATGAAGGTTTCTTTATAGAAACTAACAGTTAAATATTGGAATAATTGAAAATTAGTTGAAAATAACAGCCTTTTGTCTCAACGTTTTCACCTGTAACTTCTTGTAATTTTGACAGCTCTTTGAAAGCAATATACCGTTACATCCGTTTGACCGTCCTGTTTGTGGGGATATATAGTACTTGTAGTTTAACCAAGAGCCCGACGAACCCAGAGCCAAAAACTGAGCAGCAACTTGCAATGGTATTTTATTATTTACCGGGTATAGAGCACTTATTCTTGGAAAATGTATACATGGAAAAATCGGTATGAAAGACACCTATGTAGTTCTGAATTGCGTACAAATTATAGAGTTTAGAAACAGTATATATTTGCACATTTTCAAAATTGGGAATACTCATACTAGCATGAGAATTATTGGTCATTTTTCAAAATGATTTTTTTTTACACAATGTCTTTCATTGGGAAGGGAGAAATGCATAGAAACTAAATAGGTAATAACAGTTGATTTACAAATCTGAATTACCCTAAGTCTCCCGATAAAAACGGTACCTCACTTGTGTGGGTCGGCCTTGTGCCTGCGACAGGAAACGGCGCAAAATGCAACCTGGTCACACCTCAATTTTGCAGTTAAAAATTGACCCTTTTATGGCAAAGTGCCTAGCTGTAGTTTTTGCACCCTAGCTCTGCCGGCACCTAGGGAAACCTAGCAAACCTATACATTTTTGAAAACTAGACACCCAGGGAAATTTATGATGGGGTGACTCTACTGCCTCCCACCAGGTTCTGTTACCCAGAATCCCTTGCAAAGCTAAAAATTGACCAAAGAAACGCATTTTCCTCACATTTCTGTGGTGGAATGTTCTGGAATCTGCGTAGATCAACACATTTCTATGCACCCCGCGTTCCCCCAGGTCTCCTGAGAAAAATGGTACCTCACTTGCCTGGGTCTGCCTAGTGCCTGTGACAGGAAACGGCGCAAAACGCAACGTGTTCGCACCTCACTTTCGCAGTCAAAACTGGCCCTTTTTTGGCAAAGTGCCAACCTTTCCTTTTTGCACCCTAGCTCTGCCGGCACCTAGGGAAACCTAGTAAACCTATAAATGTTTGAAAACTAGACACCCAGGGGAATTCAGGATGGGGTGACTCGACTGCCTCCCACCACGTTCTGTTACCCAGAATGCCTTGCAGAGCTAAGAAATTGACAAAAAAAAGCATTTTCCTCACATTTCTGTGGTAGAAAGTTCTGGATTCTGCGTGGATCCACACATTTCCACCCACCCCATGTTCCCCCTGGTCTCCTGAGAGAAATGGTACCTCACTTGCCTGGGTCTGCCACAACTAAACACTCAGGGGAACTCAGGATGGGGTGACTCAACTGCCTCCCACCAGGTTCTGTTACCCAGAATCCCTTGCAAAGCTAAACAATTGACAAAAAATGCATTTTGCTCACATTTCTGTGGTGGAAAGTTCTGGAATCTGCGTGGATCAACAAATTTCCACCCACCAAGCGTTCCTCCAGGTCTCCCAATAAAAATTGTACCTCACTTGCGTGGGTAGGCATAGTGGCTGCAACAGGAAAAAGCCCAAATCGTACGGTGGAGACTTAAAAATAACCTATAGCAAAACTACCTTTTTTGGGGGGGGGGAACCTGAGTATTTGGCCCGGGGCTCGGCAGCAAACTTTGGAAACTACCAAACCCAAACAGTTCTGAAAACTAGACACCCGGGGGAGTCCAGCGAGGTATGGCATGCTTGGGTTGCCCAACGTTTTCCTACCCAGAATTCACTGCAAACCTTAAAATTAGGTTAAAAAAACACGCTTCCATACATTTTTGCATGCCGGCACAAATGTCCTACCACCCAGCATTCCCCTTGTTCTCCCGAGTAAAATTATACCTCACATGTGTGGGTGGGCCAAAGGCCTGTGACTAGGATGACCCCAAAACAGTAGAATTCTTGGTGCTTTCTTGTAAATACCGAATTCTACAATATTTTAAAAATACATTTTTGGCCTGTTCTCGGCAGCAAACTTTGAAAACTACCAAACCCAAACAGTTCTGAAAACTAAGCACCCGGGGGAGTCCAGCGAGGTATGGCATGCTTGGGTTGCCCAACGTTTTCCTACCCAGAATTCACTGCAAACCTTAAAATTAGGTTAAAAAAACACGTTTCCATACATTTTTGCATGCCGGCACAAATGTCCTACCACCCAGCATTCCCCTTGTTCTCCTGAGTAAAATTATACCTCACATGTGTGGGTGGGCGAAAGGCCTGTGACTAGGATGACCCCAAAACTGTAGAATTCTTGGTGCTTTCTTGTAAATACCGAATTCTACAATATTTTAAAAATACATTTTTGGCCTGTTCTACTTTGGCCCACCCACACAAGTGACCTATCATTTTACTCGGGAGAAAAAGGGGAACCCTGGGTGGTAGGACATTGGTGCCGGCATGGAGAACCCACGCAAAAATGTTTGAAAAAGTGTTTTTTTAACCAAATTTTAAGGTTTGCAGGGAATTCTGGGTAGGAAAACGTTGGGGAACCCACGCATGCCATACCTCTCTGAACTCTCCCGGGTGTCTAGTTTTCAGAACTGTTTGGGTTTGGTACTTTTCATAAGATGGCTCCCATGCCTGGGGCAAAAAACACAGGTGCCCCCCCCCACAAAATAAGGTAGATTTGCTGTAGGTAATTTTTAAGTCTCCACTGTACGATTTGGGCCTATTCCAGTTGCAGCCACTATGCCTACCCACGCAAGTGAGGTACCATTTTCAACGGGAGAACAGGGGGATTGCTGGGTGGGAGGATATTTGAGGATCCACACAGATTCCACAACTTCAACACATAGAAATGTGAGAAAAAAGCAATTTGATTTACAAAAGTTGAGCTTTGCAGTGGATTCTGTGTAGGAGAAGGATGAGGGACCCACGCAAGCCATACCTCACTGGAGTCCCCCGGGTGTCTAGTTTCCAGAAATGTGTGGTTAGATAGGTTTCCCTAGATGGCCGCCGAGCCCCGGGCCAAAAACTCATGGGAAGCCCCTTGCAAAACCAAAATTGTTTTGACTGAATTAAGTTTTCAATTCGAGAGCGTGAGATTCTTGGGACAATATTGCATGGAAATTGTGACAGACATTTTCAAGTTTGCAGGACATTGTGGATAAAAAAAAACCTTAGAATTTCCAAGAAAGACATAACTATATACTCCCATGGTTTAACAATAATATCTACATTTAGTAAGTTATTTATAGCTGTAATGTACACCTTAACAGAGTTACTCAAAAGTCAAACATTCCAGCACGCCTATCTATTCCTCAAAGACACACACATACAGGTTGGATTTGGCACGAGGGCGAGTGATGGTTCAGTACATCAAATTTTATTAACAAGATATTTCAACGAAATGAAATGCTCTGTCAATAAATAAATGCATAAAAACCGAACCAGTGACTCGCAACTCGTGAGCTGTAAAGCCACGACAAGGCACCAACCATTTTATAGGCCATTCACGCACCTTTCATACCCGATACACACCAGACCATTGACAAGCAACACATTACAACATTCACAAAAAGGGACAAGGTACACACTACTGCAGAATGAGAAAAAAGACAAATATTACTGCACAGCCATCTAATCTGCAAGCACACACACATACTGGTTGGATTTGGCATGAGGGTGAGTGATGATTCAGTACATACAATTGTATTTGCAAGTTATTTCACAAAAATGAAATGCACTGCGAATAATTGAAAGTATGGGAAACTGAACCACTGACTCACAGCTCGTGAGCTGTAAAGCCACGTCAAGGCACCAACCTCTTTACAGGCCATTCATACACCTTTCATACGTGTGACACATACAAAACATTCACACCGCCAGCCGCGGACCCATCACATTACAACACTCACACCAGCAGACAGCGCCATTCAAGGGCCCATCACTTTCACATGCCCACATTCCTGACACTGCAACTACACAAAATGATGGACTGCGTGGAGTGTCACTCAACTAGCACTGTGTGTAGTGACCAACAGAAAGTAACTACTCACACACCGCCAGCCGAGCGCCAGTCCACCCACACCACCATCCAAGCACCAGGCCATGCACACCGCCAGCCAAGCACCACTCCGCGCACACCGACAGCCAAGTACCACTCCAGGCACACCACCAGCCAAGTGCCACTCCAGGCACACCACCAGCCAAGCACCACCCCACGCACACGGCCAACAAAGCGCCACTCCACACACACCGCCAGCCAAATACCACTCCACACACACCTCCAGCCAAACACCACTCCAAGCACACCGCCAGCCAAGCATAACTCCACGAACACCGCCAGCCAAGCACCACTCCACGCACACCTCCAGCCAAGCACCACTCCACGCACACCTCCAGCCAAGCACCACTCCACGCACACCGACAGCCAGGCACACTCCACGCACACCTCCAGCCAAAAGCCACTCCACGCACACCACCAGCCAAGCACCACTCCACATACACGGCCAGCCAAGCGCCACTCCACACACACCGCCAGCCAAATACCACTCCACGCACACCTCCAGCCAAACACCACTCCACGCACACCGCCAGCCAAGCGTCACTCCACGCACACCACCAGCCAAGCACCACTCCACGCACACCTCCAGCCAAGCACCACTCCATGCACACCTCCAGCCAAAAGCCACTCCACGCACACCGAAAGCCAAGCGCCACTCCACGCACACCGCCAGCCAAGCACCACTCTGCCAGCCAAGTGCAAGCCTACGCACACCGCCAACACATTTTGAAGTTTTTTTAACAAAACAAACAAAATAATTGCAAATAGATAAAAATCTAGTAACACAAAATCTGTAACTAAATACATTGCACAAATGCCAACCTTAAAAAAGAATACAAATTATTTAAAAAACACAGACCAGGCAGTACATTTTACCACTAATGGATACTCCCAAAAATCATTTTGTGTGTGGTAAGCTCTATAAGAAGCAGGCACACACAGCCCAGGGTTAGAAGGACACCCAGGGCAGTAAAGATGAGTATCCTTCCGCAAACCTCTTCGCCAACAGACTCTACATCTCCTAGTGTGAAAGTCTTTTGTAGATGTGGGAGGAATGTAATCAGGAAAGTGGCAATCTTTCAATCGAGCCATATCCTCCACCACTCCAAATCTAGGAACACTTACTTGCTCCACAACAACAAGGCTAAATATCACAGAGTGCTGAAACTGAAGAAATGTCAACTTTGACCCAGTAGAACACTCCTTGAACACAATAAAAGCATTGAAAGTTGCTAAGTTGAAAAAATGGATGGCCAACTTCTTATACCAAACATAAGCCTTCTGAATAGCAGTGTAAGGTTCCAACCTCTGATCTACTCTGTCAACACCACCCATGTGCTTTTTGTAGTCCAGAATGCACACAGGTTTGTGCACTTCAGCAACCTGACCCCAAACTGGCAGAGGTGAAGTACTCTCATCATGGATGGTACTCAGCATGTACACATCCCTCCTGTCCACAAATTTCACAGCTAGTAGTTCGCCACAACGTATGGAACTGCACTGACCCCTCTGAAGTTTCTTGCAAACAAGCTCCTTTGGAAAACCTTTGCGGTTAGAGCGGATTGTGCCATATGCAAAAGTGTCCACTTTAAACAATTCCTTAAACAATTGCGCAGCAGTGTAGAAGTTATCAAGGTACAAATGGTGGCCTCTGTTGAACAGTCTTCTAGCAAGATCCCACACAATTTTCTCTGACACTCCAAAAGTGGACGGATAACCAGGGGGGGTCAATAGTGGAATCTCTACCAGTGTACACACGAAAATTAAAAACATACCCTGTCTTACTCTCAGACAACATATACAGTTTAATTCCATAGCGAGCCCTCTTGCTAGGAATGTACTGCCTAAAAACCAAACGACCCTTGAACAAAACCAAAGACTCATCAATAGAAATTTCTTTCCCAGGAATGTAAATATCTGAAAATCGATCAACAATGTGATCAAGAACAGGCCGAATCTAAAAAAGACGGTCACAGTCAGGGTGACTACGTGGCAACGCAAAAGAATTATCCACAAAATGCAACATGCGTAGCAAAAGTAAATACCGATCACGAGTCATAACAGCTGGAAATATGGCTGTTGCCATCAAGGGACTGGTAGACCAATATGAAGCCAGGTTCGGCTTCTTTAAGAAACCCATCAATAAAGTCAATCCCAAAAGCTTCTTCAGCTCTTCCAGATTTGTGGGAGTCTACCGGGTAGCTCTAGAGTGGGGCCTAAGTTTGTCACTGTTGACCCTCAAAAACTGTTCAGCATACAAATTAGTCTGCAAAACAATGTCACCCAAAAACACATCATCCATATATAACTGAAAATACTGTATAGGCAAAATGTTTTCACAATCCACTCTACACCCTGCATCACCGCTAAAGGCAGGCAACACCGGCTGCACCATGTTAGGATCAACCCAGAGTCCAACACTTCCAGTAGGAAGGCTAGCAGCCTCAGGCTGCAATCCAGCTGCCTCTTGCACCATCGGCACAGCAGTGTCCTCCTCTAACACAGGCCCTTCATCTGCACTGAGAGTACCTTCATCAGCCGATGATTCCATGTGGAGAAAAACTCACTGCCAGTATCTTCCCCTCCCTCCTCTCCCTCAGACGCACTGTCAGTGTCATAATCCGGCTCAGAGGAAGACTCAAGAAGTATACCAACCACCTTCTGAGCAGTCATTCTACGGCTAGCCATAATGATTACTAATAAAAGTAAATTGTCACACAAGTCAACAACAACAATCACTATGTAAAATAAACAATGAACAAAATTCACCTTTATCAAAAATACCTATACACTGCAAAACAAAACCACTCACTTGCGTGAAGCAGCTAAACTCAACACCACGTACTCTGCACAGACACAGTATGGATCAACAATATCCCACTAAAAAAGAAAGAGAAAACAAAAATACACATAAGACAATGCAAAACACATCACAAAGAAGTTCATGCTCAAAACTGCAACTAAATGCCACTATGACACCGCTTACAAAAAAAATACATACATTACAATATAACTCATGTGGAGTACATACAACAAAAATTATTTTTCTTACCTAAAAAATGCAACTACACAAAACTGCAGAACAACCACTGTCAAAAACGCAAACAGGAAGCAAAAGCTTTTCACTAGATTTAAAAAGAAGAAAAAAAAATAGATTCACATATTCAAAAAAAGCAGCAGTCCACCTGCCAAGCTAAGGGGTAGGTGGGCCTAACAGTATAAAATCAAAAGGGGAGCAACCCTTGCCCATGAGGCCACCCCCCACCAAAACAAAAATTTAAAAAACGCTTGTGTCCAGTGGCTTCTGCCCCCCTTGGGGACAGATGGGACTAAACACATTCTGCTACTCTACCACTCACAGAGGCAGTAAACGCCACAATCATCCTCCCATAAAGGGGGAATGACCCATGTCCAAGGGGCGGATCCCCAGCATAAAAATAAACCCTGGTGCCCTAGTGACCCATAAAAAACCCAGCAAAAATGCCCTTCAAGACAACACCAAAAGGGGGATGATGGACGGAGCCCTTGAGCAAATCTAACACTCACCCCCAGTCAACTGATCTTGGTTTAATCCATCATCATTATTTAGCGCAATTCACCAACCCAGGTTAGACAGGGCTAAATGCAAATCAGACTGACCCTTTGCACTTTGATTGCCCTAAGTTGTCAGAGGTGGGTCCCTTGCTCACTTTACCACTGGACTCAAGCTAACCTGCCTGATAACGGCTGATTAGCCTGAAACCAGTCCCATTATGGATGATTCCGGGCCAGGTAAGATATGGCTTGGCAGTTTGGGCTGGACTGCTCCCATCAAGCATAGGGTCAGAATAATTTGCATATGGCCATGTCTGAACTGGGGTGCTGGAGTGAGCTACACCAGCTAAAACCTAACATCATGGGCAAAATATATGCACCAAAAAAGGGGAGTGACCCTTGCCCAAGGGGCCACTCCCCACTAGATTTACTCAATTGGCACAGTCTGCCACATACATTTAAAAAAATTAAAAACTGCCCCCTAGGGGGGCAAACAAAGCAAAAAGGATGGCCCCCAAAAGGGTAGCAATTCTACCCAAAACAAAAAATGTGGGTGTCCTAAAATGGCCCCCAAGGGGAGTGACCCTTGCCCAAGGGGCCACTCCCCAGCATATACTCAAGTTTAAAATAAATTTGACCCCCCCCCCCCCGGGGGACAGACAAGGCCTTCATAATTTCCCCCAAAAGGGGAGCAACTCTTGTCCAAGGGGTCACTCCCCAAAAGAAAAACAAAAAATGTGGGCTTTCTAAAATGGCCCCCAAGGGGAGTGACCCTTGCCAAAGGGGCTACTCCCCAGCACATCCTACAACAACATTAAATTAGGCCCCCCGGGGGCCAGGCAAAGCCTTTTTACTTGCCCCCAAAAGGGGAGCGACCCGTGTCCAAGGGCTTGCTCCCCAAAACAAACAAAATATAATAGGCCTCACAAAATGGCCCCCAAACGAGAGTGACCCTTGCCCAAGGGGCCATTCCCCTACGCGTTGCCAAAATTGGGCTATAAATTATTTAAAATAATAATCTGCCCCCTCCAGGGGGGCAGACAAAGCCAAATTAAGTGCCCCCGAAAGGGGGAGCGACCCTTGCCCAAGGGGGCGCTCCCCATGCAAACAATCCTTGGCTACTCGATAAAAAAATATTCCCTGGTGTCTAGTGGGCATTCCTGCTGCACGATCGCACGATCGTGCAGCAGGAATGCAGAAAGAGACATCGAGGGAAAGGAAAACGCTTTCCTTTCCTTCGATGCCTCTTTCGTTTCAATCCCCCCCTCCTCAGCCCCAAAACTCACCTCTTTCTCCTCCGACGCGCAGGAAGGAAATGGCTTCCCTGTGCGTCGGAGGATAAAGGGAGCCTCCAATGACGTCAGCGCGCCTCGCGTGCTGACGTCATTGATGACGCGGGCGGTGGGGCGGGGGAGGCAGGGGAAAGTCTTACCCTTCCTCCCCCGTACAAACGAAATAGATCGGGCGCCCACGGGGGGAGCGCCAGCGCTCCCCCATGGGTGGGGCTCATGACGAGCTGAGCTCGTCATGAGCACCCGAGCACTGTATGCCACGACGAGCTCAGCTCGTCATGAGCATACAAGGGGTTAACGAGTACTTGGATATAAAGTGCCTATCGACCCAGATAAGCAAGTATGATACAAACTATCATTGTTTAATTCTCATATTTCAAACAGAATTGTTGAAGTAACCAATGCGTTCTTTCAAGTAAAGACAAATGCGTCAAGATAAAAGACAAAAGAATCAGCAGGTACTATGAATTAGACAATAAAAACAAGAATTTTAGGGAACTGCCAAAGCTAGTATAGAAGGGGTCAGAAATTAATTCTAAAATATTTCCAATTTTTTATTATAGATTGTATTCAGTCATAAACCTGAGGAGGACCCCAATGTGATCACATTGGGGCTCGAAAAGCGTCCGCATTATTCAGAATCTGGGGAACATATGTAATAAATTAGAATTTGCTCTTGGGGAATGGTTTGAAAACTCCTATCCTTAGGACTCTGAACAGTAGTTCCTTGTGGGACGCAGCATTGAAAGGGAATGACAAGTTGAACAACAAATCATGATTATTGTTGCTGCTTTTTGGAAGCTGAAGACTGGTTCAAGAATGTAGTTCATGTTTCCACCAAAGTATTGTGTTTAGGTATTCTTTGTAACATGTTTTGCATTGGATTATGATCTAAATGTATGTTTATTGTGAAAACAAACAGGGTTTTGGCCTTGCTCTGACACAAAAGATAAAAAGTAAATGGTCTATAAAAAATATATTATGATGAGTACATAAATACTATAGACCAATGGAATTAGTGAATGGTCTGAGTCTGTTCAAGTAAAAAACAGCATTTAAAGTGACAACTAGATAATATGTTTTTCTAATTTCACAGGCCATATCTAGTTGTCTGTTTTAGGGTCAATCCCTTTACAAAGTAAACTTTTAGAAAGTTGGCATTATCTTACTTTAACCATTCGGTGACTCTGCCTGTAAAAAGAACACATGTCTGGGTTAGCTGACAAATGGATCTAAACGTAGTTTGTGCATAGCCACAAAAGTTCATGTTTGTTTACCAACTTTTACTGTGTTTTAGACATGCCACTCCCTGTCTCCGTGAGTGAATTTTTTCACGCAACAATGGTCTTGTGAATAACGTTTTTAGGATGAAAACAATAGCATTCATGAAAGTTTACTTGTTTTTCAGTCTTGTAAATAATTATGTACCTGAATAAACTAAATTTAAACAGGAACATACTTCTCTCAATTCCACCCTGTACCTCCATGGTGTCAGGTACTAGGTACTGAGTACGTGCAGTAGCATGGTTGCTTTCTCAGTAAAGTAGCCCTGTATACCGCTGAGCTAAATACTCCAACACAGTGACAGTTGGTAGTACCATCAGCGGTGGGTAAGGTTGTATAGATTTTTCTTTCATAGCATGTATCATTCTCTGCAATATGAGTTTTGTGAGCGTTACATGAGGATGGCTGTTCTTTCTGAAAATTGGGGCTTACTCAATGTTTATCATGAGAGCCCCATGTTCACTGTTTGATCATGAGTATAGGAGATCATGGGTACCTTATCTTCACCAGTATAAACTGTCCAGTTTCTGGAAGCTATAGCAGAGATGAAGGAACACATCTCATTTCACAGGTTCCATCAGGCATTTCTTTTCCAACCACCCCTCCCAAGATTATTGCAAAAGGAAAATACTTATGGGCCCGGCTACCATCATTTTCTCATAACTATAAATTCCTTACTTGGCTCAATTAGTGATTAGGTTAATGCCTGTCTATGTGAGTCATATTTACAAAGAAGATTGTATGCTCTAGAATGCGTTATATCGGCCTAAGCACTGCAGACATGCACAAATGGGTATCAGAATAAAATTAGTTACAACCAGGCATATAAGGGGCCTTATTTACAAGATGTTGCTGTAGGGCAACGCCGCAGGCTTTCCTGTTGCACTGCCCAACGGCAATAGAAAAGGGCAGGAATGTGCTGTATCTATCAGATATGGTGCATTCCTGTTCTTTTCTCCTGTGCTGGCGCACAATGGTTTGCCACGCATCAGGGCAGGCACCTTTGCACCATGGCGCAAGGGGCCTGCGTTTCAGGGATGATTGTTTTTGTGCCGCAAGGCAACCTTCCTGCAGAAAAAGCTTCACAAGATGTTTTTTCCTTTTTCTATGTGTTCTGCAGACTGCAGCAGACATAGAAACAAGAAAAATGAGATGAAATAAAGGTATTTCTCCTCATTGCACCTCCCTTTCTCCTCCTCTTGGAAGGGCATATGTTTTTGGCGCTGCCTCAGAGTTACAATTCCTCGTAAATCTGGGGTAGTGTCAAAAAGCCTTGGGTGCTTCTGGGAGCACCCACAGCAACAATCATTGCATGTCCCTTTAACTCAGAAGACAGTGGTAAAGGGAACAATATTTACAAGACTGCATTAAGCCATGCAAAGTGGATTAGTGCTGCCTGGTAAAAATGGAGCAGACCCCTGCGCCACAAGAGCATCACAAAAAGTGACGCTCCAGTGGTGCAGCCTCACTGTAAATGAGGCCCATAAAATTTTAGAGTTTGAGGATTTATTCTACAACGTATGTTTTATACTTACATTATTGGCATACATTTATTGTGCTTAACCATATATCGCCGTATAAAAGCGAGCAAAATTAAAAAAGAAATAATATCGTGCATCGCTGTGCTTTTTGCAGAATTTTCACGTTATGTAAACTTAGAAATGATGATATACTTTAGACATGCCAAAAGAATATTTTCCAATATAAAGTTCCTGAAAGTAAAGCCAATATTGACTACAGAATCATGATGGCCAATGTAGTCTGCATCTCAACCCTGCAAAAAGCATCTCAGATTGTCCAGGTAGCACAGCACTGGTATATAGTAGTAACGGTTTATAGTTGTTGGGTCCCGTATTATATATTGCATAATTTTTTACACAAAACACAAGGGGGCATATTCTCAAGGACTTATCACCGAGTGTGGCAAAATAATTATCGCCCAATTCTCAAGCTGGTGCAAACTGCTGATATCTCCAGTTTTCCAGCGACAGCTTCTGCAAAAAACAGCGCCACGGATGAGAGCGACAACTAACGCTAATGATATGCAAAGTAGGCGTTCCCTAGCAAAAAAACAAGAAAATACCACTTCGCTATATTCTCAACTACCAGCCAGATCTGTGATGTGATCCAAAAATAGGGGATAAGGCGCGTTAGCAGCAGGGATTTAACACCTGCCTTTTACAGGACAACTACCTGCAGTATGAAAGGGGGCCCAGCCCAGAGCCGCATCTGAAGACCAACACATGTCATGGAGACACTGATCATGCAGCTCGGAGACCTAAGAGGGCCACAACACCCAACGCCACCACCCCTATGCCCCTCCCAGACCACATGGATCCTCTGACTACCACCGAGGCAGCGCAGAACAGGTCAGCGAATGTTCAGAAAATGGCATGACCACTCAGCCACACAATAGCAGAATGTGGGGAGAGGTGAGAACCAAGTATGTGTGAAGGAGGCAAGTCACCCATGAATAAGAATGCACACACTGCCAAGTGTGGCGGTGATGTGCTGGACAGACCTCAGTATGCAGAGCACAGACCTGTCCATGTGGACATATACTGCTGGTGTTCATAGTGTTGTGGACAGTGGATGCAACCATGTTACCTCAGGCAGTGGGGAAGACCTTGGTCATGTAGCTGTGTCTTCCCCCCTCGAAAATAGGAGTAAGGACAGGGAATGCCTCGTAAAAGAAACAAGGATCATAGTCAATATCATAGATATATGGGTTGCAATTCCTCCCTGTTAAAAAGCAAAGAAATTGGTCATGGTAACCAACTGGAATATGGTGGATAGCCAATTCTGTGAATTAAGCAAGGCTTAATGAGATGATTTTTCAATACGGAGGGAAATACTAGGTTCTTTCAAGATGGCCACCAGAAATGCGCACAAAGGGGGAGTATTGCATTGAGAATGCAAGAGTTCCCACGTGTGTTTGAGCAGTAGAGACGCATAAAAATGGAGCACTGAGTAGCCACGTCAACATTAAAGGCGATTAAAGGTGATCGGGAGACGGACGCTGTGAATTTGAGGTGAGCGCATAATGCCGGACTAGGAAGATGTTTCTTTTTCAAATAGGGTATTAAATATTTAAAAAAAACAGAAAGAGGACCGTACTGTAGGGGTATTCATCAGGATATTATATTTCGGCTCTGTATGTACTGATACTTTTAAAAAAAGCTTTTTGCATAAAGGTAATGCGCTCTGAGTACCAGGCCCGGCTCCAGGAATTTTTATTTGGGTGGGCCAAGTGCGCATTTGGGTGGGCCACTGCGTGCTCAATTTGTCGCTTCTGGAGGTAGCCTACAAGCCCTAGGTTACATCATATGTACTTGCAAACAGGCAGCATGATACAACGGATTGCTTCTGTGTGTACACAGAGCATATGGAGAGTTATTTGAAAGTAAGACCAATGTCTGGACCTAACTGCAAACCCTCGAATTCCAGCTCCGCTGCTTCAACACACGTACTTGAATGCTAAGCATATAAAAAGCATTCAAGTTTAAGGAAGTCCCTACTGCTACACGAAAGCCTTGACACCATTGCACTAGAATGAACTGTGAGTAAGTTTTAACATGTGAGTATTTAAAAGTTCAAAAACAGTAGGGCAAGAATCAGCCCGGAGGCAGTTTTTAAGAGTGCTACAAGTCACCATTTAAACGTAATGTAAAGGACTTTAGTGATTATTAATGCAGAAATAGCAGTGCTGCAAATCAGGACTAAGATGCATTGTAAGAGCTTGTTGCTAGGGTCTTTGAACCAAGCCAAACAGATGGCTCAACTGCCTCGGCTCTTCCTGTTAATTTGTTGTCCCACCCACCCCTAGGGATGGGCCCATATATCTAGCAAGGCCTACTTCAGGGCCCTCCATTATTTTCCAAATCTCTTTCTAACCGTTAACACTCTCAAAAAGTGTTTTGGTCCCCATGTAAGGTCCCTTTGATTGGGAAGAGGAGGTTTCTGAGGTGGGAGTATCAGGCAAGTAACACTACTCAGCCTCCCGCGTTGCCAGCCTTTAGAGAGAATCTCTCTTTATTAATGCCTCCATCTGAACCCGGACTCTGCAGTACACTCCCTTCCAGGCCTGATTATCAATTTTCTACCATCTACCGTGCACCTTAACTTACAGCTAACCTTGGGCCCCAGCCCCATATCAGTCACCACCTGGCTTAATTCTCCATATTCCAGCAAAAACAAAATTAGTAAAATCACCTTCAAACTCAAAACCCTGAATATAACAGTAAATATAATTAGCACACACTTTAAAATATGTTACACGGTGGCCCTATTGACCCAACTGCTAATTAAATAAGCAAAAACAGAAAGGCCAATAAAGGGTCTATTTTAGCGCTGGTGCGAAAGTATTTATTGGCGTCCCACCACTGACCTCTTACTCAGTAGACACCTTTACTACCACCCTCCAACAGTGCACTTCATCTCTCCGTAGGCCCTTTCAGTCATGACCTCCTCATCCGACTCCCTCCCTACCACCCTCCACCAGTGTCCCCCATCACTCCAAAGCCCCTCCCCCATTGACCTCCTCCTCTGATTCCCTCACTGCCACCCTCCACCAGTGCCCCTCATCGCTCCAAAGCACCTCCCCATGACCTCATCGGATTGCCTCATTGCCGCCCTCCTCCCAGACTACCCCATTACCACCATCCACAAGTGCCCCTCATCTCTCCGTAGCTCCTCCCCCATGACCTCCCCCTCCTTGGATTCCCTCATTACCATCCTACAACACTGGACGTCATCTCTCCGTAGCCTCTTCTCCTCATGACCTCCTCCTCAGACTCCCTCCCTACCACCCTCCACCAGTGCCCCTCATCACTCCAAAGCCCCTCCCCCTCATGACCTCTTCCTCAGACTCCCTCCCTACCACCCTCCACCAGTGCCTCTCATCACTCCAAAGCCCCACCCCCATGACCTCCTCTTCAGACTCCCTCACAAACAACCTCCACCAGTGCCCCTCATCTCTCCGTATCTCCACCCCCCATGATGTCCACCTCGGATTCCCTCATTGCCACCCGCCAACAGTGCCCATCATCTCTCCGTAGCCTCTCTCTCATATGCATTTTATTTGTTGTATAGCGCTACTCGCAGTGTAGGATATCACAGTACTGTACATCACACACACATTATGCAGACACAATGATTCATAAAAGTATGCAAATCAGCCTATAGGGAAGCTAATGAGGATTACCAGGTGTAGGAATCACATCTTATCCATGCTGCTGTGAAATATGTTTTAAGAGGGTTGGGTCGGTAGAAGCACACACACATGATTTAAAGCATACCCCAGTGGTTGGCTTTACTGATTAGAATGTATATCTGCCCCAACTCTGTATTGCAACATTAGAATAATGAAATACTGGGAAAATTCGAACTAACTAGCAATACAAAAAAAAATATTATACAGTTCTGGTTTGTATACACGTCTTTGATGACAGTCCATAGGACACTGTCCTATGTTAGGATTGTAACTTATGAATCAAAAGATCTCTGTGACAAAGGCAGTAACCCACTGAGCTATCCACATTAACTACAGTTTAACTGCATTTAAGAACTACAAACCGACAAAAGATTGCTCTCCAGCAGGATTATAAATCCCCAGAGTTATCTGGACATTTAGTTGTCGTGCATCCTTGGCAGAACCACTCATGTATGTAATGATACAAACGATTTAAACACATGATTTAAATGAAATATACACCATTCTAAGTATGTCTTGCTCACAGATTAAAAAAACACAACAATAGCCACACATTCTCTTACCTGCTCCTTACGAACTCTGTCACAGCCCAATCGGATAAACAGCTCAAGGGGTCAGGAAGGTCAGGAAAACGAATGGGCAAAAACAAACTCCTCTTCACCAGCTGAATAGAATTAAGTATCCACGCAGCAGGACGGTACACAAATCAAGTTCCAAGGAAAGGATTTGTCCCCTTCGCCGTGCCCCTAATGTACCTGCAGAGTGGGCGGGGACACAGCCCACCTTTCTAATAGGAGATGTGTGATTGGGGGTGCGAGCCCAGGCCCAATCACGCAACTCCTAAAGAAAGAATAACGTTCGGAGAACGTTTAAAATTGCAGTGGCCTTATTCTGTTGGCCTTGCTGACGTCACTGCCAGGGTCAAGGTTTATGTTTGGGTGGGCCAGGCCGATGTTTGGGTGGGCCTGGCCCACCCGGCCTACCGGCTAGAACCGGGCCTGCTGAGTACTAAAAAGGTGCCCGACGCAATATTCCAATGAGTAAAAGCTAGCGGATAATGGCCCTAGAAAAAAAATTAAATAGAAACAGGACCGAACTATAGGGGGCGTGCATCAGGGCACTATATTTTGGCTCCGTATGTACTGACACGAGAGGGCCAATAAAATGTTTCTATAAAAAGAGCTTTCGTCATGAAGGCAATGCGCAGAGATTACTGAAAAGGGGCCAGGCGCAGTACTGCAAGGATTAAAAGCCAACAGTATACTGACCTTAAAAGCGCAATGTAACCGTTGGAAAGATGAAGTAAAAAGCCACGAGCGGAGAATAAAACGAAATATGTATATCCTTACTATTCCACAGATACAGCGAGCAATTTAAAATCTCGGAAAGCCTGTAAACCCAGATAGACACTTCAGACGTCTACAGGATGTGGGTAGATTAATGGAATCCCACACTATGTTGTGCAGACTAAACTAGCAATATCAGTTGAAGGTAAGCATTACAAGCTTCATGTGAGGGGGTGAAAACAAAGATAAAATTAGTTTTTCTCCCTTTCCCTCTATGAATTTTACCAAAGGTTTATCGGCCAAATTGGTATATACACGGCATCACGGCCATCGGGAAAGAAAAAAGGTGGACAATTAAGAAGTGAGACAGAATAAGAGGCGGTGCACTTTATAAAGGTCCCGAGGTAAGAGATAAGAGCTAGTAGTACAAGATGATAATACCTCCCTGATAAAAATACATAGACTTAATAAGAGCCCCTCTCACCCACTCTTTCTCCCCGATATAGATCGAACGGGGCTGGTCGCCTTTTAAAGGAAGGTGTTTGTACAAGACAAGATACACACGGATCGTGTGATATAACCCTTCATGTGCTATGGTTAGTAGAATGAGGAGGAAAAGGGAACTATTTTAAGTATGGATGTTTGAGTATGGTATGAAAGTAAGTTCAGTTGGGATAAAGAAGAGAAATACGTCAGACAAGGGGGTTGCAACCTTTTGGTCTTGCCCTAAATTGGAATGTAGTGCATGTAGAGATGATATCCTCTAGTGGGATAATGTAAACCTGTGTACCTGTGTATATAAGATACAGGGAACAATGAATTATGCAGAAAAACGATTATAGATGCAATTTATTTTTTTTATTTATAAAGTTTTATATAGCGCGAACTTGATCCCAAAGGATATCAGAGCGCTTCACAATTGAGAGAATCAGGTAACATCAGAACGAGAGTCAAATGGGGAATATACACACAGGAAAGGACCAATATAGGCGTTGGGAGCATAAAGGCAAGGGGAGCAAATACAATTGGAAAATACATGGGTAACATCCATTCTTGGAGTGTGTCCGATGCGCTAAGAGCTGACCATCGCACTTCTTATGAAGGTAGGAATTTGTTCATGAGCAATCTTTTTGCTTCCCATTTGAAAGCAACCTTGGAGGAGATTCTCCGGATTTCCGGTAAAAGAGAGTTTCAAATTTTTGGGGCAGAGCCCGAGAACGCTCGTTGACAAGTTCTCTTTTTGCGGAAGATCTGTGGTTTCAGGAGGAAGGAATTAACACTCCTTGACGGTCTCCCCCTCCAGATAGTTTTAACTTTTGCGCCAGGTAATTGGGGGTTTTGAAGTGGAGGGCTTTGTGCGATAAGCATGCAATGTTTAGTTGAATTCTAGCTTCGTATGGTAGCCAGTTTAGAGATTTTAGGACCGGGGAGATGTGGGCATTTTGCTTGGTGCCCGTAATCAGTCTGTCCGCAGCGTTCAATGAAGCCTTTAGGGGAGCCAAAGTGTATTTGGGGAGGCCGCATAACGTAACACTGCCATAGTCAAGCCTCGGTAATATCAGCGCTTGGACCACCTGCTTGAAGTCGGCTTGAGGTAAGAAAGGTTTGAGGTTCTTGAGAGTTCTTAGAAGGTGGTTAGCTCCCTTGCTTACGTTGCTGATGTGGGTCTTCATATTCAGGTGATTGTCCAAAGTGATTCCTAGCGATTTGGCTGAGTCAATGACGTAGGGGGGAGCAGTTGAAGGCTGTGAGTTGGTTCATCCAGAGGTCAATGTTAGGAGTGTGTTTCGGGGGAGAGATGAGGAGGAATTCTGTTTTGGTGGCATTTAGCAGGAGGTGGTTCTCAGTAATTTGAGTAGTCAATAGGGTAGAATTAAGTGAAGTGATGTTGTCAGGGGAGGAGATTTTCAGGTAGAGTTGGGTGTCGTCTGCATACATATGGAATCGAATATCCAAGGATTTTAGTACATCAGCTAAAGCTTCCAGAAACACATAGGAGAGAATGGGAGATAAGGAGGATCCTTGTGGAACCCCCATGGTGACAGGGGATGGGTGGGAGAGAGAGTGGTTCGCCTTAAATCTTTGGGATCTATGCTGGAGGAAGGACGAAAACCATTGCAGCATCTGCCCGGAGAGGCCCATCCTTTGCTCCAGAATTTCTAGGAGGTTGTCGTGATTGATAGTGTCAAAGGCAGAGGAGAGGTCGAGTAGGATAAGGAGACAAGATTCATTTTTGTCAAGCATTATTAGAATGTCATCCATGACATGAGTGAGAGCCGATTCAGTGCTGTGTCCACTACGAAAGCCCGAATGGTGTTGGTCCAGGAGATCGAAGTTTTCGATGTGTGTACATAATTGAGATTGGACGCATTTTTCCAAGAGTTTGGCTAGTGTGGGGATGCCGGAGATGGGGCGGAAATTGTTAAGATCTGTACTGTCTGCTGTAGGTTTTTTTAAAATAGGTGTTACCTGGGCCTCTTTTAGACAGTCTGGGATCGTTCCCTGTGAAAGAGAAGCATTGACAATCTTTGTCCAGATGGGGGAGATAGAATCTTTAATTGCTTTGAAGATGGTGGGAGGTAAACGGTCATTGAAGTGATTCGATGGGTTGATACTCCGAAGGACCTTATTGATTTAATTTTTGCTCAGGATGGTGAAGGTGTCCCAGGAAGCGTTGTGCTTGATACCTCTGCTAAGTGGAGCAGCATTATCTGGTTCAGGTCCTTTGGATGATAAAAGAGACCTCCTGGTTTCTAGATCAATGTTAATAAGTCTGGTTTTCTCATTAAAAAAGTCAGCCAAATCAAAACATAAGGGAGGATTGACATCCGGATCTGATCGGTTGGGGGCTATGACAGATTGATGTTTAACCAATTCAAACAATTTCTTGGGTCGATTGGCCGCTTGGTTTAGTTGGGATCTGAAATATTCCGCCTTGGCTGTCTTGATTTGTTTGTTATAGGAGCTTGTGGCTGATCTAAGGTTTTTTAGATGGACCGTTATGTTATGTTATGTTATTTTTATTTGTACCGCGCACAGCTGCCCCAGCAAAGGGGCGTCCTGGCGCTTTGAGAAGGTAAACACAACACAGCATTAAAAGCGGGCAGAAAGGAGAAGAGACACAACAGATGAGCTAAACAAATAAAAAGGTCTTGATAGCCCGTCTAAACTGAAGGAGCTCATCGATGGCCCGGATTTGTGGAGGGAGAGAATTCCACCAGCTCGCTGCCAGGACTTGAAAGGAGCGGCCACCAATTCTGCTCAACTTAAAACGCGGGACCACTGCTAAGTTCTGGGCTAGCGATCTAAGAGTGCGAGAGGGGACATAGGGGATCAGCAGTTTCTCCAAGATTTGTGGGGAAGTACCCTTGAGGATTTTAAATGCAAGGCAGAGAACCTTGAATCTAATCCTCTGCTGCACAGGGAGCCAGTGGAGAGAGCGCAGGGCATTGGACACCGAGCACCGCCTAGGCAGACCTGTCACCAGTCGGGCCGCAGCGTTTTGAACACGCTGGAGCCGCAGAAATTCTGACTGGTTAACCCCCGCCAATAGGGAGCTGGCATAGTCCAGCCTGGACAGCACTGATGCTTGGACCACCAGCTGTCTTGTGGGTGCATCAAAGAATTTGAGGATGGGTCGAAGTCCTCTGATGATGCCATAGCAAGAAGCTGCCACCTTCTTGGTATGACAGATGAAACTCAGAGAAGGATCAAGCCACACCCCCAGGTTTTTTATCTCTGCCGCTGGGAGGGGAGTCACACCCAACTCCGAAGGCCACCATTTGTCACCCCACAAAGCCACCTGTTTACCAACCACCATAATCTCCGTCTTCTTGGTGTTTAACTGGAGACAGTTGGAATTCATCCAGTTAGCCACTTCCTGCAGACCATCACAGAACCTGGGAGCCTCCAGGTCTGAGTCCCCACTCAGTGTGACCGCCAGCTGCGTGTCATCTGCGTAAGAGACCATGGTCAGGCCCCACCGCTTGACGACCGCAGCCAACGGTCTCACATACAGATTGAAAAGGGTGGGACTCAGTGATGACCCCTGTGGGACTCCCTGGTCTAACGGGTAGGATGACGACTTACCGGGCGGGATCGCCACCTGGAATGACCTATCCGTAAGGAAGGATCGAAACCAGTGCAAGGCGGAGCCAGAAACGCCCACCTCCTCAAGACGCCGAATCAGAATCCCGTGCGAGACCGTGTCGAAGGCAGCACTGAGATCTAATAACAATAGTGCCGCCGTCCGACCGGAATCCAGCACGGAACGCAGATGCTCGACCATCGAGAGAAGGGCCGTCTCCGTGCTGTGACCCGCACGGAACCCGTTCTGGGTAGGGTCGAGAATGTTAAGCCTACCAAGATGGTCTGTAAGAGTGGCATTCACATGGGCCTCCGCTATTTTCGTGGCCCAAGGGAGAAGGGAGATAGGGCGGTAGCTTTCAGGTTTAAGGGGGTCAAGGGTCGCCTTCTTCAGAATTGGCGTGACTACTGCCTGCTTCCATCTGACGGGAACCACTCCAGTAGAGAGGGACAGGTTGATCAAGGACAGCAACGGGGTACGGCAAACCGGCGCCAGGGTCTTGAGTTGGGCCGGTTTCAGTGGGTCTGCCGGAGATCCAGACTTGATTTTGGCGCTGAGAGAGTCAAACACCTCCAGAGATAAGGGGGGTAAGATAGAAAGACATTCCCCCTCACCTAAGGTGCGACCAACCTGCTCTAACATCAGTGAACCCGTTGAAGGAGTAGATCTCCGGGAGCGCTCTAGGGCCCTAAGATTGCGACGCTCCGCAATTAGGTTGCTATTGAACCAAGGCCTAGATATTTTTGAGGGTGCATTTTTTTGCTGGAGTGGCGCCACATCGTCCATGATGTTGGAGATAGAAGAGTTATAGAAGTCTGTAAGTGCCTGTACTTAGGCTAAGTCTCTTTGGAGAGAGAGGGTGCACTTACAGCGGGTTGCTAGGTCAGCTGTGTTGATGTCTCTGAGGTCTCTTCTCCAGATCTTTGGTTTAGGAATTTGAGGTTTAGTCTGAGATACCTCCAAGTTGATATGGAAGGAAATGACATGATGGTCAGACCAGTCGCAGGGTATGATGGAGTTCAAAGTTATAGACTGACCTTTGGAGATGATGAGGTCTAGAATTTCTCCCTTTTTATGGGTAGGGTGGTCGCAATGTTAAACCAAATTGTGATCCTTCAAGAAAGAGTTGAAGCATGCTACAGCTTGGTCATTAGGATTTGACCAATGAAGGTTAAAGTCTCCCAAGTAGATTTGTGGCTGCATTGAATCCACATTGTTAGCTATGATTTCCATGAATTGTTCAATGAATGGTAGATTGTCGCCCCGGGGGGTGATAGAAAGTATGTAGTTTGCAAGCCAGCAGCTTGTTACTGGAAATGTTGAGGCAAAGGTATTCGCTGATTGATGGGGAAGAGGATTCTGAGAGGGAGATCGCAAGTGTCCTTCTATGTATACAGGCTAGGCCATCTCCTATTTTCGCAACTCTGTCCAGACGAATTATGTCATGAGAGGGGGGCACCAAGAGGTCTAGAATCAGAGTGGACGAGGGGGTGAGCCAAGTTTTTATGAGGATAATGATGTCTATCTCATTGTGATATATGAGGTTGAAGATCTCAGAGGCATGTTTGTTGGCCGATATACAGTTAAGTAGTATGCATTTGAGTGTAGTCGGAGTATTGGGGGAAGGAGGCTGAATGATGTTCACTCTCTTGAGGTTGACGTTATTTATGAATCTGTGGTTATGGAGGGGTTCTCTGTTTGGGTTAGAGGGAATTGTTTGAATTAATCCCTTTATACTTGAGTTGGGGTCCGTGTTTGAGGAATATGGCTTGAGGAGGATATTAGTTTCAATGGACGCAGGCTCTGTCAATGAACATCTGAGGGGAGAAGCTATGTTATGAAGAGGGACGGTAGTAGGGGAAGAGGGATGATCAAGGGTAGCTTTATCTATGACACTGGCGGTGGTTATGGGCCAGTTTGGGTGAGAGCGGAGGGTGCTTAACAAGGAGAGAAATTCAAGTGAGAGGGATTTCAAGACGTCGAATTCTTTGGAGAGAAGGTGCAGTTGGTTAGAGATATCGTCCAATCGTGCCAACACGTCTGGGTGGTGGGAGACTGATTGTGAGCGGAGTTCCCGAAAGCCTTGACCAGAATGTAGATTGAGTGTTAAGATCTAGAGAGAGGGGATGGTGTCTATAAGTGATAAATAGTTCAGAGTCAATAGTAGGGGAGTCCGGAGTAATAGAATGTTCATTGGTTCTTAGCGGTGTTCTGTAAAGTGAGGGCCCGGGATTGATAGTGGTGATAGAGTTAATGGCCTTATATTATAAGGTTCGGATAGATCATTGGTCAGCAAAGGCAGAGGAAGGGAATTGGGTGAGGGGGGAGGTAAATCTGAGGATGAAGTGGGGCGTCACGTTGTAAGGTGCTTGAGGTGGATAGATCTATATCTTGTTGTAAACAACATAGAGTTGTTCAACATAGAGTCTTTGATCTTCGGAAAGAGCATGTTAAATTGCTCAAGATTTCGATTGGAAGCTTGAATGAGGACGATCCCATTGTTGTAGATAGTAATGGTGAGAGCTATTTTGTATATGGGAGAGGAAGTAGAGGAAAGACTAAAACCATGGGGGGGTTTCTTTAATTGTTTCCACTGGAAGAAAGATAGTAGAGATTTCCTCCATTGGGCCCTTTTGTTTGTGAAGAAAATTAGGTCTGACATGATGTCGCCATTGGAAATGCTGAAATAAGTGTCAGAAATAAGTGTTTCCGGGTTTCTTTTGATTAAGTTATGTTTGAATTATTTTGCTGCATTTTTCGAGAGGTATATGGGATAGGTGATCGTATAGGCACTGTGGCCAACTTGAGAGAGTGAACCTACGGTCGGGCTAGTTATGTAGGCCTCTATAGTGTAAACCAATTGAGGAGCTAGACGCTTCGGGTAGTTAGGAAGGGATCTGTTCACCCTACATTTGTTGTTTTTCCTTCTTTGATGTCGTTCCATACTGTGGGGCAGATTTACGAGGCCCTTGCGACACTTTTACGCCGCCGTTGGATCACTTTTGTGACGCAGCAGCAGCATTAACAATGCGCCATGTTGTGACTTATTTACAACGTGACGCATCTAGGCAGATGCGTTACGTTGTAAAGTCCTGGGCCACATGAAACCTGCGTCAGGTTGCATGTGGGCGTTCTGTCGCAGGGTGGGTGTTCCCTCGTAGGAAAGCACCGTAAAACCAACGCAGTGAAATCTAAAAGATTTCTCTGAGTCAGTTTTACGATGCTGCTGCGGCAAATCCTTACGCCTGCTTGAAGCAGGCGTAAGGAGTGATGCACCACGTTATATATGGGTGACCCCAGTGCATTGCAGGAGGTGTGTCGTGCTTGCGATGCGACTCCAGCAATGCGCCGCCCGTACGCCACAAGATGCGTCACGCATCTGCCCTTCCTTGTACCATGGTGCGCCGCATTGTAAATGTGGCGCATCTGTTGTGGCGCAAGGAGGGAATTGCGTGACACATCAGTTCTGGCGCATCCCTGCTGATTTGCAGAGATGGGCAAGAACTTGTAAATGTGCCCCTGTATGTTTTTACAAGAATCTTTTCTCCCCACACCTAAGTAATTAATACACTGGGACCACCACTATACACATCAGCTTTGGCAACAGCAGAAAGAAGTGTGAAAATATGTATGGTTTAAAGCTTGGCTGATCCCTGTTTTTTCTCATATAGACAAAATATCTATAAAGTGGGAAAACTTGACCCTCTAAAAAAATCTTGTCTTGAAGAAGGTGGTTTTTTAACGAACTTCGACACCACTGAAACGCGTTGACACACTTTTCTACAAAGAACCCTCAAAACAAGGGATATTTGGATAACAATAATATGTTTTACCAAAAGATCTCTGTATAATGTATCATATTTGGATCATAGATTTGCTATAACAGAATACGATAACTGCAATGTTTGGGCCTTCGAGTGTTTGAAAAAGGTTCTTGAGTCCAAGTGAGTTCACTTCCAGGGGACATTTTCTCTGCTTAAAACTTCATTGGTAACTAAACCACATATGGCAGTCCATGTCAAGGTCCAAAGTGAGTGTCACTCAGTGTATAGGGGGCCAGTGGGAGATGTTATTCCATGGCATGATGCAGAGGGCAAAACCAAGCTGAACCCAGCCATATGGCGGAGATGAATGCTACCACTTCATTCTTCGTCAAAAACAAGGTTGGTGGAGGGTCTAAGGGGAAAATTATTTAAAGACCAAAGGACAGACAAACCCCTTATTCACAGTATAACAACACAAAAGGACTGTCAATGGTCTGTACAACTTATGGGGGCAAAGAAAAAATGTGACAGACTCTGTGTTTACCTGTAAAGTGTGTACAACAAAAAGGAAATGAATCCCATCAGCCCACCCATATGGCAGAGCTTCATCATCTGGGATAGAACCAAAGATGGTCCGGTTAGAGAGCCACACACCTGTTGGAATTATGTGCTTCTCCAAACCCAAGGAACCACCAGTGATGGATCATACCAAAAATCAAATCAGTTTGGAATGGTGTGGGATGTTAAATTGCAGTGAGAAAAAATGTGTGCAAATAGAATCAAAAAGTGAGATGTAAAATTGGCTACCATGATTTAGGGAAAACTTTATTAGGGAAAATCATGGTGTCAAAATTAAAATGAGTGTGAGACAGTTTGACACAATAACTGTCTATTAAGGATGGTATTTGGTCAACATGTTTCAGTCATTGTAGGAAAGTTAAGCCTACCGGGCTTTCGTCAGGACCTCTTAAACACTACTGCAATTAAGCTTAACCTAAGCTTAGTGAAAAAAGCAAAAATGAACACAAATAAATGATACCAAACATCCTACCGTACATTGGATTTTCCAGACGGGGGATGTCTGTTTCATAAAGTATTTAGGATTCTTTCCTAAAAAGGAAGATACACAACAAGGGACAACAAATAGGTAGAACACAAACACACATTTCTATTATTTTTGCGCCATATGTTTCTTTATGCCAATAGGTCATTCTCCAAAACGATATAGATATGTTTTTTTATTTATTTTTACTCACCCAAAAATGCTTGGGAGAAAGCCTCACCTCATCCTGGCCACTGCTCAGGGTTGGAGGCCCCGCTCTAATTCGTGAAATAAAATAGTGGGTGTCTGGTTAGATCACATCCATACTAATGATTCACTGGCACAAAGTGCTAAAAACCTAGGCATTGTTTCTGAGTACATGACAGACAGCAACTACAAGGGCTGCCGTGAGAGTGAGACACAGTTAGTAACAGATCTCTGATTCTAACACTATATCAATGAAAGAGCAGTGAAAAGGGCTCTTCAAGGCTGGCTGATAGCGAACCTAGTTCATTTAGTAACAATAATACATAAGGAGCTCATCAAAACTCCGCTTTGTAATTGTAATCCAACAGCCTGTATGCTGATGTCCAGAGCGCTCTCCTAAGAATGAAAATAGAGAAACGCTTCGCTGTGTAAAGCTGGAAAATGAGCGCTCTCCTAAGTATGAAGTAGGAAACCGCTTCACTTTAGAGAGCTGCATGAGCTTAGCTGGCGGTACACAGACATAATATCGACTCCAAAATATCGTTTGGACATAATATCGACTCCAAAATATCGTTTGGAGAAAATATCGACAGGACAGAATATCGACAGCCAAAATATCGTTTTTAAGGTAAGTGAAGTAATATCGTTTTTAAGGTAAGTGAAGTAATATCGTTTTTATTTTTAGGGTTCAGGGTCAGTTTGGGGTTTTTGGGTAAAGGGGTATTTGTAGGGTTCAGGGTCAGTTTTGGGTTTTTGGGTAAAGGGGTATTTTTAGGGTTCAGGGTCAGTTTGGGGTTTTTGGGTAAAGGGGTATTTTTAGGGTTCAGGGTCAGTTTTCAGTTTTTGGGCAAAGGGGTATTTTTAGGGTTCAGGGTCAGTTTTCAGTTTTTGGGTAAAGGGGTATTTTTAGGGTTCAGGGTCAGTTTTCAGTTTTTGGGTAAAGGGGTATTTTTAGGGTTCAGGGTCAGTTTTCAGTTTTTGGGTAATATTTTATTATATTTTATTACTATATATATATGTTTAATAAATATGAAATAAAAAAATATGTATTTAACTTTCATTAATTATTTAATTATTATAAGTTAATTTATGTAATTTTAAGTATATTTTAGTAATTAATTATTAATATTAATTTAATTTAACACTGTTTTTAGTAAATACGATATTTTTTACAACTATATTTTTGTAAACGATATTTTGTACTCGATATTTTTGTACTTACCTGTTTGTACATACAAACTCGATATTTTTGCTGTAGATATTTTTTCCTCGATATTTTGGGTAGTCGATATTTTGGTAGTCGATATTCTTTCAGTGATCCTTAGCTGGCGTCGCTTCCTCACCTGTCCGTCGGTACCCCTGGACTGATCCTGAGCCGAGGGGGAGGTACCGACTGGATCAGGGAGGAAGTTAATATATGTTACATGGGTCAATGGGGATGCTCCATAGCTGTAGGACCAGAGTGGAAACTGTGTTGTCAGCCAATGAAATCGTTTTTACTTGACTGGAACAGGAAGGAAGTTAATAAGTGTTAATAAGTGTTACATGGGCCAATGAGGATGCTCCATAGCTGTAGGACCAGAGTGGAAACTGCAGTATCAGCCAATGGAATCGTTTTTACTAAAGCAGGAAATGGAAACTGCATTATTAGCCAATGGAATCGTTTTTACTTGCCTGGAACAGGGAGGCAGTTAATATGTGTTACATGGGCCAATGAGGATGCTATTTCTGAGTAGTTTCGTAGGAATACCTGCACAGGTCCTCTATTAAGAACTTGTTCCTCAGTGACCCTGTGGAACAAGTTCTTAATAGAGGACCTGGGTTTGTACCCACCAACATGGGTGATCTCTTTCAGTCGGTACAGGTATTCCTACGAAACTACTCAGAAATATTTTATAATTGGCTAATACTGCAGTTTCCACTACGGTCCTACAGCTACCCTGTGTGTGGGCTGGTCCAAGTACCGTGGCATACTTCCTTTCTGTAATGCCAGAAACCGGTCCCCGGAAGCTTGTTTCCTTTCCAGTAAAGAATTGGCTTGGTAGTTTGGTCTGCCCTGTTCCCATGATGCACTGGGCCAGGGACAGACTAATTTGCATGTAGCCAGGTTCTGAACTGGGATGGTGCAGTGAGCTAAAAAACGGTGATGGATCAAGCCCTGATCTTTTGACTGGGTAGGAGTGTTCTGCTTAATTCAGATACTCTGTCCATCACCACCCCCCCTTTTTGAATCCTTTGAGAAGCAGACACTTCCTGTTCTAGTAAAAACGATTCTATTGGCTGATACTGCAGTTTCCACTCTGGTCCTACAGCTATGGAGCATCCTCATTGGCCCATGTAACACTTATTAACACTTATTAACTTCCTCCCTGTTCCAGTCAAGTAAAAACGATTTCATTGGCTGACAACACAGTTTCCACTCTGGTCCTACAGCTATGGAGCATCCCCATTGGCCCCATGTAACATATATTAACTTCCTCCCTGATCCAGTCGGTACCTCCCCCTCGGCTCAGGATCAGTCCAGGGGTACCGACGGACAGGTGAGGAAGCGACGCCAGCTAAGCTCATGCAGCTCTCTAAAGTGAAGCGGTTTCCTACTTCATACTTAGGAGAGCGCTCATTTTCCAGCTTTACACAGCGAAGCGTTTCTCTATTTTCATTCTAAGGAGAGCGCTCTGGACATCAGCATACAGGCTGTTGGATTACAATTTCATTACAAGACCGGAGGCTACATTATGCATGCAACTTTTAATGCAGATCCCAGCAGCCGCATCACAATAGAAAGTTCCAAATAGAACAAAGGCAACAGCTAAAAGCCATGAGCCAACAACACACAGCCTCTTTTAAATGCGGCTCCCAAGCAGATAAGTCTAATCTTATACTCTTCTGATTATCTATGTTTTTTAGTTTTTTAAGGGTTTAATATATTACTTTATAACTTTTGGGGTTTCTTTGACTTTAGTATGAGTGTGTATTTATGGTGTGGCAGTTTCCTTCCCCCATAATCCCACACACCCTTTCACTACCGATTTACAATATATGGAAATTCCCTCATTGCAACCCCCCCCTGCGCGCTTATATGCAGTTTGCCTGAATGACTTTACATTTAGTCTTTATCATTCACGACTCGTTCGACTCGCCAAAACTGTCAATCCTTGTTTTCCCCACTTTGTATGTGCTTAGCACGTCTCTCCTTGGCGATATACATCGTTGTTTTATTTAAGGTAAGTATCCTCACCCTTATTTACTTACTTTCCTTCCTTTAGTTGTTGGACTTTCCCCTCGCGCTCAGCAGCGCGAGATTGTGGCGCATTTAAGGAATGACCCTGAGTAACAACGACACCGCGTCGTCAGGTTGCTAAGGGCATTTCCTTTATTCCCACGCATTGACGAAGCTTGTGAGGGTGTTTCTATAGTAACCCCCCTGTCTTGCATGTGCTCGTCTTCTCCAACAAGTGGCAGTTGACATATTTACGAGCGTATGAGCATTTTCGGAATAAATCCTCGGAAATAGAGCATTTTCGGTATAAATCCTTGGAAATAAGACCTATTTACCTAAATAATCCTCATTATAAAGATTATTAACTCCTACATAATAAGAAACTTCCCTCATTGGCTATACTTCTTATTAAACATGTCCAGCTCTGGCTCTGAGGAGGCTTCTGCTCCTTCTCAAGATATCACCACTGATAAATTAAAAAAATTACTCCAATCAGAGATGAGATCGTGTCTAAAAGAAGGACTTTCTAATGTAATAAGTTCTAAACGTCCTACTCTACAAGATGACACAGTCTCTGGTAAAAGACTAAAAAAGAACAAAAATGTTAGTTTGAGCATGGGAGGTCTTAGCACCTCATCTATTAGTAGAGGTCCTAGTACCTCAAGGAGTGAGGGAGGTCTTCGCACCTCAAGTGGCTTGGGTGCCCTTGGCGGCACAAAGAATAATGGTGTCCGAAGCGACCCACATTTTAGAAATGCTCACTATGATGATGATCGTACCTCAGATGAATCTGAGTTTCTAGACGAATATGTGCTTGATCTTAATGACCAAGACCATGGTTTTGGGAGGGTCTAGAAAATACAAATTCATCCAGTAAGGATGTGATTTGCAACCCTTTGGGTGAGGAGATGCTATCTCCTCAAAACTTAAGACATCCTCAAAGCTCTGAGTGGTACCCTCAAGAACATGTTTCCAAATTTGTTAAAAAATGGATTAGATATCCCCTGGAGAGAGAAACTCGTAACATCTTGAGAGCAGAATGTTCTAGACCCTCGGTTGGTGATAAGACCTGTTACACCCCCAATCTTGACCCTGACTTGATCAAATTTCTTTTCAAATTGGGACGTGATCCCAGGAAGGGTATGGAGAAATCCTTTAAAACTTGTCAGGATTGCCTTCTCGACGTCCTTGGCCCTCTCACGAGAATCCTCGACTCCGCTGAGGAGTCCCATTTAGAGGGAACTCAGCTGGATACTGAGCTAATAAGAGGATGGAGCCAAAGGGCTATTGTTCTTTTGGGGAATGCCAATACAAGCATTAATGCTGAAAGGCGTAGAGTGGTCCTCACTCGTATTAACCCTAAACTAGCCGATCTTGCTGATAAGGAACCTACTAATAATCAAAAAGGGCTTCTCTTTGGCGAAGATTTAATTAAATCCCTTGGCAAGTATGTTTCCACATTTACTGCCTTAGACAGAGCGCAGCAAAACATGCGCAAGGTTTTCAATACTGGAAATAATCTTTTTGGAAGGGCCGGAATACGAGGCCAACCTTCCGGCCGTTTTTCTCAAAGGCCCAATTTTAGATCACGTGGAGGTGGCAGAGGCTACCAGCAATACCAACAATATCAACAATACCAATATACAAGTCCGCAATTCTACCCTCAAAGGGGCAGAGGACAGCGTGGCAGAGGATTCAGAACACGTGGGTCAAATACCCAGACAACCCCTCAGGTGAGTGTTTCCCCTCTACCTTCCCCTTCTTTCCCCTCAAAGGTGGGCGGGAGACTGAGGTATTTCCTAAAAAATTGGGAATCCATTACTCAAGATACTTGGGTTCTAAACACTGTAAAGGGTTTTACAATAGATTTCGATCAGAAACCTATTCAACTTTTCCTTCCAAAAAGTATTCCCATGTCCTCGGAACAACAAGGCATAATAGAAGAGGAAATCTCTTCAATGATTCAAAAAGGTGCAATTTTGGAGGTTCCTATGGAACTCATAGGTTTTGTGAGCAACCTTTTTTTAGTCGAAAAGAAAGACAAGGGTTGGAGGCCGGTTATAAACCTTCGTCAAGTAAACAGATTTATTTCTTACAGACACTTCAAAATGGAGGGTATTCACCTCCTGAGAGATCTACTCCTAGAAGGGGACTGGTTAGCCAAACTGGACCTCAAGGACGCCTATTTTACTATCCCCATGGCCAAGGTTCATCAACGTTTTCTCCAATTTCTATGGAAGGGTCGATTGTACCAATTTCAAGCTCTACTATTTGGTCTCTCTTCCGCACCATGGTGCTTCACAAAAGTGATGAGAGCCGTTGTTTCCCACCTAAGATCAAGGGGTGTTCATCTAATTATCTACCTAGACGATATTCTTATTATGGCACAAGAAAAATCACACTTAATTCGAGACCTGGATTTTACCATGAAACTCATAGAAAGTCTAGGTTTCATCATAAACAGGGAGAAGTCTCACCTGACTCCCTCAAAATCCTTAGAGTTTCTAGGCTTCACGGTCGACACTACCCGTTGTCTCCTCCTTTCTTCGAAAAAAATCTCGAAAATAAAGAAGCAAATAAAACATGCTCTAAGCAGACAGTCTCTCTCCCTCAGGGACTTAGCCAGGTTGCTAGGTCTCCTCTCATCTTCAATTCAAGCAATTTTTCCAGGACCACTCAATTATCGGGCTCTTCAGAGGGTCAAAGCGAGAGCTCTGAGGTCAGGCCTTTGGTACGGAGATCAGATTTCTCTGGACTCAGACTCTCGTTCAGAATAGATTTGGTGGCTAAACAATCTGGAGGCTTGGAACGGCAAGGCCATTTTTGGCTCTTCCCCTGAAGTCGTACTGGAATCGGACGCCAGCCTGCACGGCTGGGGTGCTTGCCTCTCGGATATAAACACTGGAGGACTTTGGTCTCAAGAGGAGTCTCTCCAACATATAAACTATCTGGAGCTGACAGCCGGACTTTATGCTCTTATGAGCTTCAAAAATTCGCTTCAAGGAAGGTCTGTCCTTTTGAAAATGGACAACATATCGGCGGTAGCTTATATCGATCGCCTAGGAGGTACGAGGTCTGCAGACCTCTCGGATTTAGCCAAAAAACTTTGGATGTTTTGCCTGGAGCACAAGATTGCTCTAAAAGCAGAATACCTTCCGGGCACTGCCAACTCATCCGCGGATTGGAACTCCAGGTTCCTAGTGGACCTCAGCGATTGGAAGCTGAACCCTTTTGTCTTCAGGACCTTGAATCACATTTGGGGCCCTCTGGAGGTGGATCTTTTTGCAAGCAGACTCACCTCCCAACTTCCAGAATATTTCAGCTGGATGCCCGACCCGGGTGCTCGGGCATTCAATTCCTTCCGCCAGTCTTGGAGGGATGTCCGGGGATATGCATTTCCCCCCTTTGCGATGATTCAGAGAGTGCTTCAGAAGGTGAGACAGGAACAATGTCTCCTCACTTTGATAACTCCCCTCTGGCCCTCCCAAGCGTGGTTTCCAACTGCTCTGGAACTAACTTGCAGCATTCCCTTTTTGATTCCATCTCTGGAAGATCTTCTCACAGATTCAGACGGTCGGATACACCCTCTTATTATCAATCAGACTTTATCCCTTCTTGCCTGGAAGGTGTCAGGAGATCTAACGAAATCTCAGGACTTTCGGACACGGCTTCAACTCTCCTCAAGGAGTCCTGGGCACCAGGCACACATTACAGATACAATAGAATCTGGAAACTTTGGGTTCGTTGGTGCTTGGGAAGGGACCTGGATCCCTTGGAGGCTCCTATCGTTGACGTGACTAATTTTCTAGTCGAACAATTTGAAAAGGGACTTATTTATAGATCCATTAATTGCTTTAGATCGGCAATTTCTGCTGGACATACCCTCGTTAATGGTAAAACCATTGGGAAAAATGTTATCATTTGTAGGGTTATGAAAAGTATTCGTCTTAAAAGACCCCCTAGACCCAAATATGACATACTTTGGGATGTTAATTTGATTCTTCGTCTCTTTAGTAATTGGCCTTCTAATTCTCTCCTCAACAGGAAGAATCTTTCTATCAAACTGGCTACTCTTTTATGCCTAGTTTCTTGCAGAAGATCCTCAGATATCCGTTCTCTGGATATTTCCTATCGTTCTTACAATGTTTTTGGTGTCAAATTTGATATTCATAGTCGTACTAAAACCATGTCTGACTCCATATTTTACCCACGATTCGATCTACATCCTAAACTTTGTGTCGTTGAGTGCATGAAAGAATATGATCTTAGAATGTCTGGACTCCGTCCAGTTGGTGTTAATCAATTGCTTATTTCTTTTATTAAACCTCATAAAGGTATTAGTTCCCCTTCTATTGCTAGATGGATTAAGATCGCTATGAACCTAGCTGGTGTTGATTTGAGTATATTTCAGGCTCATTCTCTTAGAGGTGCTATGGCTAGCAAATCTCTTTGGTCTGGAGGTAAGTTGGATGATATTTTGACGGCTGCTGATTGGTCCAATGCAGGTACCTTCGCTCGTCACTATTGTAAACACATCCAACACATGTCTTATGCTGTTTTAGGAAGCTTCCAACATGCATAATGTAGCCTCCGGTCTTGTAATGAAATTGCGATTCTCATATTTACATGACTAGAGAATCTGGATTTCATTAAAGACTCGGAGGCTGATATTATCCCTCCCTCCCTCCACCAGAGGTATTCCAATAGATATTGTTACCTTGTACAATTTATTGTTATGACCTTTGAATTTGATCTTTTCTCATGACATGTTTTTGATTAAGTGTCTGTTGAGAATTCTTTGATTAATTCCTTTATCTTTTTCAGATAACGGCTGATCTGGACTGCGCCTTTTTCAAGCCTACGTCCTACCTGACTTCTTCCTTTTCGACCTTCTCCAGTCAAGTTTCAACTTATGCAGTTTTTTCCTTGTTCCGAAGATTGTTTCTTCTCCACTTCAACTTTTGAACTTGGAACTTTATCTTCTTTGATGTCCTCATTTAAAAGAGGCTGTGTGTTGTTGGCTCATGGCTTTTAGCTGTTGCCTTTGTTCTATTTGGAACTTTCTATTGTGATGCGGCTGCTGGGATCTGCATTAAAAGTTGCATGCATAATGTCAGCCTCCGAGTCTTTAATGAAATCCAGATTCTCTAGTCATGTAAATATGATATTCGCAATTACAAAGCGGAGTTTTGATGAGCTCCTTATGTATTATTGTTACTAAATGAACTAGGTTTGCTATCAGACAGCCTTGAAGAGCCTTTTTCACTGCTCTTACATTGATATAGTGTTAGAATCAGAGATCTGTTACTAACTGTGTCTCACTCTCACGGCAGCCCTTGTAGTTGCTGTCTGTCATGTACTCAGAAACAATGCCGAGGTTTTTAGCACTTTGTGCCAGTGAATCATTAGTATGGATGTGATCTAACCAGACACCCACTATTTTATTTCACGAATTAGAGCGGGGCCTCCAACCCTGAGCAGTGGCCAGGATGAGGTGAGGCTTTCTCCCAAGCATTTTTGGGTGAGTAAAAATAAATAAAAAAACATATCTATATCGTTTTGGAGAATGACCTATTGGCATAAAGAAACATATGGCGCAAAAATAATAGAAATGCGTGTTTGTGTTCTACCTATTTGTTGTCCCTTGTTGTGTATCTTCCATTTTAGGAAAGAATCCTAAATACTTTATGAAACAGACATCCCCCGTCTGGAAAATCCAATGTACCGTAGGATGTTTGGTATAATTTATTTGTGTTCATTTTTGCTTTTTTCACTAAGCTTAGGTTAAGCTTAATTGCAGTAGTGTTTAAGAGGTCCTGACGAAAGCCCGGTAGGCTTAACTTTCCTACAATGGCTGAAACATGTTGACCAAATACCATCCTTAATAGACAGTTATTGTGTCAAACTGTCTCACACTCATTTTAATTTTGACACCATGATTTTCCCTAATAAAGTTTTCCCTAAATCATGGTAGCCAATTTTACATCTCACTTTTTGATTCTTTTTGCACACATTTTTTCTCACTGCAATTTAACATCCCACACCATTCCAAACTGATTTGATTTTTGGTATGATCCATCACTGGTGGTTCCTTGGGTTTGGAGAAGCACATAATTCCAACAGGTGTGTGGCTCCCTAACCGGACCATCTTTGGTTCTATCCCAGATGATGAAGCTCTGCCATATGGGTGGGCTGATGGGATTCATTTCCTTTTTGTTGTACACACTTTACAGGTAGACACAGAGTCCATCACATTTTTTCTTTGCCCCCATAAGTTGTACAGACCATTGACAGTCCTTTTGTGTTACCACTTCATTCTTACCACAAAACCAGATTCATCATCGTCTTCGTCCTGTGATGTGTCAGGTGTCTCACATGCGGGTAGTGGTGTTTTGTCTGCATCACTGTGTGGCAGTGGCACATCAGGGGCTGGAGGTGGAATGTCTGTCGTTCTGTGTGGCACTGACACTTCAGGGGGAAGAGATGTGCATGGAGTGGTAGCACCATTATCCATCCGCGCCAGGCCTTGTGGTGGCAATGCCATGACGAGGATCTGCAGGGCATGGAAGATCACAGCTACATCTCGCTGGTGTGCAGCCATGGCAGCCATTTGTGAGGCTTGCATCCGCTCCATGTTCTCTGTGATCATTCGCATGTGACGCAACTCCTGCTGACATCGCTGGGGCCACTCTGACCCAACAGTTGTTCTTGGCACAGAGTCATGACTCCAGCGATGTCAGCCATGGCTTGTTGTAGAGCAAGGAGCAGACAGTGGGTTTCCGTTAGGGACTGTGAGTGGTCCCTGATGGGACTTAGACACTCACTTATGGCATCTAGTTTGGCTTCCATGAGGTCGTACCCAACCCGCAGCTGGTCCGACGTCTCCTCCTGGCACCCTAAAACACGGCATTGGAAGGCCATGTGTTGGTCGTGGGAGGTCCTGGGAGACAGCCGTGGTGGTGGGTGCTTCTTGCTGTGTGGTCTCTGCAAGGGGTGGGGTCTCATGGATGCAGCTGGGCTGCCCTGCTCCTGCAGGTGGGGTGCCAGAGCTGTCCCTGAGGTGTTGGAGTGTGTCGGTGTAGATGTTGGGGAGGTCCTCTTCATCATCAGTGCTGAATTGTTGGGTCTGCTCTGCAGGAGGTGTTGTTTCTCCCCCTGGAATGTGAAGGGGAAATGCAGATTGGCATTGTCTTCACATGTATGTTCACGCATTGTACAAGTTTACTGCCAGGCTGCATGGCAATGTAGATTGTGACTGTTTATGAGGAGACGCCTATTTAAAGTGGGACACTTGGCACTTCTATGTCATCAGGGATGGGAGGCTGTAGTTGTACATTGTCATCTCACAGTTTCCTGCTATGCCAAATGTGAATGGCCATGTTCTAAGCACCAGCAGCAGTGTTGCAGTTTAATCCACATTGTTGTCAATGTTGGGGTGCTCTGCATTTTAGGTGTGTGTGCTACATTGTGGGTGAGCTGCCCCTTTGGCTCTGATTTGGCTGGCCCTTAACCCTTTCAGGTGGTTTGCCATTCACTTCTGTGCTCATACAGTGCTGAGATGTTGCAGACTTGCGTAAATTGGGCTCTTGTTCAGAGATGTGACTCTTAGACGTGGTTTGTCCACAGATGTACTATACTTACCTGTGCATATGTGCCATTGTGCCCATCTCCCCTGTCCCCCAAGTCCCTGGTCATTACTCACCATGTTGCTGTTTGCTCAGGTCATGTTGTGCAGTGTCTGGTCCCCAAAATCCTGCCACTGTCTCCCCCATGATGGTCCCAGGCTGGTCCTACCTGGGGGTTGTGGGGTTCTGGTTGTCCTCTGTACTGGATTCGGCTACCTCCATGGTGGTTTGTAGTTGTATGTGTTTTGTTTGTGTTTCTTTTTGGCAGCTTTTATAGTGATTTTTCCCACCTGACTTGTGGGACTTGCAGGCGTGGCACTGCTTATCGCTGCCTTTTTTATCACGTGTGGGCCCATAGCAACATTTTTCATGTTCGGGTTTAGATTTTTATCGCTATCCTCTTGATTTTATCACAGAAATTTGATGCGTTATTGGGAGACCATTGCATGTTACTGCCGTGTTGTGAATAGGACGTTAACACAGAGTTATTTTCCCATGATAGACTGCGATATGAAAGATTGCGTTGGCGATGATTATCGCACAATCTTGAGAATATCCCCCATGATTTTTAAAGTAGCCCATTTGTATTTCTCTGCAATATTGTTTTAATCTCTTCATAAACATTTGTAATATGTTATATCTACTACAGGTTTATATTGTTATGCTTTTCCAGTGTAATCAGTCTTTTACAAAGCATCGTATTTGAGTCTTGAAGAGTGACTTAAATTCATAGAAGTCCAAGAGATGTTTCGTTTCATGTGCAAACATGCACTCTTATTTGCATAACCTAATGTATGTTCACAGAAGCAAAAGGTATAAAATCAGCTTTCAAGCTCCCGAAAAATGTCCACACAATTGTCTAAAATAAAATAAAGTGCCCTAAAGTGTTTTTTTAAATTTTAATTTAGCCTCTCAGTTAAAGGCATGTAAACTTTACACATATGTTAGTGAAACACTACCGATGTGAAGAAGAAATGTCCTTTATTGTCCTTGAAACAATTGTTTTTTTTCCTAAAAAATATTCAATAGCTTTAAAGTGAGTATATGCTGCTATTTTGGTGTGACAATATTTTTCTCTAGCAGTATGATGCAAGCACGCAATGCCCCAGATTAGGAGCTGACGGTGTACTCACCAGCTACTCACATTAATGCATTCATGTTAGCTTTTGTCATGAAAGAGTCAGACCTTCACCACGCGGTATGTACCCAATACAAAAGTACTGAATTGCATTTACTTACATCATTCCATATGAAGATGCAGATTAAGTATTTGCGGCGCCAATATTATCTGTAATTATCGGGCATTAAATAGGCCCGCTTTCAGTTATCATTTTGCTTCTGGGATGGTGGATGGGTGAGGGAATGAATATGCTAACTAGTCTTTGCTGTCCGCATTCTCTTTCCAGAAAGTGCATAAAGTGAGTTACTAAAAACTTCCAATGGACCTTTACTGGAGGAAATTGGGTTATTGGCACAGGGATGTGGAAACCCTTTTCCAAAAATAAACACAATCCTTGCCAGGGTGAAATCACAAAAGTCACTAAGTTAACATGTGCCTAACCCTCAAGTATCTAGGCACAAAAGCAGCGAGGCTTAACTTAATGGCAAGTGTTAAGTATTTATGCAGCACACAAACAGAAATAAAGTGAAAACACAACACAATAAATCCCCCACCAATTTAGAGAACTAGAATATTTAAAATAAATAATTGAACCCCACAAATAATTAAACCTGATCAGTAGAACCAAATTTATGTTTTTTTAAAAAGCTTTTCGTGAATATAGCCCATAAAAGATCAAAGCGCCAATTCTGGGAAACTATTCATGCGAGACTGGAGCAAACTCAAAGGTTATAGCTGACCGCTATGGATGGCGGTCCAGATACACATGGTGGATTGGGCCCGGTCTCAGCTTACCTATGGAATTGGAAGACATTTTAAAGAAAAAAAGTCTTAAGAGGTAAAGTTCAGCAGGGTAAGGCAACTGGCAGTGTCTGAAGAGGAGCCATCATTGTTGGTGAGCTTCTGGATGAACTTGTGATGAAGATTTCTACATTCAGACTTTTTAACTTTTTTGGAGCTTGAAAATCTAGAGCAGGACAAAGCTGCTGTCTCTAGCCAACGAGGGCTCCACTAGGTCGATAACATTTCAAAGGTTAGCCACAGATGAGGATTTGCTGCTGCAGAGAAGAGCGTACCAGGAGCTACCATAAAGTCAGTCCAAATGGCGATACACCTCAAGTGGATCAGCAAGCCGGTAGGTACTAGTCTCCTGTTGGTTCTCTTGATACTTTTTGGGTGGAAAAGTTTGTAAGTCCCAAGTTTGTTTTTTGGCTATTTGGCCAAATTTAATACACATCATATCCAAGGGTCCAGGACTGGGTAGATAGCAGTTGGAGTGCAGGACTCACTTCAGGCAGGGTTCAGGTACGGGTTCAATGTTGTTGGAGCTTTTCATGTTCCTGTCGCTCAGAACAGGAGGCCAGCCAAGTAGACTTTGGAGTCACACTGGTCCTGGGATCAAGCAACAAGGCAGGCCTCAAACAGCAAGGCAGCCCTCTGGTAGTAGGAGGGCAGTCCTCTGAGGCACAAAGCAGGCCTCAAACAGCAGGGCCGTCCTCAGTAGTACAAGACAGTCTTTCTGGGGATCTCCACAGGACTGGGAGCAAACGGAAAAGTTGGTCTGAGGGTAAAATATTTATATCTGAGGCCGTACTTTGAATGGAAAACACCTCTAGACTTCCCCACAAATCTGGTTCTGGACATTTGTTTTCACCTCTACCCAGGGTCCAAAAGGTCTAGAGTGGCAAAGGACTGATGTCAAGTTCTTTGTAAGTGTGGTGGAGGCAACAATTAAAAGTATTTTTAGGGCAGGTAATTACTCTGCCCCATCCATCCTAGAAGGATGGCTCATCCTGCCAAAACCTAGTCCCAATTTGTCTTAATTTCTGGGAGGAATACACAGAGGCCAACTGGCAATTATACACATACATGTGATCCAGGACACAGGCTGCAGGTACCTAATGGTTACGACAAGAAAATTCCAACTTTGTAAAAGTGCAATTTTCAGAATTGTGAAAACCCGAATTTATCATTAAAGGAATTGCGACTTAAAAGCATACTTTACCATTAAAGAGGATTCTAAATTACAATTAGTTTGAGTCCAAACACAATATTTCCACCTTGTCAGTAATGCTACAGGCAAGTATATATGTATTTTGAGATCACGTACTGACCCTTGACTTCATTTTATTTCAGTTACATTTGTTTCATCTTGAGTCTGTCTGATCCTGCCTTTTAGCTCTGAACATAGGCAGACCCTGGGTTACTTGTGCACACACAGAAATATTTATGTTTTGCACTTCACCAAGCAGGAGAGATAAGCTGCTAGAACAGACAATGTGGGCTGCATAGCCCAAGAATAGGAAAGTGAAGAATTCTGCCCCAGCTCTCAACAGAGCCTGACCAGCTCTGCTGAGTGATCTTGTGGCAGAGAGTGCAGCCAGCGCCTACAATGCAGATAAGGGGAGGGGAACTTCTAGAAGCCTTTCTCTTGTTAGTAAGAGCGTAAAGACAGAGACTTTTTGACGCTTTGAAAGGAACTCTTCTAGGGGTGGACGCACCATCTACAGACCGTTCCCGGTTAAAGAGCTTCTGCTGAGTCTGTCAATAGGTTCCCCAGTCGTACTGGCAGGATGATGAAAGACAGACAACGGATTAAGTATTTTAAGTTCTAAATACCTATTCTTATGTACATACAGTTATCTTTCTATGCATTTTTCTTGTGTGTATACATTTGCTATATGCTTTTATTTTAAATGTGCATTATGTGCATTATACTTGCCCCAATAAATATTCCTTTTTACTTGGACAAATGAGTATTGAGCTTTGTCTACGTGGTATTTTGGTATTCTAAAGTGTGCAGAGTTTTATTTTGAAGAATGTTCATGTTGTGTCCTGGTGTTTTGAAGTCTTGCTTAGGTGCTCTGAAATAAAAGCAAGACACTGGTCTCAATCAAAAGTTAGCACTTATCAAATGTAATAAGGGAAATCTATGTTATCCTATGGGAAATAGGCCTCAGATTAATGGGATGACATAATTAAAGACTGTGCACCTGCATGAGAGAATTAACCTAAATATGAACTACTAACATATATTGTTTTCTGCTGCGATTGTTGTATGTTCAGAATAAGAAAAACAATAGGAAGTGGGCTACTATATTTACAGTACAAGAGCTGGAAGATTGTGTGAATGTTCGACTTCTGTATGTGCCATACATATTTGATGAAAATTGCGACCTCAATCAGTTATCAAACTTAGTGCGAACTTATACTTTAAAATTATAAAAAATGTGACCTCCTCAGGCTAAATGGAGTCAGACATAACAATAATCATAAAAGCTGGAACTACATATACTTCTGAAATAATGAACAAATATGTGGAGTGAGAAGTCAGTTTGCTAAATCTGAGCGAGCAGGACGAACTGAACGTGGAGGAACAACAGAATGTGAGTGGCTCTTGATAGCAGTGCTTTTGTTAAATGCAATCTTGAGCCAAACATTGACACATGAACACATTTCAGTAAAATTTAAGGAAAACTTAAATATTTGCAATTTGTGTAATCAGGCAAGGCAAATTATGTAAATGTAACACATTCCAGTTCCATCCTGTGAGAAGCTGGCCTGGTATATGAAATACACTTATGTAAGTGGACACTTTGCGCCAGTCCAGACGACCCTTATGGTGATTGAAGAGGTCTTAGACAACCTTAGAAAGCTCTGTAAGTGGTAGCTGTGGAGAGCAACCTTCAGGCTTAGTCCAGCAGGAGTGTAAAGCAGCTCGTTTTACCAGAATGCAATCTTATAGTATAGATTAAGTGAAAAAGAACCACACAAAGTATTTATAAATATATGTATTTATTATATATAATACTCTCTAACACATAGAAATGTCTCCTACCCGGAGATATGCACCACTCACACAATACTTTAGCAAGGAAACACAGTAAATAGCACGAAATACACAGAGGCCCCGGGGGGGACCAAATCATATACTAAGAAAGAGGTATGGGAACGATGACTCAGGTTAAGACAAGATTGAGAGGACATTGAAGTGCTGGGACCCCAAGGAACCACCCAAGGTGAGTAGATAGGAGAGCGTGTGCAGTGTGGGAACACGATTACCTGCTCCGTACAACTCTATGTGTAAGGGACGGTTTGATTTTAAAATATTAATGACCTTTCCCAGTGGACCTCGAAGAAACCCCATGGAAGACAGAAGGTTGGAGAGCCACCCCACCCATGGATACCGTAGTTCCCACGTTACCTAGACCAGGGAAGCCGGGTGCATACGTGTGAACTGATGTGGAAACCGCAGTCGAGCCCAATGGAAGACTTCAGGAAAGCTTGGCTGTTGCAGAAGGAGAAAGTGTCCAGTGGAATCCAAAGGTTGATTCTAGATGAGAGGTACCTGCAAGCAGAGGGGACAGAGTCTGTCACTCAGGAATGACCGGGAGACTTGGAAGACAAATGCCCTCTGATATCAGGTGTTGCAGGATGGATGACAATGAACTTGACTCTGTAACTGTGAGGACCAGGCGGGAGCTGAGCACGAGCTGTCCCACGAAGGATGTTGAGTGCTGAGGGGTCGGAGTCCAGCAGGAACACCAACAAGCCTTGGCAAATGCAACCAATGCACAAATCAAAGAAGGAGGAACGTGGGAACCAGCAAAGTCCAGGAGAATCACCAAGAGCAGGGGAGTCAGGGCAGGCCCGAGCAATCAGGGAAGCCCAAAAGAAACAACATTGACCCTCAAGTGGACCCACAGGCCAGATGCACTGGAGTTGTGAGAGGACCTCAAGCAGCTCACAAAAAATATGCAGGCCACCATGCACACAATGCGTTGTGGCGGAAGTTTCTGGTCACTGGAGGTGCTCGAGGTTGGGGCTACTTGGAGCCCAAAGATCTTCTTGGAAAGAACTCAACAAGCCTTTGCAACTGAAAGATGACGCGGTGCACAGGGGTCTGGATATTGCATCCGCCAGGAGGGATACTGGCGTCAAACTTGGTGAGAGGGCAGGACACGCCTCGGGAGCTATGGAAAATACCCATCTGTGTTGCAGAGCCTTTGGAGTCCGAGGAGCTGAGGATCAGCAGACCGGTCAAATTAGTTGCGATACTTCTTGAATGCAGGGGAATGATTCCTTCACTCCAAGGGAGATTTCTTCAAGTGTCTTTGATGCTTCACAGGCGGTGTAAGGTTCCTGTATGATGTACAGGCACAGATGATGCAGCAGACTGGAAGGGAGACGAAGTCAGGCCCAAACGAAGTTCAGCGAAGTCCAGAATGCCCAGACGTTTGAAGAGCAGTGGTGTCTGATCTGAATCTTATCCCGCGATGAATGTAGAGACCTACGCTGAAGTAAGTCCTTAAGTACCCAAAGGAAAGGCTTCAGAAGATTCAGGGGACCCTCCCAGGGAAGGGTCTGGACAGGGGGGAGGTTACTCCCAGGTCCTTTGTCCAGTTTTGTGCCAGAGCAGGAGCCAGCGGCTCCCCGTAGTGGTTTGAACTGGACTATGCACAGGGACACTAAATGTGCCCCTAATGCACACCCACCCCACCCCAATACATTAAATCCTGTCAGGGAGGTGGTCACACCTTCCTGTGACAGCATGCCTATTGTTCTGCCTGCCCTTGCTTGAACTTGGATCAGCAGCACGAGGGCAGAGATGGTCATTGCATAATTAAATGGTGCCCCTCTATATTGTATATGGCTGCTTCACTGACAAAATGGAGAATAGATTCAGTAGGTTGCAGGATTGTCCTACTCATGCAGGGGCACCCTCTCACTTAGAACCAAGCAAAGGCCCGCTAGAGGGGTGACTTATAGGTTTTAAGTGCAGTGACCCTAGATATAGGAAACCTATATCTTTAGTAAGTGGTGCTAGCACCAACTTACACATGCTGCAATGGCAGGCCAGTAGTTCCACTTTGATTGGTCTCTCCTGGGTGGCATAATACATGCTTCAGCCCATGGGAGACCTCTGGGGTAACTCTGCCCTGGGTACATGGATATCATATACTAGGGACTTATAATGGTACCCCAGTATCCAATCTGAGGTGTACCTTTTTACTAAACAACACAATTTAGGGAGAAAGCAAATTGACTGGGGTCCTGACTAGCAGGAGCCCAGTCAGACTAGTCAAATACAGGTTAGCACCAGACAAAAAGTGGGGGTAACCATAGAAGCAGCTCCTACTTTCCTACACATTCTCACCAACTAGCAACCATGCAACATTATATTTGCAACTGGAAATCATGGCTACGCTGAAATTTAGAAAACTCAAGTTTACTGAGAGTGAACTCAAGTATTGGCTCAGGAAGTCATTAAGGATGAAACCAGGTGTATGGATCTTCTACCAAAAGCACAACGAGAAGTAAATAGATTCAACAGTGTGACTCAGAAGGTAAATGCTGTATCGGCCCACCATTGTACAATTGAGGATGTTAAGAAAAGAGTTCAAGAACCCCATGATCTTTGTGTGTAATAACATTTCCAAACAGAGGCATAATAGCCTGGCTCCTTGAGGAGGAACAGTTCTTGAGTTTACACCATGGCAGGATGAAATGTGAACCATTATAAACATCACCAATTTTGAGAAGATAGAAGGCAAAGCCGAAACCAGAGGAGTTGAGGAAACAGATGAATGTTTTTTCCATACACATTTTACAAAGCCATTTCATGCATATGGCTTTAATGCCAGTTCACACTATATTAGTGCAAGAATACCCGGGGACTACATTAACGATTTCAGTTCGGATTCTGCACCAACATACAGGGATAAAAAGTTAATACATTTTCCTGGAATGGAGAATAGCACACAGATTTAGAAATTGCAGATTCATTTCCTTTTATTTCCTCAATCTGATTATAATAATGGACACACATTCATATCCAATTACCAGCTGTTTCGAGTAGTTGGTGAGTGTGTATGGGGATTTTCTTTTCGGGAAGCCATGGAGTAAAACTGTGAAAGCAGTTGCTGTTACACACGTGATGCAGGAATATGGCACATGAACGCTGATTTCACCAGTTTCCACCATGCACAATTATAATCACAATAGACCAAGAGGAAAATGGGCTCAAGGAGATTTTTGCAGATTTGATAGCAGGGGGTAGGGGGTTAGGTGGGTTTCTAAGACAATGAGAAGTTTCTGTGAAGCAGGGAAACATTGTCAGCTAGCAAGATTTTACTGTACATATTATACAATGAACACATCACATGTAAGGGAAAGAACAGTCAGATGTTACAGGTGACTGTCCATTTCCCAAAAAATATTTCAGGGCACGGAGGCAGAGAATCCAAAACATATCTGATGTATGCAGACATCATGCATAGCATGTTGCTATTGTTGTGGTATGACCCCCTATTGTCAGTATTTGTGCTTCGTGATTTAAGACACGCATCTGTACTTGAAGAGGGTTCTATATAGGTGGACCTAGACATGCCCTGTAGAAGCAAAGCATCCTCATCCATTGGTAGACCAAGCCCAGAAAAATCATTCCAATGACTGCTGCCACCAGCACCTCACTGTCTGGCACGTCCATCAGCTTTACTGCCACTATCTCTGGTAATATAGACAAAGCAAAGGCTGCCCCTTTGACAACCTCCCAGTCACTTTACAGCCTGCTTGCAAGTAGCACTATGCCCATAGCTCTAGCAGCCACCATTTTTGTGGTCAACTTTTTACAGTCTCAGACCCCCACTTCAGCCTCATAATCTGCAGGAAATCTATCATTTCTGTATGGGCACCCTAGAAAACTTTTTGTGGCCCCTGTTTCTGCTGGTGTTAAACAGGAGTAGAGTGCCTGAGCACCCCTTCAAAACATGGTGAAATGTATTTAAACTTGATTGGCATATGTACCTGTCCCATAGGCCATAGTCAATGATGCATAAATACACAAAACTAGGAAAGTTAAATACCACTTATGAACTGCAGCAACCTGTGTAGCCTGATGGCAGCACTTACACTCTGCATTACAGACCAGCCAAAGTTACACCTTTGTAAGGTAGGAAAACCTTGCTTTAAATACTAAGGGGCCTATTATGATAGCAGTACAAAAGGGGGTGGTCATGGACGGAGCATCTGAACCAATCAAACACTCACACCCAGTCAAAAGAGCTGGGTTTGATCCATCACCGTTCTTTAGCCCACTCTGCCACCCCAGTTCAGACATGGCTATATGCAAATCAGTCTGACCCTGTGCCTCATGGGAACAGTCCAGCCCGAACTGCCAAGCCATGCCTTCCCTGGACTGGAAATAAGCTTCCGAGGACCGGTTTCTGGCATTACAGCCGTCTTCAGCCCGGCTTGCTTGAATCCAGTGGCAAAGTGAGCAAGAGACTCACGTCTGAGCATACCCTGCCACACTTATGGCGGCCAAAGCGGTACAAAAGGGGGTGGAGATGGACGGAGCATCTGAACCAATCAAACACTCACACCCAGTCAAAAGATCTGGGTTTTATCCATCACCATTCTTTAGCCACTCTGCCACCCCAGCTATTATGATAGCAGGCGGATCGCCAGCGCCAGACTGGCAGTGGCAATCCGCCCACCAGAACTCCCCGCCCGACGGCCATTTACCCCCGCCACATTAGCATGGCGGGGATGCTGCGGCTGACGGAAAAGCCGCCCGCCACTTTTCCGCCAGCAGGCAATCGTCATGATTGCCTGCCGGGCCAAAAAGGCCCACAATATGGTGGCAGTGCCTTGCAGGCACCGCCATCCATATTAGGATGGGTGGGTGGGGCATGCCTTTCCATGGTGGAGACTTTGCCATGGAAAGGCTGCAAGGATGCAGTCGCGAGGGTGGCGGGTACATCCTAATTGGCATAGTGGGACCGCACACCTCTGGCGGTCGGTCCCGTTTACTATTACAATGGTGGGCGGCCAAAGCCTTGCTGCCCACAAGGTAGGGTGCATAAAATTTAAGAGTGGAAGATGTGTGACATTAAAAATGTCATGCTCCCCGATTACTAGGCCTAAAACATTCTAACTGGCACATTGAAAAAGTCCAGGTACAGATAATTCACTTTAATTAATATTTAATTAATACCTGTACCAGCTACTGACACCTTTTAAAGACAACATTTGAAGACTATTTTTCTGTTTCATAAAAATCAAATCTAATGGTAAAGTCGATTTTTTTATTAAATATATGGGAAAATCAATTTGAAGGAAGTTTCTCTTTATCTGTTCAAGCTTTCAGAAGGCTCATCAGCATTAGCCCCTGCCAACTCTCAGCCTATACTTGGGAAGAATGAGGTGTGAAATTCCTCCTAGCAGCTATACAATAGGTCTACTTGATTGACAGGTTAACCTGAATGTGCATTTATGACTCCTCTTAGCTCAGCAGAATATTCATGGTGAGAGCTGTAGGCATCCTATTGGCACAAATGTATACAGTGCTGCCTGGCAGGTCTGTCTGAAGCACATGTAAAAGTTTGACACACTTCAAAAGAATGCTTGTCCACACCCTGTGTGGGTGCGGCACAGCTCTGCTTTTGTTCCACCAGACTGTCTGATTTTGATTTGATTTTGATTTGTAATTTGTAGAACTCAACAATTACCCTAAGGCATCAAAACGCTGGAGACCAGCCGTCCAGAAGCAGGATGAAAAGGGAAAGAAATTCCAGATAGATGCGAGACCAAGAAAAGCCAGGTCTTAAGAGACTTTCTGAAAGGGACCAGAAGAGGAATCGACCTAAGGGCAAGGGGAAGGGAGTTCAAAAGTTTGGTTGCTGCCACTGAGAATGCTCTGCCCCCCACTTCCTCTTTTTGGTTCTTGGTACAACCAGTTGCATTTAGAGGGTAGAACGCAGGGGGCTAAAGGAGAAGTGCCAATTGAACATAGTCTTTAATCTTGACGGGTAAGGAGAATCTAGTGATTTTTAAACCATGCAGAGTGATTTGAAACTAATGCATTTTTCGATAGGGAGCCAGTGTAGGGGTTCTAGTTAACCCTGGGCAGAGTATGTGTAATGCTGCTCCGCGTAGTACCACGGAGTAAAAAAAAAAACTCAGTGGGACTACACGGAGCTCCGCTCCGCCCCGGTACCACAAAGCAGGATAAAAAAATAAAAAAAACACCACTTACCTTGTCTTCTGCCTGCCCTGCTCCTCGCCGCGGTGTCTCCCTTCTTCCCGCGTCGTCCTCTTTGTGTCCATGTAGTAATTACGTCTTCCATGAACTGCGCATGCGCAGTGTTCACGCTGTTCGCACATGATGTAATGCCTACGGAGGAGCGAGGAGGATGGCGCGGGAAGAAGGGAGACACCTCAGTGAGGATGAGGGAAGGCAGAAGAAAAGGTAAGTGGTGTTTTACATTTTTTTTTATGGGGCTGGCCTCGTACTCTGCTCCACCATGGAGGTGGAGTTTTGCCCAACTTAGCGTTCCCAGCGGAGCAAGGAGTTGGTAAAACTCTGCAAACTCCGCTGGCAGAGCAGAGTATGATGCCCGGCGTTAATTCTAGTCCCTTCCTGGCAGATTGTTTCCTGGGAATGTCCAGAACGAGTCTTACCAGTGCATTCTATAGCATCTGGAGTTTATACTGCATACTCCTATTGCCAACCAGGTATAATGCATTGAAGTTGTCGAGTCTGGACATTACCAAGGCCAGTGCTACCTGTAGTGAACTGGTTGTTTTAAAAAATCTTTTTTTTGTCTCCTGGTTTGAAGTGGATACATGTTTTGATTCAAATTGAATTTTAGTGATAGCTGTGGGAAGTAAGTAGTGATTTCCCCGTGGCACTCCTACACACATCCCCAGCCTACAGAGTCCAAATTTAGTGTGGCCAAAGACCTTCACAATGTTGAAAGTGCCCTGGCTGTCACCTGCCAATGTGGGCCTGTTTGCAATAAGCAAAAAGAAACTGCTAAAAACCTTTTTAGGTTCTTCCCACTCCCCCAGGATCTTTTTATTGGTTGGGGAGTGTCCAGGAGTCACACCAATCATCCACAAGCTGGTGCCAAAAACTATCCTCAGGAATACTTTCTGGACATGCAGAGGAAAAGATGAGGAATGAACTTGCTCACAGTGACCAGATAGAAGCCCTGAAGAACAGGACTTGCAACACAATGAACCTAGGACAAGTGGACTCCAAGGGTCAGTTGGCTGAATCCTGTGTGACTACAGGGACACAATAAGTCATAAAAGTCGTTTTTCTTAAAAATGGCCAGCTGAGCAGTAGAACTGGACTTGAGATGGACATTGCTATTAACCTCTGCCTGATACCCTGACAGCTCCTAGGTGCCCTTCCTTTAGTAGACATTTCAATGCTTTTCTTCAGTTGAGACTTAGGAATGTTTCAAACAGCTTGACTTCCAGAATATCACTAGGGCCATTACAGTTGGCATTTGCCACCATGACTCCATCACAGTCGGCCTCACAAAACACCTAGGTTCCGGTCTATCACGTCACTAGAACTACCATTGGCACATTTACTTTAAAAACTCATACCCCTTGCTCCCTTTATAACATTTATACCATTTCTGTGTCATTTCAATTATTATATTTTACTAAATGTTTCTAATTAGGTATGGGATTCTTATTGTTGGTGTTTTAGCGTTATTACTGTTTTGTTATTGCATAAATGATTTACACATTGACCTACTTAATGGCTATCTGTTCTGTGCCATAGCTGCCAGGGAGTTTAGCTCAGTGGACCTTAATGACTTTAAGTGTTCATCTTGACAAGAGTTGAGATTATTCTTTGAGGTCAGCAGTTGCCTACCCCAAATAATAATCACATTTCCTAAAGAGTCCTAACCTGCTACTACATGACTTCTATTAGAGTCACTCTGAGCATCACCACTACTTCTAGTTTCTAGTCATTCCACCATGTCTCAATCTACAGCAGCTTCCAGCATGCTGCAAGGTGCAAAGAAGACACCACTGCCAACACCACCACCTCTGTGGTAGTAGTAGGTGTGGATATTTAGGCAAGGTTAGCAGATAAACCATAGCCATAAATAGCTTATTTTCATGAACTTCAAGGACTCAGGAAAAGAAAAATGATGTTGAAACAAATATCTCTATGAATATGGACCATGGCAGGAACACTGAAACTACAGGGCTCCAAAATGGTTGTTGGAGCTCTTGGCAATCACCTGAGCACAATCATTGACAACAGAACAAACCTCATCCCTTTCCAGCAACAGGAATTCAGGACTGCAATGAGGACTCTGCATACAGTGGCACAGGATTGGCACCGTGCCAATTTGTTATAAATTTGGCTGATGCACAAGCTAATCAGAGGATCATATGCCAATTTCACAATGACATGCTGCTGTATTGGCAGCACTGGAGGCACATTCTGGGGCTTTACAACAGGGACGTTTGAGGCAGCAACTCAGCTTGCATATGCCTACAACAGCTTGCAGGGATATCAATCCTCTTACTCTCTTTTGCATCCCACTTCATCCTGCCAGCAAGCATCCCCATCAGACCTCAGTGGAGGTCACTTCATCCTGCCCACCACACTCAAGTAGGCAATCCCCTGCCAAGAAAATTGCTCCATAGGAAAACTGTTATGTACATGTGTATCGAATTGCATGTGAGTAGTGGGATAGTATTCTGGTTTTAGTAGATTGTTGCAAGTATAGTTTAAGGGTTAGTAAAGACGTATTTGGGAGGTAGAATATAGGTTTCAGGGATGAGGGTTAGTTTGGGCGTAGGTGAGAATCAGATTAGCACCAGCAGACTTTTGCACAGTTTCTTTGTTTCCTTTGGATGTATGTTAAGTTTTTTGTTATGAATGCACACTTTTTGAAACATTCATCCCTTCATATTGATCCATCCCCAGATGCAAATAGTGTTGAATATCCCAGGCTAGTGTTCCTTGTTTGATTAGGACCCTACATGATGTAGATGTCACTTTATCGTGCTAGTCAAAGAAGACGTTTTTAGAGGGCTTCCCTTCCACAAGACAACCCAACTAACAATGCAGCTGTCTCAATTGAATTCCTGATTTGAATGGAGAGGGAGGGCTGACTTTAAGGGCGGGGAGGTGGTAAGATGTAATGAGTGTTAAATGGGAAAGGCCAAATGCCTCTATTAAGGATCCCTGTCATTGTGAAGCCAGAATAATGAATAAAGTTGCATCTGTGTTGTTAAATTGGTCTGGAGAGGCATCTGGAGCACCTGAAATTGTGGGGGTGAATGTAGTTGTATCCTGCATTGCTGGGTGTCACACTTGTTGGCCTTGATCCTTTTACCTAGGGCCTTGCAATCAGGAAGTGTGCTTGATGCAGGAGAGTTGAGGCCTGCAGTGACCTTGCTGTAGGTGGGTAAACCTGTTTAGTTAAAACAATCTACTTATCTTTTACACTGTTGTGTGGTTCTGTGATAGTGGTCACTATATGTATGGGGTTTCTCTTGGAATTTCATGTCAGCTTCCTATTGTAGCTGAAGCGTCACCCTCTGACTCCGGTTCTCCAGGTCCTGTGAATACGAAATACATTTATTAAACTATGAAGTTGTGCTGTGAGTGGAATGGAGAAGCAAATACATTAATACGGATATATATGGCATGGTATGACATGGTTAGTGCAAATGAGATAGTGACCCTGACAATTTCCAATTTAAATCAAAGTTATTGGCTATGATCCAGCGCTGCTCTCAAACAGTCCTCCAAACCATCACTATATACCCCAGGAGCTATCACACTTCACTCATCGGTGGCGCCCATAGCACCGCGAGTCACTCATTCACACAAATCACACTGCTCCCAAGATCAGTGAAAACCAGAGGACGAGCTGCTGGAATAGCGGAGTACCCTATTTCATCTATTTAATTTAAATTCTATACATTTATATACAGTGAGGCCGGAGCATGAAACTTTTTCGGGACTCCCTTGGCACAGCACTGTTTCGTAAATAGCCTGCTGAAAACGCACAGAACCTACTAAAGGTATTTAATTGAAGCATGATTTAAAAATGAACACTTGAACGTACTCAAAGGAAATAATTATCGTGTCACGGACTTCAAGTCCCAGCAATCAGCAGAGGGACGTGTAATGAAATGCACGCCTACCTGGGGGTTTGAAATAAAAGAAACCAGAAACTGTAATGACACGATCATCAAGAGTCATTTTTGCAGCCCATGATGAAGAGGGTAACACCTTGAAACGCGTCGACAATTCTAATTAATTGTGAGCGCAGAGGCAGGTGGAAAAAGGAAAAGCCGGAGGGCACAGTGCTATCGAGTGACTTTCCAAAGCTCAGGCAATTTGGGAGAATCTGTTATGCACGGCGGCCTGGCCGTGGGAAAGGCACCATCATCCACAGGAGGAAGAATCGCTATCTCCAGTTGGGTGAGGCCGGAGCATGAAACTTTTTCGGGACTCCCTTGGCACAGCACTGTTTCGTAAATAGCCTGCTGAAAACGCACACAACCTACTAAAGGTATTTAATTGAAGCATGATTTAAAAATGAACACTTGAACTTACTCAAAGGAAATAATTATCGTGTCACGGACTTCAAGAATCAGCAGAGTGACGTGTAATGAAATGCACGCCTACCTGGGGGTTTGAAATAAAAGAAACCAGAAACTGTAATGACACGATCATCAAGAGTCATTTTTGCTGCCCATGATGAAGAGGGTAACACCTTGAAACGCGTCGGCAATTCTAATTAATTGTGAGCGCAGAGGCAGGTGGAAAAAGGAAAAGCCGGAGGGCACAGTGCTATCGAGTGACTTTCCAAAGCTCAGGCAATTTGGGAGAATACATTTATATACATATGCATTTTCTTAGAGCTTACCGTGGTCTTAACTCTCGAGAAAACATTTAAGGCACCCCACTGTTTGGTCAATAGGTCAGCTAGTAAAAGTTAGCTAATGGACAACAAGACCAGCTTAATTCTCCCATTTATTTAATTTGTATTTTTCGGTTTGAGATCTCCTAGCATGACCTTACTTTTATTTAATTCTTTATTCAAAATGTAGTTAAGCATTTTATTAATTGCCTCAAGGAAAGACAGAAATAAATTCAATCAGTTACATTTATTAGCAGAATAGTTCAGAAATAAAGTAAGTCAAAGACATATTACCCATCTTCTCTGTAATGGTAATCAGGATTACAAGCAGCAAAGTTCCCAAAAATCAGACTCTGTATCTTTCTTGGTGTTCACCACCCATCAGGATTCCGACCCCTTCAAAAGTTAAAGTCAGGATAATTTCAAAGTCTTTGCACCAGGGAAAAATCGATCAGTCCGACAGCATGTCGCGGTGCGAAAAGTAATTTGAAGCAAGCCTCCTTTCTCTCTTCCAAACAACCTCTTTTATACCCTTTTTTTCTTATTATCTAACTAAAATTTGAAACTTTAGGGTCCATACTCATTTGTCATTGGTCCATTCAAGGGGTGGATGAAGATAACCTCATCTCCTCATTGTCCGATTTTTCGCTAAGTCACGTCCTTAAACCTAATACAGGCCTACAACAGGAACATTCCAAATTGGCACCATTCTGCTCTACAGGCCACGCTGACCTTGACATCAGCAGCACAGGCACAGGTTGCTCGTACATCTCTCGAACACAGTTGCGCATGCGTGGAAATACATTCTCTCGGAGTCTCGCAAAACCTCCATGTTTTATTAGGCCGCATGGGCCATAACGGGAACTATTATAGAAACAAACACAATTAAACGTTAGAAGGGCTTTACTTTGAAATCTGTTTACCTCCCCCCATTCTAAGTTCACCCTGTTAGTGGTTACCTAGCTTTTAAGCAACACAAGCATTGTTTTCTTACCATTCTCCATCATTTCTGGCGTAATAATACTTCTAATAAGTGTACCTCCGCCCGTTCTAAGTTCACCCTGTTAGTGGTTACTATTCTATGTTGGTTAATTCAAAACCACACGATTAATACATATTACGGTTATGGGAAATTGACTTCGAGAGGGGTATGCAAAAGTTTTTGTTTTCAGCCTCGCTCCATCAATTCCTCCCTTTGGTGATTTATCACCAAATAACACCAAAAAAATGTTATAACATTTTCACAAACATGTTTCAGGTTCTTTTCAGTTAATATGACTCACACTTTTGTATCTTCTATTTTCTTTCTATCAGGATACAGTTTCTCTTTAAACTCTTCCAACTCTATTTTCCCTATTTCACGTTCTCTTTCTTTGCTTTCTTCAACTTTCTTTTTTATAGAATTTTTAATGTTTCTTCTCTTTCTAAGTTTACAACCTAATCTTAAGACTAATATTATTACTATCATTATTGTTACTGGAATTATTACTTTCCCTATTATTGATCTACCTATTTCATAAAACCTTTTCTTAACAGCTGACAAACTCCTACCAAGTTTCTCAAGAACACCATTAACCTCCAGTGGTGAAATCTCTTTATGCAATTCTGTGATATTTGTAATATACCTTTCAATATTTTGACTTTTATCAGGAATATAGGTACAACAGTGCTGTACCTTTAAAATTCCACAGACTCCTGCTCCTTTTGCCAAAATTATGTCCAGATCAAGACGATTTTGCATCACCATAGGTCTCATAGCAACCATTTCCGTATTTACAACTAGAAATCCTCCCACAGTATCTTTTGATAAACGATCTACTATCATTGACAACTTCTGAATTTTTTTTGCATTAAAAGATATGCCCACTGCTGGTATCAATGCTCCAAAAACATCACCTATTATTTCTATTACACTTTCTCTTTTCCTACGGGTTAGGGGTTTACCAATCTCATGGATTCCATTAGTTCCTCTATCTAACTGGAAAATGTTAGGAAAGACCAGATCTATATAGCAGGATCCATACCAGTGATCAGGCATTCTATAGAAAGCTTTGTTACCGCACAGAAAAAAGATATCAGGAAAAACAGGATCATTACCTCCTTTAAATCCCAATCCCCCTTTTATAATATGGGTATCCTCACATTAACGTGCTCCCACAAAATAATTATCATACACAGTGTGATCTCTTTGAATACATAATTTCCCTAATGGTGGTGTATCTATGCTTATTGCTACATTCACATTATTTCCCTCAAGGTTGTCATCCTCAAATGTCCGCATTGTAGATTTCGATTGTTTTGTATTTTATTTTATTTTGTATTGGATTCTCCTTTCCTCTACCATATCCAAAAAAGCTTTTTCTTCATTTCTCATTTTACAAGTCAAATTATGTTTGAACGCATAATCATAGGTCAGTTCTTGTGTTTCCAAAAAATATTCTCCAAAAACTTTTCCGGGTTTGATTTTGGTTAGTTCAGGTACGATTTTCAGCTTTGCAAAAACATCATCAGAGTTTGAATTATAATACTCCAGTTTACCTGTTCTGTAAAACAGACTAGCTAACACACTACATGTAACCCCAATACTTTAAAGGAAGATGGTGATAAGTCACCCCCTCCGATAAAGATGCAGGTAATTTCACACATACATAACAGTCACTTGCGTCCATAGTTTTCACATATTCAGACAATAACTTTGAAAAGGTGTTTTTCGAAAAATCACTCAGAATTATCTTTGTGTATTTCTGGATTATATACATGTTTCATTTCACTCTTTGACTCATAGGCCTTTTCTTTTATACTCTCATTTGCCTTTGCTTTTTCAAAATCAGGCCTAAAAGGAATCACAACTGCTTATATTAACCATACTAACATTAATAACCCTGTGCATATTAAGCACATTCTACACCATTTTCTAAAAATAGTATACTTTGATCTTTGTACATCATTAGTAGGCATTTTTTTTTTTACACCAAATTAGGGGCATATTACCAAGCAATAGCGATAATTATCGCTTATTGCTTGGTTAGAGACAAAATATTACCGCTGAGCTCCGGCGATTTTTATCGCAGATAAACCTTGGTATTACCAAGGTTTATCGCAAATGCGATAAAAAACGGCCGCAATGCATGAATATCGCTGAAAAGTCAGCGATATTCATGCATTACAGAGCTAATGCTCTTAGCCATGTTATCCGCCTCCCATTGGATAACATGGCTAAGAACTGCTCAGGGCAGGTGTTAGCTTTTGGAGATATTCGCGCTTAGCGCGAATATCTCCAAAAGTTGGTAATAGGAGATAGCGATGTTAGCGACTGTTTCCAGTCGCTAACATCTTGGTACGCCCACTTTGCATATCATTAGTGATAAATATCACTGACATGCAAAGTGAGGCCCAAGATGGTCGCTATCTCCTACTAGCTGTCGCTAACTGGTGTTAGCGACAGCTAGGTAATAGGGAGATCATTTTATCTCCGCTTTCTTGGCTTTTAAAGCCAAAAAAGCGGAGATAAACCCCCTTGATAATATGCCCCTTAATCTTTTCTGACCTTATATTGTATCTTTCAAATCTTTTGCACGAACAGACTGTCTTTATCATCAAAAATCAACAATCTGTGCCTTCCTTCTTTTATCTCTCTTAGTTTCCCAGTTTAGGTACTCCTTTTGTCTCTTTCAGTTTTCAGTTCACTCACTTTTTCCTTTTACTCACTTTGATGATTCAAATGTTCCTGACTGCTATTGATTTCCTCTATTGGAGGCAGTGCAACATATGACCATTCAGGTGACTTGTACTTTTGATTTGGTCTCCTTACTCTTTGTGGCCTTTGCAAAATCTCTTTCTTTTCTCCCAACAAATCCTTTTGACTTGCTATTTCATTTACTTGATTGTTAATCAGTTTCAATTTCAGTCCATCATTTCTTCTAGGCCAATTATCTCCTTTACGTGGTCTCTTGCTTTCAGGTTCTACAGTACCACGTTCCAACCTCCAAGCTATCTTTCTTGAGCTCCTCCTTAATTGTGTTTCATCCTCACTGTCATCAGACTCAGTTTCAGATTTTTCATCAGTTACTTTTATGGTGAACTTTATAATGTCTGTTTCATTCACTGAATCTGTGTTTTCTTTTGTCAGTTCTTTTACTCTGTTAAGAACCTCTCCATAGCTGGTACTTGGAAGCTCATCCTTATTGTGAGTTTTTTCCTTTTCACCAGTTTCAAGATTTACATTCCTGCTTCCAGAGTTTTCAAACTGTCCTTCAGTACTTGTCTGATTACCAGTTTTCTCTTTTCTTTTATCAGTGTCCACACTGGTATCAGGTCTTACCAGGTCTCGACTTTCAGGTCGATCTTCAGAATCTGGTACTTCAATGACTTCACTGTCTCCTTCAGATGCAGAACTAGTATCTGATATTTCCAGATGGCGATGAACAGGTCGAGCTTCAGTATCTGGGTTTTAATCTGGTTCCCTTTCAGAGTCCGAGTTTGTAGTGCTTTCCTATTCATCTTGTGGATTCTCAGGCACACGTATTTTGTGACTCACATGAACCCATCTTTTTACTTCAGCACACTTGACTGCAGTGCTGCTAACCAGAATGACTTGTCTTGGTTTCTGCCAACGAGGAACTAGACAGTTTCTTCTCCTGTGCACTTTTATCCGAACCCAAACTCCAGGGACTAGATCATGAGCTGGATGTTTCTCTTTTGAGTTTGCCTCAGTTCCCACCTGATGGAACACAGAAGTCACCACGTTAGACAGGTTCTTGCAGTAATCCAGTATGATATCATCATTAATAGTCAACAGTTTATCAACTGGTACAAATGCTTGTCTCATTACTCTTCCCATCAGAATCCCATGAGGTCTCAATCCTGTCTTTCTTTCAGATATACTCCTTAGGGTCATCCGAACAAGTGGCAAAGTATCAGGCCATTTCAGTCCAGTGGCCAAACACATTTTTTTAATTCTGTCCTTTATTGTTCCAATTACCTGTTCAACTACCCCAGAAGCCTCTGGTCTGTAAGCACAATTTAATTTCTGACGACTGTCCATTGCTTCACAAATCATTTATATAAGTTGATTCTGGAAGTGAGTGCCTCGGTCTGACTCAATTGTTATCGGGAAACCAAAATGTGGGATAATTTCTCTTAGCAAGATTTTTGCAACATTCACTCAATCATTTCCTCTGGTAGGGAAGGCCTCCAACCACCGGGAAAACAGGCAAATGATTACAAGTACATATCGAAGCCGATTACATGGTGGCAGCTCGATAAAATCCAACTGCATTCTTGTAAAAGGACCTCCCTCCCGTCCTATGGTTCCCAAACTCACAACTGTTTTTCTTCTTGGGTTTATTTGCTGACACACAAGACATCGCTGACAAAGGCTCTCAGATTTTATCCTAAACTTAGGATTGTACCAAGTCTGCCTAAACATACGTATCATGGCGTCCCTGCCATTATGAGCTTGACCATGATACATTCGAGTCATGTTAGAGATATGCTATCTGGCATTACTGGACTTTCAACTTTGTAAACACAAATGTCATCCTCCTCTCTTTGTCTAAATCCTGCCTTCAACCAAATGTCTTTTTCTTCCTCAATCGCTTCTTTCTGCATTTGTTTTAACTCCTGCCAAGTCTCAACCACTGTTGTTAGCTTTAAAGAACTTGAAACATGTTCTTTCTTCCTGTCCCGATTTATGGATGCAACATTTTTAGCACAATATTTAGCAATAGAGTCAACAAAACGGTTGCCTTTGGTGACATAGGCATCTTCTTTCTTGTGAGCTGCACATTTTACAACAGCAATTTTTGCAGGTAACTGAATTGCATCAATCAACATTTTCACAAACTCAGCATTCCTGATGGGGGATCCTGCAGAAGTTAAATAATCTCTTTGGGACCACAGTTGACCATAATCATGGACAACCCCAAAGCTATATTGACTTTCAGTCACTATGGTTACTCTGATTTCCTTTCCCAGTTCACATGCTCGAATCAAAGCAACCAGCTCCGCTATTTGAGCAGAACGAGTTCCTTTCAGACAAGATGCTTCTAGGACATCTGCCACTGTACATACAGCATATGCAGCACTCAGAACACCTTCATTTGTTCTTAAGCATGAACCATGTACAAACATCAAATAGTCAGATTCAGGCAATGGCTCATCCTTGAGGTCAGGTATTGGCTTTGTACAATACTCAAGTACATCCATACACTTATGATCAACTTCATTTTTCACCTCCACATCTATGGTGTCAGGTAGCAATGTAGAAGGATTCACATTCACACATCGTATCACTGTCACATTATCTGCACCCAGGATTATCTTTTCATACTTAGTCATCCTGTTATTCGTAAGGAACTGTGTTTTTGTCCTCCTAGTGAGAAGAATCTCAACTGAATGAGGTACATATACCTTCACCGGATATCCCATCACTATGCCTTCACTCTGCTCCAGACTCGCTCTAGTAGCAGCTACTGCTTTCAGACACCAGGGCAATGCCTTAGCATCCTAAGAAATATGCAATTGGCTTTCTCAATTTCCCATGCCTCTGAATTAGAACTGACAATGCACATCCCTCTCATTCATTGCAATACATTTCAAATTCTTTCTCATAGTCAGGCATACCCAATGCTGGTGCTTGACACAGACTGACTGGTCTTCAATTGTTCAAAGGCCTCCATTTCTGCCTTGTTTAGCACTATGGGGTCTTTTATATCTGTTCTAGTCAATCTTTGCAATGGCTTTGCTATCAGGGAAAATCCACTGATACATTATTGACCGTACCCTACCATTCCTAGGAACATTCTCAACTGTTTCTGTGTCTGAGGAGGTTTCATTCCCTGGATTATTCTAATCCTTTCTATAGTGACTTGTCTGACTCTTTTGGCCATCTTGTGACCTAAATACTGCACCTCCTTCTGACAGAACTGTAATTTAGATGGTGACACTTTATGTCCTCCTTCTGCCAAATGATTAAGCAACCCAATGGTATCAGAAACACATGCATCTTTGGTTCTTGATGCAACCAGTAGGTCATCAATATATTGAACCAGTACTGAATTTACAGGTTTGTTCAAACACTCCAATGACTTTTTTAGCAACTGATTAAAGATGGAAAGACTCTCAGTATACCCTTGAGGAATTCGGCACCATGTCAAAATACGATCTCCAAACCGGAATGCTAATATTGACTGGCTATCAGGGTGCAATGGAACTGTAAAGAACGCATTACACAGGTCAATGACTGTATACCATTCTGCATCATGTGGAATTTGGTATAGGATTACTGCTGGATTTGGCACAATGGGACAACATAGGACAACAATTTTATTCACTTTTCGTAAATCCTGCACTATGCTAAATGTTCCATTAGGCTTTTTCAATCCATTATAGGTGAATTACATGAATCGCTCCTTATTTCTCTCAAAATTCCCTGTTCATCATTTTGTTTATCACAGGAGTTATTCCTTCAATTATTTCTGTTGTCAATTTGTACTGGGGTATATTTGGGTAATTCACTCCTTCCTTTACAGAAACCTTCACAGGATTCACACCTTTCATTAATTCAATATCCTCCCCTGTAAAACCGCACACATACTTCCTTGACTGTCTCTTTTAATTCACCAGGTATCCTTTCTTTGTCAAACACAGGAAACATTCTATTTTGCTCTGAATCTATCATTGACATGGTCATTTTATACAATCTATCTTCAACTGGAGTTTGGAGTTCAATGCCATCTGGTGAGCAATAAATGTCGCAGTTCATTTTGCACAGTATGTACCTTCCAAGAAGGTTAACAGGACTACTGTTGCATACCACACATTGATGCATTTCCTTAAAACTGCCAATTTCAACCTCAACTGGTTCAGTAAGGGGTGTTTTAATCTGCCTATTTGCTACACCTACTACTTGGATGTGTTCTCCTGAGAGAGGAAGATTTTGAACTTCTACTGATTTAACAGTAGAACGGGTGCACCTGTGTCCACTAGGAAAGTCACATTTACACCATTCACCTTTCCATTTACAAAAGGACCAGATTGATCTACCTCTATAGTTGTGCCAAGCATGCACTCTTCTCCCTCTCTTAGGCACCATCAATAACTTTTATCTGACTCATTCCCATCTGACTTCATCCAATACTGTGGGCTCACATTCACTCAAGGTGATCCTGTTACCTGTTCTTCTCCAAAGAATCCTGTCTCTGCACTGTATTTCTGCAGATTTACACTGTGTGGAAGTGGTGGTTGTGCCACCTGACCCTGCTGGTTAACTACCTGTTGCTGTGGTGATGATTGCTGATTTACCTCATGCTGCACCTGTGGATTCAATGATGTATTTTCGGATTAACTTTTGGTGGTAACTTACACTTGTTCTTCCAATGCCCTAACCTGCCCCAATTGTGACATGGAAACTTTTTCTTTGCCTCTTCTAAATTACCCAATCCTTTTCCTTTAGTTGGGTTCCCTTTCATTTTTGGCTGATCTCCATCATGACTTTTGTTCTCTAATTGAGCTACTTGATGTTCGCCACCTTTACTTGTGCCCACATAGCTTTCTCTTTAAGCTTTCTTTGTTTAACTTCAATCTCTTCAATATTTTGCATGTCTCAACACTTCATCGACAGAGCAGGATTGCCAACCCATTACATTATGCTTTATCATGTCTTCTATCTCTGGTCTTAATCCAAAGACAAATCGATACACAAAATGACTCATCCTTTTCACTCAGCTCTTCGTACCCACTGTACGGTTTAAACACTAAAAGCAACCTTTCATAATATGAATGTACTGATTCTTTGGGCTCTTGCAACGTTCTGTCAATCTTTACTCAATCTGTTTATTTTGGAGGGATTTTATTCTTCAAGAATATTATTACCTGTTCATATTTTCGCATTACCTCAGGTGCTGGAGCACCCGTTTTTGGATCTCTCTTGTACTCTGTTTTTGGCCAGTCCACAGTTATCTTGCATTCAGACCACAAATCTGCTGGTACTACTATGTCAAACAACCCGTCTAAATCTTCCTACAACACTTTTGAGACTTTCACAAATCGATCCACTTGTCGGTACCATTCCACTGGTTTTTCTCATAACCTAGGAAAATCATTTGTAAATCACAATATATCCTGTCTAGTTCAGGGAACATGCACATACCCTCCTCCTGGTATTTCTCTCATGGGGAACTTATTCGCTACAGGTTCCTTTTCTCTAACTGGAAACGCTAATGACTTTTTATCACTGAATTCGTCCCTTTTCTTTGTCCATTTACTTTTCCATCGTTCCACATCTCCCCACTTTCTCAACAAAACAATCCATTCTTTTATCTGTGTCAACCTTCCGCCAGTGTTCAGTTTGTCTATATCCTTTTCGGTAAAATCTACTCTGTAAGGCTTTTGTAATGTTCTAATCTTTGTAAAGTATATATCAAGTTCATTTGCCAATCCCTCTAATCGATCATGCAGATTGTTAGCTCTCCATGTAAGACTTTTACACAAGAACATAATTTCAACGTTTTGACCCAATCACTTAATTCCTTTTGAGTTGGTCCTAAAGGAGTTTGCGTTAATTAAATTTTTTCTATGCTCCTTTCAGGTGTTGCAGAATGTGACTCTGCACCCATCAGAAACGTATATGGGAGACTTTGATTTAAGGTCAAATCAGGTGGTGTCATACGACTAGTATTCCTAACTTCAGATACATTTGGATAAATCGTCACTCATACTTTTTGTAAACTCTGATTCAAAGGAATAGTAAATGATGGTTCTTTTAGTTTCTGATTTTCAAATACTGGGATTACATGTCCTATCGTTACTGGCACAGTCACAGCTTCTATATTTTTAGTGAGTTCCTGTATCTTTTCAGTCAATTCATTCGTAGATCTCACATATTCAGAAGTGTTTGGATTTTCTTCAAATCTGTGCTCTGCTCTAATTGTGCTGCTTCTAATTTCACAAAACAGTCTTGGAGCACCAGTAAACCTAGTCTCCATTGGTGGAGCATTCAATTCAAACCTCTGCTCTTTTTTCAGTACTACTTCTATTTTCTGGAAACTGCCTTGAAGTACCAGTAAACCTGGTCTCCATTGGTGGGGCGTTTGGAGTTACTGTTACAGAACTTGGTTGATGTGGAGAGGGTCATCTACTTAATATCTCCTCCAACACTTCATCCTCTGTCTCACCAATCCCATAACCTTTTCTCTCCGGCTCCACATTATTCCTTTTGTCCGTACACTTCTGTCCCACCATTTCATCGACTGTCCTTACCGGATACACTCCATCACACATATCAGCATTTCTCCATCTCTTCATTCTGCTCTCATGAGTCGTTCCCCACAGACCTCTCAATCTACCTCTAGGTCCTCTGAACTCCTCAAATCTTTCTCGCTCCAATTCAAGCATTTCATCTTCCCATTCTGTCAATGCTTCAAATTGAGTCGGTCTAGGTCTCGGTTCAAGCTTTGTCATTTTCTCTCTCAAGTTTCGTAACACAGCAGTACTAAATGAACCTACTTCTGGAAATGCCAATACTCTTAGGGGTCGATTTCGATCCGGTAAAATGCGCTCCGAATCGTCGTACGGAGAGTTTTTTCCCCATACGAATCGTACCCGTAGACGTCCCGTACGTACGACGAAGTACGATCCGTACCAGGTGCCAAACTCCGTACGAGTCGTACAGGACTCCGTACGACTCAAATCTCCGTACGAGTTTCACTCGGAACCGGCTGTACGCGACATCACTACGGTTCGCGGCTGGTTTTTACGACCCAGCAAGTACGATTCGTGTCGGGTACGCGCCGTACGACCCTTTTCCTACGGGAGCCAAAAACAGTCGTAAACGCAGAGTTCGCGCCGAAACAGGTACGGAACGCCACCCCCGGGTATGGCACGTACCCCCCATGATCGCAGGGGTACGCGCCGTACCCCTGTGATCATGCGGGGTACGTGCCGTACACCCAGCGTACATGGGGTACGCACCGTACCCCATGTACGGTGGGTGTACGGCACGTACCCCATGTACGCTGGGTGTACGGCACGTACCCCGCATGATCACAGGGGTATGGCGCGTACCCCTGCGATCATGGGGGGTACGCGCCGTACGGTGTGTAGGTGATCGTGCGCTTTTCCATACGAATCGACGTGTACCGTACGAATCGCGTCCGGGTCGGCCGATCGGGATCGGAATCGTCCGGTCGTACGGCGTCCGTACGAGTCGTACGGAAACGGCTCCGGATACGATTCGTACGGACGGAGATTTTACCGGATCGGAATCGACCCCATAGTGTATCTAGCCCAATTCTCTAACCATATGCAGGTATGATAGCCATATTTTGTCAGCATGTACAATGCAGGCGTTTTAGGCAGAGTAAGCAATTTCCCCTGTCTGCTAGCTCTTTCCTTGTCCTTTTTAAACATGTTTTTAAACTTCTTAAACCATGTAGGTCTTTCCCTTTCTTCTCCATAATAAAACTAAATTATTCTGTCATTTTCTGACTTTCAAACAATCACACACTCTTCCTCAAACTGCTTCACTGCACCAACCTATCCCAGAGCGGTTCACACTAATGCACCAATCAGAATAAAATACGTCACAATCACTTTCAACCAATGCTTACACCGTTTTTGCGAATCACCAATCAGCGCTTACTACGTTTTAATCACGCGGACCAATCCCAGCGCGACACTTCTGACGTTAGCCCTACTCCGGCTTCTGCAGCTTCGGCTGACCCCTCCTTTACAAAATTTATCGTCACACTGTATTTACACTTTTATACAACTAAAACCAGTTAGTAACCACATTAAACATTTCCATTTGTCTGTTTCGCTAAGACCAAAGTGATAGTTTCCTCAAACTTACAAGAATTTGGTATTTCCAGTAGACAGCGCTTACCTCTTCTCTACCACAGAATTTTTGTTTGGCTGATAAAGTAGCGCTTCCCTCTACCTTACCCTCCTATCAAGCTCCAGTAACAACTCTGATACTCTCTTAGGGGTACGTTTTCATCAGAGTACATTTGACTCCTGTGCTTAGAGCCAAGATTTTACAGCTGCCCTTCGCTAGACATTCACCACTTTTACACGTAAAATGTCCCTAACTTATAATACACAACGATTTTACTATTTGAGACAGACTATGTAATGTGCGACTTGGATCACTGACATAATATCGATAACATAAATATCGATGTAGCAAAATATTGAGTAAAAAAATATAGAAAACAAAAATATCGAACTCCTATCTCCAAATAGGTAAGTACAAAAATATCGAATCAAAAATTTGTTGTAAAAATTATAGTCAAAATATCGTTTTTTAAAAATGTTTTAAAAGTAATTGAATAATAATAAAATATTAAATATAATTAACTTAAACATACTTAAAATACTTAACCTTGAAATAATAAATAATTAATTTAAGTTAAAAATAAATAAACATACAATTTAATTTTTAAATACATACTTATATATAAACATAATAACAAATATACAATATTTTTACCGTAGGTTAGCGGGACAGTAAAATTTACTATTACCATTCCACTGAGTGCAACAGTAGATAAAGCGTTGGATAGTGTAGGGGTAAAAATTACAATTCCCACTCCAGTGAGTGCAACAGTAGGGAAAGCGTTGGATAGCGGGTGGGTAAAAATTACTATTCCCACTCCCGAAAGTGTATCAGTAAGGAAAGAGTTGGATAGCATAGGGGTAAAAATTACTATTCCCACTCCAGAGAGTGCAACAGTAGGGAAAGCGTTGGATAGCGGGAAGGTATAAATTACGATTCCCACTCCAAAGAGTGCAACAGTAGGGAAAGCGTTGGATAGCGTAGGGATAAAAATTACTATTCCAACTCCAGTGAGTGCAACAGTAGGAAAAAGCATTGGATAGCAGGAGGGTAAAAATTACTATTCCCACTCCAGAGAGTGCAACAGTAGGGATAGCGTTGGATAGCGTAGGGGTACAAATTAATATTCCCACTCCAGAGAGTGCAACAGTATGGAAAGCGTTGGATAGCGGGAGGGTAAAAATTACTATTCCCACTCCAGGGAGTGCAACAGTAGGGAAAGCGTTAGAGAGCGAGAAGGTAAAAATTACTATTCCCACTCGAGAGAGCGCAACAGTACAGAAAGGATTGGATAGCGTAGGGGTAAAAATTACTATTCCCACTCCAGAGAGTGCAACAGTAAGGAAAGTGTCGGATAGCGGGAGGGTAAAAATTACTATTCCCACTCCAGAGAGTGCAACAGTAGGGAAAGCATTGGATAGCGTAGGGGTAAAAATTACTATTCCCACTCCAGAGAGTGCAACAGTAGGTTAAGCGTTGGATAGCGTAGGGATAAAAATTACTATTCCCACTCCAGTGAGTGCAACAGTAGAGAAAGCGTTGAATAGCGCAGGGGTAAAAATTACTGTTCCCACTCCAAGGAGGGCAACAGTAGGGAAAGTAAATACTTCATATATGATTAAAAATAAATGAAATATTAATACCAATTACAAATTAATTAAAATTATTTACCAATTTAATATATTAGAATAATTAATCAATTAAAAATAATAAACAAAATTAATTACTAAAAAATAATTACCTATTAATACAAATTAATTACCAATTAACAATTAATTAATTAACAATTGAAAAAAATTAACAATTAATTCAAAATAAATACCAATTAATAAATTAAAACATTTAAATAATTACTTCCCACCCAATTCCCCTATAAACCCACAACCTGTTACAGAAAATAAATTAATACATTTAACATAATTATCAATTTATCAATTAATAAAAATTAATTACCTATTATATTTTAATTAATTACCATTTAAAAATTAATTAACAATTCATTCAAAATAAATAACAATAAATAAATTAAAATAATTATAATTAAATTACTTCCCACCCTATTCCCCTATAAACCCACAACCCGCTACAGATTTATATTACGCAAAAATTAAATACTATAAATTTAACTACTTAAAATAAATTATAAAATAAAAATACACTTTAACACATATACAAACATATAAAACACTTAGATATTATTTAAAAATAAATATTAACTTACTTACCTAAGATTCGATATTGTTGTTGTCTATATTCTGTCCATCGATATTTTTCTTGTCTATATTCTGTCCATTCGATATTTTGTCCATTCTATATTTTGAATTCGATATTACTGCTATTCAATTCAATATTTTTGTGGTCTATATTCTGTCCATTCAATATTTTGCCCATTCTATATTTTTACTGTATACCGTGCGACTTCACTTGCCCCACTTCCTCTGCCTACAGACAGAGTAACCAGCTTCCTACTTCCCAGAAGCCTCAAAATTCCGGCTACACATACCATAATACAGACATTAACTCTGCTAAATCTATACATTGCTTATCCAAGCTAATCTGTAGCAACCAGACTTCTGCTACCAAGAAGAACTGATCCAGCGCTGATCTCAAATAGTCCTCCAAATCATCACTATATACCCCAGGAGCTATCACACTTCACTCATCGGTGGGGTCCATAGCAACGCGAGTCAATCATTCACACAAATCACACTGCTCCCAAGATCAGTGAAAACCAGAGGACGAGCTGCTGGAATAGCGGAGTACCCTATTTCATCCATTTAATTTAAATTCCATACATTTATATACATATGCATTTTATTAGAGCTTGCCATGGTCTTAACTCTTGAGAAAACATTTAAGGCACCCTACTGTTTGGTCAATGGATCAGCTAGTAAAAGTTAGCTAATGGACAACAAGACCTGCTTAATTCTCCATTTATTTAATTTGAATTTTTCGGTTTGAGATCTCCTAGCATGACCTTACTTTTATTTAATTCTTTATTCAAAATTTAGTTAAGCATTTTATTAATCGCCTCAAGGATAGAGAAAAATAAATTCAATCGGTTACATTTATTAGCAGAATAGTTCAGAAATAAAGTAAGTCAAAGACATATTACCCATTTTCTCGGTAATGGTAATCAGGATTACAAGCAGCAAAGTTTCCAAAAAATCAGCCTCTCTATCTTTCTTGGTGTTCACCACCCATAAGGATTCCGACCCCATCAAAAGTTAAAGTCAGGATAATTTCAAAGTGTTTGCACCAGGGTAAAATCAATCAGTCTGACAGCATGTTGTGGTGTGAAAAGTAATTTGAAACAAGCCTCCTTACTCTCTTCCAAATGACCTCTTTTAAACCCTTTTCCCTTATTATCTAACTAAAATTTGAATCTTTAGGGTCCACACATTTCTCATTGGTCCATTCAAGGGGTGGATGAAGATAACCTCATCTCCTCATTGTCTGAATTTTCGCTAAGTCACTTCCTTAAGCCTAATACAGTCCTAATTGTCTCTGTTACAATCTTTCATTCTTGTCCTTTAGTTTGACACTTCGATGTATTTTCCCAGGCTTACAACAGGGACATTCCAAATTGGCACCATTCTGCTCTACAGGCCACACTTACCTTGACATCAGCAGCACAGGCACAGGCTGCTCGCACATCTCTCGAACACAGTCACGCATGCGTAGAAACACATTCTCTCGGAGTCTCGCAAAACCTTCATGTTTTACTAGGCCGCAAGGGCCATAACGGGAACTATTACAGAAACTTACACAATTAAACGTTACATTTCGAAGTAAAGCCCTTCTGTTTACCTCCCCCCATTCTAAGTTCACCCTGTTAGTGGTTACCTAGCTTTTAAGCAACACATAAGCATTGTTTTCTTACCATTCTCCGTCATTTCTGCCGCAATAATACTTCTAATAAGCGTACATGAATGACTCCAATTAAGTTAAAGCATAACCGCACTATTTTAGTAAGACAAATTCACATAATTAGTATATTACTGTTTGCAACACAAGCAAATTAGTATCCCACGTGCATTTGTGTGTGTGCTTTCTATTCTATGTTGGTTAATTCAAAACCACACGATTAATACATATTACGGTTATGGGAAATTGACTTTGAGAGGGGTATACACAAATGTTTGTTTTCAGCCTCGCTCCATCAGCTACAATGTACCCAGTAGTGTCACAACTGCTGTGCGGCCTTAGCTGCTCTCTGGCAGAGCAGAAGTGGCTGGTGACACTTAGGGGCCCATTATGATGTCGGGCGGATTGCCCCCGCCACACTAGTTTTACCCCCCGCCATATTAGTATGGCAGGGGGGACCTTCGCGGACGGAAAGACCGTCGCCACTTTTCCGCCCCGGTCGCCTTGCGGCCGGGGCGGAAAAGGAATAATATGGTGGCAATGCCACCACGGAAAGGCATGCAGAGTCCCCCTGCGGGGGCCCGTTGCGGGCACCCAGGAGCTCCGGGGGGGTGGGGGGTGCACATGGGGGGTACCTATGGTACCCCCTGCATTTCAATGCACAACATGAAATGCACAACGGGCATTTTTAGTATTACGGCGGGCGTTGCTTTTAGCACCACCCGCCGCAATGCTAAAAATGCGGGAAGCGCCCGCCACTGTGGCGGGCGCATCCTAATCTGTAGGACGGGACCCCCGCCCTTATGGCGGGTGGTCCCATGCACCGGAAGGATGACAGGCGGACAAAGTCCGCCCGTCATCCTAATGGACCCCTTAGACTTTGAAGGAAATTATGTCTAAAAATATCGAAAAGCACATGAGTGAGAAAACATACAAACACCTTTTAACTTCTGGAAAATCTAATGTTGCTGTGGGGACATTATTTTATTTCCAACACCTGGATGCAGTTGTCACCATAATCATGACAAACACCTAAATCTGCATACATGTCCTTGTAGTTGTCGTTGAAATACCCGTGAGTGAGGTCACATAGCTTTATTGAGAGCCCTAGAGAAAAGACGTACCAACCTGATGACAGATATCAACTCTCCTTCGCAACATGATGGGTGGGTAGAAGTTGTCACCTGTAACTTTGCAAACCTATATTTCACAATCCACCTCTTACTTTGATTACTTTTCTTTATGCCACCCACAGTGCATACACCTACCCCCAAGGCATCACCCTTTCAGTGGGGTCCTGCTACATAGCTGTCTCTTCCACAACACTGAGGAGGAATAGAGGGAGACCATGTACTTAATAGTGACTGTCTTCTTCTCAGTTAATCTTGTTCCCCTTGAATAGGGTCGTTTTAGAAATATGGGTCAGAAGGTTCTCCGGGAATCTGAACTTACTCAATCATGTCAAATGATGTCTTTTGATTCCGATTGCCTTGGGCCCTTGCAACGTGCACCCTCACAAATCCGGGCAAAGTGCTGCGTTTTAGCTCTGGATTCTCAGTGAAGTGAGACAGAGCAGCCCAGGTCCAACTGAAGCAGATGTTAAGGCTATAAATGCTGAACTCAGCAACATAACAAATGACACTCTGAAAATTAATATCTAGTCAATGCTTTTTTTATCTTTTTTTTGCATAGGACACATACTTTGATTAACACACAACTAACTACTGTGCACACATTTTTTTTAAAAATATTTCCAAAACGGCAATTATTAAATCATTGCATTCTATGTGGGTGCACAATGCCTACCTGAGTAAAAGGTCTCAGTGGGCAACTAATCCATGAAACCTAGTTTAGACTCCATAGTTCTGAGGCGATTTTAATTGATGGTTGCTGTAGCAAGTTCTACAAATGAACACTAAAACGCAAACATCTTTACCAAACCATCACAACCAGAACCCCTACTTTTTTTTCAGACTAGCTCACTATTTATGGTGGGTTTTGTCACACCCGCAGATATGGAACCACCAGTCTGCAAACAAAGAATTGTGAAAAGAGAAAAACAAGGCTGCAGTCCTTTTCCATCTACGAATTCAACTTCTGGAACAGCATTTGAGTATCCATCAGGATCACCCACACACTGATCCAGTTTAGGGAAGAGTTCAGGCGTACCTCTTTAAAGAACACTACATCACAAGGGATTAATAGTCCATAAACCAGCTACTTGTCCTTTCATTAGTTGTCTTTGACCCTTTACATCACTCCACCGCCCTTCAGTAAGGTGCATGCTATAGAAATACCATATACATTTATACCACATTTATTATGACAATTAGACTTTCCCATCTCAAATAATCGGTTCAACATGCCTGCTTCAGCACCTACCTCACAACATCAATCCATAAAGGCCATGGCCCATAGTTACTAACATTTTGCATTGTGCACTTGTTTGGTACTGCCCTGGTGCAAAATGCAAGTCGAGATTTACAAAGCCACACAAGGTTCGATTTGCGTCACCCTGCATGTTAAATATAAAAAACAGTAATGCAGCTGATAGAGCTATGCTGTATTACACTGCATCCGGTAGACATTACATGGGTGGAGCATGGGCATTCGCATGCATCCTCCTATGCATTTTGACTCAAACCCAGATTTACTAACGGAAGTAAACACTGGTTTGCACCAAACTGGTGCACCTATCATAGAGAGGCATAACGAGGAGAAATATCCTGGTTAAATGTCCATGTGTGCTGCATTTTTCAGAAAGCATACAAAGAGTAGTGTGCCTCTGAGGTTTGTTTTTGTGCGAGAAGATATGTCTTCCTGCACAAAAACAATCCTAGCCACAAAACGGGCACCCTTGTAATATTATGCAATGTTTCCTGCTTTCATACTAGGCAGCCACAAGTGCACCAGCACAGAGAGAGCTGAACAACTCTATATCTTCATAAATCTGACTCTGTTCAGCTCTCCTATGTTCACACAATGCAACAAAGCAACTTGTATTGCATGAACCTTTTTTTATTTGATTTTCAAAAACCTTCATTGACCAAATTGCAGTGTAAAATTTCAGAATTGCACCATATCAAAGCACCATGTATATAAATACAATCTATTACAGCGAGGGTCATCTTGAGCATATACTGCTGAATATCAATTCAGAAAAGGAAATAACTTAAGAGCACCAGGGCAGTGGGGCGAGTCACAATGGGAGGCACCATGTAAAGGGTGAGGGATAGAGCAAGCTGGAGGAAGTGTGATCAGGGGATAAAGCTACTCATTGATCTGTACCGGTGGCCGCCGCGGGTGAAGCGCCAGCTGGGAGTGTGGGAGAGGTCACAGAGCGCTGGGAATTACGACTTAGGAGGTAGGATACGAGTGGGCCCCATATGTCAAGTGGACGGGATCTAGCTGGCATAATGTCCCAGAATTCGGACAGGAGGATCTGGCATTGCGATGCATCCTCAAGCCATAGAGCGGCCCTGGTTGCGGGCTTGCGGCCCCAACACATGGAAACCCGACGCCACGCAAGAACAAGGAGCTTGGCAATCAGGCGGCCGGAGGCATCTGGACAATGTTTAACAAAGCCTAAGAGGCAAAGCGGGGGGATCGGTGTAGAGACCTGAGGGCACAGCCAGGCAAGGTGAGAAAAATCAGGCGCAGGGGCAGAGCAGCGCAAATATCTTTCAGTGGGAATAAGTCCCATTTTGTGTAACTGGACGCGGGCCCGGTATTGCCTATGTAAATATTTAAAATGAATGAGGCGCAAACAGTAATTCGGGGACAGATGCCTAATCGGGTTGCAACAGTAGAGCCAGTCAGCTATAAATATCATCATCATCATAAAATCTTTATTTCAGTTAAAAAAATATCATAAAAGCACAGGTTAAAACATGGACAGATGTATAGATGTTACAGTTTATACATGACAATTAATTATTGCAAATCACATCCAAATTAGAACAATAAAATTGAATTATATTAAAAACATGTCAGTATTTTTAAATGTTAAAAAAAGAGACGGACCAAGTTTATCAATTAGCCCATATACCATGCATTAACCCTGGTCAATTAAAACAGTACGAATACGCCACATAGCTGCCAGAAACTTTGAAACAGCAAAAACAATTGGTCCAGCGGTGTCAGTTTTCAATATTCTGAGTGCATGCGCACATTGCCGGAAACCAAGGTTCTTGCACAATGGGATAAGCCAATGCCTCCTCGATTTTAAATAGGCAGGGCAAAAAAAGAAGACATGTGTCTTCGATTCACTTTCACATTCTCACTGAGGGCAGTTTTTCGGAGCAGACATGGCCCTTTTGCATGTGAAGGTTCGTAGGGGTAGAACGCCATATCTCCATTGCACATACAGTTTTCTGGGTAACACCGGGTTAAATTATATCTATAAAACATTCAAAACAATATATATCTTTGATAAAAAGAAAAGTAGCTGTTCTGGAGCCGATATTGGGATTACACAGGGCCACGTTCAAGTTCTCAGCGCGATATACCTTCGCCAGCGTAATGGCCGAAATCGCTTTGCAACCCTGCTCAGGGTCAGACCATAGGACGTAAAGTTCCAACCTGGTCAATTCCATCTTGATATACATAAGCTAGGAGATTTTGAGTATTACCGGGGAAGTGAGTATTTCCCTGAGCTTCTGCCTATAGTTAATCAGCTCTCCACACCCGGGTCCTCACCCCACACCACGCGCGCCCGGTCAATGGAAATGGAAGAAGCCGCGAGTTTAAAGGTGTATATTTTAGTCACCACCTTCCTAGGGGAAGGAGACGAATAAAGGAAGTTGAGGGTGGCCATCGAAAGGGGGGGGGACTGGGTAAACGAGGGGTGAAGCTTTCTGCAGACAGCCATGAGTTGATAATAAAGTAGGGTATCCATGGGGTCAGTATCAGTAGCGAGAGTGAAAAAAGTGTTCCCAGGGAAAAGGTCCTCCACTGTGGACAGTCCAAAGCGAGTAGCGTGCTTAGCCATCCCAGAAGTCTGGAGAGATGGAAAAGCCAGTTGATGAATGATTGGTATTGTATTTGCAGAAAGCATATCACCACTGGAGGATCTACGGAGCCCTTCCCAGGCCCAGCGTAGGGTCTCGATCGTATCGATCTCAGTGCAAGGGTGTTTCGCTGGGGTGAACAGGGTGGCCCCGAGTGGCCACCGGGCAGTAAGGTCTGCTTCCACTGCAATGTGTGGCTGGAACGGAGTGGGATGGAGCCAAAAATTAAGAAGACTGGCCTGAGCAATAAGGGCGTAAAGTTCAAATTCTGGGGCACCAAGACCGCCGCGCAACTTTGGAAGAGTGAGAATGTTGTACACAATCCTAGACTGTCGACCGGCCCACACCAGAGAAATTAGCAAAGAGCCGACTTTGCCAAAAAAAGGGCATTGAGGTGGATGGGGATGTTCACGAATAGATATAAAAATTTCGGGAGTACGACCATCTTGGCGATTGCTATTCGACCGGCCAAGGACAAAGGCATTCGACTCCAAAGAGGAATCTTGGACTCAAACCAGTCTACAGCACGGCCAAAGTTAGCTCTCCAAAGTTTGTCCTCGTCCCTGCTCAGCCAGATACCCAAGTATCTGGTGGGGCCTGACGCCCACACAAAGGGGTAGTCTGGAGTAAAATGCGTTTTGGCATGAGTGATGGGGAATAGCATAGACTTATTCCAATTCACCAGTATACCGGAGTAGCCACCAAAAAGTATCACCTCTCGAACCAGAGGGCTGAGGTTTTCCTGGGGATTACGGATATATAGAGTGACATCGTCTGCGTACATGGAGACCAACAGGGCATGAGCCGCAAAGCTGATGCCTCTCTGGGTGTGATGCTGTCGGAGCCTAGCCCCAAGGGGCTCCATCGCAATGGCAAAAACCATGTGCGACAGCGGGCATCCCTGCCGGGTGCCATCCCCGATGGAAATGTGCTCAGATATTTGACCATTGATCTGAAGGCAGGCAATGGGAAGGGGTTAAAGAAGTAATACTCTGCGTATGAAGCCCAAGCAAGGAAGGACCATTCTAGGGTGTCGAAGGCTTTGGTGGCATCAACAAGGCGGCCACTGCCGGAAACGCTGGGTTAATTTGATGGAGGATGGAGAATATGGCTCAGATATTGTGAGAAGTTATGCGGCCGGGAATAAAGCCAACTGGTCCGGGCGGGCATTGCATAGCATGAGGGGAGAAGACGAGAAGCCAGTAGTTTGTCTAATATTTTACTGTCCATGTTAATTAGTGCCAGCGGGCTATAGGAATCGCGCACCTTAGGTGGTTAGTCGGGTTTAAGAAGTAAAGTAAGCATAGCCTTGTGGAGCAAGGGGGGAAATTGACAGTTCTCGTAGGATTCATTGTACATGGCGGCCAAGTGAGGGACCTGAAGTGCAGCAAAGGTTTTGTAGAAGGAGACTGGCAAGCCATCCAAGCCGGGGGCCTTTTTACCGGGCATACCATTTATTGTGGCTAGGATTTCTTCCTTGGAGAATAGCTCATCGAGATATTCCCGATGATGGTTGCCGAGCCATAGGAGCTGAAAGGTGTCAAAGTATTGGTCGAGGACCTCACGTGGGTAGGGGCGGAACCGGCCGTGTAAAGTTGTGTATAAAAAGCTGCAAACTGCGCCTTAATTTTCCTAAGGTAAATGGTTCTGGCAGGGCCACCATCCTGAAGGGCAGTTACATAGGAAGCAGCACGAGGTGGACGGAGAAGGTTGGCAAGGGTTTTACCAGGGTGGTCGCCCTCACCAAAGCGGTGCTCTCGCGCCTCCCTACCAAGAAACGATAGTTCCCTGTTGGCCTCATCAGCGAAATCGGTCAGCTTTCCCCGTATCTGGGCTAGTGTGTCGGGGTTAGGGTCTCGAGAGTGAGAGGAGTCCAGAGATTTAATCTTCAGTTCCAGTTTCTCGAGAGTCCTGCTGATAGAGCGCAGGACACCAGACTGTTTGGAGATGCATTCCCAGCGATTGACGGCCTTAAAACTCTCCCAGAGCGTGAAAAGGGAGTCAACGGAACCCTCATTAAGCTTGAAATAGTTATTGATCGCGGTTTGAATCTCATCACAGAACACCGCGTCTCGGAATGTGTTGGGGGGAAGCGTCCAGGAGAACGAGCGATAAGGGGAGTGAGGAAGACGGAAGCAAAGACTAACACAGGCGTGATCTGAGAGGGTACGCACCATGTGAGCCAAGTGAGGGCATCTGGGGTGGCGATCCAGAGGTCCAGATGGGACCAACTACAGCGGGAGCCAGTAACACAAGTGCCCTTGCGGGCCTCGGGGCGAGTGTGACGCCATGTATCAAAAAGGGAGTTGTCAGTGAGAATGGAGCTAAGGAGTGCGGCAGCGCACGGGTGTGATGCATGAGGGCCAGATCGATCCAGTGCAGTGGACAATGTAATGTTAAAGTCACCTCCCCAAAGGAGCGCAGCGGGCCTAGGGACGAAATATGGTGCCAAACATGCGCAAAGAAGTCTGGGTCGTCACTAATGGGACCATACAGCACTGCAAGTGTCAAAGGTTGGGCCAGAAGTGTACCATGAAGGATCACCTAGCGCCCCCCGGGATTGACAACTACCCGGGAAGTCTGCCAGGGGAGCCCTCTGCATATAAGGATGGACACCCCCGAGAATAATTGGAATAAAAGGAGGAGTGTGTTTCACCCCAATGTCGGGAAAGTAGTCTGGAGGTGGTTGCAGGCAGCAAGTGGGTCTCCTGTAGAAGACAAATATCCACCTTGTGCCGGATAAGGTGGGCATGGACCAAACGTGCCTTGTGTTGGTCATTCAGCCCACGAACGTTCGAACTCCAGAAGGTGGTGTCTATCATTGTGCCATATAAGGGATAATAATGTCATGGAGAGTGATATGAGAGGAAGAGAGCTCGTGGGGATGCATAAAGTGGTGAGGTATACAGTGAAGGAAAAAACATAGTACAGCAACCTTGGGCATGCAAGGAAACAACACAGGTTGTGCAAGAACAAACAAAGCGGCCTCAGAGGTAGACCACAAACCCCAGTGACCGCCCACCCTCCCACCCACTCCAACCCCCCAAACAGGCTGAGAGTCCACCCACGCCCACCCCAGGGACCCACAACTGGGAAGGTAAATGTCTGAGTCCAAGGAGGGAATAATTCTGTGGAGGCATGGCGTCGCTCAGCATACACCCCCACCAAATAGGCAGGGTGGCCAAGCCAAGTATTGTTGCAGGAAACAGAGGGGAGAACATCAGATGATCAGACTCACCATGCCTAGAGCATAGCCCTGGGTGAGAAGGAGGTGCAGAGGGGGCCAAGTCACAGCAGGTAAGTCAGCAACGATAGGACGAACCAGCAGAAAAGACGGTGAGTCAGTCCAGGTCCATTGTAATCGCTCAAGTTGCCGTCAGTAGTGGCTTGTGAATTCACAGGTGAGGATGGATGTGAGCAGTCTATTTGTTTTGCAAATGCAAGAGTATCCTTAGGGTCTGGGAAGATAAGCATCTTGGAGCCTTGCCTGATTCTCAGTTTAGCAGGATACGCCAGGGAGTAGGAGATATCATGCTTCTAAAGGATGTGTTTCATGGTGTAGTCGGGGTAAAAGGACAAAGAGTTATCCTGGTGGCGGATCTCGCACTTCTCCCTGGCAGCTCTAAGAATTGCGTCACAGTCCCTAAAGTTTAGGATTTTGGTGATGATTGGGCGAGCCGGCAGGCTAGGGCCGGGGTGAGGGCCGAGGGGGCAGTGGGCGCGTTCTACAATGAAGACTGAAGAAAGGACCTCACCAAAGAGTTCACTAATAAGTTGTTCTACAAAGTCCTCCATCTGCGAGATATTGGTGGATTCGGTCACACCCGTTATGCGAAGGTTGCTCCTCTGGGAGCATGCCTCCAAATCCTCCTTTTTGTTCCGTATTACCTCCAGTATCTTGTCCATTTGAAGAAGCTTTTGACAATCCTAGGTGGCGGCATCTTCAGCATCGGAGACCCTCGATTCGACATACAGCAGGCAAGCGTCATGTGACTCCACACGGGTCCTAACCGTGTCCAGACGAGACAACAACAGTTCAAGCTGGGCCGCGATACCATAGACCGCAGATTTGACTTCCAGCATTATGGACTTACGGTTATCCGCCCACATGGAGGCCATCTCGGCGGGGGCAGCAGGCTCACCCGCATCAGCAGCAGCGCAGTTCTGGCGTGTCTGCTGGTGCTGGTAAAAAGCTATCTTTGGCTGTTTGAGGTCTATCTTCCCCATGGCCTGACGGAGGTGGGTCGGGAAGAAGACCAAGTGATAGACGTAGGTCGCAGAGGGGAGGCAAGTTATCAGGGCCCCCAGATGTGGAAGAAACAACCCAGGTGAGTGAAGACAAGATCAGGAGAGCAAGGCAAGGAGGTAGCGGTGCAGGCTCTCAGTGAACGGGCGATAGCCAGGCCAGATGCAGGGTACTGAAGAGGAGCCAGAATCGGCGCTCCGCACGATGGCAATGGATAACAGGTGCCCAACAGGTCCAAGATTCCCCACAGAGGGGATCAAGGAGTGTGGCACGATGGTGTCATTGGGCCAGCGAAGAGGAGCAGGAAATTCAGAAGACAGATGCTGTCCAGTGTAAGATGACCTTGGGTCTATTTGTACGAGTGTAGGCAGCACCGAAGAGGGCACAACTGCAGGGGTGGCAGTGGCAGCGAGACATGGGGGGCATGCAACCCCCGGCGCGGGGCCAGTGCCACTGGGCCAGCCAGCGAGGGCACAGCAGAGATATCCCAGCAGTAGTGGCAACAGGGAGGCCCTGCGGTACGGCGTGCAAGCCCCCAAACCCGCAGAGGGACCCCCGCGGAGGCAGGGTTTGCCCTGGACATTTAATGGTGGGTAGCAGGAAGGTACCAGGTGTGGCTTGAGGAGTAAGATTGGCAGAATGCCGCCAAGGCTGGACTCAGATGGCCAAGAGCCGAGGGGCCCAAGCAGGAAGGAAAAACAGCCGATGTAGGGCCCAGCGGGTAGGTCGTAATGACCGCAGGGCACGACACCTGGTGCAGACAAGCCGTGAGGCGGTGATAGTAGTGCAGGGTCAGGAGGCCAGGCACCATGTGGAGTAGCGGCTGTGGAGGTCGGTCGCAAGCCGAGGAGTTGAAGCAGGCAACTGAGAGGCTGGAGCCGGTGGGTGGCAGAGCGGCACCAAGCAGCCGCAGCAGAGCATTGAGGGGAGCCATGGGCCTCGCCAGCAGAGAACAACAAGCCAGACCCGGGATCTGTGGGCCGTCGCAGTGGGTGCCAATGGATGGAGGAATAGCACCCACGTTGTGGGAAGGCCTAGGCCGGGCAGTGCAGCGCGCACTCACCCAATCCTGCCGCAACAAGCTCTAACGGCAGCAGCACTCACTGGCTCCGGCGATCCAGGGTTGGTGGCAGTCCTCTGATCAGCCCTCCAGCTGTGAGGGACCACAGCGGCAAAGAAACAGGAGAGCCGCCGCAACAACAGCGAGGCCCGGTCCAAAGTTGAAGGCGGGGGGGCAGAACACGGCTCCGCAGTTGGGAGCTGGGAGTCACATCAGGAGGCACCCCAGGGAGAGGTGTGTTTGAATTGCAGGGCTCCAGGCAGTTTAGATGTGTAAGTATGCAGGATTGTTGCAGATGTAAGGCTTGGTTGGCACAGCCCTCGTAAAGTGTGGCCATTTTGCAGTCTGCTAACCCACGGCCCATCTGTATTGCATGAAACTTTAGTAAATCTGTCCCAAAGAGTGGCCTTTGATTAGAGGAATAGGAATGGAACAAGAAGAGAAGCATTAGGTTGACTGTGTGGAAAAGGCAACTTGCACACATTCGAGAGTCAGAACCCAAATTGGTGAGTAGATGCTGATGCCCCTTTAGGAAGACTTTTGGTCTAAAAGGTGTACTTACATGGACCCAAACTGTCTCACCAATCATGAACTCACCCGCTAAACAACATAAATATGACATATGAATCTGACCTACAAAAGAAAATCTCAAACATGAATACAACATACTGCGATGACCTGCACAAGAAAAAAGTGTGTTAGACATAACACAGGCCATTACCACAACTTCCAATAAAGCACAGAGGACTCACCAAGCAAGGTTGCAAACCTTACATATGCCTCGCCTGTCAAGTCAAAGAACCAAGCACCCTCCCACTGCCCTGTGCTCCGGGAATGGTGGGCAGGGAAAAACAAGCTCTCTAACCTGTGTGGCTCCCAGGGGCACCATTTAAGTAAAATATGAGGGCTGTGACTGCAGAGTTGCGGCAGCGAAGTGTGCCATTCCTGAAGGCATGCGGGCGGGGGAGTCACAAGGTTCAGCTGTGTCTGAAGCTGCGAGCAGAAAAGAGACCTGCTCATCTCAGGCCCCTTTTAAAAGGTGAGGCAACCATGTTAAGCAAACACCCCTCTGAAGCATTCTAATGCTTCCGGGGGCAGTGCCCCAGTAAACCAACCCCACACCAGACCATGCCCAAAGATCACTGGTTATTTTGATGCCACCCTCGGTTTGGGTGTCAGGATCATTGCCGCAATGTGCTCCGAGTGGTTTGGCTGGACTGGACTCATGAATATTTTATTTTGCCACATTAAGCATGTCAACATATTTACTAGACAACAGTTACAGAAACCCCAGGAAACAATGCTATCCTGCAGGAAATCAAAAAACCCTTAAAACAATATCCAAAGGAATAAATCAACTTTCTAAGTTATAATTAACAACATGAAATCCTTAAAGAAAACATCACCATAGAAATATTACCCCCACTAAAAATGTGGATACATAAATATTAATATCAGGTGTGTACTGAGGGGGGAAGTCGACAGACGACTGGATTGGTAAAAATAAACAAACAAAAATTAAAGCAACTTACCTTGCACTAGTTAATTTTACCTATCACATCATCTGTTGACTCACCCCTAAAACCCCACACCAACCCCACTACCCCACCACTCTTACCTGTGCCGGCTGCGCCTGCGTAATATATTTGCTCATTTTTAGAAATGGGGGTCTCTAGTTGGCAATGGGTTGCATCTTTGTCCAAGTAGGGACCCATCTTCCTAGTCAGAGTAAGGGGGATACATTTCTAAAATAACTTGCTCACTCACTTGGTAGCTCAGCACTAGCAGACAGGCTTACTTCAAAGGCAGTGGTAAAGCATATGTACACACATACAGTAATACAGTTAAACACTACAAATGGACACCACACAAGAAAAATAAGTAATCTTTATCTAAAGCAAACAAGACAAAAACAACAAATATCCACAATACAGTAATCAAAATATGACTTTTAAAAGGCAAAAACAGTTTTTCCTTAGAAAATGGTGGATTCGACACTTTCAACACAAAATACCTTGGATTCGTCAAAACCACAAACAAAAAGGGTCACAGTGAAGGTGATGCGTTGGTTCCTTACACACAGGGAAGGTGATGCATTTTTTTTTTGCTCCGGGGGAGGTGATGTGCCGGTTCCTTAACAGAGAGGAGATGATGCCTTGGTTTCTTACTGGGTGGGGAGGTGATGGTTCAGTTTCTCACTGCTACCCTAAGCAATGCAACAGACCTGGTGACTCGATGCGTGATGATCCGGGATGATGCGATGTGCGAAGATCTGGGCTGTGCTGCAACGGCTCCGGCTGCGCCTTCTAAATGCGCTGGCTCTTACACTGCAGGGACTGCATCATAGTCGGTGCGGTGATCTTGGACGATGGACATTGTTGTAATGAAAATGTTTTCGCTATCTTTGCTTGTGCATTATTCTATGTAAGTTCTATGTAAGTTAGCATTCGCTGCACTGTTTTATGTATGGCGGCCATTTTACACGATGATTGAAACTAATGTTTGTCTCTCTGAAAAACAGTTCCTGTTGAGTTTCATTTCTCCAAGGTCTTGCTTTGCCGATGAATACATTGTTCTCATTAGCCCATACCTTTCTCATCAGCTAGAGGCCTTCTCCCACCAGTCTAGTGGCAGGTACAGGCAAAGTGACATTGGATAGGGGATAGTGTGTGTCTGGCCTCAAAGTTGAAGCCTATCCTACTGTGCTTCTTTGTTTAGCTGCATCTGCCTGGAAAATTCCATTATGGGCGTGCCTTTATTGGTTCTGCATTGTACATAATGTATCTCCATGTCTGCTGATGTCAGTCCCTCTGCAGCACTCCTAAGAGACTGGGCAGACAAGTCTCCACTCGAGTGAATCTAAATAAATATATTGGTTTGTATTCTCTACTGCCTGACCTACTCTTCATTTGGTATGGAAGGCTGGGAGGTGGTTGTGAGGGACCCGGGTAACCCTAAGTGAGCCACTTCCTTCAAGATCAGTCCAAAGGACTCATTGCACGATGTGTGCGGTGCGACAAGTGATGCGTCGGAAATTCTTCATGCACTACTGCGATGAGTCAGGACCAGGCGATGCATCATTTTTCACTATCATTTATTCTTCTGCAGGTCCCAGCCACAAAAACAAGTTCCAGAGGCCCAGAACACTGGCAGGCACCTCTTGGCAGGTCAGAACTCCCAGCTAAGTCGTTTAATCTTCTGCAGGTCCCAGCCCCTGAAACAACCTCGAGAGGCCCTGAACACTGACAGGCACCTCTTGGCAGGTCAGAACTCCCAACAAAGGAGTTCAGAAAGGACTGGGGGTGAAGTATTTGTGTTCCTGAGGCTTTAGAACAGGAGGCAAGCTCTACTTCAAGTCCTTAGAGCGCTTCATCAAGCAGAAAAAACAGCACACCTCAAAGTTCTTGGCCTTTGCTTGGCAGAAACAGCCACTGAAGGCCAACACCAGACCGCACACATCAATGGGGAAGTACTTCTCAGTTTCTCCAGCTCTTCTTTCTTCCTGGCGAAGGTTCCTCTTGAATCCCAGAAGTAATCTAAAAGTCTAGGGTCTGGGCCCCACTTCTTATAGTACAAATGCCTCTGTTCTCTGGAGGCAGAGAGTGTCTTTGCCCAGCTAGAACCAGTTATGTCTTCTCTGGTGCAGCGTACTGGCAGGAGATGGAGACAGCATTGTGTAAGGCAGACCAGGTCCATTTAGGTTTGAAAGAGCGCTCCTCCCCCTACTCTCAATGCAGCCCAGGTCTATTCAGCCCAGCCCTGACTCACCCTGTAAAGACAGTACACACAACTCCTCCCCCCCTACGTGGCTGTCTGAACAGAATGCCAATCCCCAGCCCATGTCCCTCCACAGCCATGGAGTCCATACACACACCTAGCCGAGGCACACTGGATGGCTAAGAAAGAAAATACCCACTTTCTAAAAGTGTTATTTTCAAACCCAGAATGTAAAAATCATCCGTACCAAAAGATGCATCTTTAAATTCTGAGTTCAGGAATGCTAAATTCCGGTCACTGAACAACCTGCCTGGGTGATCAAATTAGTAGCGGACTGGCAAATAAAAGTTAGGGCCATAGTCCAGGACGAGCTCAAGTCCCTTGTATATATGGTTGTTAAGATGGCCACCCTACTCAACGAACTGACAGGTGACAGAGGAGAAGTTAACAGGGGGGTTGCAAATGGGAATGAAGGGACTGGCATTGGACCTATAGCACTAGTTGTAACCAACACTATAAGGGCAGCCCCCCTTCACAGAATGACGCCTCTGTTTTTGCTGCACCAAACCTTGAGAGACAGCAACCCACAACCTCTAATAGAGTCACTTTATTTATTTTATTTATTTATTTATGTGTTTTTATATAGCGCGGACTTTACCCAAAGGTGTCAGAGCGCTTCACAATAGGAACAGTAATGATACATGAGGAGAAAATTACAAGTGAACAAAGTACAAAAGCAAACATTAAGTTACATGAAGCAAAAGAGACAGCACACCACAATCCCAAACAGACCTAATCCATTGTCTTCAAATCATCAACGGAACAAGGGTTGGCTGTCGAAGAAACAGTGGGCCTTTAATAAAAATCCGTCCCTCCCAGTCATAAATTTACCACCCGCCTCAACTCCTTACGTCCTTGTTCTTGCAGGTATCCCTGAGCTTGGAGTGGGCTAACATGAATCGCTCCAGGATTTAAAAAACAAAAGTTTGTCCTGTTTAGTTAACCATAGACAATTTATGTATGATGATGCAGGAGAGATTTTAACAACATGTAGAGTAGACTGGCTTAGTTGGAGACCGAAGGATATTTACGGTGATTGTATAGTGATAAACTTTAGAAATACGTGTGTTGCTCAAGATATTTTAAACAGAGACGATGGGAGCCAGATGGGTACGATCAGAGTCTTGCCAGTCATTTTCATCCCCCAGAGAGAGCTTACCAAGGAAGAAAGAAAATTGGTTGGGGCTGTAGACCAGAAATTCAAAGTTACTATACAGCTTCCCTAGATCATTACCGATCCAGGCAGCCAATATACAATATTCCTACATCAAACAGATTCTATGGCCCAGAAGGAGTAGATTGACCGAGGGCATAGGACCCAGTGATCTACGGGGTGAGACTCAGGTGGGAACCGTTATATCCGAGGATGATCTAGGGAAATGTGCGACTACAGGGGAGGGAAAAACCAGTGGGCTCATGAGCGGCTCCGCAGGGAAAAAAGAGGGATGCATTACAGCCAAAATCAGCATTCAGTTCCCTTTAGTATGTAGTGTAACTGTTAAGAAAGCTGCTCTTGGGCTTTGCGGGACCTCACCTTCATCCATCCCTGAAGTCGTCGCTAAAATCAAGACCCTGGAGCCATCAAAGCTGCAAGTCCTATCCTGGAACGTAGCAGGTCTAAACTCTAAGATAGATATCCCAGATTGGGGTCACTTTATTGACCAATTTGAAATATGTCTTTTGCAGTAGACGTGGCAAGAGATGAAGTTTCAAAACTGGGTTTTGCTACTTTTGGCACTCCTGCAGAATCATGTGGCAAAGGGAGGCCCTCAGGTGGATTATGCAAATGGGTGGGTGTCCACCTCTGCTGCACAGCCAATAAGATAGAAACCTCTTCAAATGACATCTTATGGGTCCTTCTTCACTTCCCGCCAGTTAGATGTGGCCAGGATTTAAAAACTCTTGACAACCTAAATTCCTTTCTAGCCACCATTCTAAATGAGTACATGGTGATTATAGGAGGGTATTTTAACTGTCAGTTTGAGCCATTAGAAGGCATGTATACAGATGGCTATATTTGGAAAAACAGGGGACCCCTGCTAATATTGCATTTGCTACATGTAGGGAGTAACAATAGTTTTGAGAAAAAAGAGAGGTGTAGCAAATAAATTATACCTTGTATGCCATATCCTATGGGGTGGATTTATGTGTCAATACAATACATATAACAACATGAAAACAACGATAATCATTAAATTTTGTAAAAATATATATTCTGTTTCTTTATATTTTTCTTATTTTCTTTTCATTTGATTATAATGAGTTTCAGAATTCCATATTGTATCAAATAGATCTGGTCAACATTAAACAACATAATAAAAAACACTACACAAACAAATAACAAGATGGTTTAAAGGACTAGAGAAGTTGGCAATGCGGTGGGTTGGAACACTACGCGTGTTTCGGCCACTGCCTTCATCAGGAGACCGTCACTTGCAATCAAACAATAAAGAACAACAACACAGTGTTTAAAGTTGCAGCTGGCTATGTGGTGTTGATACATCAGATATAAAAAAGCACGACGATTGGACTACTGGAACGACCGTCAAATTCTAGTTTTCTTTGGATGGATATTTAATGAATCGTGATTACATAGACGTCTAGGTTCGTCTAGCCTTATATCAGTTCAACGGTTGAAGTAGGCGTTAGGACAGATACCAACTGACGTAAAGTTTGATTATTGGATGTACATTTCCTTAAATATTAATTGATGTCCAAGAGAAGGGATTTCTTCTCATGATTCTTTAGCGTCTGCCATCGATTATGTGAGCCATTATGGATAATATGGTGTCCTCGTGAACTTTTTGATTATGCGAGTATTTCTATGTAGATGGGGTTCTATCAAATGGGCGCCGCCATCCGCGTTCCAGGAAAATCCTAAAATCCTGGCATAGAGTACTTGACGTCAAGGTCAAGACGCGGCATGACAGTGATCATAATGCCCTTGTATTGGAGCTACACGAGTTAACACCTCTGAGCGCACCAAGGTCACAGAACTCAACTGATGTTAGGGTGTCTCTCATCACCTGTTGGAAGAGGGTTAGGTGGGCTGATATATATCAGACACAAGAAAGGCTAGGGTCCCTGTATGAAGCTATTATCCCTGCTCTTTTGACTGCAACCAAATCAGTCTCTACTAATGGCATTACAATTGATCCACAGATGGTAGCCCTGAATCATAGTAGGCTAATGTCAACTCTGGCCGATTTCTTCTTCCCCTTAAAAACTATCAGGCCAAATAGGAAACTGCTGCACAACTGGTACAATGCCCTGGCCGATTTCTTCTTCCCCTTAAAAACTATCAGGCCAAATAGGAAACTGCTGCACAACTGGTACAATGCCCAATGCCGAATTGCTAAAACAGCTTTGATTTTAGCCATCAAGTCGAATGACCGCCCTTTAATTAAATCAAATAGATTGGCCTATCCTTCAAGCATTGGGGAAGCAAAAAAAGGCAGGGAAAGCAACAAGTCAGACACTCTGAGAAGTTCCCTGAGTTCCCATGACATGAGGACCTTTTGGAAGGTGATCAACACAGGTACTTCTGAGGCAAAATCACCGATTGAACCAAACCTAGAGGCAGAAGTGTGGAGGGTCCACTTTGAGTCCCTCTACACAAGGACTGAGACGGTGGATAGCGCAGTACTGATTGACTGATTGATTGCCAGATTGCACCTATGACCATCCCCAGGACCAGCGACGTTATCTCGACCATAACACTTAACCACTTGGCTGCTAAGGCACATGATGCACTTCCATTGACTTTCCATTGAAATCAATGGAAACTCCATGACGAGTTACCCTTGTCATTAGCACTGAAGGGGTTAAAGAGATAACGAGTGCCCTAGACAAAATAGCACCAGGTAAGGCGCCAGGATTGGATAAGGTTCCTGGGGATCTATTCCGTAGTGAACCTTCAATTTGGGCACCCTACCTTTGGGTTTTATTTAATGCTGTTTTGCAAGGTATGAATATTCCCGCTAGTTAGGCCGGAGCCAAAATTATTCCCATCTAAAAAAAGGGCTTTCCGTTATCACCTATACAATATAGGCCAATAAGCCTAATAGACAAAAGTCAAAAGATTTGTGTTTGAGCGAGTATTGTTGTTGTGGCTGCAGAGTTGGATGGAGGAGTACAAGATACTAAGTCCTCTCCAGGCAGGGTTCAGAGAAAAAATGTCTACACTGGACCAAACCCTCAGGCTACATGTACTACATTGGGAGATCGTGTGTGTGGAGGGTGGCAGTCTCTACCTAGTATTTGTAGACCTGAAATCAGTTTGATCTGGTCCCAAGAGACAAGCTGTGGGTGGTTCTCTGTGAGTTGGGGGCTCCGGGTTACCTATGCCAAATCTTAAGGCGGCTGCATGAAGGTAATTACGCCCAAATAAGGTATGGCAAGGAAGGAAAACTCAGGGCCCCCATTCCTGTAGGAAGAGGTGTTTGCCAGGGATGTGTCCTCGCCCTGACCCTTTTTAATCTGTGTATAATGGGTTAGTTGATTTTTTACTCATTGAGAAAGACTTGGATGTCCCTAAGCTGGCAACACACAAAATTCCAGCTATAATGTATGACGATGATACTTTATTGCTTTCAAAATCTTCCATGGGGATACAGAGGGTACTTAATAGATTTGATGCCTTTAGTAAAGAAAGAGGGCTTGAAATTAACCTCCAGTAAACGAAATTGATGGTGTTTACCTCAGCCAAATGTTCCCGATCAAATCCATCTCCTAAGGGTAAACCCCTTGAGAGAGTATCCGCTTTTGATTGTCTCGGCATAACCATCACAGAAACAATGGTTAGGGGGGCCCAAATCAAAAAATCTACTTTGAAATTAGCACAAACAGCAGGGGGCCCAGCGAAGGTTTTTAGTAAATCCAGTCACAAAGCAGTGAGCCAAGCAATAGAAATATACAAGGTTGAAAACCAGTGGAGCGGCATTGTATGTGGCGAGGTGTGGGGGGATTGCTGTTCTGACAGTCTCATGAAGATAGAAAACACCTTTCACAGGCAACTGTTTGGTTTGTCTTCCTCTCAGCTCCCCACTAGTGCTGCTCTGCTTGAACCTTGGGGTAAGGGCTATTACTGATCAATCTTAGACCTATTTTATTTTGGCGGCGTCTATGGGCTACCCCAGAATTTGCAGATTATAGGAATGAATTTAGAGAGGTGAAGAGTTTACCACGGACAATAGGGATTACCCTGGCTCGCCCACGTTCGACATACCTTAATGTCTGTGGGACGAAGCAATCTCTGAGACAACCCAGAAGAGGCATGTACCATAGTGCCTAGGAAAGAACTAAAGGACTGTTACCGAGAGCTCAAATGGGCACAATTCCAGAGTAATCCTCTAGTGGGCAAGTTAACTGCAGCTTTTTTAGAAACCAAGCATCTGTATAGCCTAGAGCCACCTTTGAACGATATCAAGCCGGCAGGAGCCAGGAAGCTTTACCTCCAGTTTAGACATGGGGTGCTGCCACTCCGCTCCTTTACAAATAAATGGGTGGGCTCTCAAACCCAGGATGTCCGGCTTGTGACTGTACCACAGAATCAGTCTATCATGTGTTTTTCTGTTGACCCGGGTATCTTAAAGCAAGAAAACGGTGGCTGGACCAGATCTGCAGAAACTTGGG